>NC_081253.1:21152160-21814660 GCF_030490865.1 Poecile atricapillus | reverse complement strand
GGGTTGCAGCATTGTAAGATGTGATATAGCAGTTCCAAATCAATACACCTTTTTATGTGGGAAATTTCAATTTTTTTGTCTTGCCAGAAGAGTTCTTTTTTTAATGCCAGAATGTTGCTTGGAACTGTAATTCATGCTCTTCAGCTCTGCCCTTTCCCTGGCGTTTAGCATCGTTAATTGTAACAAAGGGAAGTAATTAACCCTCTTCACTTGAACATTGGGAACAAAGGAATGGCCATAAACTGGATCATAGCTGAGCCAGACCAAATGAGCTTTTTCATCTTGGCTAGGGCTAAAGGCTGGGAGGGGTGATGCAGTCGCTTTGCTGTGAGCTAGTTAACGCTCAGCAACGAAATGGCACCAACCATCGGGACATAACAGGTCACCTCTCAGATAAAGACTGATGGAAAACTCAACTGAGCCGGGCTTGAATTCCGTAAGTAGCCCTGAGAGCCGGGCGCCCCAGAGCCATAGGTTGCTTGTAATAGCAGAGAAGATCTCATTACCCACGCTGTCTTGAGTGCACATTCTCTCTCTCCTCCAGATATAGATGTACTGTAACACGCACTCTTGTCTGTCTCGTTCAATTAGGAGAAGGTCATAATGGCTTGCTTACTATATTTGGAATATTTAAGTCAGTAGATGTAAATATACAGCGTGGCAGAAAGGTAATGATTTCAGAAGGGCCTGATTTATAAGTGAACTCATCAACCCAGGAAGTACCTATATTTTGGAAGCAGCACTATTGTTATCCATTTTTTTCCCTGGATGTAATTTTAATAGCACCAGGACAATGCTTTACTTACCTGTTTCCTTTTTGAATATAATATATCCGCAATGTACTATAAAGTATATTTGAAAATAAATGGATTTGAAAGTCAATCTGGACCATAAGTTTTCTTTGGCTATCATTTAGACAATATTTTCAAATTATATACTTTCAAATTTTTACTTATGAAAGGTGCAATTCTCTTGTACTCAGCACATGTAGTTAGTTCTCCATCCAAATTCAGGTACTTTGACAATTTGGCAACATTTTTAAGAGCTTGCTGAGATCTTGGGAAGAGTAAAAGGAGCAATGAGAGGTTTGGGTTTTTTTTTCTTGACACATCAATTTTAGATGTTGCTGAGAATATTTGCTAATATGCCTTAACAAAGAACTGCAGCCTTTATTGATGGGCATGTGCAACTTCTGCAAACTTGAGCATCACGCCATTAACTCATCTTTTCCAACTGGTTATAATGGGCCATTAGAGAAATTGATAGCACCACCTATTGGTGCTGTTGGAATCCTGCAGCTCATCATGGTATTGTGCATAATTTAAAAAAAAACCAAGAAAAAATTTAAGTGCACAATTTCTGGTTTTTTACTATTTTACAGTGGTGCAAGTCATCTCAGTCAGTTATTCAGATAATCAGGGAATGTTACCTAGAAATATTATTCAATAAACTTTAAATAATGTTTCTGGCAACTTTGTTGGGAGACAGGAGTATGTGTTTGTGCAAGACCCACTCATTGTGTGGCACATAAATAGATGGTCTGGAGGATATGATGGTAGTGAGACAACAGCAAAAGCATTGTGAAAATACAGGAAATCTAAAGGTTCCCTGAGAATCTTTCCTTGCAAAAAGTGCTTTGAAAATCTGCGCTCCCTCTTGCACAGCGTGTGATTGAGTTGTTCCGAGCCGGGCTGTGTTGAGCAGCAGTGCAAGCCCCAGCCCTGCCAGGGGCTGTGTTTGGGTGCTTGGGTTTGGGTGGGTGCTGCTGAAATCAATCTCTCTAGTTGCAGGTGCAGATCGCATTGCAAGACCAGGGCACTGGATGTCAGATTTATAGGCCCATTTCTTTCAACCTCATTTTTGTATCCTTTCTCTGCTAGCCTCCAGCAGAACTATTTTACTTGTTTCCTAAACCCCCGTTTCTTGCACAGTACAAAAAGATCTGGTAAAAAATAACTCCAACCAGTTCAATTTTAAACCTAAATTTCACATAGCACATGTGAATTTAACTCTTTACTGTCTTCTGCTGAGTTCAGGATGCCACAGCCAAAGTCTGGGAGCCAAAGCAGAGAAATACAGGTACTTGCGTATCACATAGGCTACTGTTAGAACCTCGAGGCAAAATGCTTTGGGGAAGAATGGATCTATGCCTGGAATGGATTTCTCAAGGGCAAACCTTGGTTAAACAGAGGTGTTTATCTCGCAAGACATAACCATAACAGCTTCTATCAGGCTAGCTAGGATTGGGGGATGACAGGTGAGTTGGTACAGGGACTACCTGTGCCCAAGATCTAGAGGAATTCTTTGTCTTCTTTGCCCCATCCTAGCTGTGGTTTTGTCATGTGTGTGTTAGGATCTAATTCTGCTCTGTATTTACTGTTTTCTCTGGTACAGAATTCCTTTTGGGTAGTCTTCTCCAGTGTAGCTGACAAGCAGCTTTTTGTGTGTGCTGTTCGTTCATCAGGGGGAATGAGGAACATGATTTCCAAACACTGATCTTTACCAAGCAGTACCTCAAGCTAATAAAAAGTTAGTGAGAAAATTTTGTTGGGAGCAGAGGCTAATATTACATTTTGCTTGGCAAAATTGCCATACCTGTGTCTTCTGATAGACCTTTAAATAATCCATGCATGTCATTCATTTGAGATTTTCTTTCATGCTCAGCCCATAATACATCCAGGGTTGCTCTGGGTTAATATTTTAATTTCTCTCCTGTTCTATTCTATTATATAAAGTCATAAAACATCCAAATTAATAAATGCAGCTTTTCTTCAGCATGTTTGGTGTAACGTAGTTCTCTACAACTTCTATGCACAATCTATGAGCATGAATTAACTTCTAGGTGCCTTGTTTCTGGACCTGTGACATCACTGAGTCATCCTGACAAGGCATCCTGTTTCAGAAGAGGTTTTGTTTTCTTCTCAAGGCTTTGCAAAATAACAAGCATATCCAAAGAAAAGCTAAGTGAAAACATGGCCATCCAAAAAGCAAGATACTTAAACTGGAGAAGAATACTGGTTTTCTTTCTCTGATCTTCCTGTGTTGTGTTTTTAAGGACTCAGGTCTAGTATGAGATTATTTTTAAACTGAGATCATGTTTTAGCCCAACTGGCTTTGCTTAAGAGTGGCAGGATATCCACACTGTTCTCTTCCTTTATGTTTTGGTATAGATATAGGTGGTATTTTATTATTATTATTATTATTATTATTATTATTATTATTATTATTATTATTATTATTATTATTATTATTATTATTATTATTATTATTATTGTGGTTTTTTTTTTGTTTTTTGTTTGTTTTTTTTTTGCAAGTCCATCATGTGAAAGACTGGATCATGATGACATCCTGCCATCCGTTGTCCAGCAACTCACTCAGATTCCTGAAGAAAAAGATTTTATTTTCTTGCCTAGTTCTGGAAATGTTCATGAATACAAATAACAAATGCAAATGGTACAGGGACAGTGGTATTAGAAATTGAAATGCCCACTGTGTATTTTGTACAAATATATTCATTATTCTAGAAATGCATGATGACTGAGCAGTGGTCCCTGTTGGTCTATGGTGGCTACAGTTGATGGATACAGATTATTAAATTTTATTTTAATAGCAGGTAGTGACAAAGTGTCTCAGTGCTTAACAATGCATCCTAGTATCTGCTACACAAACACATGCAAATATATTTCTGTAACAGGCAATAAAATCCTATTGCATCTCTTAGGTTGCAGAAGAAGCTGGTACATAAGTCTACAGGCACCTAAAGGTATGTAAAATTAAGAGAACTGAACACATTTTTAAATGAGTGATCCAAAATGTGCTCCCTCACAAAGTCAAGGTGGTCAGCACCTGGTCTCTGGACCAGGCAGGTTAAATGGATGAATGCAAAGACTCTCTGCCCTTATTCTCAAGTGCCAGGAGGCATAGGCTGCTTGCACTGTGTGGCAAGTCTGCCACTGATTCTAGGTATGGCAATCAGCAGACAGTACTTGTGCAGGGTGCTGGGCCAAGGAGTGAGACCCCTGTGAGCCCACCCTGGGCTGTGTGGCCCAGTCAGTGCGTGGGGCTGGAGCTGTGCTGCTCATCAGCTCAGCCAAGGGGGCTGGTGGGGCTGGAATGGAGGCTTTTGTTGCCTCTAAATCTTTCTGCAGTCTCACCTTTCGAAGCCAGTGAAAGAGAAGTGAAGGGGAGAGGATTTGCAAGGTTTGGAAACACTGTGTTGATGATTTGACAATAAATGTTCTTCAATTACAGCTTCTCCCACTCCTCTGACCTTCTGGCCCCAGTGCTCATTATGAACAAGGTCTGAGCTGCTCCGAGTTTGAAGGACTGAGTTTGACTCAGTTTTTGTGCTCTGGCAAACTCCCACTGCCTTCAGGACAAGCTTGATTTAATATAAGGACTAAAACCCTTGGGGTTTGGCCTTAGGAGAGCAGTAAATGCAATCAGCTTCTTTGGTCTGACAGAATGAATAAAGAGAGGCTCCGGAGCGCTCGGCATCAGCAGAGATGGCAGAGATTATGAGGGGAGATCTGGATCATATTACAGGCTCCCAATTCATGGTAACCACTTGTGAAAGAGATGTGGGCATCACCCTGGACAGCACAGGGAAGGGCTCCCCTCCATGTCTTGCAGTGGTTAAAAGTCAAATGAATGGTATCAATCGTGAGGGAAAAATAATGATGAGACTCTTAGAATGACATTATTGTAAAAAACTTACTTTTCCTGAAGTTCTCATTACTCCGACTCAAGGAGGAAATAGCAGGAATTACAGAGCTTATACTGGGATGATGGAAATTTGTGGAGATGTGAAAAGAGTGTGAATGAGGAGAGAGTGAAAAGATTGGTACTATTCAATTTAGATGAAGATAAACAAGAAGAGACATGACCGAGGTACAGCGGGTAACAGATGCTATTGAGAAGGTAAATCCAGAACCACTTTGCCTCTTCTCATGACACTTGAATAAAACAATTGATTAAATGGATAAAATGCACATTTCGGACAAAAAAAAGAAGATATTTGAACCCATCTTAAAAGACTTAGAGAAATCAGCTGCAGTCCAAGCCAAATAGCTGTTGAATCTTGAAAAACAGCTACAGCATTTACAGTCTTTCCTGAGCTACCTTAGGCATGGTGTACATGACTTTAGGGGCAGCCAGGCTTCCAGAAGCTCTCAGGCTTCAGGGTCTAACAAAAAGAATAATCCAGAGGCTCTAGGAAACAATCTCTCCTAACTACATTAGTTCTGTTTGCCTGCCTTGGAATTCTTGCACTGACTCTAAAAACCTGAAGCTTTGGTAGGAGACCCTCTATGCATTAGGCAGACCATTATTTTGAACTGGTGTGGCAGCAGTCTTTACAGAATTTTAGTTATGAAGTAAGCCATTCTGCTTTTAGAATATATGCCATATCTAGGTTCGACTCAGAGAAGTTCCAGCAGCTGAGATCAGTGGTGCTCTCCCAGCTCTATGCCAGCCCTGGCCATACCCCACTGCTGCCTACTTTTCTTCCCTAGCATTTTTCAGAACAGCTGTTCTCTGCAATTTGGATCTGCCTTGGGATTTGCACAAAAAAATGCATAGGAGAGGTGGGCTGAAGGAAGGGACAACCACGGAGCCCTTTTTGGTTTGAGTACCTTGTGTCTCAGGAATTTATATGGCATGGCTCTGTCCCTTGGGTGAGCTGTAATGAATGGTTTAAGCTCACACACTCGGTTTTGTAACTACGATAGGTTAAGAGAAGGTATGAGCAATGCTGCTCAGCTAATGAGCAGTAACTTGTTTAGACACAGACATTGTCTCCATACTGTCTCTGTACACCCATATCCTGTCCTAGCAGGCCTTTCCATATGAGTAAAACTTAAAGAAACTTAAGTAAAGGTGTGAGCAGACATTTTTCTTATTCTGTTTCACTATGTTAGTACTCATCCACACTGCCTCTTCTTTCATCCAGTATGAAATAAGCCAAGTCCATAGACCTGATTTTGATCACCTGGACATTGTTGGAGTGAATAGGAATTGCAGCTGGAAAGATTTTAGTTAAGATGATCTGGTTTAGAGGATTATGTCTTTGCAAAAGAGCCAAAATATGAAGAAACAGCTCTGAAATATATTCATAGCTCTGAAAGCTGCACGAAGGAAACATAAATGGGTGGTCACTTGTTTTTTTGTCTTTTGCAGGAAGGAGTCAGGATTACTGCTAAACTCATTTCATATGCAACCACTCAGGTCTGGGCTAGTTTAAGGGTAAGGAGCTTAAATAGCCTTTTTCTTTTCAACTCCCCCTCTCTGAACATTACAGAACAAAGTATTTCTCCACAGAGTTACTATTTCATGGCTTGCACAAGTACCTGGTGAGCAGAGGGTTAGCACTTTACTGCCCAAACTGTGGTAAGCACCAAAGTTAATCTTTGCACTTCTCTTTAGCTGAGCACTGTCTGCTAAAGACACACTGCACATGATGTGGTTATATGATAAATATAAGTTTTCAAGCTATATGTGCAGAAAAGAGTGCCAGAGAATGAATTCCTGAAAGAATTTTTCCCTATTAAGAGAGATTTTTCAGAACTTACTGAAAATATGATCGACTGTGTCCCAGTGAAAGAAAAGGGGCAATTTTATTAAAGTTGTGTTGGTGAGGATTCAGCTCTTTGTTTCTATGATGAGAAGCAGAATTGGCAGTCTTTCTGTGCTGGTAGATGTGCTAGGGCTGTGGGTGAGCTAGCAGTGGTCTGGCAGAGCTCTGTGGCGTAGGAGGTTTTTGGCATCACTGTGGTTCAGAGGCTTGGCTTTCCCTAGGCCTTTTCTTTAACAGATGACAGGTTTGCCCTTTACGTACCCCAGCTCTAGACTCCCGAGTGAAAAACAAAATCCACAGCAAACTCTGAAGTTTTTCAAGTGAGCCTTTGCTTGTTTCTGCAGAAGGTTCCCTATGTGAAAATGTCACTGCTTTGTGTGCTGCAGCTGAAGGCTCTTTAGGGCTGCACTGGCTTTCTCAGGACTCTCTGACGGAATTTGACTGGAGTGATGCTCCAGACAATTTTCTGAAAGAGTTCAAAACCAATTTTTTTGTTTTTCTTAAGCATTTATTACTTTCATTTGGGCCCATGCTCTCAGCAGGCTTGTAGAGGAGGACCAGATTCAGAAACAGCTTGGTGCTGGCTTTTTTGCAAGCTGGTGTTGCAATTGCAGCAGGAACCTCCTGAAAACTCGGTCCTACAACCCACAGTATTTATTGCTGGGGCACTCCATCTGTAGTGATCTGGGAATGAGAGGGCAGAAGTAATGGTGATCAATACAGTTTGGGCTTTTATGTACAAGGATGTAGTGTTAGATTAGCAATAGGATTGGTAGGTGTCAGCCTTAGGCCACACCTGCAACACTCTGTGAAATCCCGGGAACAGCATCCTTAGGAAAATATTGACAAACGGCTGAGAAAGTGAGAGGAGCAACGAAGCAATCAGAGCAGAAGGGACCAAATGATGAGAAAGGATTAAAAAAAAGCTAAGTGCCATATCTATGACTTTGCTAGAGGATGATTGATGGGAAACATAGATAAGTTTGAAAGGAGCCTGAATTAAAAAAAAAAAAAAAGAGTGAGAGAATAGTTAGGACAGTACACGAAGGTATAACTAAGAATGATGGGGTGAAATTAAGCAAGAGAAAATTTAAGGTGAATCTTAGGAAAAAAATCATTACTGAAATATATTAAGCTGCTGAGCGAGTGTCCATGGGGAGCAGTGCAAACTGCTGCCTGTATATTGTTTAGCCTGGGCAAAATGTTGTCAGGCACGCAGCCAAGGAAGCTGCAGGAGCAGGAAACTGAAGCATACATACTTTTATCAGTGCTTTTACAGTTTCATGTGTATCATTTACAGGTGTAATTTGGTTAAAACTATTGCATCAAAGCATCTTTGAGAACTCCTCCCTGCTGAAATTGGTGAAAGCAAGATGCATAAATACCTAATGCAGAAGGGCTTGATACCCATCATGGGTGAGGATGACAACAGCAATGTGTCTTGTACCTAAATGTTGGTGCATCAGCAGAACCAGCCCTGAGCAGAGCAGAGTGAGCCTGGGCAGGATCCAGGGCATGCTCTGCTGTGCTGTGCCCTGGCAGTGGCACCCATCAAGGCATCTCCACAGCTCAGCTGTCTGGGCAGCCTGGACCACTGGGGCTGGCCACTCGCCAGCCCCTGCAGCCCACAGGTGCAGTGCCCTGGAGATGCATTGCTTTGGCTTTGGACACAGAGGAATTTTCCAGGAAACAGCCACCATTTCAATTCAACCAGGCAGAAGGAAAGCCTTCCTCCTCAGCTGGTGTACCTGTCTGTGAAGACTCGGTGTCCACTGGTGCTTTCCTGGCATGTGGGATCCTAAAACCTTCCCTGGAAGAGAGGCTGAGGGTGGCATCTTGTCCTTCATGAGAGTTCCTAAATGAAGGAGGGCTTTGAGTGCAGGAACTTTGCATATTTTGCCAAGAAATTCCTCTGTTTTGTGGAAAACTTTAATTTATTGGGTTGAAGAGTGGCAAGAATAAACCCAAATAGTCCATGGACAAGCCCCTGCTGTGAGCAGTGAAACCTGAGTTTCATTCCCTGCTTTGGTGATATCTTTGAGAAGTAAGGCTACTGTTTGCATTTTGTGCATTACTTTCATCTTCTGGGTCTGCTGCCACCTCAGGGCTTAAACAGAAGAAAAACTTGCTTGTGGATCACAAAAAAAGTAGGAAGGGACAGGCTGTAGGTTTGTCAAAATTGTCAGGACCTGTCTGGAAACAGACACTTAGGTACATGTCAAAAAATAGTGTTGAACAATGGAAGACATCTGAGGATTTTGGGTGGCTTTAGTGATAGCTGGTGGCTTGATGGCAATATGAGGACTTCAGCTTTCCTAAAGGTGAGATAAACAAGTACTCAGTAAAAACACAAAGTCATGAGAGTCTGGGTATCCAGAAGTCCTGCTGGTGATGAGATGGCATATTGCATTGTCATGTGGGGCTTCTGCAGCACTCACTTGGCATTTGTGAGGAAGAAAAATAGAAAATAAGCCTTGAAGGAAGCAAACCCAGCTGTTTACCTCTCTTTGTTCCATAATGTTTCTTACTGTTTTCAGAGTGCTGGCTCTGCTTCTTAACAATTTGAAATAGTTTTGAGGTATTTTTTTCCTGTATTGTTGCCCTTTGCCTTTTATTCTGTATATTCACTACTCCCTATCTAAAGAAATTCTGACTAAATTCCTTGAGGGTCTGACCCTTCCCTTAGCTTTAGTTTATACTCCCTTGTTCTTGTGTTTGACATAAGCTCAAACAGCCTTGTAAAATCTCATTTCTCTTCCCTTCAGGGTTGTATATTCTTCTATGAAATATATTCTTCTATGAAATATTTTCCCCACCCTCCTCTATCCTGCAAATTCCTAGAAAATTGCTTCTATTTTGGTAACTGTTTTGTTCAGTTAATTGTTAGAGTTCTGGATTATTTTGCCACTCAATCCATTACCGTCTTCATTACATGTTGTTGTTCTACACTGAGTTTTAGTTATAGCATAATTTAGTTTAGTTATAGTCACCTTTTTTTTTTGTTTGTTAATCCAGCACTCCATATTATTTCCTTTACATTCTCCTAATTTTTCTCTTCAACAGGGCTCTTCGGTACAGGGCTAAGCAAACTGTAGGCTGACTGCATCACATTTTCTTTTCAGAAAGGTGTGTTCTGGTCTAGGTTTGTTGCTGCTCACCATGGAAGATGCAGTATGCTTACTTCAGCACAATGGTCCTATACAAAATCCTGAGTTACAAGAACCATACATGGAAATGGGAAACTAACTTCTGTAAAATCTCTTTGGCTCTGTGTTTTTATTTGTCAATAATTATAATTTTGAGCCCATACATTAAACGAGTTCTGCAAACTAACCTATTGTCTATAATATAATACATTACAAATTACAATAAAGACCTGTTTTAAAAATAAACAGTGCTAAATAGAACACTGCTGAATCCAGATGAACACGTTGCTGCAGATAGCTTAAAATGAAGAGGAATTTGGCAAGAAGAATGCTGATTAAGAAGGGAATGAAAATTCACAGTGAAATGTGTTTGCTAGTCATACAGGGGAGCTGAAGGCTCCTGCAACACATGTCTCAAACAGCTCACGCTGCTTTTTAGAACACAATTTTCCAGTTTCTTTTCCCTGGAGTGTGCCATTAGCTTTGGTCTTCCATTAACTTCCTTTGTAACTTCTTAAAAGAACTCTCTAGAGATGAACATGTCTCTGGAGGACAAATACCAGCTTGAAGAAATTGAACAAATGAGTGACTTTAGAGTGAAACAATTTTGCTGTTTGTCTTTTTTATTTTAACTTCAGTCAGGGAATAGAAAATCTGCTATCTTATGTTTTCTGAAATATGGAACAGGTATCAATCTCAAAACCCCATGATTATTTTACATGCTGCACTGACCAGGAATTGAAAGAAACCAATTATAAGCTCTATCAGCTTTGGTATTTGAGATGGATGCTAGTTCTAAAATGGAATCTTTCATTCTGCAATTCTGACTGTGAACTTTACATGTTTCCTAGCCTTTGAGCTGTCTGCAGAATTTTCTCAAAATTAAATGCAAACTTCAGCACAGGCTTTTTTTCCAGACATGAGTATCTCCAGGAATAAACTTTACAAATAATGTAGCCCACATCTTAAATGTTTCTTTTCCTTTAACCAAAGGAAGTACAGCTAGAGACAGAGCAAAACCATTTCATCTCTGCAAGCAATACTTCTCAAGGATTGTACAACATTTTCTAGCAAACATTGTCAGTGTTCAGACTCCTACAGTATTTAGAAAATAGTTAAAATAAAAAAATTTGTTGTCATCTGGAATGTATCACAATATTTTGCATCTTGAGCAAAGTTATGACTTCCAGGGTTCCTGTTGGCACAGCTCAAACATAGTTTTCTGAAAAGATAATGACGCTTTAGTGTGATTTGGCTTCAGGACAGCTTTGCCTGAGCCAGCTCTGTGGCAGTTCCTTAGTGCATTCCTGGGCTTGTTCCTACAAAGGCGTGTGCTTTAAGAGCAAAAGACTTCATGTCTGGTCCCTGTGGTTGGCACAGGGAGCCTTGGTCCTCCAGCTGACTGCTGGGGGCTGGTTTGTTTTATGGCTCGAGGCCAGGGCTTTCCCCGTGGCATTGCACAGGAGCCTGTTCTGGTGCAGTGCCTACCCCAGAGCCTGCACAGGGCCAGCCCTGCCTCCCTGCAGCAAATTACCTGGTGCTCCTGTGCAGCCAGTGCAGCACACAGCTGCTGCAGGGGAGCTGAGGAGCTTCTGCTCACCTCCTGCTCCATCAGGAGCCACTGCTCAGCACCCATGTCTCACTCCAAAATACACACAGATGTATTTATATACACCTATGCACATGTGCACGTGTGCTTTTGATCTTCATGAGACAGACACTCCAGGATGTGTGTCCTGGCCAGTTCAGGGCTCCTCAGGACCTGTAGGCACAAAGGTGGTGTGCGTGAGGCTCACCTCAGATTTAGGGGACCTCCCAGGAAATCACAGGGAAGTGCTCTTGCTCTCTCCAGAACCCAAGTTATAACAAATATATGGCCAAATATTGTGAAAGCTGCTTTGTTTCCTGACTTTTGTTTTTATGGTATGCTGTGATGATGTGAGGATATGTTAGGGTGTCAGAGAGCATAGGGCCTGCCAAAAGAATGATGAAGAACTGTGTTCATATCCTCCATCAGTAAAGCTGTCTCTTTATTTGGTTGGCTTTACATAACAGAGCAGGAGAAAATTAACACACAATCATCAAAATTTTGCTTTAGCAAAGTCTTTCCAAATCAGTTGGTTCCCAAATTGTTGAGTTGAGAATGGTGGTGGTTTGTGAGGTCATGAACATACTCTGTGGGATAGGACATTCTCCTCCCGTTACCTCTCAATGTAAGAAATAGGGACCCAAGCAGACACTATAGTTAGTAGGATTAAAGACAAACTGATAGCCTTTCTAGCTGAGTATAATATGATCTATGATCTATTTCATATAAAAGAAGTTTCCATGACCAAGAAACTTTTTCTTCAAATTGTACTTTTCATATATTTTTGTTTAAAGAGAAAAAGATTTTGTTTTATTTTACAGCTAGCCAACACACAGACAAAAAGGAGTTTGGCATTCAATAGAAACCACTTGGTCGAAAAAGAAATTATAAAGAAATTCCATGTCTCCAAATAAAATTGTCTCTGTGTAAGCCATCAGTGGGTGACAAGAAGATTTATCTTCCTGAATATTTCATCCCGAATATATATTTCATCCTGAGTATCAGGATGATCATTGCCATCTAGTTTTTCAGGAGAGAGTGTATTTATTATTTTTTAATTCTATTAATTAATGTACGGAAATCAGGACCATACTATCTAGGATCAAGCACTAAAAACTTTCCCATAAAAATAGCCATAGTGATGAACAAGGCTGTGTTAGTGTGTTTTTGCTTGGATATTTGCAAATCATCCAGTACATGGAGATTTCCAGCAAAGCTAATTACCTAGGCATTGTAAGTTTACATTGCCAGCTGCGCGCTGGGTGGCCTCAGCAAACACCCCCCTCTTGATGGGAGGAGATATCTCCTTCCTGCATGGTGCATGTTGGCTTCATTGTTTGATGAAGGCAAAATTTAGCTTTGGGGTAAAGAGATGCAATGATGGTTGTGACTGTGACCAGTGTGCTATCATGGCTGTACAGAAAAGATAGACCTAGCACGTTTCCCACATCCTCTAGGCCCTTTCAGCACTTCAAAGAAAATAGATGCAAATATGATGGCTTTCATATAAGGCTTTGCTTTTGTATTGCAGCTGGATTTTGTGGTTTTATACTGTGTACACCATATTAGAGTCCTCTGCGTTCCACAATAATAATTTTTGTCTTTATCACTGTTCAGCTATCACATAATCTAGGAGCTTAGCTGAGCTCTTGCAATAGGTTATATTTTATTGACAATCAAACCTAAATCTTGGCGTTGTGGCAGGAGCTGATCTTTGCCTTGCAGTTTATTGGGCAATATTCAAGTTGTTCATACAGCTGTGTAGGTATTTTGGATACTTTACAGACAGATATAACACCAGGCTCTGCCCCAAGGAATTTACACTCAAAATTCAAGGTGGCAGAGGAGCAGAAGAGAAAGCAGATGATGTCTGAAAGGAAGACTGGGAGTAAATCATCAGCCTGTAGAGCAACATTAATGTCAGCATTCTGAATATTGAAGTCACCAGAAAGAAGCCGCTCCTTTTGTAGATTGTGTTCTTCTTTTCTCATTAAATATTCAGCTTTGCAGTGATGCTAATGTGTAAGCACTATGAGACCATGTAGGTAGCAGTTGCTGGAGGTCTAAAGTCACAGGTCAGTGTACTAATCACAGCATGCTGCACCAGCCAAGCAGCCACGGGGTACCAGGCACACGGCAGCAGCCCTGCCCTGAGCATGCTGCTACCACATTGCTTCCACACTGCAAAATTCATTGCAGGATGCCATGCCAAACCTTCGGTCAACGTGCTGTATAAAATAGTTTTCTCTCTGTCACCAAACAATTTTAAGGATACAGTCCAGCACAGTAGGGCTGTAATCTTGTTTATTCTTTGCAGACACTACAAGACTCTCTTAAAGCCTTAGAGATCATCACACCCTTGTTATCTTAGCAGGTATTCGCCTTGTAATCTCGCCGTACTAATTGTTGAGAAAATGTGCTTGGTAGTCTACACCGGCAGAATCCCAATTGCCAAGGTAATTAATAGTGTTACAGACTTCAAGGCCATAATGCTCATCAGTTATTAATTAGCAATTCATTTTGCTGAATAAATAATACTTATGATTGATGATGGAACTTGTAATTGGGCACTAGTAGTGCTCCTCAAGGGAACAGCTTCTCTGCCAGTATTGACTATGACAGTAAGAGCTCAGAAACCCGGGATCATTTAAGAAAATCTACTCTAAACAACTGTGACACAATGAAGGCATTTACATTCAAGGTTGTTGGAAACATAGAACTTAAACATTGAAGACTTGCCTATGCCAGCCAAATGCTACTATTTTTGTCTATTTTTCTCATATGTTCCTTCGCTTTAAGCATTGCCTCCTTCTAAGGAAATTTCCTATATAATTTAATGGCATGCATTACATTGTCTTTACAAGATTTCATATGCATTTTTCACAAATTCAGAAGATAGTATAATAAAGAAAATACTTCCTCAAGTAGAATAACCAATTTAAAAGAACTTTGTTCATATTAAATCTATTTCAGATTAATAGATTGTGGAAATCACTTCTATTTTATATGAGTTGGCACTACCTTTTGACATAAATGAAATAGAACTTACAACCTCCACCCCCACGATGGAAGGAGAAGCTGGTAAATAAGCAATAAGCTGTTAGTTTTAACTGGTTAGTCAACAAAGACGAGTATGGGAGGTCAGCTGCTGACCAGATGCTGCCTTCAATTAATATTCCAACCCTAAAAGACATTTATCGTTCAGTTTAGAAGGCAGAGCAGCTGAGTCATAAAAGCAGCCCACAAAAGATATTTTAAAGCATTTATAATGACTAAATTGCTTGAAATAAATTAGCCCTGAAAATAAACATATTTTGTACAGCCTATGTAAACCAAATCTCTTCTCCCTGTAAATTGCTAGGACTAAGTGGGAGTTTGTGTTTGACAAGAGCATACATTTGCTTCATTACTACATGCGGGTTATTTTTTTTTCCCCTTTGAAAAGGGTTAATAAACTATAAGATATCATTGCTAAGTAAATGAGTCCTGCACCCTTTTAAGGGAGGAAGATGCCGCTGAAGAACAAGTTAAAAAGAAACGCAGAGCCTGTGTTGTAATGCTAACAGGCAATTAACAAACTCATGGGTGTTAATTATCTTCATACTGTATCATGTTCAATTAGCTCAGCCCCTGCAACAAAGGCAACCATGAGCAATTGCTTTGATAGGCGTACAGTACTTCATTTGTAGTTAATCGGTTTAAGCCTTGCAGTTGCTAGGCTACACCAGTCTCCAGAGGTAAAAAGCTGCACAGATGCACTATGTTTAAATGACTACAGAGAACTGTTTAAACTCAAACCATGTATAACTCTTTATTGATTTTTCAGAGAAGATCTCAGCTCTGATGATAAGGTTTTGATATATTTTCCTGCTACAGCCGGTTCCTTGGAGTATTGCAGAAAAAAATCTGTCAATATGCTTCTATTATGATCTCTTGATCTGTGGCTATAAAAACCTTTAGCTGCAGCCCTTATTATAAAATAATGGAAGAAGCGATATTTGATTTTTTCCCCTTTTTTTCATCCTCCCACTCTATAATACATGGAGATTTTTTTTCTCCAGTGCCACTAGAACAAAATTAAAGTATGTTCCTTCTGTATTTCTGTATTATAATAATACAGAAGAATTTCTATCACTAATTAATTTGATTGACTCTCAGCAGGAAAGGATCAGCTGTAGCATCATGAACTTTAACAATAACTACCAACTGATGGGCATTTCACATCAATAAGACCATCACTAGCCTCCCTCACCTGTCACCAGGCAGGGAATGAGCAATAACCACCCCCTGCAGATGCACTGCTTAGCTCTTTCTGCCCGATTAACAATTTATAATGGTGATCAAGAAACAGTCAGCGGCAAATCAAGACAACTGTCTGACTGCCTGTTTAATTGGCCTTGTTTGCTTTTTGATAAATGGCTCATGACTGCTATAGGCCTCCGTATTTTGACTTTTAATAGGCCACTGTGATTAGACTACCAACAGATACTAGGTCAAAGCTGAGGGAAGGTGCAAAAAATGTTAATTAATATCAATAATAGGCAATTATTAGTTAGACAGAAGGACCTACTAGCTGCGTGCTCTAATGACTCAGAGCTAACTTGAAGGGAAACAGTGCCAAATTAGCATAACTGTGTATGCAGGCTGCATTGTGGATCCTAGCAAACATCTGTTATGTAATTCAAACAGGATTCTTCCTTTTTGCATGGTGCTCACAAAATTATCAATTCTTTTCAGTCATTTCAAGACACTAATGATCCCGTGGGGGTTACTGACCTCACAGTTGGGTTTTGTGTCCATCCTTCGTATCAAGAGCTAAATTGCAAAAGTTAATATTTTAGGTGTGGTTTTCTAGATCTCTAAATTAGTAACTTCCATATGAAGGTCACCAATACTCTAATTGGAGGAACACATGCTGAGTAATCATGTTAGTCCAAGTGTTGCTCTCACTACAAATAACTTTTCCCTCACTTTGTCTCCTTTAGGAAAACAAGCACGCAAAACAATAATGGACACTTAAATATTTGTGCGTCTGCTATTTTTGACCTGCCAAATAGACATGATGCAATGAAATGGCATATGATGAGAGAGTCAAAATTCCTACATATGGGGGTGGCACAAAGAAGAAAAGGAGCTCCTTTGACTCTCTGATGGGTCTACCTTTCTGTGGTGGTTTGAGGATGCTGGATGTGTCACCTCCATTGCAAATACGAAACAGACAAGGCACAGCCAAGGGCAGAGGAAGCACTTCGTCTACAAGAAGTGTTTTTATAGAAGGGTAATGGCCCTAGGTTTTAGGGGATCTTCTGTTCTTGCAAGCTTAAACTCTAAGAGAGATGAACTCTTAGGATTTAGAGGTTAGAAGAGACTTAGTTGAGAGTGCATTATCTTATAAGTAGTTTAGGGATTTTTTTCTTCACTAAAATGTTCAGAAATCCCTTACAGTAAAGAGTTAGTGACAATCAAGCTCTGATATAGCTTTACTCTGGGTGTTTCTGAGGCAACTGCAGTGCCCACTAATATGGCTGTGACACTGATGGGAATTTGGTCGTGGCTGAAGAAGACACATCGATGAAAACAGAACTGAAGACTCATTATCAAGCACAAAAGAAACATCTGTGACTGAAGGCTCAGGAAAGTGCTGCAGTCTCTGTAGATGCTTGTCCTGATGGAGGTGGAAAAATAATCTCCTGTTAAGGGCCATAATATTATCCATTCGTCTCTCTCTCTCTGTCTCTCTGTCTCTCTGTCTTTCTGTCTCTCTGTCTCTCATCCCTTTATCATTTCCTATCTATATCTCCTTATCCAGATGTAAAATCAACAAGTGTCACCAATACCTGATTTGCCTGGTCAGTAACATATGCAGCACCAGGATTAGGTTGATGGGCTGCCTCCTGTAGACAGAGTCTGGCTCTTGGAACCCCTATCCCAATATATGTTACAACAGTTTGGAGCATGGAATGATGGTGCAGAGTTTTCTTTGAGTATTTCAAAGTTATTATGAGATTTATATTCCAAAGTTAATGGAAAAGACAGGCTTTCAGTGGCTGACAGGATGAGAGGTATGCTGTTTGAGATGTCTTAAAAACAATAGTTGGGAAAGACAACGTGCTTCTGGCACATCTTCTCTTGTAGGATTCAGATGTCAGGCTACTGAGAACCAGCAGTGCTGACTGACAGAGGAGGGAAAGAAGTGCTTTGTGCCTCCTCCTATTCAGAGAGAGGAAAATGCAGGATTTGGGAGAAGACAGATCACTGCTTTGGACCAAGAGTTATCTATTACTCTGTGTTCGATGTGCCTTGGATGAGGGCAGATGGCACACAGAAAAATAGCAGAATTACAGCTCTGTAAGCAAAGGTTGGGTAGCAGGTGGTGTCTGGTGCCTCCTTTCCTTCCCCACTTTCTCCTCTCTCCCTCACACTTGAGTGTGCCTGGTGGAGACCACTGTTGGCTTCCAAAAAATGCGGGTATCATAAATGCTTACATTTTTCATTTTTTTTCTTCTGACTGGTCTCTTATTCAGGAGCTTCCTCTCTAAGGTGCCACAGGCTTTTGTGGTGCTGCAGCTTGGCATGTAATTGTGTGAAGGTGTCTTCATTTCTGCTTGGCAGCCTGATGCTTGGCAACCACAAGTCTGCAAGAGGTCACCTGGACTGAGAGGGAATCATAGTGGGCACCAGCACTCCGACCCCCACCTGTTATGATGGATGTTCAATACTGCATTGTTTATTTGCAATAGAAAAGTGCATGGAGGCCCCAGAGGAGAATTATGGGGTAATTCTACAGTGAAAATACCCATCCTGAGTAAAATACCTCACACTTGAGTGTAAGAACTAAACAAACAAGGTGGGAAGAGATGTTCCCACTTTGTAGCTGGAAGCAGAACAAGTGACTGAGGTAGGATTTGTTTTCTTTCCTACCTCCTGAGCTCCAACCTCAGGTCTTGGCCACAGAAGTGTCCTCCTAAATACATCAAAAACTTCCCATAGTATTTTAAGTAAGCAATGTTTATGTTTCTACTGACATGAATAGCCTGTATTTTTATATTTACAACAAACTGAGAATGAAAAAGGTGACTTCACAGAATTATCTCCTCACTTAGAATTGTCTTCACTTTTGATTTTATGTTGAGGAGAGGGAACAGTGGGAATGATAAGAAAACCTATCAGCTGAGTGTTCCAGGCAGTAGTGGCCACTTTTCATCTGAGGAAGATATTTTACTGCTTATCTATCTACTCAAGTTTCACTTAAATGAAGAGACAATTGCTTTGTACTTCCAGCTTTTGTAGCCAAAATGTACGTTGGGATGCTTATCAGCTTAAGGAGTCAGACATGTTAGTACTTAAATTTTGAAATTCTGTTTGATACAAAATTGAACCATCATAGAGGTACACTGAAAAATTATCATTCTCAGGCTTTAGAAGAGCTTGTTTCCCACAGAGAAGGCTCTATGACAAGTTTCATAAAGAAAAGGTGAATAAAGGTAGAAACCCTGCTACAGAGTATTTATATGCTTCATTTAATTTGTGATTTTTTTTCAGCTGTGACTGTCATGTTATTACAAATGTTACTGTTTAAACCCAAAATAATCTGAATTCAGTAAGTTTTGACTATTTCAGGCTAGGTTATTCTGTCTTTTATAAAGGAAAAAAGTTTTATTATCTACAGCTGAAAATATTTTTTTATTTTAATTTACATGAAAAATTTTAGGACATCTGACAGAGTAAAAGTTTTTTTTAAAAATTCCAAACTTCTATTTAGGATTTGTCTTGAAAATAATTTGCTTAGTATACCAGGGTTTTGAAATCTTAAGGGCATTTAACTTCAGTTGTTGTCTGTTATCTCTCTCTTAAGCACTCCTGATGTCTAGAGATTTAAACATTAGTCTGAAGGAAGAAAACAAAACCAGCAACCTCCTTCTGTAGTGTATGTACCCTGACTGACCTTTCTGTATTCTCATTTATTTTGCATAAATTATTTTACCAACCTCATTAGGGAAAAAATTGTGAAAATATATCGTTTATACAGCATGGAAGCATCGCACTGAAAATCACGCATGATACAACACGTTTTGGTACATAAGGACTACTGTTTGAAGAGCTGTGGGAGGTTTTATTTTCAGTAGAATAATCTGGCCCAGCTGTTAGGTGTATTCTTTTGCTTTCCCATACCCTCAAATTATTTGAAGTGAGTTTAAAATGCACAGAGAAGTCTCCTTTGATGTTCAGGTCTGCTAAAAGCTGGAGCACCAGAGCCCTGTGCTGGAATACTATACCTCTGTCATGAGGTCTTGTTCTTTCAGGTCAATTCTGACTAACCTTTTCTGAGATGCTCTGAAAGGACACATTCTCTTCATCACACATAATCCCAGGAAGTTATTTTTGGGTTAACAATGAGTCTAGAATATACATATTCTAAAACATATATCATAAGGTTTTTGTCCTCACATGATCTTCAATTGTCTTCTAAACCATCTCTTGTGAATCCCCTTGTGACAAGGTTATAGAAAAGTGCAGGAAATTATTGTCTTCTTTCAAAAAGGAATTTGAGAAATTTGCTCTGGTGTGAAACAGGAAGAACTCTGAAATTCATAAAATCCTTTGAATATGAGAAAAGTACTTGTAGCTAGCTCTACTAACTGTGGCAGAAATGGATGAGTTTACTATGTAGGTCAGATTGCCATCTTCCTATGAACCCTAAATTACTGGCCATTGATACTTGTGACAGTGAATTTGGTGCTAGATGGATGTTTCTTTGAGCAGGAACTTTAATTGATTGAATGTAACAAGCTGCAATAAGCTCTGAAAGAATGGTTGTTTGAAGATACTCAACATTTTACATATTAAATATGCTTTTATTGTAAAAAGTAGTTCAATAGAAAAAATACAATGTAGAAAAGTACAAAAAGTACACTGCAATCTTTCTGTTGAGGACTTTATATTCCAGCATTATGAAGCACAAATGTCTGTAAAGCTCATCCAATGAGCTCAGTGCAGCGTAGAAGCTGCGTGTGACATGAAATAATGAACATCTGTACTGCACAACTTCCCCTATCAAAACTCAGTTTGCCAGTTCTTTGGTTTCGTTTTTATAAAAGCAGAATCGCAGAATCATTAGGGCTGGAAGTGAACTCTGGAGATACTCCAGTTCAACCCACCCCGTAATGAAATGCAGCCCTGATAGTTTTTATTTGTTTGTTGTAGGAGACACATCAAACACTTCATATCCAACATTGTAAATTCAGGAAGATTGAACTTCTTGTCTTCAAATTTTGCTTCATGTATGGCTTTTGAACATTAAGGTCTCTTCTGGAAAGCTGTAAGCCTTGGAAAGTTGGTTGTGCATATCCCACTTTTACAGATGGGAATGTAAAGTGGATTTGTCTGTTTTGTTTGAGCAACATCAGAAAAGTCCTTTGTCTTTCCAAAACAATATTCCATTTTTCATGGTCTCTTGAATGAGATTTTGACTATTGCATACATAAAGTGAGAAAGTGTGTGTTTTTAACACTATTATTAAAATACATGTCAAGCTATTTATGGATTTCATTTTTAAGATTTATGACTTTATAAGTCTTCCATTTTATTAGCTTTTATTTAATTTTATTTTTTTTAAACAATAGAGAACATTTTATCATAAGCTGTCATTTCTAAGCACTGAGTTGAGATTTGGTAAAAATGTCTCCATCTCCCCTGTTTTGCAGAGTCTGTTCATTGGCTGCCTTAGCCGACCTCCTTGATAAGATAATATTATAGCTCTAGGTCATTATTGCTTTTGGCAAGATAATGGATTAAAAAAAAAAATCCCCAGAGATTTGTAGCAGCAGTCATTTGTGTTCAAAACACAGGTTTTGCAGTCTTGGAACAACAGAATCCATGAAAAATAGTTTTGATTTCCTGGAGCCATAACAACCTTTGCCTTGTGTTTAGCAGGTTTGCTACAGCAAGCTTTGCAGACATTCTGCTACTCTTTTTGTGCTATGCTGATGAAAATGACTCTCTCCTTCTATGCTTGCCTGATGCTTAAAGATCACTGTCCAGGCCATAAGTACTAGAGGTTTGTGAATGTAGGTGACATGGTGTGGGTATAGACTCTGCTGTATTAGCTGCAGAGTATTGAAATGAAAACTTTAACAAAGCTACAGAAGATGAAATTAGGACATAATTCTGGTTGTTAAGATTAGAGAGGGGTTGAAATAAAGCCCTCTAAATTCAGAACAAATACAGATCTCTTCTTTTCCCAATTGTTTCATATTGAAGTTACTGGGAATCTTAGTCTTGAGTTCAATTAAAATATCTTTTAAGGCATAATGTATTTCAACAAAATTGTCTTCATCTTAAATAACATTAGAAAACCCTCAAATAAACAGTTGAAAGTGCATTGCTCTTATGTATTTTAGATGATATGTACCTTTAAATTATCAAATAGAAAAGAGACAGAGGAGAAAGTTCTCTCATATATTAAGTAATGGTAGCAGAGCTTTGTAGTAGAATTTATGGTTATATGCTGTGAAGAAAGTACAGAATTTCAGATGCTACTAACATGAAAAATACAGTCCAGCAAAGATTGAAAAAACAACCAAAACTGGAAGAGGAAAGTAAATGACCTAGGAAATATTTGGAGCCAAATAGCCCACAGTGGCTTTTTTCTTCCCAATCAATGTGTTACCTTTGTATAATAATTACATCATCTTTATGTATTTTATCATTCCTGATGAAAAAAAAGAAAAACTGTAGAAAAAAAAGAGAATTCGTGATTCCTGGGGATTTTTTTTTGACTGGATTAACATAGAAACAATGGCCTTTAGGGGGACTTTAGGGGCACGCATTGCATTGCACAGCTGTCCTCAGACCGAGTCATGTGCTGTGAACTCAGATGCACAGGGTGCACTTGGGAGGAAAGTAAAAATTCTGTTCTCATCTAAGCTGAAATCCTGTAAGACTCATTCAAAACAAAATCCTTCAAGTGTATCCATTTAATCTGTGAGACCAGATACAAGATTAATTTGAATGTACTGCTAATCTATAGATCTCAGGACACCGGAGCTTCTCGTAGGGACTGCCTAATACACTGCCTGCCATAGTGGTGCTCACGCAGCTCCTCGTCTGGAGAGACTCGAGCATCTGCAGATGCAGATCAGCCTTGCCCAGAGGCTTAAAACTGCTTTAATTTTGCTTTGGACCCAGAGCACACAAGACTGAGTGCCTGGACATACTTTCTGCATACCTCAGCTTTTCCTCTGGACTGTCTGTGAGCAGATAGAGCAGGAAAGCCATTCTAGTTCCCTAGCATAAATACTCTCTCTTATGAGGTAGAAATTAAAATCATTGCTGTGAGAAGGAAAGGTCTGTCATGCAACTTCTTGAGAATTTTCATCTTGTCGTCCAAAACCTTTCTTAAGTAAAATAACAGCTAGTTAAGAAGTTAGATTTCAAGCCTTCCCTGAATGTGCAGTTAAGTGGGATCAAGCTTAGAAGAATGGATGTCTATTTGGATTGCCTGATACCACTTATATTCACAGAAAACCCCAGAAATGGCTAAGCAAATTAAATTATACTGCTTTCTGTATAATTATACTGCTTTTTTTTTCTGGGAGAAGAGTATTCTCATCTTGGCCAGCTCAAAGCAATCTACTTCTCTTATAATTTTCATGTCTTATGTTTATGTTTTTTGCATTCTTGTCAAAATTCAGCTATGTTTTTAAAAATGAATCCTTGTTCACTATTATTGCAAAGTCTTTTTCTGGATGAAGTTCAGATGAAGGATGCAAGCAAATGCAGCACCTTCACCCAGCAGCTGGGTGTGAAGACTGCAGGTTTCCGAGCCAAATGGAATAAAACAATCAATTCTAACACCTTAGAGGGAAAAAAAAGCCAGTGGCACTTTGGTCTTACCATTTATTATTTTACGTATAAGATCTATGCTCAAAACAAACCAAGTAATTTCTCCCTGAACACGGAGGACCCCAGACCTTGTGTTGAAGGGCAAGCAGGGCACCTTGTGGCCCAGTCAGCTCGCTGCTGGTCCCCAGGGCCCGTCAGCAGAACAGCTCTATTCCACTTTGCTCACAGACAAGTCATCTTCTGAGATTGCCTTGGGTGAAATGCTTGTCACTAAGGACAAGTGCCTTCCAGATGTTATATGGACCCGATGGCCTGTTTATCTGGTTTTATATATGTTCTTTCCCTTGCACTTGGTTAGGCATCTTTGGATTCCCAGACTTTCAGATTGGAGTGAGACCGTAACTTAGGCTTTAACACCATCTTCGTACCTTACAAGCCTTTTCCACTGTATGTCATTTCTGTACTAAATAAAAATAAACTTTATGTTAAGTATATCATAAAATCTGCTGGTACATCCATAATTTGTTCATCCAGCCACAGATTGTGTTATAAATAATTGTTCGTCACTAGACGCTATTTTCAGCAGTCAGGCTGTAGCTATATCTTTCCTCAGGAAATGTTCACCACATTAAAAATTACCACATGGTTAACTAATGTTCTGTTTAGCATTTTTGCAAAGAATAATTGACACAGATGCACAATCAATGCTGTCTATACAAACTCAAATTTAGCTGTTTCAGCTCTCATTAATGCAAAAAATTGCATGAAATGCTATATTCTCATGGTGAAAAGTTTAATAAATGAAGCATAGTTCTGCTTTTCTGTCTTTTCTGTTATGCAAAATAAGTGAGGATATGTCTTTGGAGTAGCAAGGTGTTTTTTGACAGGGGAGGTTTTGTTAAAGGGAGCTTTGGATGGGCCAAATACACAACCAAATTTTCAATGCATTTCCAGGACTTCTTTTTAGTAATAGAAGTTAGTTGTCAAATTTTAATTCCATTCCTTCATTTTAATGGTTAGTATATTTTAACACTAGAGAAGCTTAATTGTGACATATGAAAGTCCTTATTTGGGGTAGATTTTAAATTTGATTGCTGTCTGCCCTGCTGTGTAAATAGTCTCTTGGGTATGGATTTTAAGAGTGTGTGTTCTCCTTTACATTTCACTGTGTGACAATTCCTCTTTACCCATCCTCTCCATCCTCTGAGCAAGCCAAGAGCAGACAATAGATACATACTAATGGAGCTGTGTACTTGCCATCTGTAAGAGCAGCTGCTCTCCTGCATCTGTACAATATGTTGGAACTGAGAGCTTCACTAATCTGCATAATAAGGAGAAGGCTTATCCCACTCTAGCTAATAATCGCAAGCAATCGATGCACTTCATTCCCCCACTGTAGAACACAGCAAAGTTTCAGTATGTTTGTATATTCTCCAGATATACAGAGGTCAAGCAAAAGAATGGACTGCTCATTCTGCCCCAAGCAGTAAAGGAAATGCCATCCTCTGTCATTTGTGACACTGTTATCAACAGACCCCCATTGCTATATTCTTATTTTGAAATTCAAATAGAAAAAAACCCTTCAAGATCCAAATTAAAATATCAGTACATCCAATCAAGCATATCCTTTAAACTGTCTGTAGTATTGAGTGTTCTGGGTTTGTACTTTGACCTCTTTCTCTAACCTTGACCCTTATGGAAACACTGAATTAACTAACACAGGATTTCCCCACCCTGTGTGCTACTGAACATAATCCATACAGAGGAGTGAGATAGTGATTAATTTATTTTGCTGCTAGTATATTACATAAAAAACACTCATGGAAGATGATACAAATGCTCTTTTCCTAACTGTTGTGCACAGAGGATGAATTTGAAATTCATGGCCATTTCAGAATGGAAATTTGGTTCATGACTCCCACAGAGGCAGAAAAGGCTGTAATGCTGTATTACACTGAGGAGCAACAATGAGAGAGAAAATAGGCCAAGAGCAGCAAGTGATAAGCAGTATTTATTTTCATTTCATTTATAACATCAGGGTGAAATGTATGTCTCATCTCTACCAACATCCTGCAGGAAGCAAGGTTGAACATAGAAAAATGACGACAAAATTTGAAGGTAAATATCTGAAACCGTGTTTCCAAGAGCATCAAAAACAAAAGCTATTCTCTGATTTCTTAGGAACTGGTTGCAACTCCGTGTTTTCTAATATTGATAATTTGCTCTAGATGAAATGAAAGAGGCAGTTCTGAAAAAAAACCTGAATGCAATAGCATTTACAGTGTTGGAGTAACGTGCACTCATTCTGGAGCAAATTCATTTTCCTGGCAGCAGCAGGAGCTGTAGCTAGCAGCCCATGGAAGGTGGCAAACAGGTTTTCCTTCTCTCTCTCCTGGAGGAGAATCCTTCCCAGCTATTCCAATGTATTTATAGAGCATAGCAACTGGGGTAACAACTGGCTCAGGAACAGTGCCTATATTAATCTCTGAACCTGTTGTGGCTAGCAAAGTTTATAGGACACAAGCTATGACTTGTGGGGTATAAAATATTTTTAAAAACTTTATGGGAGAATCTCTAAGCAAGGTGGCATCTGGCAAACCTCTTGGGAAATGTGAGAAATGTGTGTGCATATGTGCTCTGCAGACCTATCACCCAGGTAACTTTTCAGCTCCCACAGACTTTAATGTTTATGATCAGGCCCAGCCATAGCTCTGCTTAGAAGTGGCAACGAGCTTGTTTAAGCCCCAACAAACCATGTTTTTGGTGGGTGAAGGCCATGTGCCCTAAGAACTAGGAAGGCTGTGCCTCAGAGAACGCCTTGAGCAGCTTTGCTTCATGCCTGTGCTCACCTCTCTCAGCACAGGGAAATCCTTAGGCAGCACTTCTCACTTCAGTTCAGCAGGATATAAAAAGCTTCTTCGAAGCAGAAAATGCTGGGAACTGGCAGTGTTTATTTTACTTCTCATTGTAACAATGTGGGTTTTTCTCTCTGCATGCTGGTAGAGGGAATCAGTTAATTACCTCTGAATTTTAGTTTTCAGATGACAAGAGGCTTGTCTTGAAAACATAAATCAAAATATGCTCCAAATAAGCTAAAATTTTAATGTTAAAATCAATCTATTATTATTTTTTGTTGTTGTCACAAAAGTCAGGGTTTAAACAAAAATATTGGATAATGTCAGTGATTCTGAATACAACACTTGTGAAAAGCTGTATTTGTGAGGCTGCAGACAGTAGATACACAGGTAAAAGGGGAGATAAGACCCAGTCACTTGTTACAGAAAGGGGATTTTTTGAAGAGTATTTTTAATATTCTGGCTCTTGTTCTGGAACCCAGGCAAGCAGTTTTGGTGTTCCCCACCTGTGTCCATGGGTGTGCAATGGCTGTTGAATCAGAGTTTAGAGGAACTAAACCTTACCCCCACCCCTCAAATCCTGAGTTCTGTGATGTTCTGGACACATAGAGGGTACTTCAGTTATCATTCAATATTGCCATTCATGATGCAGAGAAAAACTGTGGCAGGTCTTTTTGCATTTCATGCTCTGAGCTCTGCAAAGTGGAAGAAAGCTTGGAAGAAAACTCAGATTCGGTGGATTTGGAGGTGATGCCACCCTCACATATCTGCCTTTTCAATACAGTCTTTGCTCACATCATGCTTAAAAAGGAAACAGGAGCTCTAGTGGGGGAAGAATCAACACAGCCCAGTGGCATCCCCAGATGTCCACCCTCCACTCAGTGACTGACAAATGCAGAGCAGATGGTACAAGTGCTCCCGGATGTATTTACAGATCAATGTAAACGTAAATAAATAACTAGCAGCAAATGCAGGCACCTACCCTACTGCTGGTGCCTTGGTGACACTAATGAGTCTGACCTGACTGGAAACACAGAGGAAGAAAAGATTTGCTTGAAGTTACTTGTCCTAATGGATGGAAAGAATATGACAAATTTTACAAGCTCAAGAGCCTGTTATTCCTAAGGAGAATATCAGAGACAGTTAAATGCATTAAGGAGTACTTTTGCCACCCCCTTTGCCATAGGTGCAGTGATCCTACCTCAGTGTAAGGTAGGATCTCACTTTTCCCGCCCTCCATAAGTAATAAAATGTTGAGCGATGTGCAATCTCACCAGATGCTGTGAGCTTGACAAAAAAACATTGTTTTTTCTCTGCAGCAAGTTCTCCATTTTCTAACTATGGGAGAAGAAGGGAAAGATGTGTTTGGTTTTTTTATTTCCCCACACAGCAGCTGCAGTGGCTTCACTGGGGTGCTGGTGGCAGGGACCCTGTGGAAGGCTGTCCCAGCCCCTCTCATTGCATTTCACCAGCCTCCACTCTGGGGTTTTGCTAAAGCATTGAAAAAGTACTGACCTATCAAAGCAGAGTTTTACAGGTTTCCTGTTTTAGAGAAGGTTGTCATCCCCTAAAGCTAATCAAACAGGAAGAAAAAAAATCACTAGAACATTTTCCAGTGATATTATTTTAACAGCCATAATTATGACATGCTCTATAAGCACGTGTGGGCACTGCCTGTCTGCCACTGAAAGACCTTGTTGTCTAAATAGAAGAGTTCTCTTTGAAGCTTCTAGGTGGGCAGAAACAACCCCAGTATTCCTCAGCAAAGCAGCCTCACTTGCTTGGCCCTCTGTTCCCTACTTGGGATTTGATGCTGTCATGTCTTCTCCAAAACCAGTAACACATAAACTTGTACTTGTGACTAGTGAACTTATTACTTGTGAGACGGTTCACATACTTAAAACACCTCAGTAAAGGCTGTTAGAAACATTACTCTGGAAAATCTGGGCTAAAATTTTTGCCCTGTGAAGTCTATGACAACAACCTATTACTCAGACAGCAAAAAAAGGTATATCTTTATGTGGGAATGTTTTGAAGTCTCACAGCTACCAGCAGTGCACCATGACCATTTTTGAAATGATCTCCACCAATAAACATTTCAGATGTTTTTTCAATTTAGAAATAGTTCTGTAGTTACCTAAAACTAGAACATTGTGACTTGCCTGGTTTCTCTGAGGTTGAACCTGTCCCTGTGATTCCTCAGTGCAGAATGAGATTACTGGACAACCTAATTTTAGGGTGTATATTTTAGTATGGATTTCTTGATAAATTTAGCCTACTATTGTAGCATTGAGTTAAATATTTATTTGGCCTGTGAACCTTCCAGAGCGGTTTTCAGATTTCACCAAGGAAGTTTTCAGAGCTGGAGGAACTATTGCTCCGTGTAGGAGTTTGATTCATTATCTTCACTGTTTAAAATTAGCACCATTTTTCTGTTTTAAAATTGTGAGCCTTGAAGTTCCAGTTCTTAATAACACCAACTCAATAAGTCCCATATAGTTACAAAAATATTGATTTTCAACATGTTTTGAAGTAATAGATGGCCTTAAGAATACAACCACACAGAAATGAACATCTCTCAAGGCAAACTGGCTCAGTGGAGTTTTTTTTCACTCAACTTCAATGGGTCCAGGATTTTCCTCTTCTGCTCACAGCCATTAGGAGATTAGGCCTTTGTTGGATAGTTATGATTCTTCCTCTGATGAATATATTGGCTGGAAAACTTACTTTTATGAGTTGTTTTGCACATTTTCTATTTTATATTTCACAGAATGAAGGTTTAGACCCCGGCTTTGGACCTGAAATCTAAACAGAATCCAAGGACAAAATCAGATGGTGCTAAAGTCTGGCATGGGGAAAACAATATTCAAAGCAAAAAAGAGAGGGCAGTGACCAAATACAAATTCCAACTGTAAGAGCAGTGACTGGAAAGTTCAAGCGCCTCCTTTTTTCTTTGAATGGACCTGTTTTCCTTAATCTCTGTCTGAAACAATTAGCATCTATGACTGGACAGTGTTTAGCAAATGAAACCTTCTCTTCCTGCAGTTCTTTGGTTTCAAAGTTTAAATATGGTGTATCCTTTAGCACTGGCTATTTCAATTTGCCCTCCTGCTAACTCCAGTCTGCACTCTTGCATGCATGTTTAGGTGGGGGTTTTTTGTTTGTTTGTTTTGGGGGGATGTATGTGTGGGTTTTCTTGTGTTGGCAGATGTTTTCTCTTGTATGTGTTTTAACTGGAAAAATTGAAGGGAGATGTATTACAAAACTGGAAAAACAATGCTATTTCTGGAAGAGAGAAGTCATAATCTTTGATTTTGACTTTGTTGCCATTTCTCTGTGCCCATATTCATCCAAAGGCATAATTGCAAACCAAGAAATTATACCTAAGGTACAGCCCAAGGCAGCAACCTCTACCCAAGGTGTTGGGTGAAATTTGCAGCTTCTGTGGCACAACACTCAGCTCCTGGGAACAGCCCTGGCTGGTGCAAGCAGCAGCCCATATGTTTAACTGCATCATAACTGGAGCCTTTGTGATCCTGGGTAACCAAATTTGATTCTCTGTTTCAATTTCTCCATTTGCCAAATGAGAATATTGACACTTATAATAATGTGGGTAGTGTTAAAACTCCTCTAGCAGTTCAGTATGAATTATTTTCAAAACCAAAAAGTAGCATGAGCTTTATGACATACCTAAATATCCAGCTATCTGGATATAATTTTAATTTCAATTCTATTCCTGTTGAATTTTTCTTTTGTCTTCCAAAACACTCAAAAGCTATCAACAGGATCTCATATCAGCTGTATTGATGTTATATCACCTATAGAGTACATGTCAGATTTGAAGAAGTTTCTCTGTGAAATATGATGAAGATGTCCCTGACTGAACATCCAGCCCACAGCAGAACAGTGAACAGCACGGAATGGGGAAGAAATGTTGAGTTTTAGGAGAAAGAGTGATGTGCCCACAGGACACAGCAGCCAGGGTGAGTAATTTTCCCCTGACCTTCTGGCAACCCAATATAGACCACAAGAGATCAAAGCCAGCTCAACCATCTTTACAGAGTAATGGAGTAAATAGGTCACCCATTACTGATCCTGTGCTGAAAAAACAGCTCCAGATGTATTTCAGATGGCCTGACACCTTTTGTACAAAAGCCTGCTTGCTTGGGCTGTGGACAAGAAAACAGGATTTGATTTTCAATTCTTAAAATATAGGAAAGCAAACAAATACAACTGCATATCACAATAAGTGCCTTTTCCAGTGTTAAATATGCAGTGCAAAGGAAGCTCATGTTTTTCACTGTCGTTTGAAAGTAGCACCTCTCAAAAGATAAATGCTGCCGTGAACCTTTAAAGTTATTTAACTTTTCCTTAGCTCTGTGTTATAATGATTTGTTCTGTTTGAAAAACATGCAGCAAGGGAGTATATTTTCAGTTCTGTGATACGTGGAGTGTACTTACCTGAAGGAATATGAGCTCTTGGTGCTGAAGGAGGCTTGCACACACAAGACCAGCAAAAATTCTTGGCTTAGAAATGTTAAAAATGCTACTAGCAGCAACAAAAGTCAGACCTTCTTGCTTTTGACTTGGATCATGGGAAAAAACAGGGAAGTGAGAAAGACTCAAAGATATTGAATAATTGGTAAAGTCAAATTAGATTTTAAATGTATTGGGTCTTCTGCCTATAAATGCAATGGACCATTTTTTCCTCTCACTTGCACCATTACCGTGCCAGCTGAAATAAATGATGTTCCCCTTTTTAGTCTATGACATTGTAGTGATGCCATTTCACACATCTAATGGGAGCACATTTTGCTTGAATAATCCTATTAAAAAAATCCCTTGTTTTTGTTGTACCAATGTATGCCGCGTGTGACAGCACAGCAGGTGGCTGCATGGAGGTGAACTCTAATTAATTCAAATCAAAAAGTGAGAGACCCAGATAACAAGCTCCACAATTAGCAAATTACATTGAATGTATGCAACTATCCATCAGGAAGTAGCTGCCTGGACACCAGTGGTAAATCCAGCCAGTTCCTGACTGTGGCAAGCACTTCCCCAGGGGAGCAGCTGCCTTTCTGTCGCTGCCACCGCTGGCCAGCCGGACAGAGGGGCTGGCTGCCCACTGGGCTGGATGGCCCGGGCTGTGACCTGTGCTGGGTGGAGCTCCGTGGACTTGTTGTGACCACCCATTTTATGAGGAAATAAACTAGCAAACAACAGTCAGAAATAAAATGGGTGGTCGTCTTAGCTCCTTGACATTAGAGTGTCCTGAGCTGTGCAATGTACTTAGGGATAGTGTGGCCTTATAGTCCCTTTTAAAAGCTGTGCTGTGAGAACTTCACTGTGCTTTTCAAAGTACCTATAAAACATAGGAAGGGCTTGGGGGAAAAGATTTGCTCCCACCATAAATCAAAAGCAGGCAGACAAAGGTCAAAATACCAACAGCCACAAGAACATTAACACTTAGGATATAAAGATTTCCTAAGAAACTAATGCGTGCTCTTTCCCCAGATAAAGCAGACACCTTATCTTTGGGAGTTTACAAAATGGAGCCAAGCTATACAAGTAACCACTTAACTAAACCAAGGCCTGGATCTTTTAGCAGTCTGCAGTCATTAAAGCTCTCGGAAAGTCTCCCAGGAGCCAATATGCTTGCTTAAGTATATGCTGTAAAAGGTCCCTGAGATTTACAAGGAGCTGCTCCATGCTAAGCTAGGCACCATCTGATAAACAAGCAATTTTAGCTTCAGGCTAAACGATGCTCTTTGAGGCTTTGATTTACAATGCTGCAGATGATATATTTGTAGTTCTAGGATAGGTTCTGCTGTGGACCTGCTGTGATTACTCATCCATGAACTAAGTTAGGGCTCAAATCTTCAACTAGGAGGTCAGAAAATTGTCAGTGGAGCAAGAAATGTTTGATAAGGTGTATTTAGATGCTAACTGCATTAAAAGAAATTAAATTAAGCAAAGAGAGGTGAACAATTCTTAAGCTTTCTAGGGACCAAGCCTGGGTTGTTGCTGGTGGTGTGGGTTTTTTTTTTTTGGAAGCTTAATCTTAAATGTATTTTGAGTGAAAAAGTTATGAAAGTAACTCCCAAATTGACTTTCTGGACTAATTTTACTTTCATTAGGCTATTTTTTTCAAAAAGAGGGATGCATTTAACATCTTAAAATAGAAAATCCTAGCTTCTATTTTATGAAAATTCTCAATCTTGTTATACTTCTTTCTAACATCAAAAAAACAACATTGAAAGAGTCAGCACAAGAGAAGTCACATAAACTTCAAAAATCTAGATTAAAACCCCAGCAGCCTTAGGGGAAAGAGCAAGAAGGAAAAGAAGCAGAACCTAACATTTCAGGAATGTGTGGCTTTCATAATTTTTTCAGTGATCCCAGACGTGTGGGCCCAATCCTGCACGCTGCTGGGTGCCTCCTGAGAAGTGGTGACTCATCTCAACTGCTGTTAAAGCTGGAATTTTTTAGCCATTCCTTTAACTTTGCTATCAAGAATACACAATTCATGGATTTAAAAAAAAAAAAAAGTGGTTTTAACCTTGCTGCTACATGCATTAGAATTTTTTTCCTGCAGAAATGAACACAGATCAAACATTTTAAAAAATAGGTTAAACACAAAATTTTAGTTCAGAAAAAAATAACCTTTATTTATTGCTTTTAAATGGAATTTATGTGTTCTGAAATTCTTTTCTGTAATACTAACTGGTGATCTTACCCAAATAATATGTCACTGGAAAAGCCAGGAAAATGTTTTTTTTTGTTATCACAAAAGCTGTAGATAAACTTTAGGAGTATACCTATTGTTTTGCTTCTTTTTCTAGGTTGTTTTCAAATGCAAACCTTAGACTTTTGAAAACTGTGCATCTGAAGATTTTCAGAAATGCTTTGCTTTTAAAGTCTAGTTTTAAAAAATCTTTTAAACACAGAATTTTGTTTCACTTCTAAACCTATCCATCCTCGGCTCCATCAGATACTTGGTCCATGAAGCCCTCTGCCTTAGAAGTGCAGCATGCCCTGAATTGACCCCAGCTTGGCTTCCTGCAAAGTTCAACTGAATTTATATTGGAGTTTATAAATGATTATGATTTCATAATGCAAAGAAGGCTTTTATCACATGAACATACAACTGGAAGCAAACGAAACATGTTTCACAAAGCTGCTGGAACTCAGCAGTCGCAGAAGGGGATGTTGCCAGCTGCACTTGGGGGAAATATAAAACAAGATGTTTTCATTTTTAGCAAATACTGTGCAGAGTGTGCATGTGGCAGTCAAGATACTCAGGTAATATAATCTTGTGTTTTATTATATGACATCCATTAAATTCAGAGATGTGGCACTTATTTAAATATCAGCATTATAGGCAGTGTCCAGAAATTGTTCAGAATTGCAATTGCAGTCCCATCAGTAGCAGTAACTGGAGCTAAGGCTCCAAGACTATTATCTTTACTCATTTTTCTTATTATAAACCACCATCTTTACTAATTTTCTGCAAAACATTTTTTTTTTTTAGATTCAAAAGTAGATTGTGATATTTTGGCTGGAATGTCTTCGCACAGTTAGGTCTGGCCTGTGAACCTAAGAATCAATGTGGGGGTTTTCTTAGTGGTGTGTTTCTGTTTTGATTTGTTTTTTGTTTGTTTGTATATTTGTTTTTTGATTACCCCTTAAGTAACAGGAAATACTTTGGCTTTTTTTCTGCTCACAATCTAGATACAACTAATGAAGTCCTGCAATTTCTGCAGATATGCATGTGACGTAAAACAAATTCTGGAGTGAGTCTGCTAATGCAAATTTCTTACAGAAGGATTCTACTTCACAAATCTCCCTATTAAAGTTAGAACATTTTAAAGAAAATAACTTCTAATTTCATTTGTTGTTTCAACAGCTCAAACACTGGGCATTGGCCACTTTCTGGAGGGTCTGTTTGTGTCATTCCTAGTGACATCAACAGGGCTTGTGGATCAGCAAATGCAGTCCATATCTGTCTGTTAGATATATGGTATACAAAATACAATATCAAGGTCCAACTGGCTATGTAAAAGTCACTTAAAAGGTGCTTAACTTTTTAAGTAGTATATAGGAGGAGTACTGTTTTTGCTGTTTGTTTCAAGACTACATAAAATGAAATATGATAATTTTAATGACAGAAATATTAATAGAAAAATAACAACATATAAGCCATAGATTTTACTGTAATAGTTTTTTAATTTATTCTTTAATTGAGAAAGACTCCATGGGAATTTTTTTCCAAGTGTATCATAAGTTGCAAATGAGTTTCTACAAGCAGCTGAACAGCTGGAGGAAGGCTTTGTGAGCAACCTCCACCGCATAGCTCAGAGTTTCAGCTGCTTTAAAGCCAGGTGATTCCCAGTTCAGCAAGTCAGAGAAGCAGCGATGCCAGCAGGGAGGAGCTGAATTAGGCTGACAGCCTTGCTGCAGCGGGTGCAGGAATGACGAGATGCCTCCATTCACATCCCAGCTGTGAGCATCTTCTGTTCCAGCAGCTGGGGGTAGGTGAGAGCAGGTCTTGAGTTGTCCTCTGCTGATCAGAGGATCTCACAATAGCATATTCAAGCAATGAGAAGAGGCAGAATCTCTCTACTCCTTGCCTGTCCCTGTCCTACCCTGAACTCACAGCCTGGGCAGCATCTTGAGCTCTGCTGTCCGGTGATCCATTGCAGAGTGGTCTTGCTGCCCCACCTTCAGACACCTGCGCTCTCCACAGGCTGCATGGACAGGGGATCAGCAAAAATGTTTACTTTCCCTTTTATTTTGGAGCCATAAAAGCCATCATGGCTTCTGCTAGGCTATTTATATTGGTTTTTTCTTGAGTAAGAGCCTCTCCATCCAATGTCAGAATATTGGCTGGTAAACCAAGAGTGTGCAGTTTTCACTCTGCTCTGCCTCTAGGGCTTTCTGACCCATGGAGTTTGGTCTTTGAGATCCTCTGGCCTCATTTCAGCTGTCAAGGTCAGACGAATGTGGAATCTGAATCTTCATGAATATCATTATGCCCCAGAATTTTCCCAAATTTTGCATGCTGGGACCTTTTCAGATCTTTTGCAAGGCCACTCATCTTGAAAAATAAAATAAATTGGTAAATCTCTATGCCAATTGCAGAAGATAGAATCTAGGCAGCTCACAAAAATGTGAAAATATGCAAAGTAAACAGATTGCTTCTGACAGTAACAACCCTGCAATTGCATAAAGCATCATCAAATTGCAACATGCACATATTAAGCTTTGAGAACAACTGAATTCACAGTGACACATTCTCAGCTCTTGAATTCATTATCACACCTGCTCAGCTCAGAGATTTGCAGTATTGTACCTTGTTCTAAAAGGTGGTCTCCAAAGGAGCACTGTATTATCAATGTAATCTCATTTGGGTTCAATTTTAGGAATTTTTCTGTGAGCTGTACAGATAATTGTAGTGAGGGCAGGGAAAAGGGGTACCAAATATAGGCAAATATATGCAAACTCTTTTGTGGGTGCTGCCTTCTGCAAAGATGTTCATAACAGGACCATGAGGGCTCCTGAAAGGAGAATGTGTATTTCCCACTTAATCTAACAAAATGTATATCTGCAGACTTCTATTTGATGCTTGTCAGTAGATGTCATTAATGCATATATGAATAATTTTTAATGGTTGTTTCTTCTATAAGTAGTTATTGTTGTTATGGTTAGAATGTGAGAGGTCTCCTGTAACTATTTATTTAAGGTCAGAATTCAAGTTATGATGTGATGCAATACATTCATTATAAAACAAATGCTTACACAAGCAGCCCACAATTTATTGTGTATTTATATCTATCTCCTTGATTTTATATAATTGATACTTGGAGACAGATAGTATACTTAAGAAAAATACTTTAAGCTGTTAAAGATTTTCATTTTTGTTTGTTTGGGTTCATTCTAATGCATTTATTTACCCACTGTATGTCTTTATTTCTCATAGATGTACAACAGCACAATTTCCCAATAATAAAATTGCTTCCTTTCTTGACCAGTTACAGCAAACAGCTGCTGAAGCCAGTACTGGCTGGGAACTGACAGACAAGTTTCTCCAGCACAAGATCTTCCAAGGTGTTGAAGAAGCAGTTGGACAGACAGACAGACAGAAGTCACCCAGCCACCTCCTGGAGGGGACACTGGAGTGCAGTGAGCTCTTGCACTGCAGGTACACATGTGAGCAGAACCTGGAAAAGCACTCTCTGCTGCTGCTTCCATTCTTTCACACATGTACAACTGTGGAAATTAGCAAATTTGTTTTGATTAACAAATCTAAACTTTCAACAAATTAGAAAAAAAAAAAAAGAAAAGGGATTTGATTACTTCTCATCCTTATTGCAGAGAGGTATATTGCAGTGCTAGAGTTTTACATTTTCAATGCATGAAAAGTACCTAATGTTTTGGTGAGATTTGTCCTAATTCTCTTTCTACACAAAACAGAGTGGTTGGAGAATCTTGGAGATTAGGACTTTGAAGTCAGAGAAGTTTCCTGGGAGCAAATCATAACTACAACAATATGTCAGAGAATAGTCTGTGTTGGAATGGACCCACAAGGAACATCCAAGTCCAACTCCTGGCCCTGCACAGGACCTGATGCCATGAAGATAATGTATTTCTTTTGTAGTCGCAGAAAAATATGTCATGAGAACAAAATGTCCTCTATCCAGTCTGTGGCATCTTACTAATCAGATATGAATTATTATGAATTCAATATTGTAACCCAGAGATAATTCAGCAGTGAGATAAGGGTTGTTTAAAAATTGTGTTTGAAGGCAAAAGCCTGCTGTTTAAAAGGTGAACTTAAAGAGAGCAGGAAACTGTTCCTCTCAGCTAAAGAAAAGTGGCCATGGGATTAACTGGATAGAAAAGGAGAAAGAAAAAAAGAGGAGCAGCTGGAAAAGGACACCTTACTGAGTAACTACAGGAAGTCAAACTTTGACGATCAAACAGAAAAGCAGGAAACGAGAGCAGAGTTGTGGTCACTCTTGTCCTCCTCCTGTCAAGGCAGGGGAGCTGCAAGCTGGGCATGCAGAGGGGTGGCCTGACTGTGTCACTGCTCCTTTCTGTGCCGCTCCTCTGGGCAGCCTTGTCCTTGTCACCTCAACTCCCCCTTTGCTCCTGGTGCTGTACTCGTGTGACTCCCTGCTGGGGGAGCACCTGGCAAGGCAGCCTTTCACCCTGCCCCTTCTCCATCCTGCCTTCCTCTGAGCCTCACAAGTTCTTAAGAGTGAATAAAAGTCAAAAAGAAAAGCCAGTGGTGTCTTAACTATTGCTACAAAGAAACACTGAATTATGAAATGTTTGCAAATGTCTGGATTTTCCGCATAGTAAACTTGGATGGTAGAAATGAAAAGATGTGACTGGGTTCTGCTGTTGTTGAGGTTGGCTAAACTTGGATTTTGGAAAAGACTTTTCCTCTCTGCACTACCCAAGTGGCAGGAATGGGCTTTGCTTGGAAGTTTTTGCAGTTTTTTTTTTAAAAATCCAAGTTGCAGAGAGCTGTACAATGATTATCTAAGGAAAAATCTTTTTCTTGCTGATTGACACATGTTAGCGTGAAGCTGAGGTAACAATAATAAGCAATATTTAGAACACCTAGGGAAATCAGGTGAATTTCTACTGAAAATAATGGGCATTGTGCAAGGCTGAGCGCAGACTTGGATTCTGATCTTTGTTCTTGTTATAACTTTGCTATGTTTGTCAGGAGTGTAAATTTACTTATGGAAAATGTTTTTTTCTTTTCAAATGTGATTAGAAACTGAGTAAATCCATAATTCCTTATTTTTTTTAAAAAAATGCTTAGTACTGTTTTGAAATACTTTATTCTTGGGGGAAGAGGGTTTAATTGCTGCTTTTAGAATAAATTTTCTAGTTTTTTCAAGGTTTTGACTGTCCTTACAGCACCCAGTTCAATCCACAGTATGAAGGCATATTGTACTCCTTAAGAAAGTGAGAGAAGTATATGACTTTTCTGACTTTTAATAATAGTTAGTTTATATTGATTGTCCAATATAAATTCAGTAGATGACGTGATGCTATTTTATTATTGGGAGATCTGCTAGGGTTGCTGTATGGTTTTTTTTAATATTTTCTCTAATGCATAATCTCAGACCAGGCTTAAATAATGCCAAGAAGAATCCTGGACTCTGTACTGGGAGAGGGGTAGTCAGAAAAAACAGGATCAAATCATCAGTGTGAACCTGAGTGCTTTATAAAGAGGTCTCAGCTCCTCTTTCTTCCCTTTCCTTAAAAAGGTTTATCAACAAAAGACCTCAGACTCTGCTTCTTTCCTGTTAATTCTACCCATGGCAAAGTCAGGGCAAGTTTTGACATCAATTAAATTACTTCAAAATTGACCTGTAAGTCCTTGTTTCCAGTAGATGGTCTAAGAGTTTCTGGTGAATTTAGGGTGTTTAATGCCTGAGGCAGTTGAGATGCTTATGCATACATGTTTTTGCACTAGAAGTGTTTTGCTGTCTTAAAAGAATGAGGTAGAGGAGCTTTTGAAGAAATGTAGGGAATCCCATGCATCTTTAACAGGTCAGAGGAAGGTGGGGTGTGTGGGTGGAGTCTCACAGCTGGGTACCAGGCTATGCAGTCTGGACACAGGAGAAGTTATGCCCTCAGCTTGGCTCCTGTTGGACTCTGGGGATCACTGCTGTAGCTGATTTTCATGTAATTGATGTTAATGGCAGTAATTGCTAGGAATGGGCTGAGGTTAATTATCCAGAGCACTTGTGATTTCAAGTATCTGGAATTGTAAATATCTCCTTGAAGATACTGATGAAGGAGGGACTCTTTTTCAGGTATTTTATGTGAAATTATATTAAGGAGAAGCTAGTTGATTTATGAAGTACTAAAGTAATATTAGATATTAATTTCTACTTCATTGAACAACCAGAGAAACACCAAGAATGTATCAGTGTGTTTAGTTTTTTCAGTGGTGGCTGAATTTTTTTCTCACAAAGCAGAAGATTCTTGGAGGTTATGAATGTGTGACTTGGGTAGAAGTTTCGACAACTTTGTGGCTTCGAATTTTTCAGCTTTAGGGAGATGTGTTTTAGGTAGCTACAGGTCTGTCATATGCTATGATTCAACATGTTTTAGTGAGCTGTAAGGTACAATCAGTCATATTTTCGATTATTGCTTGATTAAATTAGTAAAAAAGCACACATATTGCACTTTGAGCTATTCAAAAACAGCACAGTGCAGTAATGACCCAGGCTAGTCTCTTATATCACCTGCTTTATTGGAGTAATAATGTGCAGATCTTGTTTTGCAGTATGGTTGCAGACCTTTCTTGACATGTGAATTCACTCATGTTCTTCATGCTTTTATTGATTTTTACAAAACAGAGTTGGTTTGTTTGGCCTACCTTACTTTGATTTTTTTTCCCTTTTTCCTAAGGAAATCAATATAATAAGGTAATTCTTTCCTGCTATCCTCTTCTTCACTAAGCTCTTCTGAGAACAGTCAAAAAGTCTCCCCTTCAATTATTTTAGACTTGTTTGCATTAAATCCTTTCAAAGGGACCCATGTAAGTGTGCTACTTTAATAAGGATGTCTTCCTGTGATAGAAGCTAAATAAAATTTTACATTTAAGGTGAGTAAGAACCAGTTATGGAGAAAATTGTCCAATATATGTTCCATCCTAATTTCATTTTCCATGCAAAGCCTGCTCCAGCTCTAAAGTAGGATAGGAGTTTGATGACACAGTATGCATAATTCATGGTTTTAGCCTTCTGTCTGCCCTTCTTTTTCTGGAATGCTACATATTTAGATTAGGTAAACTTATTCTTGTCTCCTATCAATACCGTTTGCTTTCAAGCAATAGAATACAACACGCAGCGTTGCACCTGGAGGGAGTGAGACAGGCAGCTGGAGCCTCAGTTTGCAGAACAAGCACTTTTCTCCCTCTGAGTGCATAGGCCTCATCTGGGAAGTTCACCTCTGTTCCATGCTGGGTATCATCTATTGATGACTTTCCAGGAAGAATGGGATGCTTTGCAGCACCCTGACATTATTAAGCAGTGTTTCTGTGGTGGTTCAGCAATGGAAGTAGCAGTGTATGCACAGTGTATGAGGTGTTTTCTTGATACTCTGCATGAAGTCTGATCCAGAGCCCATCTCTGTGTGTTTTGAGTCCTTCTATTTCTTGTGCTCTTACGTGTTATCACTGCTATAAAATATTTCTAAGTGTAATTTTGGTTTTAAATCTCATAGACCTTCAAGGCATTAGTTTAGACTACCATCCCTCTGAGCTATTTTGAAAGTTCAGCAGATCAAATATGATTTGCCAAATGAAAACTGGCAAAATTTGATGTTGCCAAATGTTTCCAAATGACATTCTTGTTCCTCATAGTCTTTGAGTGCTCTGGAGTCATATTGATCAGAAAAACACTCCTTGCATTAAATTTGGTGTCAGATGTCACTTTAAAAATCAAGTGTGGCCATGCAAGATGCTACCATACTGCAGAGAAGTCACTGAATTTGAATGTGTCTGAAAAGAAATGTTTACTGTTCAATTACCCCTTTGAAGTGAAAGCCTAAGATTATAATTGCTTCAATAATAATAATAATAATAATAGGTTGTAAAGAGACCAAAGTGAACAATGGACTCTTAGTCTTGGGAAGTCAAATGCTGACCTTCATTTTAGATTCAACTCTTAATAATGTTGTTCAAACTTTTCAGAAAACCTATGAATTGGATTATATTTTGGAAAAATTACTTTTATAGTTTCCATTTATAATAATGATTTTGAAATCAACCGTCCTGATTTTTTTACAAAGGGAAATATTTCATTAAATATCAACAAACTTTCAGTTACTTAGCAGTCTGTTTTCAGTGTAATTTTCTGATATCACAATGCAGTAATTGAATGCTTTGTTCAGCCTAGTTTATTTTTTAATTGGAAGAAACTTTGCAGAATCCCCAAACTGATCCCTTATAGCTTTGAAATGGCAGAATTGAATAGTATTCACATGTAAAATTGCCAGTCTGGCATCTAAACATAAAATTCTCCCAGTCAAGAAATTAAAACTCAATTTATTTAATTTTATTTAAGATGGTCTTTGGAGTCTTTCTTTGGTGCTTATTGGGTAGTATTTTTACCCTTCAACAAAAGAATAAAATTTTAAGTTTAGAATAACCGCAATAGTAATGAATTACCACTTTTTAATATTGAATCTCTAGGGGGAAAACCAAACTATTCAAGCAGTGGAATGTTTGAAGCCCTGCTTTAGAGGGAATAGTTCAGATTCCTCCACTTGTTTGCACTGGTTGTGCTGCCTGGCTGCAGTGTCTGATTAGAGCACTGGGGCTGAGCTCTCAGAGCTTGGAGTGAGTTTGTGCAGATGCACCTGCAAGGTGGAATGTGTTCTTCCAAGTGCTTTTCCAAAAGTTTCGTCATTTGCCTCCTGTTCAAATTTAACATTATAGAAAGAAAATTAAAATAAAGCAGCATCCTTGAACTTATAAGTAAATAACTTTTTCCCATGCCCAGATACCACAGTTGCTCCGAGCCTTGGATGCTGCAGTTGGGGGCTGGAAAATGGCTGTGGAGATATTTTCTACTCTCAAATGTGGAATTTCCCTTTATCCTTCTGAAAATACTTGCTCAAAGACAGGAATTGTTCCCTGATGGTTAATTCACTGTCACAGGCAATACATGCCCATCCTTCCCAAAGAGATTTACCCATACTATTACTTGGAAAGAATAATACTGTGAGTGCTACTTCTGACAAAGGTCCTCTGCTTCAGTATAGAGCCAAAGTCTATGAATTTGTACTGGAAGTTCCTAGGTGTGAGTGTTGTTTGTTTTCCTGTCTGCAGTTCTTTAACTGTCCCAGAAAGTGCAATAATTGTTTAGCACTGCAGATGCATAAACAGTTTTAATGCATTATATGTTGCAGCTATCTATTTTAGATCTCAAGATCCAAGTTTCTGGTGTTATCTGCTGTGTAAGCCTTTCCTACTGAGGTCAGGATTGTGGCTGCAGACTTGTGATGGACTCTGAATTCCATGAACTGGATTGTGGCTCTGCTTCCTTGTACCTGGTGTGTTTTAACCAGAGAATGATTTTCACGCTCCATAATAGAAATGTCATAGCCAGGGAGGAACTTAAGGGTATAAAATATACTGTTCAAACAACCCTTCTCAAAGATACTGCCTTCATCATAGGTGTCTATAGTAAATATAGCCAAAGTACCTCTGAGAAGAGGCAAAAGTGATGGGTGACTAAATCATAGTGAGTATGCACTGCAGAGCTGCTAATAAATACAATTCCTAGCTGCCATCATAGTGTAAATATTAAAATCTAGCTTTTTTTCCCATTAATTTGTGCTTTGAAAATGCACAAATAGAAAAATGAAAATGTCTTCATGTCTATTTAAATCTCTCCCCTTCAGCATTATACCTCTAATCAGAAAGCAAAATAGACATATCAGGCAAAATTTAAAAAGGGGAAGAGAAACATTTGGTTTTGTGTGGGGAAAAATTAGAGGCTGTAAATGGAGTAAGAATTTTCCTCATTAATCAAAGATGAGTGTGTTGGAGAAGCTTGTTCTGTGTACCAGGAAAGGAAAAGATCTGGGGTGGTGTCTGTGTGTGCGGGTGGTATTTCCTCTGCAACACAAAGTCTGCAGTTATGATTGCCACTACTTTGGAAAACCTTTTGTTTTCCCATCCCAAACTGCACATTTGAGTACCACAACAATGCAAAAAAAAGGCATCAACGATAATCAAAGAAAATATTTTTATTCAAGAAAAATGTTAGAAAGGTGAATTCCTTGCTCTATAGTAGCTTGAGCTTTTAATACGCCAATTAGCAGTAACACTGGGATGTGCCTTTAGCTTTCGGAGTCTCAGAGGTTTTGCACTGGGTCCCCTGTGTTCTCCCCATGATGAGGAATGAAGAGTGGAGGGAGAAGGACTGCATCCAGCTGCTGGAGCTGCTGCAGCTGGAGTGAGCAGAGACCTGGCTGCCTCCGGTGTTAGTCTGGAATACAAACTGTGCTCAACTGGTAGGCTTCGATGATGACTCTGTACTGTACCTGTTGTGCAGCTTGCCAGGGCTTTTGTTTCCTTTCAAGTATTTTATTCTGCACTCCTTCAGTTCAGCAGTATGTCTCCTTATGTAGAAATTACTGTCATAATTTGAGACACGTACTTGTTAAATTTAGTACTGAATATAGTGTAGTATTTTTTAAAGGTTAAAAAAAATTCAGTATGTCTCAAGGTAGCTTCTGAATGATAGTAGTCTTCAGCTGATTGCTTCTTAGACATCCAAATGACACCCTGTGTTGCACATTCATAATTTAAAATATGAAATGTGTTGCAAAGGAGAGAATGTAAACTGGAAAGAATGGAAATAGGATTTGGAGTTAAATATTTAGCTTTTCAGAAAAAAAATAGCAAGGAATAATGCATGTATTCCTAGTCTTATATTTACTTAGCACATACACAACTAAAAATGAATGTATTATATAATGTTTTATATGTTCTTGTACATAAATGGAAGCCATAAATATTTGTCAATCATTTCATATTTTAAGCCAGTGGGAAGACCAAGCCTTTTTTTTATTTAACTGCAAGTGGTGGAGATGGCCCTTGATGACTTGTGGAACAAGTTCTTCCTGTTATTTCTGTCATCTCTACTTATGTGAAATTCCATTTGCAAACTCTGTATTACAAAGTTTTGCTAGCTTAATGGTACTGGCTAGTGATATTTACGTGTTGGATGTATTTCACTTATACTAGAACTTATTTTGGTATAGGTGGAATTAAAGGAATGCATGCTTCTGTTTATAATGTAGAACAATGGAAGTTTCTGCAGAATCTGGGTCGATAATATCTTGCATTATCCTACATTATACTCCTTAGATGGAGGCCCAGGTTTTTGAAATAGTAGCTGGGGCATTTGGTGGCATCTAAAGAACTGTGTCAAGTGTTTATTTCTTACTTCCTTCTGTCCACCCCTGCTTGCCTAGAGCTGCCAATGACTTACTTATGAAAAGTGATTGGAAAACTTGTATATTCAAGCAAAATTTGGCTTTCAGATTTGCACATCTTTATATAGTTATGCCAGAGTGTGATTTTAATGCTTTTATATGAAAGATGGAAGAATTTGGCTTCATATTCTTGATATCCATTTTTGTCCACACTGTATTACTGTTCAGTCTTTTTTGTCTGATTGGTTGTTCTCTAATCCAGCATATAAAGGTTCAAAAGTGGTTGTAGTTTAACAGCCATTTCTCTTTTTCTCCATGTTTTTACTTTAAATAGTTCAGCCATTGGTTCTGTTAGAACGATCTGTGAGCTCCTGGAGCAATAAAGAGAGCAAAAAATCTATTCTTGGAGATGTTTGCTTTTCTTGATTTACCTCATCCTTTTCCTATAGTCTTTTGTTTGTAGTTATTAATTATAGTCATGGCAACATTTTCAATGATTAATTGACTGCTTCTTAAAACAATAAGGCTGCTTAATAAGCAAAACACAGTAAAAACTTCTATTTTTGTGAACCCTTCTTTGGTAAGAAAGCTCCTATGCACACTAGCAATTTTAGTGCTATTAAATGAGGGGAAAGTTTCTCACAAACTTGTGATATTTAGAGTAATAAACTGTTTGTTTTCAAAATGCCCCCACTCCAGTATGAACACATTTTTGGCTTTAGCCCTTGATTAAAGTTTACAGCTATTGGCATTCTTTAAACAGAAAGGGGGAAAAAATAATTAAGTTGGACTCACTAGCACTGGGAGGAGATAAGAATTACAGCCTTGCATGACAACTGCCTTCATAAGATCCTAGAAAGGAAGGATAAACTTCAGAGGGAAGAAGGATGTGATCAAGCCACTTCCTTCATAATTTCTCCACAGGATTGAGTTCAAGCCATCAAATTAATGTGCAGCCCCAGTGTTTGTCTCTCTCCAAGCTGTGGTGTACTCCAAGTGCTTTTTGAATACTGTTGACTTCCACTGCTTGCATAAGAGATTAGACATTCTTACGATAATTTCTCCAAAGCTGTCTTTTCAGGTGTCTAGGTATACCATCACTATATTGTTCATGTTTTCAAGGCAGTGCAAAGACCTTGCAGACCCACTTGATGCTGGGTGGAGTAGAGTGGCCAGCAGGGAGTGCTGGCTTAAGCCTGGCCAAGTGAGCCAAGTCACCATATCAGTGTTTCCATGCCACAGACTCCTTTCTCCATGTGATGGATCAACAGTACTGACATGCCTTGCCAGCTGAAGGACTTGTGCAGCTCTTGAGGGACTATCACTTTATCCACTCTTGCAAAATTAAGTACCTGCAGTGGCTGCTGTCTATATACAGCATAATTTTCTCTGGAGTACTTCTTTGTCTTTTATTTTTTGGTGCTTTGGATTTCTTTCAGCTCTTCTATCTCCCTGTATCAGGTAATTTTTCCCTGTGTAGTTTGTTTCATCATGCTCCTTCTCCTTCCACATCTTTTACCTGGGGTACAAATATACTAAATGTACTTCAATATGACGTTGTAAGTATTGGAAATCAGGCAGAACCAGTTCCATCCTCTCACCTTCAAACAGTAGCTCCTTGTGATGACACTGCTTCCATTAGAGAAGCTTCTATGACATTTAGCATGTCCCTGGCTCTATCACTTAACCCATCTTGCATTACTGCTTTTCTTCTGATACTGGAAGGGTGCAAGCTAAAAGGGCTATGATGTTTGTATTGATAGAGATATTTAAAGTGTCTCCAACACAGTTAATAGCAGGGTTTATGCCATTTATCCTGAAATTTGCTTGCAAGCCTGTATGTCAGCTAAAATGAATCTCTTTATAACATGGAAAATGAAGGCACTAAGCATCTTGCATATTGCCTGACCTACATCTTTCTCCTCTAATGGAGCTGACAGGTCTCTCCCAGGAATGCGACAGGGGACATTATTTGTTTTCCTGAGCACTTCTTGTAGCTTCTCTGGATCTTGTCTTGCTGATGTGCAAGGCAAAACACAAAGACAGCCTGACTGCATTCTTTAGAAGTCTAATCAGAGATTAAACCAATCAAACTTGATAGACCTTCATAGCCTCTAGCAGAATAGAGCCTCCCTTGGAAAACCTTAGAGTAAAACCCCCTCATAATAAAAGCAGATCTGGCTTGACAGGAACAAATGTTTCCATGGGTCTCTAACCATAGCCCAGACAACTCTATTAAATAATCAAGGAAGAAAAATTGAAAATGTACTAAGATTTTTGCAGTAACCTGATTTGAATGCAAGAAAAAAATGCAGACAATTGAGTTTGCTGATACTGTAGTGAACCACCCTAATTCTACTCGGTTTCTGGAAAGATCTTTAAATACAGCATCAAACATTTACATTCTCTTTTGCTGGCAGGATGAAGCTTTCCTACAGGATTAAAATAAATGACAAGTTGCATCACCAGGCAATAATTTCCCTCCCAGGATTGTCCTTGGCATCATTTGTCTGGTTCTGAAACTTATCAAGGTGTAGGGAACAACAAAAATATCCTTATAGCTGTATCTTAACTTCTTGTCTGTAAACCTTCAGGTCATCTGCAATGTATTGTAGATGGCACTGCTTATCAATAAAATTGACTTATGCATCTTAAATCAAAGCCACAATTAGACCAGAACTGGCATTGCTAATAAATGTTAGTAATCAGATGGAAACCTCATTTTGTGAAACAATAATTATTTGTAATAGTTTACAAATTAAACTTTTAGAATGCTATAATTGGTCTAATAATGTACTGTTGTTAATGACTGAAGCAAGCCGAGTTGATCTATGGTTAGGTAATAAAGCTCTTGGAAACAAATGGTCACAATAAATCAGAGTTTTGTAAGCTTTTTTAAGTTAAAGCCAGAGGATACTTCCTTCGAAAGGGATCTCGGAGACTATCACTGGAGGTGCTTTGTAGATATGATTGAAGGTAGCTGTGTTGAGCCTTCTGCTGAGCATAGCAAAAAGGGATGATCTGCCTAGAATTCTTTTAAAGTTCTGTATCTTGCAGGAAACCTGTGCTTAGCCAAAGCAGTACATGTACTAAAAGCTGTCTTTGGACTGTTTGGCAGTGTTCTTTTGTAGTAATATCCCTCATACTCACTAAAACAATCCTTGGTAAAATGAGAAGTTCTGATACAAAACCTTTTATTTTTAGGGTTCTTATACAGTCTGGAGAATGAGAATTACTTATTGAAAAAGAAGCATTATTAATTTGGTTAAATATATTGTTTGTGGACAATGCCAAATGTTTAATATTAAAGACAGTAGTCTTTACTTTCAGCTGATTTAATATTGCCATACAAGAGGAATAAAATTCCACTGAAACTCTTCAACATAATCAATTTTTAAAATAACTTCCCCCTACTAGAGATAGTTACTTATCTCTACTATAATAACTTTAGTGTTTTATATTCATGTTATACCTTCCAGTGAGGGATGCAAAAAAACCCCACCCAAATCCCAAACCCTAAAAACAAACAAACAAACAAAAAAAAAACCCTATACTGAATTAAAGAGAGATGAGTTACCATTTTATTGAAACAAATAGGATATATTTTTCAATTTAAATTGCCCTCTACATGCTAGCAAAAATATTCCGATTTTTTTTTCATTTTTTTTCATTTTACCTGAAGGTAAATTACCATGGAGGAGAAAATTTTAAGAAATGCTATTCATTCCTAATAAAGAAGCTGCAAAACAAATCTAGCCAAAGAGAAATGCTTAGGAGATGAAAAAGCTCATAGAGAGGCTGTGAAACACTTGGTGATAGGTGGGAGTTATGAGATGGAGGAGGAAGACAACACATTAGTTTGGAGCTCCTTAGGGACTTTAATGCATGCAAATAATAAGGAAAAATAAGAAGCCAAATATCCTGAAAGACAAATGTTTTCAGGGTTTATGGTTGATGCCATTTCAGGGGAGACTGTGAAAACAATTTCTGTTCTGTGTTGGCAACTTTCTGTATTTCTGACCTAAATTTTTATTTTTACACACAACACATTTTCGGCTGATCACTCAGAATATTTAGTTGAAATACTCTTATGTCAGATAGTTGTGTTGGGGTATTAAAGTTGTTACAAATCCAGTTTGGTACAGGAACCCATGAACAATCATTATGGATCTGTGGCCCACTACATGCACTAGTCTCTCTAAAAGCAGTCTTTACCTCTACTGTTAGAGCTACGTGGAAAAAAGCTTGAAGTTGAAATGGATAAAAATAGTTGCAATTAAGTTTACAAAGGTCTGTTTTGCTGTTCTTGGAAATTCTTTGGTATGTTTATTCTGAATTTTGCTAAACCATGTTTAATGTATGCTCAAGTAAAAGTAAAATTTCTTCTGCTTTGGTCAGAGCTGGACCTGTGCAAGGCAGTAGTGAGGCTATTCCACAAAATCATAGCTTTAAAATAGAATTCTGTCTCAAATCCAGAACATGCCAGTGCTTTCCATTAGTATATCAAGGACAACCTGAGTCTATAGCCTATAGAGGGGATTCCCTTTCCTCTCTTCTGTCCTCATACCAATTTCCGTACCGGTCACATCCAGCTGCCCTGGAGAACCATGCCTTGAACTACCCAAACACCTCTGTTTCTCCTTTGACTTTGCAATTGGGACAAAAAATTCCTGGGCATTCTGAGCTCTGACCTTATAGGATTGGCCTAATCCTGCCTTGAAATAAGGGTCAGGCAGGGTATGTGTTCTCTATGGGCAGCCAGTAGCAGTTACAGCTAGACAAAACCCACCTGCAATAAGGATAAATCAGAATGAAATAACTATCTCATGGATCTGACATGGGACTTGCAAAGAATTTGCTGGTGCATCTCTGAGCTGAAATGCTAATACATACAGTGTTTTTATCAGCTTTGAGGTAGATAAATGATGGTAGAAAAATGATGTGAGTACATGGAGGGGGAACTGGCATATGCAAATTTAATTTTTTTTTAAAATCCCCTTATTATAATTCAGTCAGGCTCAAAAGCACGGGGAAAGGTCTGTACATTTAAAAGCAGAATTTATTCCTAAAAAAAAAAAAAAGAAAAAGACATTTCAAACAAACTTCTTGGAGGTAAAAGGGCTGGAGAATGCAGGGAGGAAAAGAGCAATCAGCAGGTTGCAGCTGTTTGAAGTGACAGCTCAGAGGATTTACAAATGTAGTTGCTATAACTATATTGCTTGAGTCACAATGAAAAGCAATAGAAGTGCAGTTGTTGAGAGGTGGTGACTAAAGTTGATGGAATAGTAGCAATTCATTTAAACATACAAAGGATTTTGGAAACAGAGGAGCTACAGAAAAAGGAAATAAAGGAAAATAAATGAGAGAAACACAGAAAATGGATATAAGAGTGTCCCAAGCAGCTCAGGATGTGTCTGATGTGAATTCTAAAGGAAAGTATTTACTAAAATATCAGGGTTGTTCATGTGGCTTTGTACAGTGAAGCCTATTTTTCACTCTGTGCAATGGGGAGCAGCTGGGAGTGCTTGTGCTCACACAAATGACTGCTACTTGTACCCCACTCTGGGGAAGGTCGGGGTTGCTGCAGGCAGAGACAACATGCACACACTGAAGAGCTCACAGCACCAGCCTGCTGAGGTCTAACCCAGCCCAGCAATGGAATTGTGCGTGATGCTTGAGGATTGTTCCTCTTGATTGTGGAATCCTTCAGCAGGGTGGGTTAATCCTCCAGTAAAAACCACGGGATCCCAGCAATTCACTGCTCGTGGTGGTGAGATTGAGAGCGTGCAAGTGGAGGTGGTTTGGATAGGTGGCACTGGCACTCCTGTGCTGGGATTGCTCACTTTTGGGGGTCTGCTGAAAGAATGGCTGGAGTCCTCACAGCAAACCTTGAAGAAGCTGGCATCATTACAGGTGCCAGTCTCTTGAAGATATACTGGATTAAATGGGTGTGGCAGAGATGCTTGGGTGAAGGAAAATGCAGCACACAGCCTTTGAAGGAATACAGTAGGAAGTGTCAAGCATGGCCATTTTTTGATGTTTTGATACTCCATCCTGGAAGTTCTTTGATCATTTTAACACCATCAGCTTGGGAAACAGCAGCTCTGAGGGAGACCATATAAAATCTGTAACTGCCTCAAATCCACTGGAAGGGGCTGAAAGAATTCAAATAGCTTCTGTGCAATAGTAGATGAAATGAATAGAAAGATCCTAGGGTTTAAGTTCAGCATACTAAAATGACAATATTAGAACAGCTGTTCTACAAAAGCCAAGACTGTTACAATTTTTACCTATGTCCCCTCTAAATGAGATGATATTGGAGCACCATAGTAAAAGCAAAGGAAGGAAAAGAGTATAAATCATTGGCAAGGCCATTATTTTAAGCTGGAAGAATTACTGATATTTACAAGGAATATGATCAAAAGAGTAAAATTATTGTGTGCTGCAAAAGGTAGTCTGATTTTCTTATATTGGTTTATATTTAATTTCTATCAGCATATACTTCTTTTTCTCAATTTGGATGAAAATACAAAATTTAGGAGCTAAGAAAATGTTGCAGTTAAACTAAATGTTATCCACTACTTCCTTTTGCTCATCCCTAGGAACCCAAAGTATGTAGCTAGCAAGTAGTCTGTGTAGTACCTTGAACTGGAGAAGTTTTTTAAGCCTTCCTGCAGAGCACATTTCTTTAGTTTATTGTTGGCTGTTGTACCTTTTTATTGCCGCTATTATCTTTTTCTTTTTACATACGTACAGTATGCTAGTATATGGTACAGAGAGGCCTGAACAAAGCCCAGGGGATGAATTCTGTCTTCTAATGCACAGCTAATAGTCAATAAAAGCTTGAAGTGTTTTATTTTAAAATAAAAGCCACTACCTTATAAGCCAATGTGCCACAGTGAGAATTTTTAAGAAATCCTGCAAAATTTCATAATAAAACCACCACTGGTCTGTTCTAGGCTCATCCACAGTGACAAACACAGGACTCAAAATAAATAGGGGTGGTGTGAAATTGTTAGTGACAGCCCAGTTCAGCATCCTGATGGGGTCTGTTTTCCTGTGCATCATTGCAGAATTGCTTCTAAGTAAAGTCTTCCTAAGGTACCTGTGTAAATTAGAACCAGCTTATACCTAGGCTGAGGTGTTCAAAGCACTGTTTATTGCAGCTGTGTGTGCAGCAGCTCTGAGCAGTGTTTGATCACGCTCCTGCATTGCTGATGGAATTGTCACTGGAGCTGGGTTTGACTGCAGCTGGGGGTGTGCAGGGCAGATATTGTGCAGCCTGTGGAAGTGTCAATTAGCTTGGGAGCCTACATGAGGCAACTGGCTGTGTCATAGGCTCAAATAGTTTAAAATTTCACATTGACAAAACAATAAATACTAATTTGCCGTGTGTCTGCACGACTTGCATGGACATTTCAACCTCTTGGTGAGAAAAAGCAGCTGGAGATGCTGCAAGTACAGGTTTTGGAGGAACTGTGAGGGACAAGTGACACCGAGAGCTGAGCAAAACCAAACCATTTCTGCAAGTGTTCACCTTATGAAACGAACTTTTAATTTTACTAAAAGGAAATAAGAAGTCTTGCTCAGATACAGGTTGTAGTCTCAGTCTGCACTCAGACAAGACATTTTGTTGCAAAAATATAAGCATATTTATACTGTCCTAATTTATTCACTGGCACATAAATTATTATGACTAAAACTGGCATATTCATTATTATAATCTATCTTACTCAGCTAAAACTTTTCTATCATGGATAATAAGGAAGGCTAAATCTTCTAAACTGATTTTTACAAGTGGAAGAGACAAAACAAGCTGATAATTTTGTGTATGTCCTCTGCCTACTCACACCTTTTAGTATCTAGAAGCCCAAGCTGGTCTTGAGCTGCTATTTTCCCTAAAATGAAACTGTTGTTGCTTTTTGCATGTCTGTGTGGGCTTCCCCTCTGAAATACTTTCTTGTCTGTGCTTAGGAAAAATATTTTCCAGGGTTTATAGTAACCTCTTTTCAGTCCATGTATTTTAGTGCATTGTACCTTTTCTTATCAGTCTATCTTTTTGCATCAGCTCCTGCTAAATGTTTCATTCTGTAATTTTGTTTTATTTTGCTGTGTGTTTCTGTAGGTTCCTCTTAGTCTCCTTTTCATTGTAGCCCTTTCTTCTTCCTCCTCCCAAAGCCACAAAATATGTATGCACAGAAGTACTTCAGGCCTGATTTATTTATGAATTTGCCAGAAGCAGGTATTTATGGGTATTCTGTTTTTTCTTTCATGTAGCTGATGGCTGTTGCTGCTTTGGTTTAGAGCCACTGGAGTAAATGAGTCCTTGAGTGAATAACTATATGACACCCTAAAGAGAAAAACCCTTGTGTACTTCATCTAAAAAAGATTCAGAAAACTGGAAACTACATAATAGCAACTAGAAGGATAACGGGCCAATTCAAGACTTTGGCACCAGAATGTTTTTGTAGCCATCTTTGATGTATCCAAGTCTCTCTTTGTGTTTCATTCCCAAAGGTATGTGCCTCATAAAAAGGCAGAGATTAAATGATATAAATGTGTAGAGAAAATATCACCTAGCAAAAATAACAGAGGGGAAAAACACTGTATCGAGAAGAGAATTCTACCACAGCCAGACAAGACTATAAAAATAAGATACAGTAGTAACAACATTAGACTTTTTCTGTTTAGTTTAGAGTCTTTGTGGAGTGGTGCTGAATAGAAGTACAGGAGTTATCTAAGTAAGGAGAAAACGTGTACAGTTGTGTCATGGCAAGCTGAGTGCCCCTCTCCACCTTGATAACAGGAGTTCTTTCTGACACCCATTTTAATTGTATATAAAATTTCTCCTCTAAAAATGAAAATGTGAAAGCTCCAATCCAAATGAGTTTCAAAACATATAGTTCAGAAACAAGAGCTAATTTCTACCACAAGTGGTAAAACCAGTACGAGGTATCTCTCAAAGTGTTTACTTCCATTTCCTTTCTCTGCCCCTTTTGCTTCAAAAAGGTTTCTTGCACAGGGACTGATGCTCTGATGCTGCATGAATTCTTCCTGGCTTACTCCTGTAATCATTCAGTGCCCTTGATAGGATTTTTATCTATAAGAGAAACTTGGTATGTTGTGTGGTACTACTGTTAACTTCAAAGAAAAGCATTTGGCTAAGAGATACTGGCAGTTCTTTTTAAAAAATATGTTTAATAACTGTTTTTTATTATAATGAACTTAAATGTAAAATAAAAAAAAGAAAAAGAAACAAGATTTCAGCCAGAGCTGAATGGCAGTGACAACTTGAATGGTACAAAATGAGACATGGTTTTCCCAGGAACACTCCTGCTGTAGATTTGTTTTTTTACTTGCCTTCTCCAAATTGCTTGGGTAAGTTCTACAAACAGGTTTTCAGAACCAGACTCTCTTAACTCAAAATTTCTGGTTTGGCATCACTAGATAGCTCAAAGTAGTGAACTATTTATGGACTTTTATTTACTTTGTTCACCAATAACAATTATGCTGCCACTAAACTTGGCTTTAAATTGCTACATATGGAGATGAACCTGTCCTATATGGAGAAACAACTCATACAGCTGCAGGAGTGTCCAACCTAGATAGATCTATGACATACTCTAGGTGTTTGAAGACATTGCATTGCAAAATAATCTGAAAAGGAAAGGTAAAATGTTCAATAGTTTAAGCACATTTTTCAAGTACTAAAGAAAAAGTAAGCTTCCCCTGCTTTTCTTTTTGGAAATAAGTACTGCCAGGAAAAAATTTGCAGATACATATTTGGCAAAAAATGTGTTGTTTTTTCTTATGTCTCATGATGAAGTATGAATAAAACCAATACTTACAGCCAAGGTCAGTTCTGTCGTCTACTTCTCTTTTAAAGTGTTCTGTTTTCTAAAAAAGAAAGTTCTTTTAATGTGAAAATATATTGAATTCAAGGAGTACAGCATTTAGGATTCTGCAAACTGGACCTTAACCTGTGATCTTTTTCTTTAGCTCTAATTTGCAAAGTAACTGTCTCCACAGTGAGGATTAAATGCTCCCTTATGAATGTTCCTTAGTTCTTAGACAGCCCTTGTAGCCTCTGAATCCCCCAAGGAGCACATGCTGAAAGAGGAAAAGCCTGTTTCTATTAACTACATAACCTTTCTAAACATAACCCATAAAAAAATCAAACTGGGGACTTTGATCAGCCTGGGCTGGTCATCAGAGTGATACAATTGCTATAATATAAAGTTGTGTAGATAACTAGGAAGTTTAAAAACTCAGCGTTTTTGTCAGTGGTATATAACTTCTGGAGCTCTCTGTGGATTTTTGGGTTGGCTGTTTTCTCAATTTTTCAGTATTGAATAGAGAAAGCCAAAACACCTTCCCCTTTCCAAGAGGTCAAGAGTATGGGTGTGTCTGAATTAGTGAAAATTAAACCTAGCTTCAAGATGCAGAGTTTGGTCCAGGTTATGCACAGTTACTCCATTGGGGAAGATTTCAATTGAAATACATCATATAAATTTAAAAGAAGGATTTATAAATTAATCTAATTTTGCAATATTCTCGTCCAGTTGACCTTATGTTGATGCTCCTCTAATAGCTCCATCACACATGGAAATAATAGCTTTGAGACCTTGCACAAAGGCATTTGTCTGCAATTCTCTTTGTGAAGGGTCAGTGTACACTGAGTACTGGACTTGCAGATATTGTGTCCTATGACTAAATCTGAGTGAAGATACCTTTTTTTTTTTTCTTGTGCTTCTAAAAATGATAATTCTTGCTTTTTGGTACTCTGTATGGAGCCTCTGCACCCTTTGTGGTACACAGAAGCTTTAGATAATGTGAACAACATGATACAGAAGAAAAAAACAACCCATTTTTTGCTGGTTTTAGTTCCTATTTTATTGATTCCTTACTCATCAGGGAGCAGATGATAATTTGGTGTCAAATGAGATGGCTGCTTATATGAACAATATAATTTATGACTGCCAGAATGGACAGTAAGGCAAATGAACAAGTTTGCTACTCTGGATATGTGGGATCCTGGCTGTTGGCCAGCACTGTTTGTGCTGTTTTAAGTAACACCTGCTTATACCCACCTGTTGTTTCTTGTGGCTACAACTCTGACCATGAAGAGCTTTTCTCACCAGACACCAGGGGTCTGACTCGGTGGAACCAGCTAATCTCCATTATAGTATTAATGCTGATAGCTGCATTGCTAAACTAAGTTGACCTAACTTGATATGCATTTCTCTGGCTTTAGCTTTCCTCTCTATTAAAAATAAGTTAATGTGGGTTTACTTAACCTTTTTTCTTCTCTTTTTCTTCCAAGGCTGTATAGAAAATAGTTTCATTTCTTTGGGTTTGCATGTGTTTGCACTAAGTGTGTGTGTGAAACCTTACTGCATCAAAGTCAAATCAGTAAGAACAGCTTATTCTTTTACTGCCAGAGAGATAAGCTGAGCTTTTCACTTGGCTCTTGCAGCACTGAGTTCCATAGAGGGAATCTTAGAAAAATTATCTTCTGTACTCCAGAGGCATAGTTTGACTAACTTTTGAGACTTCAGTGCAAGTCAGCTGTTTGAAAACTGTTATGGTCCTGGAGGGAAGGAGTCAAGACAGACCTCGAGAGGCAAATCACTGCTTTTATTGGTGTGTCAAGCACAGGTCATGCTTATAGCTCTCTAAAAATTACTGCTCAGCTAGGGAGGACTCAAGCTTTTTGAAGGGTGGAAGTATGGTCCTCTCAAACACAATATTTTGGTAACCCTGATAACTCAGAGCTTGAGTGTCAGGGAGAGATAATGTTCTTGTCTATGATTACTCAGGGAGGACTATCTGAAAATGTTACTCCACCGGGCTTCAGTGCCAAAAGCCATTTTGGCAGCAGAGGCAGGAATTGGTCCCCAGTGTGGGCAGAAAGGAGGCAAGCAGACAGAGCTGGTGATAATGTGATGATGAATATAACAATCCAACCTTGCGTCTGCTTCTTGCACAGTCATTTGCACACAGAAATGCCTTAAGAAGAAGAAATAGCTAAGTTAGAAAACATGAGTACTGATTTCAGTTGGTGAGCTGCTGCTGTGTAATCTTACAGGTTATTAACAGTAATGTATTTATCCATATGAGGATTTATTTGTTAACTCTTCAGTTCACTTGTAACACCCTGTTCAGTTTGTTTCCTCTGGCATTATCATGGGTGAAACTCTGCTATTTCTTGTCACTTTTGATTTCCTCTTTGCTAAACTGAAGGTATGTTGGTAATGACTGCTGGTGTGTGTTCTGGAGCAGTAGTAGATGGCTGTCTAGTGAAGGGTAATACAGATGTGCTGGGTTGCTTTTAGGTTGATATATCTGTAGTTTCCTTTCCCTGGAATCCCTGAAGAGATTATTTCAACAGGGAAAGATGAGGACACAAATGTCTCAGCTCATTCTCCTGCCACAAAAAAATAAATGGGAGGGGTGAAGAATGCACTAAGATTTTTTCATGTGAATATTATTTAAATTAAAAAAAATATTACATTGCTATAGGCATCTACCAATCTATAAGTATTGTAAGTTAATTTTATTCCAGTATGAAGTACTGTGTCTGTTGATTGTTCTCTAATAAGTATTGTCCTCTTGCATAGCTTTTTTTGTCCCCTGGAAATATGATTCCATGTTTTAAGATCTAGATTTCAAACAGCACTCTATTCTATCCATAAGCCCTGTGAATATTTTTAGAGTCAGTGATACAAGTACATTTCATTTTCAAAATGGTCATTCTCCTATTCCATGAGTCAAGGGGGGACCCCTCCTTCCCTCCCAGCTGTACTTAGTTATATCAGTGTGCATCACTGCTGCACCTCAGATGCAGAAAATAAACTCAGAGAAACTGCCTTATACACATTCTCCAACTACACTTTTCACTCTAAAAGATAAAGGCTAATTTTTCAATGACACAATTTTAGAACATGCTTTTCCTTTCCAATTTTCATTTATGGAGGTTTTTTTATGCCTTCAGAAAATATAAACCCCTTCTTAATCCAGAAAAGTGTCCCTATGAGATTTGGAATAACGTTTGTCAGTTGATGTTATTCGTACATATGAAAGAATGGGTTTAGTTATTATCTGTGATTCAATCTGCACTTTCAAAAAAGGTCCCAGCAATTACCAGGTTAGTAAGTTCATCTTTCCAGTTGCCTTCAAGTGTTGTAGTTTTAAGTGCTTATTTGAATGCAAGAACTGTGTTCCTTCACTGCGTGAACAGTATCACACTGTGAGATTTACAAGCCAGCAGCTTAATACTTTTCCCAGTATTGTCTTCAAGGTATTTCACTTCCTTTATTTTCCTTCTTTAGTAAATAAGGCTGCAAGTTGCAAATTTGAGTGCTTGAAATTAGACTTTCAGGTCTTACTGAGGCTTTTAAAGGCAGTGTCCAGATTCTCAGAAGTGAATCTAGGTTGATTTTGGAAGCCTACAGAGTGTATTAGAACAACAAGTTTAAGCACCTAGCTTAGGCACTTTTTTAACCTCTGTTGTAGGGTTTGTACTGAGGTATTTTCTTGTGATGAAGGGGGAGGTATGTGCTCCTCTTGCTGCTCAAACAGCAGCAGACTCTGAACCAAAGTGCTTTTATATATAAAGAATTGGAGTCTTAGCTTTCTTCCATGATCTCTGAGTACAGCAGTCAGATCCTAAATTGACCTTAATTTATTTTACATCTTTAAGTTATTCTACACTTGGGTGTCAAAACTGGGTAACTCTTGGTGTGTGTGAAATGAATTTTTCATTCTCTTTAAATTAATAATGAAGTTTGAATGATTCAAGTACAAAATATATAAAAAAAAGGTTTTCAGACTGTAAAGCTGCTGTTTCACCTCTCTCTTAAGATCATATTACTTAGAAACCCATGACAGATGTTTCTGTGCTACCTCCTTTTGGGCTGCAGTGCTGTGCCCTGAGACTCTCAGCAGAAAGTGGCTGTGTGGAGGCAGATCCAAACCAGGTTAGAGGGTGCTCCTGCAGCTGTGGGACAGGGATGTGTGTGCAGAGGCAAGAGAAGAAAGGCATGCCGTGTTTAGCTTCACTCCTGTAGAAATGGCTCAAGTTAGAAAACTGTAAGTGCTCAAAAGTATCTGGTTTGGAGCACATAACTGGAGCCATCCCTAAATATCTATAACTGCCCATGCTGCATGGTCCTGCATCATTTCTCCCTGACAATGCTCTCTGTGATGGAAAATTTATGGTTGTGTTTGTGCTGTGGCTGGATCAAAACAATCTTCATTCATAAACAAGGAAAACATTGCTTATTTAAGTAAGATTTCCAAAAGAATGAGGAGAAATTGTAGCCACTGTGCTTGGATAAAATTGCAAACAGGTGCCTTTAATAACAGGTTATGGCTTCATTTAGTCAGGTTAAACCCCACTTTGCCATGCCAAAGTGAGATTGGCTCATTGCACCAGGGAGAAGAGATTTGCCAAGCTACTCCATAGACTAGGTCATAAAAGCCCTTAATGTTTACCCTGTATACATTTATCAGTGCTGGGTTTTTATGGCCAAATAGGGTTACACAACTAAAAATAATTGACAATTCACAGACTCCTTTTGAATGAATCCAGTGTACATTGGAAATATCTAGATAACATTTAGTGTTACTAAGATATTTATTTCATTTATTCCATGCCTGTCCTGTTTGTCATAGTAAGAAGGCTCATGCCACCATTGCCACTGTCCTCCTGTGCTGACTTCAGCTGGTGAGAAATGGTGCTGCTCAGAAAAAACAGCTCTTTCCCTCCTAGGTTGCTTGGCTGGATTCACTTCTGGTGGGTTTGCAGTGGGTCACTGGATATAGGAGAGATGAGAGCAGCAGAACTCTGAACCCTATCAGGCACCCAAATGGATCAGAAATAAGTAATTTGAAACCAGTCTGGATTAGTTCTACCACTCACCAGACTGCTGGCTGTGGTTTAAATGGAGGTTAAATGGAAGACTACAGCAGCTCCTGGGTTAGACTGGAAAGAAATTTCAGCCTTGGAGCTGAAGGGGAAACTGGGGTTTCTGCCTCTTTTCTCTTTCATCTGGTTGCCATTGTCCCTAACATCTCAAAAATAAGCTGATTTTAAAAATACAAACAACCTGTTTAAAAGTACTTTCCTACAGATTGATATTAATGGTGGAAAATGTTTGGAGTTGTTTATTTGAAGGAGTCAATAAGCTGAAGGGAAGGGGTGTTTAAGTTATCTTCTGCCTGAAATTCTGATAGATTAACACTCCCCCTCACCAAAATTAGGGATATTAAGAAGTCTTAGAGGCAGGGGAAGTCCTTGCACATAGAGAAAATTCCTTAAAAGGTAGGAGATAATTCCTTAAAATAGACAGGGGAGTGAGTGTTTGGTAACTGCAGCAGATGGTGTTTGGCAGTGGTGCTCCAAGGGTTCTGCACTGTTTATAAGAATGTATATAAATGGGCTTGAAAAGGGAGGAGAGCAGTGAGGTGGCTAAGTTTGCTGTTGATACACAATTATTCAAGGTAGTGAGGATGAAGGCAGACTGTGAAGAATTACACAAGGATCTGAAGAGACTGTGTGACTGGGCAATAAAATAGCAGATGAAATTCAGTGTAGATAAATGTGAAGTGATGCATGTGGGGAAAAACAATCCTAGCTTCACATATAAAATGATTGGCTCCAAGCTGTCTGTTGCCACTCAGGAGTGAGACCTTGGGCTATGATGGATAGTTCCATGAAAACATCAGCCTGTGCTTGACAGCAGGCTAAAAAGCAAATCAAATTTTAGGAATTATGAGGAAAGGACCAGAGAACAAAACAGATAATGTCATTATGCAGCCATATAAATCTATGGCTCACCTTTACCTTGGGCACCACAAGTAGGTCTGACCTGCTAATCTCGAGGAGGATGCATGAAGATAGGAAGATGCAGAAGTGGGAGGGGAGGGTGTATACAAAGGGCTGAGTAGACTGGGATTCTCTTGTCTGGGGAAAAGTCAGCCAAGGATGATAATGATAGGTTAAAAAAACTGAATGGGTGAAGAGGGACGGCTCTATCATTGCCTCTTTCAGCACAAGAGTTAAGGGCCATTGAATGAAGCTTGTAGAAACTGCCTCAGAGCAGGGGAAGGCATCTTCTTCAAAAGGGAATGATGTACCTTGTCAAAGCTGTGCAGAGGGTCTGGGGAACAGACAAGTAACTGGATGGAATGCCAGGTCAAGGACTGCTAGATGCAGAAACCCTAACAAGCTCGAGAAATATCTTGAAAGAAATGTTGGAGACTGCAAGAGCTTTGCTAGAAATATTGTGTATCTTTGTCCTGTACTTGCAGCTGTGACTGCTTTTGCTCTCTTCCTGAGACTGATGAGTGGATTTGAGAGAGTAGGGTCTATAGACTGACTGTGTGAGCCCTGTCAGAGATCTATGAGGAGGATGCATGCGGACAATTCATACACCAATTGCAGGCTACTGGGACTTCGATTTCTCGTTATCCAATACTGAGTGCAAAGATCATTACAGAGAAAGGACTCTGATAACACAGCAAGCCTATTACTCCACTCTTATGTACTCTTTATGCATCTACAAGCGCTTGGAGTGAAAATTCAGATATGATTGATGCTGGAATCTCTGAGCATATATCAGTAGTAGGAAATGAATACCTCATGAACTGGAGTAGTATTCAAGGAAATCAAAGTTTCTGAAGTTATGCATTAAGGTATTCACAGGTGGGAATCAAAGATTTTGGTAAAACCCTCCTCCAATTTTATAATGTTAAAAAGTTTGGAATAAAATAAATGCATCCTCCTTCATACATTTAATTTTTTTCTAAAGTCAGTCATCTATATTTACTGCATGTATTATTGCATATAAGCATTCACTTCACTACATAATTATTCAATTAGAGAGATCAACTACTTCTCAATCAATTCCAATAAATTTATGTAAGGACTCTAGATCAAGCACTCATTTCCTTACCTGTCTGCTGAGGAGTGCTGATTTACATGAGTGGTGCTGCTTGGGGTTGAAGAGAAATCTAACTTAGGGATGAGAACAAAGTAGTATGATGTATATAGCAAACATGCCAGTGCAAATTTTAGAAAGACGGAGAGGGAGCAAAGATGGTGTGCAGTGTGTGTAAAACCTGTGAAACTGTAACTGAGGTGAGTAAAGAGTGTCTCCTTGAATTTGCCTACTAGTTTTTTCAATATTACATCTTTCATGTCTTTCATTCCCCAAATCAGAATGTTTCTATGTTTCTGTTGACTAAAATAAACATGAACACTGAATTCAGCATTACTTTTGAGATGGCTGCTGCAAAAATTATGAAAGGTGTGTGGAGTTGGATATTAGATACACATGGAGAGATGAAAGGGCTGAGCATCAAAAAAAAAATAAATAAAAAATGTCCAGTTGCTTGCTAAAAGCCTTTAAAAATAAACTGCTGGTTGCTACTGTAGTAGGTACCATCTGTTCTAACAGAGCATAAGTGGGCACTTGAAGGGAAGCAAAACTGGCTAAGTGTCAGCCAGTGCAGTAAAGTAGTCTTGAGAACTTGAGTTGATTTAAAAGTCCTGAGTCTGACCCTGATGGAGAGGGAAGGACTTTGGTTCCGCCACCTCTCTAGAGACCCCTCCTTCTACTTTGTTCTCAAAGTGAAGGACATGTTAAATTGGAGTTTTTCTTGTTAAGACTTGTGACTGTTGCCTGGAAAGGACAGATAGTTGCATGACAAATGTGATTACAAGAAGGACTAGACGTTTCTGCTTAGGGAGGTAAACAAGTTCCTCCTATGGTTTTAGTCAAGGAAAAATTTAGACCTGGAGTGGAATGACTTGCCTAAACTTAATAATTAATATCTGTCTCCATGTGTCCTATACCTCTGGTAGGTACTCTTTGCAACCTGGTTGGTAACACAGTAAATGTTCCACATCCTCTGGCTGATGAAGGAGCCAGTAGAACAGCTGCTCCACCTAGCAGGTTATGTGCTCTCTGAAAAACCCTGACCACCTATGGAATGGTCTTCTTGCTCCAAATTATTGCTGCAGGTCAGTGACTGCCTCAGGGATAGCCTGACTTGCAGATTTCAGGTTTGTACCACAAAGAGCCAAAGAAGTGACAAATATGCAAAAGATCTGTGTTGCATTATGAATTATGAATAAATTCAACAAAATGATATTTTATGAATTAGATTACTTTTTCTCATCTGTCAAGACTGAGAGAAGAATGACTAAAATCTCCCAATCATCTTGTAGTCTAACCAAGCAAAAACTCTTACTGAGTTACTCCCAACTTTGCTATTACCCTTGTTGTTCCTGATCTACCTTCTAGTTAAAAAAAAAAAAAACCCCGAAACTTTTAAAAGCCAGGAGAACACAAGTTTTCCTTTATGTATGAGTAAATTAACTTTTTTCTGATCTTCTGTACATATTCCTTGACCAATATCTTATGTCTGCCTTTAAAGGAAAATATGAGGTGAGGAACACAGCAAGCCAAAGGGAGAGAAGCACTAGAAAATGAGACATTTTATTCATGTGTTATCATAAACTGTCTTTATCACAGGGAATGTTCTTACTATTTCTGTCAGAAAAGTAGAAGGATCAAATGTAAAATACCCTGTCATAGGTATTACAGGGAAAGGAGCTGAATTATTTTCAACTCAGTGTCCGTTTAGCATGTTATGTCTACAATTCTGCATTATGCAGCCTGAAGTACTATGACCTATTCAAATATTCTTCTGGAGTATTGGCCTATACACATAGTTCACTAATATCTTACAATGAGTCAAGAATATGCATTTATTTTTAAAATACACTGTTGGAACAATGCAATATTGCAATGCTAGCTAGTGTTTTCAAGGAAAAAACTATGGCTTCTTTTGCTGACTGAAGAACCTTAGGTCTACACTGACTGTTCCAACATAGTATTCACATTAGTAGGTCTATAAAAGCCTTGTTAAAATACAGTTGTTACAGCAGTCCCTGACAGCATATGCATTGTTTCAGTTATATTGCTTTTAGTTTGATCCGGAGTTTGTTGCTCCCACCTGATGGTCCCTGATTGCCTTTTGGCAGAGCCAGAAATTTTTAACCAGCATTAAAGCAAAGGGTTCTGATCTACCGATGATTTCTGAGCAGTTTATAGCACTCTGTCACAGCTGGTGTGTTGAGTTTGAGACTCAAACTCTTTTGTTACAAAGTAAATCCTATTCAGGTTTCAAAATTTTCAATGTAAGTTTGGAAATGTCATGTAGCTCTAGGATAAAGCAAAATGAAGAAAGAAAATGATGAAATTGAAAGAACAAACATTATTAATATTTCTTTTATTTTTGAAATTAAAACTACCACTCTACAGTAACATAAATTTTTTTCTTCAATTTTCTCAGGTAAAAAAAAATTTAAAACGTAGTAGTTTGCCCAGGTCTGCCGGTGTTATCATTGTATTTCACTGTACAACTCATGAACAGCACTTCAATTTCTCATTTTTTGTTCTACCTATAGAACAAGGATGTAAGTTCACTTTCTTGACCCCTTGATGAGATATTTCTTGAACAGGGAGAATATCAGTCAGCCCTTTAATATTTCTGAACTTTAATTAATTTATCTTATACCAATCCTTATAGAAACACACTTTCTAAAGAAATACCATTTTGGATATTAGCATATGGATCTGACACTTTGTTCTGCATGTTTGCTGGGTTACATCATCTTGTTGCAAAAGTCATTGTTCAAATTCAAGGTACTCCATCCCTCTGAAAAGTCAAGTTTCCTTGTGTTCTTTAGATGGTTCTGCTGAGTGGTACAAGCTAATTATAACAGCTGTTAGGCCACTTCTGAGTTCACACGGTTCAAAACTTCAACTCAAGCTAAGGTCCCAGGAAAGACAAGGGGAAAAAATGGTTTCCCAGAGCTATTCTACTTAACTGTAGAATTAAAATTGAACTTATGGCTCTTACAGCATAGTGAAGAAATCTGAACGATCCATCTGAAAATGAAATATTAATGTACCACCTTTCCTTACTTTTTTTTCCAGAAGTCCTTTATATGTGAACAAGTAACATGAGAAAAATTCTTGTATGAACAAAATACTTTGGGAACTGAAAGTGAGACTGGGAGGGCTAGTGGGTTAGCAGCACAGCTTTAGTAATTTAAAAACATAACTAGATGTTCACTTTATTTTGATTCTAGAAATTTGAAAATGCCTTTCTTTCTCAGCTTATTTCTGGTTTACTTGATGCATGAGGTGATGAGTATGATAAAAAAATCTTACTTAGAAAATGGCTGCATGAAGCTGACAGTATTTTATGAAGTATGAATCCAAATTTTGATCAGATGTGCCGCTGGAGTATTGCTGAATATTGCTATATAAGACAACTGAGGACTTACTGATGCTGAGCCATTAGGAGATGTACTGAGAGGTCCGTGTGTGCATGGAGAGTGCCTCTTTGATTAATAGTCCTGCTGCAAGTGTGACATATCTGTGCTGCTGTGAAACTTTTCCTGGATGCTGGACACTTATGTTTAATGATATTTGCCACTTCAATAGGAGGAAAAAGATTGAGGTGATCTTCGGGTGCTTTTCTCAGTTTGTGCGATGTAGAAAAGGAAATGAAGTATGAAACATTAATTCACTGGGAGGGTTTTTTGGTCTTTCTCATGTGCCTTTGAAGCAAGGGCTCCAGCTTTAGCCCATCGTGTGCATGTGGGCAGATCTGCTACCCAGCCCTGCCCCGGCTAGGAGGGGGCTGCCTCTGTTCTGGGCGGGGGTAAAGCCCGTGTGTACAGCCTCAGGACAGCCCTGGGAAAATATGGCACTTCTTTACATCAGAAATCATTCCTATAAGTTTAGAACATTCCCCAAAAACCTGGGATTCATTCAAACTCAGAACTGAAAAGCAGGAGGCAGAGTTTAAGGGCTTCTTGGGCTCTTCATCTAAAACAAATTACTATCCATTATTGCCTCTACAGCCCGAGGCCTCGGAAAGGATGGTTTTGGAAAGGATACCTTTTAAAACCTGAGAAGACGGTGTTTCCCGAGCAGGATGCGGTGCCGGAGAGAGCTCAGGGGCTCGAGTGCCACCTACCGCCCGCTGCTCGGCGCTCCGGGCCAGCGCTCCCGGCACGCCCGGGCCGGCACAGCGCGGCTCCCGGGCCCTGCAGCGGCCACCAAGGAATTCACAAACACAACGTGGCCGGAGCTCTGCAGTCTATAAATCCCCGGCGTACGAGATGCTGAAGAACTTGAGATACGTTTAGGTAAAAAAGTTGAACATCTGCATTTGAATTTCAAAACCTACAAAGTTAAACAAAGGAGAAAGCTTGATTTAGAAGGCTCTTGGACTTTAAATGGAAATACAGGTCTTCATGGTTTGCTTTTTTTAGCGCCTAGCGGTTTTTTAGTGGGGACTGTGAATTAATTTTCAGACAAGCATTAATTCCAGGTGAAGGGGAAAATAGAGAAGCTGGCTACCAAACACCCTCTGTTTTCTGCTCACAGAAGCTCCTGCCTCACACAGACCGGCCGCTCTAGCATCTGCTCTCATGGGGATCTGGCACTGCTCACCACTGGAGTCCTGAAATGCAGTGCCAGTCCTCAAATCCCGGGAATCGCTCCGCTCACTTCAGACCCTTTTCATGGCAGCATTTGAGAGAAAAAAACCCCAAAACCTGAAACCCAAACCCATAAAAACCTCAAGAACAACCCAATCTATAATCTACAGACTTTAGGGGCCACCCAGAGCTCTTGTTGTCACTTGGTCCTCTACAGTAATTATAATAGATATTGCCCAGAGAACACTGGGCACATGCAGATCACATGAGATAAATGATAAGCATGAGGACCTGACTGTGTTCCTGTATTAACCTTTACTAATGAGATCCAAATAAGAGGTGAAATAAAGTTTTTCCAGAAAGAGTACTGATATTGTCATCATAAACTACATACAGAGATTTGGGGTAATTGTCTTGTTGATAGTGAGCAAGTTTGTTGTCTTCAGTGTTTCCTTTGCAACATTCCTTTTCACAATTTAAGAGCCAATATTGGAAAATAGATTTAATTCCTATGAAAGCCTTTCAGTCTGTCCATAAATATGAGCTCATTCTCACTATGTTTATGGTGGTTTGATTCTCCCTGTTGTGATGCTGGGAAAAGCAGAGGGGTGCTAAGCTTCTGTCAGAGTCTTATAGGTTATTTCAGGAGTAAAGGAAAACCTATTTAATTCTTCCCAAAGAGTTAAGCCTTGTCCATAGAGACAAATCAGCAGTGTCTTTGTAGGGCTAATATCACCCAACAGAGAAAGAGACCGTATGATTTAGACAACCAATCAAATTACACAAATAATGAGCAACTGCTATGTGAAGTGAAGCATTTATATATTATTCTGAGCTTAAAATTCTTTTGAGTAGATTTCTTGGAGAATGTAAAAAAATCCAGCACTTTTCTAATAATTGTGATCCTTATGTGGGCTTTTCAGGAACCCAGAAATGCACATGTTGTACCCATTGAATTCAACTCAGTGAATAGATGGGTTAGCTGTACGTGTAACTTTGGGAAAGAATTCTCTTCTGTTTGTCTGGAGTCTATGTAAAGGTAAATGTTATTTTAGTGATTAAGAGAAAATGCTTTTTGATCTGGTGATGCTAATTTGCCCATTAAAAAACAAACAAAACTTCTCATTGAGAGGATGGGTGGGAAAACTTGATGACCTTTAAAATTTCTTTTGTATAAATAATGTTTATCAAAGCCTAGATGCCCTACTAAATTTTAAAGATCATAATGAAACTTTTGAAATAAAACTTATGAACTTATTCTTACAAAACAAAAATAGTTTACCCTTCCAGTTTAACTTCTAAGAAAGCAATATAATCATAACAAAGTCCAAAGTGTACGCCATGCAAATATACCATTGACTGGTTAAAGGTATTTTCTAACGTGTAAAATTGAAGCAAAAGTGAACAAAATTCAGCCTATCAAATATTATTGAATAATTTTTGGCAATATTACATGGCTAATTGTTTTATTGTACTGAAGAGTGTGCATGATCCCTCACAGCTCAGATAAATGAGAGCATGCAAAAACCTTGTCACTAAATTTCAGGGAGGGCAAAATGAGAAGACAGAACTGCAGGCTTGCTGCGTTAAAGGATTAGAAAAGGCTGTATTAATAAGTTCATATGATTATTCAGCAAAGTCAGGGCACAGAATGATTGAACTGCTATTTTTAGGCACAAATAAAGAAGTGGCTGAGTAGCTCCCTGGTAAACAGCAGAGGGATGGGTTTTAAAGTCCATTTGGGATGGGAAGGCATGTTTAGACACAGTGTATCTCTGAGCAGGAGCTTTGTCTGCCAGAAGCCTGGATGGACTGGGTCCTTCTCCATCACATGAGCTGCTATCATAAAAAGTTATGGGATCGGCTTCAGCTCTGGCTGTGTTACAGGAGTGAATTACACATTTCATCCCAAAACAGTGCCAGTGAATCCTTGGAATCTGAATTGCCAAGAGGTAGTGTAATGGCAAAACTGACATATACTTGATAGCTGTAACCTTATTTACATTGACTCTGACAGAAGTCATCACATTATAAGGCAGTATTAATAAAATGTTAATTGAACTACCAAATACCATCAGCCATTAAAATTACCAGTTTCACTCTAATCCACTAATAGAATATTTACTGAAAACGAAAGGAAGAAATTAATTTGCTTAAAATATTGGTAAAAAAAAACTGAAAGAATAAAATTAAGTTGACCTTTTGATAGATGTCTGTTTATTGATTTAAATTCACCATTTTGTGAACAATGTCAAAGAGGTCTGTTAGAATAGAAGCATGTATAATAACATGAGCTAAACAATTTTTATTTCTTTGTATGTCATTACAGAGAGATTGAAGCAAGCTTCACCTAAGTGTAGTGATGCAAAAAAAATAATAATACCCAGTCTGGATGTGAAAAAGCAGAGGAAAACAAGAGCTTCATATTAAAGTGCCTTCTAGGTAGCTGACATGACGCATCTAGTCAGACGTAAATAATGACAGACGGAAACTATCATGAGGTCTGTGAAGCATCAACATGCTGCCATCATTTTCTTTCTAACCTTGCTTTGCTAGCAGCTCTCAGACTTACAGGCTGAGAGATCATTTAAAAAGCAAATCCTAATGATGCTGCCCAGTGTAGCAGCAGCCAGTGAGACTAGCATCAACTTAGCTCAGTTTGGGAACTGGGGCCAGCAGCCATTGCTGGCTCCTGACACCCCAAATGGGAGCTGTCCCTCGCTCCCTCCCTGGCTCCCCACAGCTTCATGTGCATCTCGCTGAAAATAATCCACCTGTATGGGCAAGGGGGAGAGCAGGCACTCCTCCTTCACCCACCTCTTGGCAAATGAGCTCTTTGGTTATTTTCTTTATTGGATTAGGCGTATTTGGGTGCAGGGTGCCTGGAATGATTTTCATTGTACATGTTTTATTTGTAGTGCGTGTGTCTGGGAAAAGAGAGGGAGTAATATGCTGCTATCCCTGTAGCAGAGCTGTGTTGTGGTTCAGATAAACACATCTGTACATGGCTGCCATGATCAGTGTGGAATAGCAGAGCAGTTTTGCAAATGCAACTTAAGGGGGGAAAAAAAGGCAAAATATAAAAATTTCACACCAGGTCACCAGTCTTGTCCAGCTCAGTAGACTCTATTCATCAAACCAATGTCCAATAAAACAGTTGCATATTTTATTTAAGCTGGTGACTGCATTGCAAACCATTGGGAAACAAAGCTGGTGTGAGATAACGTAATGGCATTATCACTTTGCAAATCAGCATGTGGCTTTGCTTGGGTGCTAACAGGGCATGAGGGCTCAGAGACAGATGACAACATGAAAAAAAAAAGTAGATCAGACTGCTTGTTTTTGATTGTAAACATTATTTTCATATACAACAATGAATTTCATCCTGTTTGGTAAGCCTGACCTCAGGCTGTATAAATGTATTTCCATTGTTTGTATGTAAATTAAAACATGACCAAAAAGAAAAAAAAAAAATCCTTCCCAACCCTCCCCATCAGAAGGCTATTTATGCTTCACAGATCTTTCCAGTACTTTAAGCACAGCTAAGCAGCTATCTCAGGTAAGGAAGATGCTGTTTTTCCAAGGAAGCATTTTAAAATATTTCCCTACACACACTTCTGAATGTTCTAAATACTAATGCAGAATTCGTGACTCTCAAAGTAAATAGATGGCACTTAATTATGCTGGTGATGTCAGGTATTGTATAGGTTGATTTCCCAAGGCGTAAGTGAAAAATGTACTATTTGGTCTTAAATTTAAACTTAATAAATAGCTAATTTAGGATCTTGCTCTATATGCAAGGATATAATCACAAGGCATTCATTTTTAAAAGGTTTCATTTATTCTTGTGAGCTTAATTATTGCAAGGAAACTGTGAGCAATTTGTTTTTTTTTACCAGTGTCTGATTTCTGAGAATGGTTATTAAATATTAAATGGATGCATAATTCAGGCAATTAAGAAAGTAATCACACAAAGTAATGTAATGGAAGTTAATTATTACTGCATAAGCAAATAGTTCATTAATGCTAGTAGTTGCTATGGCTGCATTCTTAATACATGCAGAACTGAAGCATGAATCCTCTGTGTATTCAGAGGTACCAGAAGTATGGTACTGCAGAAAGAGTGTTCCTAATGAAAGGCCCAGGCAAATAAGGTCATATTTGACCCCTGACTTGTCTGAATGCGGCACGATCATCATTACTTAAGAGAGTTTTATCAAAACCATGGCTACTTTAGATGCTTATAATACCTTCTGTTTGTAATACAGGCCGCGGCTTAAATCAAGGAAGAACTCAGGGAATTCAGCTGTTTTAAAATAAATTAATAAATTGCCAATCCTGCTTCTCTTGTTAAAATTCTACCCAGTGGTGCTCCTCTTGTTAAAAGGCTATAAAATCATTATATGTAACTTAAAAGGATTGTACAATTTTTCAGTACAAAAGCATAATAGCTGACAACCACCCTTGTTAGGTTTTGCTCCTCAATGACGAGAGCAAAACCTGACATTCCTTTTGCTACCATTATTTCCCCAAAGCAGAGCTTTTCATAAAGACTATTTTGAGCCAAGAGACACTCGTGCAGCTACATTCCACCTGGTAGGCTGTGATGCAGTGGTATTACCCTTAGTGCTGTATGGTTTAGCCAGGGATGGGAGGGTCTGTGACTGAGGGGTGAATGGTGCAAAATGGTGACAAGGTTCTCACTGGAACCTTGAAAGGTGTGAAGACAGGACAATTGGTTCCTTTATGTGTGTCCTGAGAGAGGAACATAACGTCACTTGTCTGTTTTAGGCGATGGGTTGCTTTAAATAAAAGAACAAGGCAGCAATTACCATGCTGGAGAACCCCTGCAGGTCATCACATGCCTATTCCTGCCAGCTGCTGGTTCTCACATCCTCCTCCTCCCTCAGAATGCTGCCATGTTAGATAAAAGAAGGTGGATTTTGTCACTAATCATGCACTGCAGCTAGGGAAGAAGTACAGTTGTGTTAGTTCTGTGGAAAGGCTGCTGTGAGCTGCCTGGGGTGTCTGTAGAACCAAGGGACTGTTTGACAACCCAGAACACTAAGGTTCACAATTTTTAATAACTTACTCTCCTCATTTCAGTGCATCCCACCAAAGGACAGTAAACAAACAAGAGTGTAGAATCTAGCTCAGTGCTTTCTGAGTTTTCTGGAGAAGCCTTCAAATGATTACTTTATGCTCCCAAGGTGTCTTGGATTTGAGCAGACTGGGGAACCTAAGGAAGGAGGGGGGGAAAGCAGTGTGGTGGCAGCTCAGCATTGCATTCTGGTCTTCCCAAGGAATAGTGATCAGCTAGAATACTGATATGATGAATCTGGAAATAAAACTCTTATAAACCCTTGTGACTAGCTAGGGGAGGAAAGAGGTTAGACCTTTGGATTGAAAATGTACCTATACACACATGCACAATGACATGTTTTAATTTATTTTAGGACCATTCAGTCTATGAAAGTGTTCATTATTTTGAAATACTTAATGCTGTTTCAGAATGAAAACAAATGTTGAAGTACAGGAAATTCCTGTGGGACAGAAATTGTGTTTTTTACCAGCTTTAATAACCACCATTGCAACAGCATGAGCAGTCAATCAAACAGGAATTGAGCCAGCACAACCCCAGGAAAGTTCCTTTCATCCCTTCTTTATTTGAGAAGCAAACCCTTGGTCTTTTTGCAAGCCCTATTAAAAGTACAGCTTTTGCAGAATGTCTGGGGAGGCATGAGAGTTGTCTGCTTGGGGCTGGCTGGGTGTGAGGGAACAAGTACCAGACTCTCCCAAGCCCCACAAACAACACCTTGCAGATGGCCATCTGAAGCTTTCCACGCTGAGTGTCTCTCCTGGAAGTGTCACACAGGAGGGTGATGAGCCCCTCTGCTCAGCCACCTGGAGACCTTCTGTGGCACCTATGGCTGATAGCTGGGTCCTCAAGTCTCTTTCAATGTTACCTACACCAGTTTTGGAGCCCTCCTGTCATCTGCTCTCTACAAAATGTCTTCCTTACTGTGTAAATTGCTGAGTCTGGTGCAGCTTTGCAGCCAGTGTGGTTTCAGGGTACGGCCCTTTGCAGAGGGCAGTGCAGCCATCCAGAGGAAAAACAGATGGCAAAGGTGGCTACTTGTGGATAACTGACTGAAAGGATGCCTAGTTCAATCCAAGCTTGTCATGCTGCCCTTCCTGCTCACTCCTGCTAGGAGGTGAAATCAAGAGGGAGTGTTTAATGACCAGGGTGATAGTGAGACGTGATAGGAGTTTCATGAGTAGCTGAACACATATTACACTGAAAATTATTAAGTAGCATAGGCTCTTCTGTTAGAAATGTCCTCTGCTGCTCCACAGCCAGACCTCACCTCCTGCTGGCCTCCAGCAGCTGTGGCTGGGATGGGCAAGCAAGGCATCAGCACTCACAGCTTTCCAGTGTGTGTCTGCCACCTAATTCTGTCTGACAGCACCAGCACTACGTCTGGGTGCTCTAGTGGCCTTCTCATTTTGGTGGGGCTCTATACCTGGTGTGTACATCTTTCAGTGACTGCATCAGAAGTTTTGCTAGCTGCATTGACTGAAGTTTTATTTCTCAATCTGACGCTTCTCTGTTTTTGGCAAATGAATGTATGTTAAGTGCACTTAAATGTTTTTCTTTGAATGAAAACTTGTTCATTATATACAGAGAGATATGCCCAAATAATTCCTAATAATAATTTCATTTTCTTTCATTCCAATGACACTGCTAAGAAAGTAAATGTTTCTAGAAACAATTATACAAATAGAAAATGTCTTATTAAAATTATAATCCTTTGAAATTGAAGAATAGTTCTGAATACCAAATTTAGTAACAATTTTCTTAATCCTATGCTTTTGGTATGATCTATCTTTCTGATCATGTAATTGCAATAATTTTCAGCTATGAATTTGAAGTCTCATTTTCTGTCATATATTACAGAGAAAACCCTCAAAACTTAATAATTTAACAACAGTGTTGACACTAAATATTTTTTTCTTTTACTGAAACAACTGAGTCTTTTGTGAAGAAAAATAATGAAGCAAAACCAAATACAAAAGCTGACTTTTATTTTAAACCACATTTTTGTAGCTCCAAGTTCTGGTTTAATGTGAATAATTGGCAGATGTTTTGTTTTCATTTACGTGACAAAAATGAATGCTGAGAACAGGACAGCAGGCCAGGACACTGACCTGGGTTCACAATCATACTTCTCCAGCTGGAAATATGTTCAAATTAAAATACTGGTAATGGCCAAGTATTTTTAATTTAGCTAAATAAATTTGAAGTAAAAAGAGATCTTTGAAATTCTACCTGTCTCTCAGCCTAGCCTATAAATTTATCAATTTCTAGGCTCAAACAAAGCATGAAAAATCTAAATGCTTTGGCAGATGTCCCCTGTGTGAACAACTCCCTCTTGGCTTCCTATCTATACAGAACACAAGTGTTCCTTATTCCGCTTCCAAATGTGGCTTCACATGGCAAGAAAGACTTATACACTTGTTTTGTTCAGGAGGCAGAATCTTCACAGGAAATACTTTGGGAAATTTTTCTTAACTAGCTCTAAGAAGCTATATTGGGGCATCTTATTTTGAGTGATTTCTCCCTATTTCTGCAATAGTCCTGTTGATTTAAGTCAATATAGTCAAACAATAAACATTTCAATAACCAGGTCAGTATGTAGTATTCATAAATTCTTGCAGAGCTGCTCTACATCCATCATTCAGTATAGTAAAGGTTGAACACTACAGTCTTATCCTATTTTTCATTTTCCTTAAAAATATGCACATCCTTTAAAAAAATCTTACCACGCTGTTATTCATAGATTCTGGGAAGCTGTCACAAAACATAACAAAAAGAAGTGCACATATAATTGTGAGGGCTCTAACAGAGACAACAAGGAAAAGTTGAAACTTCAAATACTCATTCAAGTCTTGGTTAAGGAAAATTATTTGTGTTTCTCTTTGGCCTTTAGCACACAAGCATCAAAGTAAGGAGGGCCCAGCTGTAGGATGTCTGTCTGCATAAGCATGGTGATAATCTGCTGTTATCAGTTATTCTTGCAGAATCTGTTCATGCTACATTTGTTCTCCTTGTGATAGGATTCCATGTAGGGATTCAGAATACCTAAAGACCTTCCACCTAAGTTTTAACAGAGGATGTAATATAATTCAAATAGCTCTGGGATGAAATTTTGAACAGAAGATGAGAAACTTATTTGCTTGTGATGGTTCAGAATAATTTGCTTATTCTGTATGGATGTTTTAGTTTGATTTTTTTTAATGAAAAAATTCTTCATTAAAGTATGACTCCATTTTCCTTCAGTGTTTTTCTTAACTCTCTGCTAGTCTGGGAGTTTCACTGCATGTGATAATTATTAGAAACCATTTTCATTTCCTGTTCTTTGCTGCTTCTTTATTTTTCAGCAAATTTTGCTTAAGCAACTTAAACAGGTCAGCCACCTGCTTCCCTTCTTGTATATATTGTCCTGGTTCCCGTGGTACAGAGAATGGTCCCACTCTTGAGAAAAGACAAAGGCATCCTGGGAGGAAGTGGGTTGGCTGGGGAGCAGACAAGCTGACCTTAGGGCACGTAGGTTGTGCAGGTTCTGGCCACCAGTCACCTCCCAGTTGACTGGATGTCACATGGAGCCAAAGGCCCGCCATCCAAACGCAAGGGGTGAACTCGTGTGCCAAAGCTGTGTGCACACACCATGTGAGAGCTGTGCTGTGTCACTGCAGTCATGTGGGAGAGGAAGGTGAGTGCTATCCCTCACCAGAAGTGCCACATGTAGGGCAGGCTCTGCTCCTCCCGTGCCAGCCCCATCACCCTCCCTTGCTGCTGGGAGCTGCTCCTGCAGCCCAGCTTCCCTTTGCTCCGGCTGCTGCAGGACCCCGTGCCCTGCGTGGCCTCCCCGGCTGCAAGGATTGCCTCTGCTTTGATGGAACGTTCGGTCCAGTGAGCAGAATTCCAGCTGCAAGTTTGAAGGAATGAAAGAATGAAACCGCACAAAAGTACAAGCCAAAGCAAAAAGCAATGCCGCAGACAGCTGAAGCTGAATGTGAGTAGGGCACTTGGTTGCAGGTGGTGTTGCAGTGGTGTGCTTGCATTTGTATAGTGGGAAGAAATTCCTGAGTGTAGAAATTCGGATGAGGTTAATCTCACATCTCAATTACCTTTATTAGCATTACTTTTAAGTTTATACTTCAAAATTGGCTAATGGGATGAGAGTGGATCTGTGCTGGCTAATTATCTCACTTCCGAGTATCTCTTTCAAATGCCACTGGATATGCCTTGATAGTATCTTATGGATAGATAATGAATGATCAAAATAATTCAGATGGAGTTCTTTTAAGCTATTGCTTACTAGCAAAATGCACTGTGTGCTGTACAACAAACACAGAAAATAAAGGTAGCTCCAATATGAAAATAACTGTCTGAAAAATTGAAGTGGAAAAGGTAGGGATCCAGATAAAATCTAAGGATAGCCCACTTAATTTTAGTTTAGCAATTTTCATTCCCAGTTTCTCTCACAAAAGCCTTGCAGCAGGAGCCGAGTGCTTTGCTATGCCTTTGGAACTGCCTCTCAACTTGGCTCCTTGTGAGCCAGATGTCTGCCAAGTTTGCTTGGTCCACAATACTCACCAGCAACAGTAAATTTCATGTGAAAACACAAAAAGATGATGCTGACCTTCACAAGGGAAAAAGCTCTACTCTACCATTACCTGACTGCACACCCCTTCAAGAAGGGGTTTAGGCAGAGGATGATTCACTTTGAACTTGTGTGGGCCAGTGCTGACTCCATAGCTGTCCTGCTAAGGGAATACTCTAATGTTATAGGTAATTCAGCGTCATGCTAGTATATAACATTTATGTATAGCTTGTCTGGACTAATCTTACAGGTGGAAAACCTTGGAAAGCACTTTAGGACTTGTACTTGGAATACTCAGGTCAGCTAATGGCTCTCAGAGCTTTATCTGTGGTGTGGATGGCACTACAGCTTTCCATAAGAGGTGTTTGCTAGATCCAGAAATCATTAGTAAGCTGTTAATAGCTCATCTCAGTGTTTGGCCCTGAACTGAGATGCTGATGGGCTGCCAAGACTTGTTCAACAAAATGCTTCCAGAAAAATTCTCAGGAGTACTAGATCAGCATACACTTTCTTCCCCCTGTCTCTGTAAAAATATAAACACTATTTCAAGGCATCTGATGCTAGAATCTGTTATTAAAATAAAATCAGAACAGGATTTTTTTCCACTCTCTAGCTCCAGCCCTCCTTTCTGCAGTTACTTCATTTTCCAGAACAGTTCAGCCTCATATCCATGGCATCTAGCAATCATACAATTACTCTAAGATTATTTCATACAAAGGAAAGATGTAGCTGAGCATTAATATTTTTACTAATATAAATAAGCAGTTGCTGCAAGCCAAGTTTTTGTCATTCCTCTTAAATGAAAAATTGACATTGAGTTGCAGATTCCTACTTTCAGTAGGAAGCTAAATAGTTCAGGACAGCTTTTAAAAAGCCTTTCACATAAAATTTCAGTTGTCCCACTGAACAGAGGAAAAGAGCTATAGGATGTCTTTCCTCTCTGGGCAGCAAGTTTCAAGTCACTCAGGACACAGAATTTTTTTACTCTTTTATAAAACAGCCACTACAATATTCAGGAGTGAATGAATCCACATGTTCTGGGTCACTCTTTCAATGCCTTGTAGATAAGGAGCAAAGGACAGCTGAAAACATGGAGGAGGTGGCAGAAAAATGAGGCTTAAAAATGCATTGATGTGAGTCAGCAGATGATCTTGGATAACTCTTGCAGATGAGAAACACAGGTGTCAGTTAAGAGTCTGAGCAGCTACAAGCATTGGTAAGAGGAAATTAAATATAAGACTAAGAGCAGTAGTAGATCATGATGTTCTACAGGAGCACAAACAGGCAAAGCTGGTCCCTGCAAGATGCTGTGTGGCAGGAGAGATGTGCTGTGTATTCTCTTTTAAGCAGGTGTCAAGCGGTAGCATTTAAGTTTTTTGCCTCTAAAGCAAGCACAGGTCTTGACAGAAGTGCAGGTCATGTCCTTGCCCATCCTGACCTTAATCTTGAACCCTGTGAAGGCAAAGGAAGATGATTCCTGTCGACTTCAGAGCACTTTGGGCCAGATCTGCTGCATAGTACTTGGCAAGAAGCAGGTACCACTGCTATGATCTTTCCTGCAGTCAGCTACAGTGTTCAAATTAATTTGAAAGCAGCATAACTGGTGTGAAGGTAGCTGCCACTGCTGCTTATGGATAACAGCTTATCCCTGCAAAGACAGTAAGTGTGAAAGTCTCTGCAGATGCTGTCTGGGGCATTCCTAGGCAGGAGAGAGAGCTTGGCGCCATTTTTATAGTTATGCCTGTTAAGATTTAATAGATGGAAAGTTTCATTAGTGAACTGTGCTGTAATTAACTTGAAGGAGGTTCCAGCTTACTGTATGCAGTCCTTCCTCAGAGAAAGTTGTTTACATTTCCTTTTGGAAATTATTGGCTCTTCAGTACTTGATTGTTAGTGAATAGCAATGGCTGTGATTTAACAAAAAACCCACCACCAACAACAACATGATTTTCTCATTACTCTAACAGAAGTCTGGGTCAGTTGTATGGCCTTTTATTCGTTTGTGAACACTCCAGCTGCTGAAAGTCAAAACTGAGTAGACCCAAGGGCAAGGGATAACACAGAAATGCAAATATCAGAGAAAGGTTTCCTCCTTGGTAACATCTGTAATGAGGATTAATGGGGTAGTGACCTGGTTTTTGTTTGGTTTTTTTACCAGTCCACCCTGAGGCCAGATCCTGTGTGCTTCACACAATACTTTTATTGCAAAATAGATTAGGATTTAGGCCTGCTCAGTCTTGTGGGTGACCTGCCGTGAGAGAAGAGGCACACAATTCCTACCAACTTTAGAGCTGCTGCAGAGGGATTTTAGTGTGCTTACGGGGGATTTGCCCTGTGTTAATCCGTTTGAAACAGGAATATGTGGCCACATGAAGCTGATTGATGTTCATAATAACTGAAGATCATGTTCTGTGAACCTTCTGGATCTTTTTGAGAAGAGCTGCATCAGGGCAAGCAGCGGCTGAGCCCAGCCCTGATGAGCCCAGCACCCAGCTCAGCTGCAGCACAGAGCCCTCGCTGCCCTGATGAGCCACAAGCTGCTGCTGGTGAGGGGTCTGGGGAGGCTTCCCCCTTTGAGAGGCTCTGAGCATGCTTTTGCTGGCACTCATAACCATGAAGTGTAGGCAAACTGCCCTGAGAAATTTTTCTTGATTCAGAAAAAACTTCCTCTGAATTCCGTCAAAGGCCTTGTCCAAAGAAAGAAATTAATACGTCCCATTTGGATAAGAGTGATTTTAGCAAAATCCTGAAACTTGATTGTGTACTTGACCATGAAGTTGTGGTGACCTGAATGAGCTGTGTGATGGCAGTTCAGAGAACCATAACTGGTGGTTGCTCTTGTTTTCCTTGTACAGACATTGCTTTGAGTGAGATAGAGCAGGGCTGAAAAATTGGCGTCAACAGGAGCTGGAAAGTTTTTTCATTTCTTAGTGAAATGGGAAATCTGTGTGTGATGGCTAGTGTGTGATGTGTGACTAGGCCTCGTATCATAGCTTGAAAATGAATGAACAGAAATAAGGAAGATACTACATTATTTTATGCTAAATTAACCTATCTGGAGAGTATTAAATATCTATCTCTGGAAAGATGTTATAAAACATAAGTATTTTCACTGTAACAGTGGTATTATAAGCATTTAATGTTTTCCTGCTAGGATGTAGAATTGCTAACCAGTATTTAAAAAAAAACCCAGAGGAAAGTAGGAAAATGTGAACTAATCAAATTAATTTAATTTTGTTTTTAACTGAAATTTCAGTAATTGTTTAATTTAGCACCAACCAAAGACGTTTTTTCTTTCTTTTAACATATTCTTGTGAAGGGCAAAAGAAGATTCATCAAAGCTGAAATACTCTGTAGGAGCAGAGGGGCCTGTCTGAGCTCTGCTGTGGGCAAGGTTTGCAGGGCTGAGGGTGGAAAGCATTGTCAGAGTGGACACAGGCTTATCAAATGGCCCACGTGTGCTCTCTAGCCTGGACCATGTGGGTCCAGGTCATGGCTGTAAAGTGAAAATTGCCGTAAAGTGAAAATTGCTGCTTCTGCCATTGCTATTCCAGCCAAGTGTCTTTTCCAGAATGAGCGCCTCCACCTGCAGTGCCACAGATGAACCATTTTGCATTAAAGATTCAGGGAGACCAGAGAGTGGAGCAAAAACTACCTTTCAGTTTTACCCCGGGGACTGATTTATGAGAAGAGAAACTGGAGAGTCAGAAATGGGTGCAAGTAACCTCATATATCAGATTATTGTTCCATGAGCTCCCTCAGGCTACTGGGAGATGCTTTCTCTCCCCTTTTCCTTCTCTTATAGTACAGTGATTTACTTTAGGAGATCTTAGTATTTTTGAGGAAAATCTGAGATAATCATGAGAAAAAAATGAAAAAATCTGAAAAGGAAAAAAAAAAATCCTGTCCTGCTTCATATGTGATTGCAATTGAGAAGGCCAAGGGAAAATTTTTGGACATGTACAGGTAATCCATTACTTCTTATTTTGATGGATTTAGAGTGCTAAGTAAAGGATGAAGTGCTATACAGAGGAAGTGGATGTGCATATGAGAGACAGGACAAGGTGTATCCATTCAGAAAAACAAGGTGTGATTTCCATGACACATTGGCTGCATCACCATGACCCTATCCAGGAGCAGCACATGGCAAAAGTGCTCACATGCCCACACACACTGCCACCACACCTTAAAAAGGAGGGATCTGTCAGCTTTTTCTCAATTTTGGATCTCACTACTTAATTTAATAAATGGAGTATTGTTAATTGACACTAAAATCCCTAAGAGCCAGAGTAAGTTGATGTGTACTGTGAGGAAAGAGGCAGGTCCTGCTCAGTGTGAATGGGATGGAGAGCTTCTCCAGAGTGTTCTCCAGGACAAAAGTGGAATCTGGAGCTATCCTGAGGCAAGCCTTAGGGTGGTGCCCTGGCTGTGGTGGGTTTTGTCACCAAATGTGTCTGAGACTGAGTCAGTGCAGGTGTGGCTGCAGCTCAGTGGGACAGCAGTGCACTAACCCAGAGCATGGGATAACCTGCCAGCCTTCCCTGCCTCCACCAAATTATTCATCGTATTTGAGTGCTGTAATCCCAGAAACAATACTTCCAAAGGCTTAAAAGACGTGTCATGTAACCTTTATTAGTTTATCACTACAGCAGAGACGCCTCCAACTTGCTTTGATTTGGTGACATAACTTGTGGTTAAAAGCTTTAGGCGAGGCCGCACACATGCAAACAGTGACTAGTGATTTGGATAATTAGTAAGAATGGCAGAGCCCTGTCTCTTTACATGAAAGGTAGCAATGATAAGCAATTAAAAATGAGCTGCAAAAGGTAAAATCATGTAGCAATATGCAGTGCAATGGACCAGGCTGAGTGAAGCAACATAGCAGCTACACCAAAAAGACATAGAAGAATGAAAGGAAAATGCACTCATTTTGAGTATTGTTTTCAATGAAATTGTTTCTAAAAGTGAAATGTGGGAGAATCATCAGCTTTTCTGACAACAGGGGTAGCTCCATCACAACAGGTGTCCTGATGCTTGCAGGATTTGTTTCCTCGGAATATTTATAAGAAGTTAATATGGAGAACCTTGATAATATAAAAAAACCCCTGAAAATACCATAATTAATCAGAAAAGTGTGAGATACAATTAATGTTTTCTCTTAAAATTATTATTCTACCTCACAACTCTTGCTCACTACTTAAGTGAGCCCTACTTGGCCCTACTACCTATTTGCTTTGTGTTGGGAAGATTTCGAATTGGCCCCAGCATTATTTGCTTTGACAAATTTGGGCTATATACTTTTTCTGCCTGTCTACTCCTCATGTGCCTTCTGAAACTGAATTTCTAGCAAAGTAGCATTTCCTTGGCAGTAGCCTTCCAGTTATATATAGTGTCAGAGAAAATGTGAGAATAGTTATCAATTTTTTTCTAAATGTTTGGCTCTATCGTAGTACAGAAGTTGTGATCAGTAGAAGAAATTAGAGTATGATATGGATGCATTTGATATGGAACTTCTTTTTGAGGGAAATATTTCTGTGGAAGTGAGGATTGATATGTGTCTTTGGCTTATAATCTTATCTGGAAAACAAAAAACATGTCCAACAGTGTTCAAAGAAACAAGGAATTCAAAGGGTTCAAAAATTTCAGAAAAATTTGGCATAGGGTTGGTTGATCAGAAATAGTTTGAGACTTCTAGTTTTGTCCTTCTCAGCTCTCTGGAACATTGATTGAATCTTGCAAGGCAGAATAAAATTGCAGACTGCAGCAAGACTGTTAAATAGCATAGTTGGAAGAAATCCAAACATGCTTGCACATCTAAAATCTGTTATTTTGAGTGAAAATCTTGCCCAATGGTTTACATGTTGTGCTAGCTTCAAGGAAACGTTGTGCCAGTTTGACTGTAACATTGGTCATAGAGCAGTATTATTCAGTGCACAACAGGGTTGGGTTTTCAGGGATCATTTCCTGATTTTCAGATGGCTGCTGAGATCCCTGGCACAGAGTGTGATGAGAGAACTCTTGTAGGCCTTTCTCTCTCGGACACGAAGTGTACTGGGTGTTTGTGTTTGAGAGCATGGCATTGCATTCAGGACAGTGGGGATCCTGTTCTAGGTCTCAAACAATGGGGTGTTGCTGCTATGAAAATAGCCAAAAAGACCTGTCTTATGGGCCTAGAATAGCCTGCTGAATCAGCGATTCAGGTGTTTTGGAAGAGAGGAATTCCTTAAAATCAGGAACCTCCCTCTGTTTTAGATGATTTGATTGCTTTTAATGGATGATCAAATAATAGTATAGATGAGAGTTAACGTGAGTGAATCTAAACTTGCAGCCAGAAAGCCGTGTGGGATTTTCCCCTATTTGCAGTGGGTGCATCCAGCCACCCCTCTCTTGGAAGGAGCACAGCTGTGATCTGTTTCAAGGAGTAAGGGCTGCTCTGAGATTGCAGTGATTTCCTGATTTGCATCTTCAGTTGAAAGGAAATTCTAGCTAATCAATGGACTCAGCTACACTTGTTTCAATTTAAATAAGCAAGTCTAAAAGCCTTCTCTGCACCTCTGTTTGTTTAAGTTGGCTTTGTCTCTTTGATCTCATGTTAACATACCTTAATGACAGGTAATGATTAATAATGGTGTATTGTAAAGTTTGGGTAATAAATAGTGTTTTACTCATAATAATGCTGAATAATGTACTTTTTATGAGCCAGTTTGATGGAAAATTTCCTTGTCAACTCTGCCTAATTGTCCAAACAAACCACCCATTACTTAAAGAGATACATGTCTAAACTAGACACATTAATTAGGGTCATGACTGAGCTACACAAAGGAATATAGTAACACTTCAGTTATCTTTAACTGTGATCTTTGGACAGCAGTCCTAATGTTTAACTGAAGTTTAATGGGAAGCTATTGTTTACACTATCCTTTTGTAGCTCACAGACATGTTGGAATCAATCCATAGTAGCTGGGTGATGGGAAAAGTGATATCTCCCTGAAGGTCTTTAAAGGTCATAAGCAATATTAATTTGAACACCAAAAATGACAAAACTGAGTAAGACTGGATGAAAAAGGAAGAAAATGGTTCCTGAGGTTTTATCCATTCAGAAGCTGAAGTCAGTAAGCATCACATTCCATTGAATTGAAGGTTTAAGAAGGGTGTAGTTTTCAGGTGTCAACCTTCTGGAACACTGTACACCCTCTGAGAGAGCTGGCACTTCCACAGTGTCCCATTGGCACTGAAGTTTCAATAATGCAGTGAGGCCTCAGAAGGACCAGTGTAGACTTTAAAATAAACATCAGACTTCAGAAAACTTTATGCATAGTGAATCACCCCAAATTATAAAGAACAATGAAATTCTAATTCTATGAAAATATCAGCTTCCAAGAGTAGACTGGCCTGTAGGACCAAATTATTTTCTAATGAAGGGTTTCTTTGATGATGAGTTCTGGTCCCTTTAAATAAACAATGCTCACTTTCGTAAGTGCCATACAAACAGGAGTGAGATACTGCTGGTATAAGATAATTTGTATTCTCTCTCACTGCCCCCATGCAGCAGAGCATTCGCTGGGCATTGAAAACAGTGGCTCCTGTGTAAGACTGTGTCAGTGTGCCTGGAATGAAATGAAAAAGCTCCTACCTGTCCCTTTCCTACCTCTGTTGTTTCCATTCAGTATCAAAAGTGTAGAAGATGTTATGCCAGAAGGGATTTGTCCTTTTTATCTGGGAAGAGAAATGATTTTGCTATTTGCATTTCTGAATTGCTTAGCTGCCCAAGCATGCTTTATGTGTGCTGCTTGAAATGTGTCATCAGATCACGTGTCCACTGTTCTCTGGCTGATGTTGGACTTTCTCCAGCAAATATGGATTATGTTAAAGCAGTTCTGAATTGACGAGAATATGTTAATAACTCCCAGATGGGCATCTTTGTGCAGGGAAATACAAGCAGTCTATGGCAGGAGCTAGTGTTTGGCAGGTCCATCATTCCGTCATTAAAGGCCACATTATTACTCCCAACTCTGCTTGCATGACAATTGCTTGCATAAACTCGGTCTCCCAAAACCAAATAGACACAACTTGCTTTTAGATATACTTCACTCTTGTAAGGAATCTTTTTATGTCAGCTGGTGCTTCCTCCAGTGTATAATATGGATTTTTATAATTAAAGAATAGGGTGAAATTAACACATAGGGTGAATGTTCCACAAATGCACACCTAAAGTCATTTTTCCAGATATGAGACACAAATATAGGCTCAGAATACTTACACTCTCACTGTGAGGACTGTATTATTCAATTATGTGTTTATTTCAGTTTTGCTTGGAATTACAATTGGATAAGCTATTTTAAAAAAGTTTATTTCCTGCTCTTAAAGGGTGTTGAAGTCTTCCTAAGTCTTGATAAAAACAATATTGCTTTCCAGTTACTTGCATGGATTGGAAGGAGCTGTTACAACTAGATAAATGCATAAACAGTATATGCAAGTATGAATTATATGATAAACATATCTTGATAACCACACTTTATTCTCATGTATTAACCCATTTTACCAAAACATTCCAAACAATGTCCAAGCATTTGCCAAGTATGAATGGCTGGAAAACATTCTTTCCTTCTCCATTCATTAGTTTTCCTCAAACGTACCCCACCAAGTATCCAGTTGTGAACTGATAAACAAATGCACAAGCTGTGTTAGGCTTTTTGTGGTATCTAAAAAAATATAAATTGTTAACAGATTATATCTTTTGCTCTCTCTGGAAGTGAAGAAAGGACTTTGGATTCTGGGAATGGGAAATGAAGAGATTTCCAGTTCTCGGTCTTTAGTTCTAGAGCCATGTGTGCGGGAGCTAAATCCTACAAAGCATTGCCTATACTGAAAAGCTGAGGAGTTGTTATCAGGTTAACAAGTTATTTTAATTATTTTAGTTTCATAAAATAATAATAATAAATTAATAATTTATTAATAAATTTATATTTTTTGTGAAGGGACTTAATGACTAAATCACAAGTATTTTTATCAATTGTCAAGATTATTCCACCACAAGGTCAGTGATCTCTATACCCTGTTTAATGCAGTCTCACAAGCCCATATATATATTTTCTCATGCACCTATATTTAAAAGTGAATTTTGACTGACACATCAATGATAATGATGACTTTATTGTTCTTAACAATAAAGAGGGTAAAGTATATATTTTGAAATTAAATCTTTAAGTCAGCTGATGAGAATTTACATTTTTCAGCACATTCTAGGGAATAATACTGTGTTGGGGCAGTATTTCTGGTGATGACCCAGAATGTTAATACTATCAAATATTTGGACCTGATGTAAGCATCAAATATATCATGAGGGGTCCTCTTAGTTTTGTGCTTCTCTTTCTGCATGTTCTGATATTATTACTCTCAAACTGGCACTTAATTTTCTTGGCTCTTAAAATGAGTGTTGTAAGAGTAGTTGAATGTAATATGTGGTATTTTAATATTGTGACTCTTAATGCTACATAAAACCTTTGTTTCCTACAGGTTTATTGAGCTGGTGTATTAGATTTCCTGCTGCATGAGCAAGAAGATTATGGTGGCTTACGTCTAAGTATACTTTTGGGAGGCATTTTGTGTTTTCTCTATAAATAGTCTTTCTAAAACACAATTGTGAAACTATTAATGTTTATATCACATTATACATCTCTCTAAGTTTACTGTGATGAGTATACAGGGTGGTAACAAGAGGAAACATTTTTGCCTAGGAAACGTGTTCAGAATTGTTATTGTTAGAAGCCTACTAAAAGGCAATTTTTTTTAATATTTATGTTATCTCTCGGATAGTTTTGGCTTATTACACTGAGTCATCCCTATTTTCACCAATAGTAAAATTACATCTTTTATGGAGTTAAGCACTTCAATGGAGCTTGCAAATACACAGCTTTGAGCAGAAATTTGGGTGCTCGGGGTATTCCTTTTTTTTTGTCAGAAAGAGGTGAAATGAGTCAATTGCAATTAAAAGTTCTTCACAAATAAAATTTAGGCTTGGGGATGAGAATGTGTGCACAGCCAAACTTGTATTTTGTAGCAGATAAATGTTTTCACCTTAAGCAAAAGAATGCATTTGTTATGGACTTTAAAGATGCAAACCCTAGAAAGATCCTTCACCCTGACACACATGGAACTGTGAGGGGGGAGGAATGTAGAGGCAGCTCATACCTGTGTTACTGGCTTCCATTCTGTTTTAATGAGCAATTTCTTCACGATTTGGGAGAAAACGCTACAGGTCTAGTTCTGTGAGCTCCCCTGCAGCCATTTTTTCATCTGTATATGACCAGCCACTTCCATTATTTTTTTGGAAATGTCAGAGGAGTGAAACGAGCAGTTGGCGTGTGCCCATCCATGGAGGTGAAGAGCTCTGTTTCCGAGCAGGGCCGGCTGTGTGGATCAGCTCGCAGGGAGCCTCACCGGGCTGGGATGCTGCGGGAGGGAGCTGTGGGTAATCCGCACTTTGCTGGGGGCATGGTTGCGGGGCTCTGCCCCGGGGCAGGACGGCAGCAGCTGCCCCCGGGCTGCCCGGGCACCTGCGACCCGCAGCGCCGCCCCAGCCTCCGGGGACACCGCGCCGCTCTGGGTCACATGAGTTACACCAAGTGGCAAGTGATAAATTCAAGATGACAATTCAAAACGCCAGTGTTTCTTTTGGTAATTAATTCCAGTGGTGCCTGAGGCAGCGCTTAGCTGCTACAACCAGTGTGGCCAATGCTGAGCAGCTAATGAGAAAACATTACAGCAAGGATTAGGGGCCGGGGCATTCTGGCAGGATGAGGTCACTATGATTAGAAAATATTAGTTCAGGCTTAATGTGATAAACTGACTATGACAAAGAGACTTTATTTTATCTTGAGTGGTTAAAAGGCAAAAAATTCTTTTTATTTATTTGTTGTTGTTTTTCCCCTTCAACCACCTTTTACTTTCTGCCTATAGTCCAGTGGCACCAAGAGTTGCTTTGGCGCTGTCACATGCAAACCCTGCCGAGGCTAGTTACCTGCGGCAGCCAGACACAAATTCTTCTCTTTATTTGTTTTAATTACTTCTGTCAGCTAACAACACTCAGCTTAGAGGAAGGGAGGAGCTGTATGGTTGTTACCCATAAGCAGACAGAATGAAGAGAAAGTAACACTTGTACTTTCCTACTGCCTTGGGTGAGCAGCAGTGATGGAATACCACGGTTTTGTCTTGTGAAAGACAATCCCACCTGAAAACGGTGACTGTGTTGGAGATGTGGAAAGGTGATGCAAGAACAACCCTTCCCTGCTGGTACGGCAAGGCTTTGAGGGGTTACATGTGAAGAAAAACCTGTACCCAATGGCACTTTAAAAAACATTTCTACGAGTTTTTTTCCCAGGCTGTTGTGTTATTCCCCTGTTTTAGTTGCAGGATCTGTCTTATTCATAAACTGCTGGTGCTGTGTGTTGTTCTAATGGAAACCTGTGGGTTATAATGTGCTTGCTATCACTTCTACCAATAGAGATGGAACAATGATCGTGGAGTGAGGCTTCTTTCCTATTAATTGCAAGGATATAGATGAGATGGGGTGCCTATTGTGGCATTTGGATTCTTTTGTTGCCTAAAGCCTGAAGTTATTTTCACATTTTTGCTTTCTCTTATCAAATTTACGTAACAATTATTTTGAAACTGAAATCATTAGAAGTACTTCAGCATAAATGTTTCCATAGAGCAGATAAAAAGTGTTTAATCACATCAGCAAGACTTCAACTGGTCCCAAGTGTCAAATAACATAATTAATTGGCAAGCTTGTAACCAAATTCTTACATTATCTCAGAATAGATTGAGCTATCAGGGATGTTCTTACCTTGCGTCTTATTGGAGTACATACCTTTATATTTTAAAGGAAAAACAAAAGCTTTTGGTATTTATTTTTTTTTTAAATTTCATGAAGACATTAGAGTGTGTTTCTTCTTTATTTCACCCATCTAACTTATCTTTTAGAACTACTCCAGTATACTCATGGAAGAAAACATAAATTTTTTCTTCTATTTCAATTATTTTTGGACACCATTGAACTAGTATAATAAAAATATCTGGTCTCCAAAGCAAAACCTGGAATGGAGTTTGTTTGAGTTACAGCAGTATTTAAAAATATTTGTATCAAATACATTGGCTCTCTCAATAGACTTGCAATTTCATAGACTTACAATGACACTAATTTGAACTATTAAAGCATCGTTATGGGCACTGTGCTGCAATCTGAGAAACAACATTTGTTCACACGGTACTGAAATATTTTTGGACATAAATGATTATTATATAAACAGAAAAAGGAGGATGTTTGCTCAGGTTTTAGTAAGTTCTTCTTGTAGATACATATGGAGAATTATTTTGTCTTCATTTTCAGGCAGAAGAAAAGATTCACTATAGTTAAACCCTAAAGCACAGCCTTTGAATCTCCATTAACTGAAAAGTTGGAAGCTATAACTAAAGTATATTGTATGCAACAATTTGACTCCAATCTTACTGTAATTTATTTTTTCATAGTTGAATTTTCATATAGGCAAAACATCTTAACAGCAAATTAAACTCTCAGGATAATTAAAACAGAGGTTTAGAACTTCTGGAGTCCTAGGCAGACTTTGGAATTTCCATAGATTCCTACAACACCATTCCAAATTGTTTCATTAATATGAAATCAAATAAGATTTCAGTATAACTTCCATACTTCTAAGTATGAGCTTTTAGGTAGATATTTAATATAATATACAGTAAAAAATAAAAACTGGATTTTCAATATGGCTGTGGAATTTGGTTCCACATGGGAGAATAGCTAATAAGTCTGGATGTTAATCCTGATATAACCACAGAATATCCTGAATTTGAAGGGACCCACAAGGATCATCAAGTTAATTCTCAGGACTTCTCTCACTGAAGTTCCAGAGTGATTTAAATACAGGCTTCCATTCAATCATAGCTTCAGAAGAAATATTTTGTTTCAAAAGTTTGGCCAGGGTTTTGACCAGTCTGTGAGGTTTTCTGCCTTCAAAGCAAATGCACAAAGATTTTATAAATAGATTCTTCAGATTCTGGTGCCAAACCTGTGTGGCTATTAGAGGAGACAGACACTTGGAAACTTTTTGTTTTGCTCTCACTGAACTGAGTATAGTTTATACTCACTAATATCTACATTTGTGTATTCTTCTTCTGCTCCTGAGCAGCTATTTAGTGCAATGAGTGTGGAGTTGGCTGAACATATAAACACTGAGAGCTGACAGGGTTTTGCTGCAGTTGGGAACTTGGAAAAATATAATTGCATCATTGTCTCTTATTGTGCTCCCATGTGTAACTTGCTTAAATGTCATTTAATGCTGCAGGCTCTCACTCTGCCCCATAAACCTCATTCACCCCACGCTTGGCCGTCATGATCGCACGCCTGGGCCGGAGCGCGCGGCGTTCCGGGAGGATTCCCAAGCAGGCTCTGCCGATCATTGAGCTGGTATTGTTGTTTGTGATGCTTACCGGTAAACTTCCGCAATCAATACAACATGAGCCCGCCTAGCTCCTGGGAATGCAAACCTGAAGCAGTGCACTTAATCTTGAGGCTGGCTCTGGCTCCCTGCTCTGCTGCTAAACCGGGTAGTTGGCCTACTTGATGCGGCATTATTGCTGCAGAGGTCAGGTGTGAGCCGGCTTGGCAAGCGCTGATGAATGGCTGTTTGTGATGGAGCGCCTCTCCTGCCCAACCAGAGACATTTAATAATGATGGACCGTAAGTGTGCGCACAAAAAAATCCTTGCAGCTTGCTTGTGAGCTCATATAGTGAAAGGTAAGGAAGGCAACGTGTTAGTTTGGAACAACTATTTGGGAAAAAAGAAAGAAAAACGAGGTCTTATTAAAAGTTAAAGAAACTTCCCCGCTTCTTACAAAATTGTAGGAGTGGCTGCAAATACCTATATTTTCCTGCCTTCCAACTTGCATTGGTTCCTCTTCTCCTTGTATGTTAAAAAAAAGAAAATCACTGGCCTTCAAGATTATTTCTTAACACCAATAATCTATTCAGGAATTTATTTTATTTGAACTGTGAACTGTGTTCTCCAACACAAGGTTAAATTTTGTTTGAAGCATAATATGGTATGAGACTGGGTGCTCAAATACATCTTGTGAAAAAGTTTCTCTTCTCTAGAGAAGAGAGAAATCTTTATGAGTGAAACAAACTGCACAAAAGCTCAGCTTAATGCTGGAGAGAGCTTTCCATGAGGTTTCTTCCTTGAAAAAGAAAAGCTGGAGTAACCAAATAATAATTTTTGGATCTATCTAGTGTGTTAGCCTTTGATTTCATAGGTTTTCCACAGCTCCTCTCTCTCTTACAGACATTGATTATAATGTCCAAGCAAAACCCAAAGAACAGCTCACCCACACAGAGCATGGCAGTAGTTCACCACTAAAACCACAGGCCAGCAAGAGCTCTGAAATAGGCATCATTGCTATGTTCTACAGCTGATTCAAAGTCAGATGATCATGTTTATGGATACAGGTATTCATAACTATGGAATAACTTCTTATAGGTGTAAAATACTCCAGAAAATCCATAGAGGAATGCCTGTGCATTGTGATTTAAGATACATTAACTAGCTTTGCACAAGCAGCTGTTGTAAAATCTGTACTGTGGATGTGAAAAATGGTGGGGTAAGTCCAATGCCCTTTGTGCTCAAAAACACCCCTTAGCCTGTGGACAAACATCACTCTTGAGAAAAATGCGTTCCCTGCCTTAAGAATTCCAATTCTGCAAGCTGATGCTTTACAGTAAAAAATTCAGCTGTATAGTGAAATGTCCACTTGAACTCTAATGCTCTTTCATTGTGTTTCACATGTTTGAAAACTGAAGAGTTTTGCTCCAAATATTTGCCTGTTTCCTAAAACAGTCCAATAACTGGGTGAGCTGCTGTGCAAGCCACAGCACTCTTTCTATAGACAAATTCAGTGCTGAGATTTTTAAAATAGTATTTGCATGATGTTAGTAGTTATCTAGCCATGTGCCACTGATTGCTTTGTGATACTTAACACAATGTTCCACAAAATGTTTCATTGTCTTTTTTTCCCCTCAACCCTAACACATGGAGATGAGATTCTCACTAGACCATTACATTTTATTAGAGAAGACCTGCATTTATATAAATACAGACTTAGGGACAGATAAGTGTTGAAAGGCAGAGATAGCTGATGAGAATTGAAACTATCCAAAAAAGGCCTGTTGGTTTTAACTGAGTGTAAGCCACATTATTCCTGGTCATGACTGGACTTAAAAGTTGTGAGTTTCTGGCATGAGTCCCCAGAGTGTGACTCACTGTGATAGTGATTGTGCTGGAACCTCTAGTGTTGTTTTGTTTTGCTGTGCTGTGTGAAGCTATGTACAGATTTTGCTAAAGAAGGAGCCTCTTCTGTATATGCAAGCAGCCCCAAACTACTGCTTTGGATTTTCACAAAGAGCAGCTATATCCAGTGGGGGATTTTTATCTCCTGCTGGTTCCATTTTCTTGTACAAAGGCAGTGCAGACCAAGAGAACTAAGCCAATGTTAGGTTACTTTGGGAAGCCTCAGAGGAATGAGTCCTAATTTTGTAAACCAGTAGCATAAGCTGATCTGTTTTTACAGGTACAGGAGTCAGAAAAATTAGTTCGGACCAAGAAACAAGTCATTTACAAGAAATAATATGGAGGAAGCTGATAATTCCCCTTGTAATCTTTCATTGCTTGTTCATCCCACTGCAGTGCTGCCCCTTACTCCATGTACTTAGTCTGAAATGTCTGAAAATGATCTCTTGCAAAAACTTGGTTCACTATCATAAGAAAACCTCCACCCTGCAAAGAGCATGGGTGGTTTGTAAAGGAGACCCCACTTATTTTCTTACTGAAATGCTTTCTTTTTGGCTATAACTGTGGTGGGAAGCAATAGGATGAGGTCACTATGGGAATCTGCAAATGGTCCAAGGTACAAGGGAGAGATGAGACATGGCTTTGTGCTCAGGTCTTTCCAACTGTGCTGGGACTCTGGTGTCCAGCAGCAACAGCTGCAGGTTTTAGACAGGATAGTCTTACTGAAGAGCTCTAAATTGTATCCTAAGAGCTAAAGCACCAACGTGGGAGAGGGTAGAGTGTGCTTTTGCAACTGGTAAAAGAAGTGGAAGGGTGTAATGATTAAGGATGAAGGAAGTAGATACTGTCATTAGGTTGAATTAAAGAGACCCAATTGTAGTGAAACTAAGTATTAAAAAAATGTGGCCAAGTGTAAGGTCTATTAGGTTAGGCAGCAATTGTAAAAAGAAAAAGTCACGAAAACTCCATTTCTGAGATTTTAAAAACTGAACAAGTCAAAAGACCAGAAAATATAGTGTAGATAGTATAATATAATGATAGGAAGATAGACTTATTCCAATAGGCTTATTTAATTTCTAATTCCTCTGAGTCACTTAGGCTATTTATGCTTAATTTTACATAGTTATGACTACAGAGTATAATCATCCAAATTGCAATAAAATCCTTATAACAGGTTAATAAAAAAAAAAGTGATGTCGCATTTTGCTTCAGTGAGCTAACATGCTCAGAAATGAATGACAATCCATGTAGCTGGGGCAGCAGCAGGGTTACCAGTGATACATTTAAGCAATGTCAAGTCCTATATTCAATTATGAATCTGTATTTTGTTTTTCCAGAAGAAAAAGCCACAAAGTAGAGGATCCCAAGTGCTGTAACACTATGAACTACAATACATACTCCAGAGCTCCTTCCCATTCAGTTCTTAACCCATGAGGAGGTGATGCCCTGGCTTTGGCTTGTATTTGGGCTGGTACCCTTAGCCACAAGTCATGAGTTGTGTGGCACTTTTTCTGCCTTGTCCCTGCGAGTGTTGGGTCGCACTCCCTGCTGGAGCAGAGGCAGAGACCAGGAACACCTTGCTTTGCTCCTTAGGTGGGCAGGCATGTGATGAGCACCTGTGATGTGCCCAAATTCCCAGGCAAGGGAGGGAGAAGAGGAAGACGAGGCTGTGGGGCCATTTCCCCAGGCGGGATGGGGGCAGCACCCACTGCAGACTAGCATGAGGACCAGTATGTGCAGGTACATTCAGTTCCCCATTTGACTCCTAACATACTTGTTTCATACCATGACTGCTTCCCTGAACATTGTATGACCTGGTTCCAGTATCGTAAAAACAATTTGAACATCAGTGTTTCATTTGCACTTTGACACAACCACTAGAAACTCTTCTTTGGAGTTATGTTTACAGCTATTTGTGAGACTTATCCTGATTACTTTAGTTTTGGTGTCTGGCTCTGACATTTAGAGCCCATCCCAAGGGGGTTTTGTGGGGTTCTCTCCCTGCCCTTCCTACCCCCTTATGAAACTGTTCTGAATTTCCTATAAGAAAGAATGAACTCTTAACACTTAGCATGGCAAAAGATGCTCTAAATTTTGCTAAGAATTGTTTTGGTGTTTGAAAGTGGCACGTAGCATATTTTTAATTTCTATCTAGCCAATCATGCTGATATACAAGTTGTATCATTCTGTAGACGGTCACTAAACTTAGCACCAGGACACCTGATTGTGACAGAGAGAATTTTGTGTACAATAAATGTAAGTTGATGAGGAAACATATTTATTCATCACGTATATTTTTAATTAGAATGGAAAGTGATGTGAAATTCCTATTTTACAAAAAAAACCTCAAAATGAAACCATTACCTACTAATGGGTTAAAAATAAACAGGAGCCTTCATCAAAAAAAAAAAAAAAAAAAAAAGGCAAAAGAAACAGAGAGAAACGGTAATGACAGTTTTGAAGTATCCAGTACCTGTTGTGACAGGAATAACAAATTAATTGGGACTATAACGGATTCTTTGTAAAGGTGAAGTAAACACACTTGACTGTATATTTTTCACCATCAGTTAAGTCTCAATTGGTTCTAAAAATAAACAGAAGACATTGAACAGTTTTAATGGATTTTGACACCTAGGTATTATGCTGTCACTCCAGTATAAATGAATCATAACTTTAGACTGCGCCAAGGAATTACTACACATTTGGAGAAAATTTATGGTGCACCGGGCTTTGAATCATGATGTGATATCAAAACTAAAGTCACAAGAGGAAAGAAGTCTGGCATAAATTATTATTTACCCAAGCCACACATATCCATGTGAACGCAACAAGTATGGTTTGCAGGGTTAGTTAGAAATGCCACTATAATTTCTAGGTGTTAACACCTCTCTGAGTGGCTGTTCTGGCAGAGCTCCCGGGGAGCTGCATCCAGAGGGGAACTGAGCACAAATGCTGGGCAAACCACTGCAGCTGCCAGATGTTTGTTGCTTCTCAGAATTTGACATAATTAGGAGTTTATCGATGAAGAGGTTGAAAGAAAGAATTTCGGCATTTGACTTTGCAGTTATGTTAGGCTTAAATTTACTTATTTTAATATCTAATGCAGAACTTGCAGATGATTCATTTCTTACTTTGAGGTCAAAGAGACCTTAAACTTTTTTTGTGGCTGTGAACATCTGCAAAGTGGTGGGTTGCTGGGTTCAAGCTGGCCATCTAAGTTGTGGCCATATAGATAGGTAAGCCTTAAAATATACAGACATGCATATATTTGCTGAATCTTGCATAATTTATTTGAAAACATGATAATTTGTGCAGTTGCTTAGACAATCAAAACATGTTTTTTAATACTTCTAAAGAAAACAGGTATAGACAGGTATACTTCATAGGAGGCTCAGTTGTGTTCAATGCACAATTGCATAGTTGTGGTTTTTGTAAGTCCTCCTGTTTTTGTAAGTCCTCCAAAATTATCCTGTTTTTAAAAACACTTGTTTTTCAAAGCATAAGGCAGGTGGTTGTAAATACTCAATCTACAATTCTTTCCTTAACAGTTCCTCCCGCTTCTCAAGATATCCTGAACTCATCTTTTCTAGCATTTTGGCTCAAAACATGACTGCTTCTTCAGAGGTTATTATAAAATACTAAAAAGAAGATATCCAATTTTTAAGACTCATTAAGCAAAAAGGACCAAATCCAAAAAAAGATTATAAGCAGGCAGATGAGAGGTTTTGTCCAGAAATCCATAGTGTATCGGTTTATAAAGCTTTCACGCATTCTGGCTGTAATGCTTTACAAAAGTGGATTGATTCGCTATTTTTGACCTACTGGGAGGCTAATCATTTGTTTAATGACTTTGGTAATCTTCCCTTCAAGCGGCGGTACGAGTGCTGAGCTTGCTGCTGATGGCCGTAAGGCTCGAGGTCAAATCCTCGACTGATACAAATTCTCCGTTCTTCCTTGAGCCAGGCCTGGCAGCACTGCCTGCCTGCCTCTCTCTCCTGCTCTCGGATTTGTTTTCCAGGCTCCATCCAGATGTTGCCCTTGTGTGATGCATCCATCACCCTGCTCCACAGCACTTTGCCTACGGAACCAAGAAACTTCCAAAAATCTGTCGTGTGACTGTAGCTGTTAAAAGTGTCCTGTTTCTGCGGCTGCCGCTGCCTCGTGCTGTGGCTATTAATCTTGTAGAAGAGACCAGCGTGATGTTTGAAAGCAACTTTGTATCATCTTTTATTAACCAGGTTAGGGCTGGATGGCCGTCGCCAGGAGGGCTATGCAAAGGACTCGAGGGGTTTGCCCTGATGCTGGACTGGGGGGAAAGAATGGGGAGAGAAAAGACAGTTGGGTTTGTTCCCTGGAAAACAGAAAAAGGAAGAAGCATCTACTATTAAAATGTCTAAGATTTTTTTCCCCTCTTCAGTTTAAGACAATTTCATGTACTTTATTCTTTCTTCCTTAGGCTGATAAATGTTTCAAAGTAATTTTCAAAATGGGAAAAGCCACTTCCCTCTCTCCGAAGGCAGTGTAAGAATGCAGTTTAGACTTTGCTACAGGAAAATGGTACCATTGGGATTATTGTGCCCCAAAAGTCACTGGAGTTTCATGCACTGACCCTGCCCATTTTCTCTTAAAAGGAATCCTGACATCCGATTACTCTCGCCTGTTCCCCAGCAGTCACTAAGCTCCTCATATGCTCTTCAGGAGGGGTAAGGAAGCTGTCTGTAGTTCCCTGTGAGAGATGGTGTTTTCCAGGGCTGATGCTGGCCAGGGTGTGTTCACCACCTGCCTGTTGAGAGAAGTCACAGCAAAACCTTAAAACATCCACTCCTCTGTAAGTATGTTTTTAACCTGCCCGCCAGGGTCTAGTGGAGAGTATTAAAATGTGCACCAGGTATAACAAATTGGTGAATAAACACTTCTGTGATATCCACCTCTTTCCCCAAAACTGCTGCCAAAACTTTGCCAAGCAGTGGGAGCTCCACACAGCTCTTCTCAAAGGTGGAAATTGTTAGCTAATCAGAAATATGGACGTATATATAAAATATACATTATTCTAATTTGGGTTGTTATGGGAGAAGCTGCATCCCACTGTGAGCATCCTGGTCCTCCCTGGTGGCAGCTGGTGTGTGAAAAGCATGTGGAGAAAAACATGGGGAGGATGTTTACTGTGTGCACACTGTGTGGGTTTTAATGCTTCCTCATCCTGTAAAGGGAAATTTCCTGGGCAAAGTGGGAGGCCTGTGCTGAGCATCCTGAGCTGGGGTGCTGGCAGGGCTGTGCAAGATTCCTGAGTTTATCTGATGCTGACAGCATCCATCCTGAAGGGGATACTGCATTGTGGGGCTTGGCATCTGAACACTTTTTTACCAGACTTGTGAGCCAAAGTTCTGGTACCTGAGAAGCTTCAAGCACATTCATTTTTATAGCTTATCTAACCAATACAAAATGAAGAAGTGGGAGATACACAGCACATTGTGCCATATTTCCCCCTTTGCTTGTTCCTAATAAGTGCAAATGGCTTTTTTAAATGTTAAAAAATGTTCACCTTGAGTTTATAATACCTAAATTGTCATCTAATTGTGTCTTAGTTCCTCTAAAATTATGCTAATTAGTATAGCAATTTATTAGTGTAATTAATTTTATAAAGGTTTTCAAGTTTATTTCCCTGTAAAGAACCCCAAAGCACTCTCACAGTACCATTACCTTGAAGGTTCTAATTTTAGGTCTTTTTCACTTTATGTTTATTTGCAGTGTGGCAGTATTTCTTTTTTCATTGAGTACATTACTTAGGCATTATCAATTAATTCTGCATGGATATATCAATCTAACAGGTACGTTTCTCTGGTAACAGAGATAACCAATTCAGATATTTATCTTATGGGCTTTTTCCTTAAAGGGACTATTATGAAATTTTTCTTCTGGTGTTCTGCAAACTCTAAGGTATTTTGTTTTCATAAATTATGAAAGGAAAATGTCACAAGCTATCACTGTTTCTGTGCTGTGCCTTTGCTGACAGCTGTATGATGCTCATTCAGTGCAGCAGATTGGGAGCTGAAAGTTTCATCAATAAATATGACTCTGATGGCTTCATGTCAACGGTCAAGGTAATGGCCTTTTATTATCCTGGAAACACACTTCCACAAGGAGTGTATATATTTTTCTTAAATTCTGAGGAGAATTTTTTTTTTTACTTTTGCATACAAATTTCAGTCATTGTCCTCTGTAACTGATATATAAGGCATTTTAACAAAAATAATAATATATTAATTTTTATTTATTACTGTGTGCTGAGGAAGAAAGAAATTAAGAGAATGTTGAATTGTTTTACTGTAAACTTTATGATATCTGTAGAAGTATTTTATAACATTTTGAAATCTATGAAAATAGAAAGGGAAACATGCAGCTGACCTATTTGAAAAAGTACAAAATGCAACACTGAGAGATTTGCAGTGGCAAAAATCACAGAACAGCTTTATTCTGCACTAATTGGATGAGACATAATTTTGTGTTTCATCGAATTTTAAAATTATTATTATGGTTAAAAACATTATTTTTTAAATTAAATTTTCCAGTCCATTGTACTACTGTAGAAGATTATTGTAACACATGTCTATACTTCCAGGAATAGTATGCATCCATAGGAGAAATAAATGAGCATTATAATATTTCAACTTTTCACTGCTCATTTGCAGATTAAATACTTTCTAATATTTTAAATGTTTTTGTAAGTTCTAACTTTTCTTAGAGCTTTTTGAAGTGGTCGGGTAAATGTATTTATTGTTAAATAAATTAGATTTTAGTAACAAGTTTAGATAGGTTTCTCTATTGGTTTGTTAGATGGTCAATATTTGGCCCTCAAATACTGACTTGCAAATAAAAATCTAGGGAAAAAAGATACCTACCTCTACAAAAATATTTCTCATTCAATGGCTGTACTACGGTTTTATATATTATCCAAGAGTCTTAACTAATATTTCTAAGATTTTTAGAATATCTAACTGGTTTTCATGGGCATATGATTCTCAATTATATCTGATTTGCAAAAACTTCTCATTAAAACATATATTCCACAAGACAGCATAATTTTGGTGAATTTCAGCATATCTGGAAGAAACGACAGCTGCCAATAGATTAACATATTAGTGAAATTATTACTGGGAGATACTGCTTTGGCCTTAATAATGTGAGGAATGTGGCCCCTTTTCATTTAAAAACTGTGTTCATTTGGGTTTAAAAAAGAAAACTTTTCTGCATGGAATTTTAACTTCCATCTGTGTTACAGCATTCTGTATACTCTCTTTAATAGAAAATGTATCAAAATCAAGCTGGAATTTCTTCCAGGTATTTGAGGAGTAAAATAATCTCTACAACATCCATGAAAACAAGGTAATTTTTATCATATGTCTTAGCCTCATCTAGGAGTTCCTTTGATATAGTCTGTATCTGGTGGATCCTGCTTTTTCTAAAATATTTAAATTGTGGCACCCAAGTGGTGCTGAGAAAAGAAGACATCCCAAGGGCTGTAGGTGTTGGGTACGGTCCCACCGTCCCTCTCGCAGATGTGGCCACCAAAGCCTCCTGGCAGAGCGGTGCTCTGCCTGGGGAGGTCCTGGGGAGGTCCTGGGAGCTCCAGGGGAGATGATGGATCAGCTGCCCTGCTGATGTAGGGATGGAGCTCTCTGCCAGTGCTGCTACACAGGAACTCCACCAAGAATTTGAAAGCACTAATTAAAAGTTATGTTACTGCAAGCTGCTGACTCTGGGCACTTAATTGAATTGATGTGGACTGCTGAGGTGGGGAAGAGGACCAGAATTAGGTGATGTGGCCCTGATCTGCAGCAGAGTCTTGCTCTTGTTTTGTGGCTTCCTTTTCCTCTGCTGCCGGTAGAAGTGCAAATTTAAGATTCCGACCCTTGCGTGCCAGACGGTTTCAAAAAAGTAGAGATATGAAGCAAATAAAGCAACATTTTACTGAAAGTTCATTCATCAAAAAGCTGCATATTTTGAAAAGGGTAAAAGTACTACTAGACCCATCAGGGATAAGTAAAGGCTATATACTATAGATTATTTTAATCCCCTTGCTAGATATAAAAGGGATAATTACATATTTGTGGTTGAAGCCATGTGGTGGAAAAATCAATACAACTTTTTTGTATGACACTTCATTAGTGTGAAAAATTTTAAAAGCTGAAAAGAACTGCCTTGCAATTAAATGCCTCTGCTATTTCAGATTCAGTAATGGGTTTGTATTATTATCTAGTTTATTTGAAATAGTGGTTGCACTATAGCAGTAATTGGAAAACATTGATTATGCACTTGTATATAGAAAACCTGGCAAATCATTACAGGGCATAGCAACAGTTAGTTAGCCTTACTAATGAAGCACTAATTGCTGTAAGTAGGTTAACATGTTAGTGAAGCTACAGGGAGATGGAGCTTTGAAATCTTTTGTCTGTTCAGTGTTACGTGTTTTTTTTGAAATCTTATTTTAAGAAATCTCATTTTGCAAACACAAACCACAAGACTTTCTTGATGCTATATTTGGAATAGTTTTGTAGATTTGGTTTGTGTGGGTTTTTTTTCATTTAGATAGAAAGTCTGGCACACTTTAGTCATATTTATGCTACTCCAATCAACATGGTGACTTTAATGCATGTAAATGGCTAGCTGGAGTGAAAGGCTGGTTGGCTCGATTGATTTCCTTATTCTAATGCAATTATGTCATCCATGCTATATGCTTCTTGAACAATTTTTTTTTTAATTAGACTGTTCTATGTTTGATGAGGTAGTAGCTAAACTGCTATATGACTACTTGGGATACAATTTTTTAAAAAACCTCTTCACTTTCTGAAAACCTGAAGGCCCAAAATCTCTCTAGTAAAATGTATTAGAAATAGAAATGGATTATTTTATTATAGCTATTGACTGAGAAAGACATATTACAATTTCTTTAATTGATTATGCTGCATTACTACATTTTTCAAGCTTTTGAATCAGAAGTAACTTGGACTTCACCGTTGCTACCTGCTCAAGAACATACCTTTAAGGTGTGGCTTAATGAACAGCAGGAGGGATGAAATCCCGAGCCTTCCTGCAATGCAGGGCACTCACTGGCCATCCTCCCCACAGCCCTGCCCTCCAGGAGAGGGTTGCAGGGCAGCTGGCCCGCGTGGCGAGGAGCTCCCTGACCCCAGAGCAAGGGGAGTCAGTGGCTGCCCACTGCCCTTCCCTTGTCTCCCCCCCAGACTCCTCCTCAGGAAGGTCAGTGCAGGGTTTGGCTGCATGGGGCAGGTTGCAGAAGCTTCTGCAGCTTTTCCTCTGCCTCCCTCCCTCCCACCACACGGCACAGCAGCTCCACTGCATTTTGATGCTGCTTGGCTGCAAAAGTGCAGGGCCGGGATTTCCTTGTTTTAAATAGGTGTTAAATTCTCTCCCAGATTCACAGGAATAAAGCATGACCCCCTAAGAAGTTGCATAATGACCCTGATTTACAGAACATCTTGGAACAATTCTTACATTGAAAAGTAAATGAGTAACAACACACAAACTGTACTAACCAAGTGTTAGAAAATGCCAGTTGTGATTCTTACCACATTCCAGTTTTTAAAAAATAACCGTGTGTGGTTTTTCAGAAGATTTTAAAGGGTAGGAGGGATGTTTTAAAGGGAAAACTGCTTTCAGTTCAGAGCTAGCCTCAACGAGTTCTGCTTTGACTCAGCTTACTTAATATTATACCCCTCTGTTCATAATAATGAGCTGTTTTGTGCAAAGCAGCTCATTATTATGAATGTAAGGGCATGTTTGGACTAGTAAAGCAAATCATAAAAATTGCTGCCCATGTCACGTTTTTCCTTTGTCAATAAAAGATTTTCCTCAGGGTCAGAAACAATTATTGACCAGAGAAACATCTCAAGTTCTATTTGGAAATTTTACCTGATGATTCTGGAAGTGAGGAAGTGAAGTTTTGAAACTAAAAGTATGTGTGGTGAACATTATCTGCAAGGTCTTTCATGTTAAGGAAATCACGACATCTGCCAATCTTTCAAATTCCAAAGGGTAAAGAATGAGGTCTGTTAGGCTGTCATCGAACATGACAGGCTTAATGTAAAGTTTATAACAGAAAAAGGGCAATCTTATTGTGGTTTATTCAGTTTTATGTTGCTTGTTCAGTAGAAAAGCTCATTTTTTATCTAATTTATAGCATTTGAAATACCAAACAGATTTTTTACATATCTCCTGAGCTCTCAGCTCTTCTTGGCTACCCCTTAGTCATTCCTTTAGGGAGCAGTCTTAAATCCTTCCAATTTAGTATCTATGTGAGACCAGCCAATTGTTTTACTTGAGCATATCCTTCAGTTGTTATAGAGCTGTTTCTAACTCCAAACATTTTAGTTTAATTACTGCTTAGAATATTTGCTATATTTTTATTTAGGTTGCCTCTCACTTGAGCCCATTGGGCTGAAGAAAGAATTACTCCCCATGCTGTTCTGTAGCCTTTCTTGCTCAGATCTGTAATTGGCCCTGTGTTTTTGACTTTTTGCTAATAAGCAGCTTACTTGCTCTCCCACTAGACTCAACCCACCACTTTTGTTTCATGAATTTTACAAAGGATTTTAATAGATGCTTTAGGCTATGCAAAATGTTATATGAAGGAAAGCATTAATGCTCTAGCCTTGACACAAAGGATGTGTGAATGGCTGCTTATCATTACCGTCAGGTATCAGAATTTTCATTAGGAGTTCTGGAGGACAAAAGGGGGAAAAGTGTAGGTATATGAAAGAATATTAACCTATACTGTGCAACCAACCACAATTGCTTAGCATTTTACATTAACTCTCTTCAGACACTGGCTCTCATTATTTTCACACATACATAATAACTGCTTATTATAGCGGTACAGTTCACACTGATATATTGTAGATAAGGTTGTGTCAGCACTTCCATTATAAACCCTATTTTCAGAGGTTTAAAAGGCAGCTGTAAAAATTTACTCCAGACAGAAGATTGGTTTTCCAGGTTTCTGCCTCGAGCAATTTTTTTTTAAACCAATTAAAAACAATTGGCTGTTTTTTAAGGCTGCAGAAGTAAACAAAACAAATTAAGAGGTTTAAAGCACTTTTTGCACTTCTGTAACTCACAAACCTTTATTAAAAGAGAGAGAAATTTAGAAAGCAATCTGTTAATGTTATACTCACCAGTGCTGTTCTGCAAATGAAATATACACTGGGCATTGCAAAAGAGAATTGTAAACCAGGATACTAAAGCTAAAAATTGACTCCTGAGCACAGTAGATGATTCTTAACAAATTTTTTTTTTTTTTAGCTCTAGCATATAAGCCTGGTCCTTGCTGTCCCCAAACAAAGATCTAATTTTTCTGAAGTGCTCACTCCTCCAAGGACTGAAAAGGATCATTTCCTCCTAGGCTTCTCCTTGGGCTCTTTGAGAAACCAAGGTGTGATTTTGCAGTCCCGTCCGTGGCAGCAGCGGTCCCATTCACTGCAGTGTTGGGGTCTCCCCTCAGAGATTTCCACTCCTACAGGAAGATAACGATCAGGAAGCAGCAGAGGTTAAGAGAACTTCTGGAGATGGGGTGAGAGCCTTTCTGTTCCTGTGTGTGACCGAGCCTGGCACTGCCCCTCCGCAGAGACCATGGAGGTCAACTCCCTTCCCGCTCTGCATTCCATGGATACCTATGGAGGCAGCCCTACTGTGAGCTGCTCGCTGGGGAGAGGCTCACTCCCCAGTCTCCAGGTGATTTATGGCTTCAGTCACTATGTGACATACTGGCACTTTCCACCCGCTGTATCATGAGTTCAGGCAGCCCCTCACCCTGCCACAAATCCCCTGAAAGTTCCTGAGCAGAGAAGGGATGTGCCTGCAGTTGAGTTTGAGGACTTGCCATACAGGAGATGTGATACTTCCTCGCCTCACATCTGGAAGGTGAGGGCGTGGCTGTCATTTGCAGGGCTCTTTCCTTGAGTTAATCCCGTGAATGTTGTCCAGGTGCCAGCGTGGCGGATGGAACGGCACTGTTGGATTTTGCTCTGTAACTGTACCTGGCAGCGAGAAAGAAAAATAACAGCACACCCATGGTTATGGAGGTTACTTGGGAGGTACCCAAATTATTCAGCTTGATGTCCCAACATTTCAGCCCATCTGTTCAAACAGGGATTTATCCACTACTGTGAATTGTGCCTTAGTATCTATTGGGTAATATTATGCGTTAATTTCTGCAAATAGATTTAGGTATGACATTTCTGACAGTTGTTCAGCTGAAATGGATTAATAATGCATTTTTATGATCTTCTTTTCACTTAAAAAATATATTACAGTGCAGTGTATTGAGATAGCCTCTAGTTTTAAAAGAAATATTATAAATACATTTAAATAAAGTTGGCTCATTTGGGATAGATGTGTGCAAAAGGAAAACAACACCCTATGCATGTTCTTGAACCCTTGTCACTAATTTGGAGATTTTTTCTGTCTTTCCCCTTAAACGATTTCACAAGGAAATGCCATGTGCTGGAAATGTGGCTGGGAAATGCCAGTACCTATCTTTCAAGATAAGAACAAAGGACCAAATTCTGAAGTTTTTCCTATTTCCTATTGTGTCTGTTTGCAATATAGCAAAGTCCCCATCATAGAATTGAGTAAAGTGCCTGGAACTTGGGAAGAAGTATAAAGGCAGCTGGACCAATGGCAAGATTTGGAAATTAAAACCTATCAGTTGTGTGCTTTGAAGTGTCAGTGCATACAAATTGGAAAAACATGCGACAAACACAAGAGTCCATGCTTGCTTGCTTATTTGCTTTTGCTATATGGCAGTGATAACAAACCAGAAATCAGTCTGGTTTAATGAGAGCAGCTCAGTGGGATATTGAACTTCTGACCACCAGCTTCCCGTAGTTCCCCTCCTCACAAGCACTGAGTTCCACACAGATAATGTAAGTCCCACACAGATAATTAATTACCTGTATGCTCACAGTTCTGCAGTAGCTCCTGCAGGCAGTGTGAACCCCGAGAGCGGCTGTCAGCCCGCACTGGCTGTCCCAGCCAGGCTGCCTCGCACCGAGGTCGTCGCACTGACGCGCTCCCGGTGTCTGCATGATTCACCTCCTGGTTCCAGAGAGAAAACCATTGCTGCCTGCCTTTCTGAACAGCTTAGATGAGGTGTGGAGTGCCCATAATCACATCTGTCTGCCTTGCGAGGCAATAGCTGCACAAGCATGAAATGTAATAAGAATGAAAACACAGAAAAGAAATGCAAAAAGGAAGCAAAGTTCATGCATTATAATGTAGTTTCTTTCTAAACAAAAATTCAAATTTAATTGTAAAATTGAGGTGGCATTGTTTATGGAGGAGCTAATAGTATCTCTGTAAAGCTCATTAGGTATAAGCCATCTTACGTTTTAGGTTTTACACAAAAGAGGCAATTTGTGTTTGCAATCTTATAGAAGAATTGCAAATTAAAAATTGAGGCAAAGGATCAGGCAGGTTTCATCTGGGCAAAATAATTCATGTTGTGTTCCAGTTCTCTGATCTTTCCTGAAAAAGCTGTTTGGTTTGCGCTTATTCAGCAGCTAATGAAGATAGGATATATCTCATTAGTTTTTTGGGGCAATGCACCCAAGTGTACTGAAACTGCAAGAACCCAAAGAATGACTGTGCAATCAGGAAGAATGGAAATGGGAAGAACAGTGTTTAATATAGTCAGGATACTTTCCATTTTATATACGCTAAGATATAGGTTACCCCACAGTATTTAGTGTTAATGATGCATCACCACATTTTCTCCACTGCACAGAACTGTTTCCACGAGATTTGTATACAAGGAGATGAAAATATAATGTCTGGGCTTAAATGACTCATTGCAATTTTCTTGAAACAAATAACTAAAAAATGTCATTGTTGGACCCTTTCTAGAGAGAAGTTTAGGTTTTAAATATAGGCAAGGAACATCTGAGTACAAATTGTGTCCAGATTTCTGTATGTGCTTTATCACATAATGGGGTCCTGGTATAGTGTTCTTCCCTTCAGTTCTCCATGTGCCTACAGAGGCAGCATTACAGAGAGATATTTCTCTTTGCAATTCAATAAGAGAGGGTAAAACCAGTCTTTGTGTCACCCGAGTTGGCTGAGATCAACTACAGGCAGAATAGAGGTGATTTATCCTGGTGAGCCATGGTTAGAATGGAGCTGCAGGATTTGTCCCTTGGGAGGTGTAAGAGTAATGGAGCAAGCTCAGGCAAACTATGTCCCTCAAAAGTGAAGACACAGCCAAGAATGTGAGCTTAATTCTGATCCTGAATAACATAAGTTTTGGTGTGTTTTTTGTTTGTTTTTTTTCTGCTTAGTTCTAGTTAATCCTCTAAAAGTAGGAGAAACATATGTGTCATCTGTGGAATATGAAACAAGGCAGGTTCTGTAAAGTGTTGGTGTAATGCATACCACTTTAAATAATTGTTAACTATTCACAGAATTGCATAGTCTGTAACCTTTTGAGAACAGAACTAAAGAAGCATTGAACGAGCAGGGTGTTGAGTACATTTAAAATATGTGGAGAAAACTGTATAAACTCCCCAACACCTTCGACTAAAGGTAGATATCAATAACTAAAATGCTTCCAAACACAGACGCATGATCCAAAAAAATAATGCTGCTAACTTAGAGACCAGTGAAAATTTATTTTCTCCCCTTATAAATGAGCAAAATTTTCTGTAAAACACTTTGACAATGCTGTCAACAAAAGACGAACCAGGCTGAAAGTGGAGCTGGAGACAAGAGCAAAACTTTCCTAGTTGGCTACAACCTTGTTTAACTTGAGCATAGGGATCCACCTTAAGAAAGGTCCAAGGAGTGAGATGGAAACCAAATACAGTCAAAGGAAGTTGGGGATGTGGGTGTCAGGTTGTCAGTAATCTGACAGCTGTGGTAACTACCCTCTAATCCAGCAGCTCCAGCCACGCTCTTGGCTGACACCGCAAGGACTGACTGACAGCTGAAGAGCGGGCACTTTTTACAGGCAAAAGTGACATCCAGTCTATTAAGGCTGACAAGCACAAAGCAGAGATTTGCCCTGAATGGTTTGGTACTGAAGCCTAGTAAAGGGGTTATTTGAAAGGTCTTAGAGAAAGTGTCAGACTCAAGCTCAGATGATAACAATATTGTAATGATAGCACTGGACAATGAAGTGCTATGATCGCCCATACAGGCCAGGAAGACTGCATGTGGATATTGAGCTCCAGAAGCCAGTTTACAGCAGCAGACTTTCAAACCAAACTTGCAACAGCTGTAAATGCACTCTGTGTCAGAAACCTAAATATATTTTTGTTTTCAGTGGATAATAATGTGCTCGTGCCTTTGTTACTTTTGCTCCAGTCTAAGGAAAAAACTAGCAGAAGGGCACACCCCATAAAAGACAGAATCTTGCAGGTTGAATTAAGAATGTTCTCAATATTGAAAAACTACATAAATAATTGAAATAGCTGTATCCAAATGTTAAGTAATGGAGAAATCTGGGTGTGATACTATACTGTAAATTCATATATAGGTTCATATTTACCCTTGACAAAAAGGGGCTAATAAGTAAATATAAAAAGGTAAAGCACCGTGTAGTACTTAAGCAGCTGACTGGTATTGTGAGGCTCCAGGTGTTACAAATGTTACCCTTTGTTATAGCAGGATCTGAATCTGCTGTGGACTAGCACTTTTTAATATTCCTTTTAATGTTCCTTTTTCAGCAAAGCTCTTAAAATTTTCTTCTGCTTTCTTTTTCTTGTCTTTTGTATAAAATACAATATTTAATCAAATGATGCAGTGAATTTTTTATTTTTTTGTTTACACAGAAGCTTAATTCTCTAGGCAGCTTCCTCTTCATTCCCACTCTCCCTAGTACTATATTTCAGGTCCCTCATCTGGAACCCACACTTAGTGGATGCTGGAAATCACATGTATTAGCTGGCTTTTCAAGTAGGAACAGCAGCATTCAACAGTTTAAGCCACCCTGTACCTTCTACTAATTCTTCTATAAATCTATATAATTGTTTTTCCAATATCAAACTGATCCCAGGTAAGCTTTCTTTTGTGGGTTTGTTTTGTTTTGTTTTTTTGTTTGTTTCAGTTTTATGTCTTTCCCCTTGCCTCTTTTCTTCCAGATACTTTCAGGAAATCACTCCTCCTTTCCATTAGATGACTTTATGTAGCTCCAGTCTATGAACTGAAGCTAGCCCAAAAGAGATAAGACTCAATTTTATGTCTCTACTGCTTGTTGACAGCATTTTCTGGGGAATAGATGTTAACAAACAAAATTATCAGATCAGGTTTAAAACAACTCATATTCTAATAGCCAAGGAAAAAGAATGGCCAAGTAAGGGTCACTGACTGGAAAATGAAAAGTTTACAGGACAAAAACCTGAAGTTTTTTCAGTTTCAAGAGTTTACAGTGCTAAAACTTGCACGGGGTTTTATTGCCAGTTGGTGAGTAGTCAAGGCTGGAGTAATTTTCATCCATTTCTACTCATTGTCCAATTACTGCCCTTAAACAGAAATCTCTGTGACGATGACATACCTGTGCTGGAAGCACTTCTGTTTGAAGACAGAGGCATGATGGCAGGCTTTGCTCCAGGTGTGTGGAAGTGCCTGTAAATGGCTGTAGGAGTGGGCACTACTTTTGGCTGAGAAGCCAAGGCAGAATAAATGTGAGTGTGGCCAGTCCTGCCCAGCCCAGGGTGCTGTGGCCTCACAGATGGATGTGTTACCTGTGCTGGCTAAATGAGATCTGTAGATTCTGGAGGAGTTTTTAGGTGTCGTTGTGAGCTGACAACATTGTGACTTTTTTGCTGAAGTCCTTTATGCTGCCATGAAATTTAAAAAAAGTTCTGCTCTCATCTGTACAAATAATTGTTTTCATTCCTCCATGTGTTTTGGATTTATGAGACGTAGGTTCCTATTTTTTGGTGAGATCAATGAGTAGAACTAAATGTGAGTTGAAAGTATTCTGTGTGAAGGTCAAACCTCACTGTTTTCAAAAACAGTCAACAGGAAGTGAAAATTATATGAATATATTAAATGTAGTTAAAAATCCTATAAAGTATACAGCATACTTCCACATTTATTCCATTATATATATGTGTATGCATGCATATATATATATGCTGTGTTTTTCAGTGAGATGGTTTGGTTAATTTGGGGTGGGAGTGGGTTAATGGTTTTGTATATGTGTTTGGGTTTTTATTTTCCTTTTTTTTTCTTTTTTTCTTTTTTAATTTTTTTATGTAGTAAGCTAGGACTTGCTTTTATTTCCTTGCTGTTTAGTGCTTTATTTCAACAACTATTTAATGTGATTTTTTTCAGCACACTAGATTTTACTTAGGGCAAACAAACCTGCTTACGGATCTTTATGTTTCTAGAAGCATAACACAAATACATAACTTCTGGCAAGAGTTCAGTAGAAAGAATTACCTGAAACTCGGTGCCAATGTATTCCTGTATTTGCTGTTCTAAACTAAAAACCTGATCACTAACTCTGTTGTAGCCATCTGTCATTTACAAAATGACACATCCAATTTAAAACCACTAGGAAACAAAATGTTTAATCAGAATTTTAGGAATACTTGCTAACCATGAATCTTGAAGGCCTAACTACTTAGCTATTACTGTGCAATTTATCTGACAAGGGGTGTCATCTATTGCAGACGATGTACAAGTGCAAGTCAGCATCACCTTGAGCACGTTACTTTATTTGTCCTTTGCCCCAGTTTTCCAGTCTGTGGCATGGGAAATAGAGATTTTCCCATTTATAAGAAAGGTATTGACAGGAGAGAAAGTTCAAGTGCGTTTCTTACATATCAGTCTTGCACAAAGGTTTTTCCACCTGTGTTTGCCAAAGAAAATACTATGGATTTTTGGATATTAGCATGAAGCTTTATGGTGGAATCATGTGACTGGGGGATTTGATAGGACAGGAAGCCTGTCTTAGTTATGTGTTTCTAGAACACAGCTAAAATAAATGAACACAGAGTACTGAAATGCAAAGTTTAGTGATGAAAATCTGCACAGAAGTTTTATACAGAGGCTGACTCCTCTGGGGTCATCAAACTCGGTCCCTTTGTACATTAAATTTCATTAGACTTTTTTTACTCACGTTGGTTTACTTGGTTTGTACTACTTTTTAATACTAGCACCATAAATACATAAGCTTTAGAGTTACCCTGCATAAATATACAAAGCAAAAGAAAGCCCCTGTTCCGAGGAGCTCAGCTTTAACAGATGAGGCAGATGGAGATGTGGAATGTTTCACCAGGATCACCTCAGAAACAGGAGGTCAGTCACAAGGAGCTCCAGGAAGACTCAGGGTATTAGACTGCCCTTGCTCCTTTAGGCTCCTCCTTGGAGTGATGCTCTCTTTCAGCCATTGTCCTGTTTATCTTCTATCACTTCTCCTAATAGAAATTTAAATGTTTTTCAGGAATAAAATGTTAAATAAAAGTTATGTTGGGAAATAGAAATGCCTGATGATAAAAACAGAAGCAGTATTTCCTGGGTGTGTTTCAGAAGATGGAGCTCTGACAATGATGTAAGCTCTTTAAACCAGTCATAGGGCCAAGAGAAATGTAAATCTTTATTAGCCTCTTTGCTTTATTATACTTTATTATATGCCATTAACAGTTATTTTTAAAATATGGTAAGTGGATTCATTTTCCATACAGTAGTTGTGAAAAGCATTGCACATCTAGGAAAAGGAAAAAAAAAATAGAAAGAATGACCTCTGAAGACGTGAAATGAGAAAAAATTGGATAGTAAATGTTCAATCAGTCTGAGGTATTTTGTAAATCAGACAACTTTTATTTGGATATACTATTGTTTAACAGCCGGTTTAAATTGGGACCAGCATCCTGATTCTGGACAACATGGCTTTTATTGGAAGTCCCTGCCACTTTTAAACATCTTTAATACATTTTAAAAATAGAACTGTAAAAACCAGTAACCAGACTTCAAAGCGAAGACATGTTGTGCCAGAATTAGGAAGCTGGTGCCGATTTTCACTGGTTGTAAAGGCTTGGGAGCGCCCTGCGGTCTGTCCCATGGTGACAAACAGCAGGAGCGCAGGCGGCTGGCACGGGACACCCGCAGAGGCAGGGAGGGAGGGAGGGAGGAAGGGAGGGTGTCACCCTGGTCACCAGTGCGGGACTCAGATCCCTGTCCTCCAACCTCAGTTTCCATTTGTGCCACCACAGCCTGGCCTGGCCTTCAGGAGGAGATCGGGGCCTTGGGGCGCGGGAAGCAGCTCATTAATGGTCACCTGGAATGGAGAGGCTCTTTTGGCTGGCCTTTGGTGGTACTGAGCAAACAGGGGAAACCAAGAGCTACCTGTACATAGTGCCCTGTGCAAGGGCTGTGCTCTCAGATCGTGTTTGTTTTACATCAACCATTTAAAAAATGATTTCTATCGTGGTTGCATACTGCTCCAGGAGTGGGTGGGTAGTGATGTAACAATTACCAATATGGTGGTGCTGGGAGAAAGAGCCAAGAGAGGAAAAAAAACCCACTTTGATTTTTATTTTTTTTTATGTTTCTACTTACTACTTGATGCTTTCAATACTGAGATGAAGGGAGATGCTCTGCTGGGTTAAACTGTCCATGCTCAACCGAGGCTTCACCAGCCTGAGCCAAAGACTGCCCTGGAGCTGGAGTTGGTGACATTTAGTTGGTGTTTGTGGAGGATTAAACCTGGATGTTTCTGGATGGACAAGTACTGGCAGAGTGCTGTGGTGCTTCAGCCACTCTATTTTGCTTGGCTTACAAGCAGGCCCCATTAAAGTACCATTATTAATTAGTGTCTTTGCTTAGGAGCTGCTACTGTGGCTACACCCCTCCCCCTGAGAGAAGCACCACAGCAGAGTGCGTCCCTTCCTCTGTAGCTTTCTGCAGTGGGTATTTCAGAACTACCATAGTGCTGCCCTGCAGGAGGGTATTGTCACAACATAACTCAAGAAATCAGTTTGAGACGAGTAGGCTATGAGAACTGGTTTATTGCCATCTTCAAATAGGCAAAAATGTGAAAGGGATCTCTCTAGTGACATATCTGCAGAGAATGTTCACCTGGGAATAGGCTAATTGAACACTTGACGCCACTGCAAACCTACCTATGCATAACTAAAATGAGCACATATTTGACAACTGCACTGCATTTTAAAAGAAATTTTAAAATGCAGTGATTATAGAGTCCCAGGGCCGGATATATATCTGCTCAACACAGATTTTATTTATGAAAGACAGGTTCTGTACCAGTGTTTTGGAAAATTAGGACCTAAAGTTGTGTTTCACTAAGAATTTAGGGAAAAAATTTCTGGCAGAACATGGATTCAAGACCATGTTAGGATGTTCTCTGGCTGTAGCTTTGGCACAAGATCTTTCTGATTTTATTGTTAAAGAGAAATAAAGCTTTTGTTTTGTATTAGAGTGTTATTTTTAAATCCATAGGTGTTTGACATCCTTTGCAGAAAAAAAAATCCCTGACATAGCCGAGCTATTTGATATTTACACGTGACCATCATTATGGTTTCAGATCCTCTTACAAAACTTAAATAAGGTGTCTGACTAGCCTACGGAGGGCTCTTACAGGTCTCTCTTTCTTTAGTTGCCATGTCTGAAGGAAGTCAGGATTGGTTACAGCTGAATTTCTTCTAATTTTTTATTTCCCAGCAGTGCTGTATTCGTCTAAGGTTTCTTCATCTTAACAGTTTGAGTTTAGTTAACTCTGATGCTGCTACTGTAATTCTGGAGAGCAGGTTACCAACAGTGCCCAAGAGAGCTGCTCTCCCCCAGATACGCTGTGTGATGTTCTCTTCAAGGAAAGAGGACCCACATTTCCCCACACAAGGGAATTTTGTTACTGATGGTGCTGACCACACATGCAGCCCTGTCCCTTGCAGGCTCTCCAGCTTACAGCCTGTTAGAGCTGAGTACTGCTGCCACACATAGCCTGCCTAAATCTTGGCAGGGATTAAAGACTCTTGGAAGAGATTGCTGACTGCACACTTAGCAAAGGAGCTTTTTTTGAGGAGGTGGGTGAGCCTCATTGGGTTCCCTGCTGGTTTTCTTCACTCCCACACTGAGTTACTCGGGTGTTCCCTATATGGAGCTACTCTAGAAAGTAGTGTGGAACCTCCAGCAGTTGCTCTGCCTGCTGAGCAGCTTTTCCTACCTGGATTGTGAGGAAGACCATGATGCCCTCAAACAGGACATCCAGTGGGGCGCAAAGTACCATTGCTAGGTTTCCACATTCAAGAGCAGGGGGCACATTGTGCAGGGCTCTGGCTAAGCTGTGTGCCAGGGAGCAAACTCCTTGTGGCAGAAGCCTCAGTTGCCAGGGTAGGAGCTGAGGTACTGAGTGTACAGACCCTACCTGAGTGGTGAGGCAAGGTAGTCAAACAGCTTTTGCGGGAGAGGGGGGGCTTGGTTGCCATCCTGGACATAAAAATCTTGTTGCTTAGCAAGGATGTGTATAAAGAATAATAAAAATAATGAGAAAGGGCAGATAGGGGATTGTGTGTGATAGTTTTGAATTTGTCTGGTTTTGAGTAACAAATGCTGATTTTTTTCATCACATGCTCCTTACAGCCCCACTTCATCTGGCTATTGGATTTCTTGTAGGCGTCACAGCATGAGCACAGAATCAGAAACATAGTGAGGACCTCAAGAGAGTGCCTAATCTGACCTTTTGCATGGAGACTAAATCAAGATGCTTGATTGCCTGGCTTGCCCTTCACAGTGAAACCAGTGCATAGATAGTAGTTCCTTATTGCCTTACACACCTGTGGATATGCACGTTAAGACTCTCTATCGGTTACAAGCAAAGTGTAAAGGGCAGCGGGCTGAACAAGGCGCTTGGGAAGGTCTCTGGAGCTGATGTTTTCACTGGCATCTATTAATAAGTTGGGGCTAAAACCTCTGGTTTGAGGAAGAAGCCAGCAGAGAATTTTACAGCTGTAGACAAATATCTAAAAGGATTTGGTTCATTAAGCATTAGCAAGAAATCACACAGGAATGCCTGAATATATTTTAAAAACAAATAAAGTGTAAGTTAAATACACAGAAGGCTTTTCTCTCTGAGAGTAAATGAAAATTTTCTCATCTTTTGCTAAAGTAGGAGCTTTAACGGAGTTTAGAAAAAAACTCCAAATAAAGGTATACGACCGTTTCTTTCACAACCATCTGATTTCTGAGAGGACTCATTAGCTTAAAAATTCAGGTAAGAAATTAATGTTTTCCTGGCATCTATGGGCTATCTCAACTCTTTTTCCTCAGTGCCCCTGAGACTCTGCTACCCATATTTCTGTTCTGTGAAGAAAAAGGTTATGTAGCAAGAGATAGGCTTGAGATCATTCCAGCCAGAAAGTATTCAGACTTGAAATGGAACTGGGAATGATGGGTCTTGTCTCCTCAGTTTGTTGCCTCTGCCTTTTCTTCTCATAACACTCTGTACTATAAACTTGTATCTTTATTGCATGGCAGGAATCTTACTGTCAATAAACTGAGGGAGGTGTTAAAATTCTCCTCTGATCAGCATCAGAGGAAAATACCTGTTTGAGGAAGAAATTGAATACCTGTATGAATTGTGCTTATACTAGAACAATTAGAACATTGAAGTGGCTTGTTCTTTTATATACATAGTATCTGGATGCTTGTTGTCTGGTAGACTTAGAGATAGCCCTTTTGAGCTGAAGTTCTAGATGGGTTCAACATCAGGCAAAATTACAAAACAGCAAGTCTGTTTATGATACAAATGCTTGGACACATTTGATGAGTTTGGAGAAAATAAGCAAATAATGCTTAACACACTCATTCACAGTGCTGCACATAAAATAAAAGAAAGAAATGTGCAAACTTAATTAATTAATTGTAAAAAATCTGAACAAAATAACAACAAAAAACCAGAAAAAACCCACCTCCCTGCAATGCTGTAGTCAATGGAGCTAATGAAGTTCTGCAACTGCATTATAACGTTCTCTTTATAAAAAGAGCATCCCCAATGTTCCTTTACTTCATTCAGACTATACTTCTTTTATTCTCAGAATAAGAAAGCAGTACAGTTTGTATCAGTTAGTGCTACTTATTTATAGATTGGATTTAATTATATATGAAAATAATCCTTCTGGCTTTACCATGCAGTCCTAGAGGTTGATACAATTTTGTCTATAGCATAGAATATTGCCAGTATAAACTCAGTCAGAAGACTGAACTTTGGAATGAATATAAAAGTTATGCCCCTAAGCATATGAATAAATATTAATGATTTATCTCAGCATCTTGGTTTCTTTCTTTTATTAAGAGTTACAACCCTCTATATTATACTTACTTTGTTTCACAAACATTTTCTGGAATGCTGCCTAGCACTGTTTTTCTTACAGTAGGTAGAAATTAAAAGAATATACAAGTGCCAAAACTAAACAGTATTGATTATTCTCTTTCCAGAGATACAATCCTTCCAACCCCAAACTTTTAATTCCTAGCATCCTTAACCTGTTGGGCTAAGTAGCCTAAACTAAGCTTCTCTTTTATGTGTCAAAAATGAGCTGAAAACTACTAACAATCTCCTCTCATTTAAACCGTGAGAAACTGCTAACTTAAGGAAATTTTGCTTTTCCATAGAAGAGATCTTGACTTCGAGGAGAAAGTATTTTCATTGCATTTAGGAGGCTCCTAATGAAGTTCCTGATGTGACACATGAAATTGTCACAAGAAAATTAATCAAAGCAGAAGCAATATTAATAACAGTATTGTTATTCCTTTGTTGTGGTATTTATCCCCACACTTAACATCCCATTTTACATCCCTTCAGATGCTCATACCAGGGAGAAGACAGTCTTTACCTAGGACACTTTATCAATCCTTGTTGCTTTGGACTGTAAAGGAAAGGCTAATCATTATGCTCTTGGTTCTCTTATTTTCTCCTTCTCCTGCTTACATTAGAAACTTGCTAGGGTTGATGGCAGTACCTTGCTAGTTGGGCAAAGCATAACACAACTGATCAAGAAAAAGGCACAAAAATGAGACCTGAAACAGAGTAATGACAGGATATAGTCTTTAATAGGAGTTACCCTACGGGAGTAAAACAAGGAAATAAATCAATGAGGAAAAAGAAAATGTAAATAAATGTATAAAACCAGGGGCATTTGTTAATAGATTATTTAAAACCATAGAGTAACACCCTCCCAACTTCTTTGGTCTGCATTTTCTTACATGATTTTAGAAAGACAAAGAATACTTTAAATAAGCTTCTGTCATCAGTTTGAAAAAAACGGGGTTTGCATTTGTTTTGGAGCCTGCTTGGTGAATTTCCTTGAAATCAGTGAAGTTTGTGTAGGTCACTAATCTCAGATGATTAGTTCTGGAGGTAAGCCAGCTAAAAGGGAGCTCATCTTTCTCTTAAAGTAAGCGAGCAGTGCAGCATGACACAGCAGGGAAAGGTCTGGTGATTTGTACCCTAATGCTTGTTTCTGAGAATTGAATTTTGGATGTGTTATGTGAGAAAAGAATATGAGTCAGAACTTGGAATTCAAAGGACAAATGTATTGGGTCTTGCCACTACAGTGGGCTACTGACACTGTCCATAAATTTGGATTAGGATGAATAAGTGTATAAGAGAAAAGTTGGGTACAAGTTTGAGGAAAACATAGGAGGTCTTTCAGTTTAGCTACATCCAAAATTTAGATACTTAACTCTATGATAGTAGGAAGAAGGAAGAAATTTATTTTAAAAAGCAGCAATGCTTTGTTTTCCATGATCTGGTGTAGCAGCAATAGCCTGTATGGAATGGTTCCCATGCTCCTTCTACTTCTGCTCTTGTCTGCAACTTGTTCTTGCATAGGCAGGTAAAGATGAGTCAAATATTCCTCCAGATTTTTCTCAGCAGAAATAGATTCTGATACATGCAACAGGCTGAAGAAGGAGCAGTTCTGCCTGTATTAAGTATTGGCTTTCATTGCAAAACAGGATGTACTTTTGCCAATTTACAGTGGCAAAACTGGTGGTGTCACAGAACAAAGGACACCGTCTGCTCAGTGCAGAGAGGAAAAGAAGCCAGCAGCAGGGCCATGGTTGAAGGGTAAAAAGATGAAGTCTTAGAGCCAAACCAAAAAATGCTTGCCTGAGTGAGGTGTTCAGGACTGGGCCCTTTGGGTAATGCACACCGATGAATGCTCTCTCTTACACTTGGCTGTAGAGCAAGATCAAGGCTTGTGTTCCAGCTTTAATTTGACCTGTGGTGGATGTACACTGTGAACCTTTTCCCCACTAAAGCATCTACGATTTTGAGTTTCTGAGATTGTTTTGACTCTATTTCCAGAATTACTGTACATCCTTAAATGCCATTAATTTTGGATTGATTCATACCTATTAAAAACTAAGACTCAGGAGACTCCAGGTAGATTGCTAGAAAGTGTGATTCCAAAATAAAACTTCCTATTTTTTTGAAAAGACTGACTGCTGAGAGAAGAATATGTGTGGTTTTCCTAGCAGAAGTTACACAAAAGCCAGTTCACAAATGAAATTGTCATCAGATACAGCGGATCAAGAAAACATACAGACAGCCTTCTATTGCTGAACCAGGAAACTTGTGACCATATGACAGGTGTATCTCAAATTTGTTTACTTACTTTTTGTATGATGGGTGCATTTCAACTGCTGGAAGCTCAAAGCCTTTGTTAATGTTAGTGGCAACACAACATCTGCTGTACCAATCATATTTTTTCTGTTATGGAATTTTAAAATATGTTATTTGATATCTTGGCAGAAAATGCAGCATGGCAGAGCTTCTGCCACCCAAGGACCCTCGTGGGGTTCTGTTAGTTCCCATGCAAACCTAAAAAGTAAGCTACAACAACAATGGGTTCTGGTAGAATATAATGTAAGTGCTTGCCTAAGTAGGCAAGTGAAGCAGCATTTAATGCATCTCTGCTGTAGAGCTCAGAGTTTCTGTTGTATCGAAGTGCAGCTGATGTGCTGGACTTTAATTCACTATTTTCTCATTGCAGAAGAGTGCACTCCATGTGCATAGCGATGTATTTGCTCTCACAGTTGTGGTTTTCTCACTTCCAGTCATTCTGTTTGTGGTAGCAATCGCTTCTCGGTAGCCTGCTGGTGACCCTGGGATAATCACCTTTGTTAGTTAATTACTTCGGGGAGCAAACATGGGATCAGGTCATTTGTGAGTGATTAGTGGGTCTGGAAATGCAAGGAAGCTGATAACTTTGGACATGTGTGCAAATACACACAAGTGGAAGTGGACTGTTCGTTCTTCTGTTCCTCTGTCTCGCCTGTTAAAATGTTTGACATGGCTGTAGTAAAACGCGGGAGTTTGAGATCCGTGTGATGGGGCACAGTGGTTGTGATGATGGTTTCAAAAGAAGGAATCAGACTGAAATCACTAAAAATCTAGGTCAGCATCTCAAAACACCTTATGAATATCACTGCTGCTGTTCAGCAGCTTACAATATCTATTTAACCCAGTCTGAGGTTTATTTAATTAGAGTGTTTCTTTTAATGGTTTGTAAGTACTAATGGATGTGAATTTTATAAATTTTCTCACATACAGTGTGCACTTTGTGTGTCTGCCAATGCAGACACATGTGCTATTTTTGAGGTTCTTGATGATAGTGTGGTTAATGTATCAGCAGTACTTCTGCTGCATTAGTAAACGATGTTTATTTCTGTATGATCAGCATCACTTTGGGTCTGAATACACAAATATGCAAGTTTAAAATTCAATTTTTTTTACCATTTGCTTTCCAAGTAATGTTTAATAAAAAGTCATCAATTAACCAGAGCAATAGGCATGTTTAGGCTCAAATATGGGACATTTGATGTCATAAAAAGAGTTACAAATGCTCTTTGCATATAATTAGCCTTGTGCTCAGGCCCTAATATTTCAAAGACTTGGATACATATTAAATCAACGGAAATATTCATCTATGAAATGTTAAGCAAATGCATAAATGTCTTTGCAGGATTGGGAAGTAATTAAGTGGAACGTTAAAAAATACCATTATGATCTTATCTAATCTAAAAGCGTGCAGTATTAATGCTTGCTGTTATAGTTGGTTGTTGAAGTACCACTTTCAAAAACACTAGTGTGTATGAAATGGATATTTTCAAGAAAAATACTCAGAGGCTGGTTTAATAGATTTTGCATTTTTGGCCTTCAGTATTAAAACGTGCTCTTACCACATTAATTTCCATCTAAGCGAGCAGTAGCAATATGCTGCTGTTTCAGTGTGTATAAGCTTGGTGGCAGATTTTTTCATCAGTGGCCAGGAACTATTTCCTTGTTATTACATTGAATTAAAAATGTATTAAAAATATATTAAAAATGAAGTGTTGCAGCTTGCCATAGGGAGACAGTTTGTCATGCTACCCATGTTAAGATACTGTTATTTATTCTGAAGAGCAAGGAATTAAACACTCTGCAAAAGAGGTCTGAGGAAGACGGCCAAAGTTACCCTGTCAATAGCAGCAATGTATCCAGGACAGCCACGCTACTCCACTGATTGGGCATTTTTTTATCTCCTTTCTCATCTGTTCAAACATAATTTTTTTTCACCTGTTTTAAATTTATTAATAGCATCTACTCCCATTTTTACTATTGGTTGATATGGTCTTTGGTTAAATAGTGCAATATAAATGCAATTTTTTATATTTCAGATGGTAATAGTAAGATTTCTTCGAAATACTTATTAATTGGCTTCTTAAACGGCCACCTTGAGGATGCTCCCACTTGTGTCTGGTAAGTGTAGTAGATCAGTAATCAAAAATACCTTTTCCTGAAAAAGTACAGCTTTTGAGTTTTAGCAGGGACCAAGCATTTGGTTTATGTCTTCTGTTTTGTTTTGTTTTTGAAAAAATAGGTGATGCTGTCTTTTGATAATTCTGATTAACAATTCTAGCAGAAGTCATGACCTGATAACTGAAATACCTATATATTATTGATATGTGCACAATTGTCTTTCTGCTATTAACTGCACATGGTAGAAATATGATATTGCATTTATATAGTTAAAAACAGGATCAAAATTTTTGTGTTCTGTATTCAAAATAAGCCAGCTGATAATTGCAGATATTACCACCCAATACCTACGACTGTCATTGCATGACACATTTACACTTGTTCAAATGAATCATCCCTTTTTAGTTAAAAAAAATGTGCCATTTGTATCTGCATTCCTGCTACTAACAGCATCATTAAAGTTTTTGCAAATCTTGTAATAAGATACAACACAATGTTCAAGATGCATTTCAGATGTTCTGTGCTGTATCTTCCTGAAAAAAACACATTATTCCAGACAGAGGAGTGTAACTCTTCTGAGGAAGTTTTCCCCTAAATCACAGCAGTAAACACTTCTTTCCATTTCCCATTCCACCAGCATTATTCCATGAGAGCTGGTGGTAAGCCCAGGCTTATTAGGAACTGAGCAGAACTGAAATTTTTCTGAGACACTGCCCATTAGACAAACAGAACATCTTCCCTGAGAGACATCAGGGTCATGGCAGTAGCTAAAATTCATTATCTTACTCAATATTATAAGTTTGTTTTTTTTTTCCATAACAAATCTCATTACTTCAATAATGTACCTAACTAAAAAAATAATTTATACATTCTGATTTATTTCAAGTAATCACTTTTATTTCAACTAAATTAAAAATAATAAAAATTGAAAACTTAATTTCAGAGGTTCAGTATCTAAAAAAAATAAAATTGTAAAAGTTTTTTGGAAGTGTCAGTAAGACTGAAATAGCTAAAATGAAAATTTTCAGCTAACATGAATTATTATTTTATTTGCAAAATCTGAACAAACTAAGATGCAGCAGAGTGACTCTCCAGATACCACTTGTACTCAATATTTAACATTGCTTAACATTGTAAGCACTGATTTGAGAATGCTCAGTATGTTAGAACGGTTGTAGTCAAAACCTGAATCTTACAACAATCTGAGAACCCATGTTTAGTGTTTTGGTAATTAAGTCCAGTTTGCACAAACGGGAATGATTAGCATTTGTGTTGTTGACAAAACTGATTTTTCTATCAGAAGATGACAGGTCATCAAAACAGGTTTTTTTTTGTTTTTATTTTGTTAATAGAAATTTTTCACTTTGATTAAATGCTGGCAAAAAGATTTTGCATGCATCAAATAGGATTCTTTTTGTTGCTTTGTTTTCATTAAAGTAAGAGAAATTAATAACATTGTGAATAAGATGCCCATTTAGGGAGTCAGATACCAGTTCATAGCTTGATTGACTTGGTTTCTGTTAGGGTTTATTTTAATATTGAATAGAGAATAGTTTCAAAACCAAGATATTTTTCACAAACACTACTGTTTTTCAGTCTTTAAGGTTTGAGGGCTCTGAGTAAGTGCAGAAGGTATTCTCAAGCTTATAAGACAGGAGTGAATGTGTTTATTGATGCCCTTGAGGATCACGTTGTGCAGCAAGGATTGGTGAAGTGAACAATCAAAAAATAGAAACATTTGAATGCACAGACTAAATTCTGTGTATGTAAGACCGGCTTAAGGATTTGACTTGTAAGTGTTGTAAACTAACTAATATTAAATGGAATTTAGACTTGATTGAATCTCAGCATGAAGATGCCAACATTCAAATTGATTCATTAGCTGACCTGAATTCTCTGATAAAATTTACTAGCAGGCACAGTCAGAGGACTTATGCTGGATGATGTTCATGTCGTTAACAGGAGCTACCACCGGCAACATGCACAATGTCAGCCCACAAAAAAAGAGAGAAAATAATAGACTATGTAAAACAATGCAGTTATTAAAAAAAAAAATAAATTAAAAAAAGGCAAATCTCTCATGTTAAAATATTGTTATTTTTGCTTTACTTGTCACTTTACAACCAGTGTAACAGCCAGAAGGCGACACAATGGAAGTTTTTGTGGAGCAGTCAGCTTGCTTCAAGGAGCTAGTGTGCCAATAGAGGCACACACCAAGTGAAGCTAACATACTGGGTGAATTATGTGTCCCATCACACCAATGACTGCAGAGCAATAAAACCACCCTAAGTGTTCTAGTTACAATCAATTACATCATGCTTTAATCACATTTTAATGATGTATTAACCAAGATTTCAACAGCAATTAGTTTAATGGGTGTTTGCTTTTTTCAAACTATTTTAACTGTGACTATATCCAGTAAGATTAAGTAAAAAATAAAGCACTGATTGTGACCTCCTTCTTCTCCAGCAATTTTGCGTGATGGGACTGAAGAAGGAGATTTTTCAGTTACTAAGTATTCACAACTGTTAAGTTAATAACGTGCTATGTGATTATATACTGTGAGATTCTGCTCATCTACAAAGATTCTGCAAAATCCAACACACTAAACTGGAAATAATTATTGCATCTCACATCCTTTAGGCTGGCTACTGCTATCTAGGCAAAGATAAAAAAAATGCAAAGTAAAATTATTACTCATACTGATTTTTAATAGAAGGGTTTAGAAAATTACTGTGTCTGCCTGTAATATTCCCATCAATACATATTTTCCATATAGAAAACTGACAAACGTCTCTGGGAATCCAGCTCCCTTTAAAACACTCCTAAGGATATTAACAGATAAAGAAAAGAGATTTCACAGCAAAACCCACATAAAAACCAATATTAGGAATGATACCAAACTTAAAGAATGTTGTAAAATGAGCATGGAAAAATGTACAAAATGAATTCATGCCCATTTACATGCTTTCAGTCAGGCTACCAGATAACAAAGCCTCTGTCTTTGTGTTAACACTGCAGATTAGGTCAAGTTTTTACCCCTCTGAGCTCTTTTCCTGTAAATGACGGGTTTTGATGTGAAACAAGCAACATGTCAAAGCAAGTTGAAAGATGTAGGCATTTTATGCCATGTCACAATGACAGGCCGGTGAATATTTGGGCCATTAGGGGCTTATTAGTGAATAAATGACCAGATGGTTCAGTGATGCACAGAGATGGACAGAACTGGATGCTACTAATCAGCACTGTCTGTACTTGATGTCAAATCACATGACACAGTAACCCATGGATACCGAATAAAAGTTACCATTAGCAAGTCAATTTGATATCTGTGTGGTGTAAACAGACTTATAACTGCACTTCAGAGCTGCCTGTTGTTAAGAAGAAATAATGGTAGGGTATTTAAATAAACACACTCTATCTTATCAAGTTATGATAAATATAAATAGAATTTCAATTCCCAGGACCTCCTTTTCATTTTGAAGAAACTGTGGAAGCATTTACATATTAGCCTATCTCCACAGACAAAAAGGCTGTGTTGGAAATGCTGTAAAAGAGAAGCAAGAGGCATATTCTTCAAACACCATGATTAGCGAGTGATGCTTTGTTTGTGTATTTCTCACAGGAATGCAAACTTTGAGAACAGGACCCATTTTCTGGGGAGAGGTTGTTTCATTTTTGTGCATTCATCCTTTGATTTTTTTTTTTTTTTTTTTTTTTTTTTTTTTTTACTGGTATTGATTTATGTTTTGCGTGCTTCTACCTTAGATTTTCACCATGGGTTTTGTAAAATTTATTTTGACAAACCCTTTTAAGAAAGTCCATTTCCAAAGCACTGCACCAGGGTTAGAAGCTTTGGGCATTTGGTAAGGACCAGATCCTGAGCCAGGAGCTGATCTTGAAGCACTCTGTAGAATAAGCAGTGCCAGTCCGAATGGAAGGGGTTGAGCTAAGGCTGGGGATGGGGGAGATTTCACTGCTGCACTAAAGCTCCATGAGCTTAAATTAAAAGGAAGCTATCCCCTGAATTTGGGGATGTTTCACTGTAGAGATTTGGGGTGTATCCTCATCTCTGAGCACACGGCAAACATGCCAGTAATGCACTTTTTTTGAGGTAGAAATACTTGCACATCTGATGTATGCTTTACTCCTTCCTTATGGTTCTTCATAGCAAATGAGAACAAATGTGGCATTAGGACTGATGATTTTTGATGATGTACTAATGTGGTTGAAAAGGTGTTTTGAAATGTTGAATAAAACTTCCTTGAATTCTTCAGTCTGAAGTATCAGCTGTGTGATCCCTTTTCTATGATATTCACGTATGAATTTTACATAGTGGGTGAGTAATGTCACAATATTTTGTAGCCTAGTTCTGGTTAACCATGAGTTACTCTTGATCCTGATTTTCTCTCTTGCGTCTCCTTTGGGAAACAATATGTGAAGAATTTTATGGTAGAAGTGGTCATGAAACTTGCTGATCCCATGATTAAATAAGGAATCAAGTAAGAATTAGGCAAGTCCAATAAAAGAAGCACTTCCATGCGAGCAGCCAAAAATATGCTCACATTCGTGAAAGAACTAAATGTAATAAAAACTTGGATTACCAAAAAATACAACAGGATGGCTTAAAATTGTGAAATATATTACTTCCTTAAAAAATCCTGTTGTGGCATGAATGTGTTTTTATATAGAAAACACAAATATAATAAAATAATATAAATAAATTACACAGCATTGTCCTTCAGGAACATAATGCTCAACTGCTTATTGTGGTATTTTTAACACATCTGAAAATGCCTTGAGTAAAAGTGGAAGGAAATAGAACACACATGAAGGGATCCTTTAGCTGGAATTCATAGTTTTGTGATGTTGTGGAGGCTGAAAACCACAATGGATTAGAGAAGTTTGTGGGAGAGCTCCCCATGAGTTATTAAGAACAATGGACTAGGTTCATCCTCCAGCTCATGAAACTCCTACACAATCACTTGCTGGAGGCTGGGAAGGAAAACCACACCAAGGGTGCTCTTAGGTTGGTCTTGTTCCTTTAACTGGAGGTTTTGTTTCAAAAGTAAACCTGATGTTTACTGATCAGCTGTTCTTGCAGTTAGGGACTTTCCAATTCCAGTTGTGACAGACTGCTTCCACCAATGTTCCTTTCTCTTCATAGTTGATTGGCTAATGCCTGTTGGTACAATATAACTCTTAGTAGATGCCATGACATTCAGAGAGTATTCTTCTCCAGAAAATAAGGGTGTTGTCATCATGTTTTGTTCTTGGTGGTGGTGATGATGTTACTCCATCTTAGAACAGCAGTGCCTTATAGAAATACTTCATTTTTAGAGAAACTTCTTTAGGATGGAAAGAATTTTTTTAAGTTAATTTTATGGGAAATCTGCCTGTATTGCTATAGATAACATTTGCATGGCAGTAATAAATAATTTTGAGGAGATATAAAACAGTTGCTGTCACGGTAGCAACGTAAGTTGAAGAATCTAAGTGCCTGCAGCCTCACTGTAAAATGTAGTGACCTAACAAACTTACTGTAAGAAAGGATTAATGTGGGTTTGCATGCAAATGTGATAGATACTTTCCCCTCTCACTTTCAGGTTTGAAGGCACAAGCTGGTAGCTTATTGCTGGCTGGAGATTGTTTAGAGCCTCTGGAAGAAAGTTTTCTCTTGTGCTTTGTGGTGTCACCTTTCCACCTGACATGTACAGTTCAGTCTTGCTCTGTAGCTTGCTGGACACTGGCAAGGATGCTGTGGTGATGCAGAGGACACAGGCAAGGCAGGAGAGCAGGTTTTGCCAGGCCTTTGGATCAACATTGCCTTGCTGTTCTTCAGTTTTCTTAACTCACATAACTCAAACCAGGGTAAGGTAAAATGCATCAAATAGCATATATTTGTAAAAATCAAAAATTTGAATACATAGTTTAAAAATGTTTAAGAAAGGCAAAAGTTATTACAGAAAAAAAAGTGGAGAAAATTATCTATATATTTGCTTAAACTGAGATCACGCCTGATGGCTTATCCTTGTCTCTGTGAGATCTGGAACATTGACTCCATGGACAGAGATGAAATTCAGTTCCATGTAATCTCCTGTAAAACTCTTTTGTTCAGTGGTGACTATTCCAAAGCAACAGATCTCTGAGCAGTTTGACTGGGGTGGAGGTGAATTCTAGCAACCTTCTGGCTGGTGAGAGGAGGAGGAAGAAAAGGAAAGGCTATGCAAAACACACCTCCCAGGGGTCCAACAGTAAAAACATAGCCAGAAAAAACAGAGGAATTGAAGACACTCTCGCAAAGTAGTAAGTTGAAAATTCTACTGTATATTTAGCAATCTCTAAGTAATAAATGTCCAAAGATCAGACAAATATTTTGAAGGACAAATCTCATAGAATCCTAACAGCTTTATAGAAAGATTACAAAGAATGTATTAAGTAATTGTGTGTCTTAGTGGAGATGAAGAAAAATCTGCCTGCTCTCTTAATGCCCATTTCTGTTCCTATTGCAGTCAACTGGAGTTTTGACATTGCCTTTTGTGGAAAAAGCTTGACCCTGTATTTAGTGCATTACATTGAATAATTGCTACATACCTGCAGAATGACAATGAAAAAAATTATGTTTTTGACCTGCTGCCTCTGGTGGCTTTGTAAGTTTGCTGAGGATGCAGCTGCTTCATATAAGCTGCTGCTTATTTACTAATTAATTTACCTGTGAATATAAGAAAAGCTCTTATGCAGTGGTTTCCTAGCAATTCAGTTCTGATATGCATCCTTTGTTTTCTGTGACAGGATGCGTGGGTGACTGGGTGTGCATGACCACAGGCTTCCCTGTCATCCAATGTGGGGATAATTTCCATGATTACCTGTTCTTTTAGCAAATTAATTTGAGCAAGTCTCCTATTTGTCTTATACCTTCAGAGGTTTGGGATTTGAGTCAAACTCCTATCAGAAAAGCAAAGCAGATGATCATTACGTCTCTATTCCATATTCGAGTTAATTTTATGAACTTTATAAAGGAAGGATTTTTAACACTTAAAGAAACATGATGACTTAATTCTACCTTGACAGCGAGGGTATTGGTTAGTGTTACTAACTAGCAGCCTCTTTCTTCTGACCAACAAGTTCTAGTCATGAAATTATTTCAGCATCAAAATTTGCAAGCGTGTCTCTTTTGTAAATGTGCACACATAGATTAGGTAAACTGCATATAGGAAATTCTATTTGGTTTGTGTGGCAAGGTTTAGGTAGTGGGGGGGGCTACAGGGGTGGCTCCTGTGAGAAGCTGCTAGAACCTTCCCTGTACCCAGTGAAGCCAATAGCAGCTGGCTCCAAGCCAGACCCACCACTGGCCAAGGCTGAGCCCATCCGAGATGGCAGTAGCAGCTCTGGGATAACAGATTTAAGTCAGCAGAAGAAGTTATTACTCAGAAGCAATCACAGCCAAAGAAGAGAGGAGTGAGAATATGTGAGAGGAGCAGCTCTGCAGGCACCAGGTCAGCAAATGAGAGGGAGGAGGTGCTCCAGGCAGAGATTCCCCTGCAGCCCCTGGAGGACCCCACCCTGGAGCAGCTGGACTCCCAAAGGAGACTGTAGGAAGCCCATGCTGGCAATACCTGTGGACCAGTGGAGAAAACAGCCCACACAGGAGCAGATTTACTGGCAAGGCTTACTCACATGGTAGGAGCAGGCTGTTTCTGAAGGAGTAATAAGTTTCAATATTAATTTTCACCTAGGCTGGGGTGTGAGCAGCTACCTGAAAATACCAATTTTTCAGAAAAAGACCAATGAACTGTATAAAAGGAACAAACAGGAAACAAAAATTCACTATTTTCTCTTTCTTGTTCTGTTCTTTTTCTTTGTTCTGTTCTTCAGCCCCTCAATCTTGAATTAATTTTCTTCTCATCTGACCAGGAATTATGAGGAAGCAAGCCTGACTACAGAAAGGTGCCCCTTCTTCGCCTTCTTCACATGAACAGACAAGCCATGAGTGAAATACCTCCAAAGCAAGAGTAAAGAAATCTGGAAATCTCTTCTTTTATGACCATGTGCAGGTGAGAACCCAAAGCACTAACAAAACAGACCAAATATTTTTCCAGCATTTCCTATTCACATTGGAGTTCACTCTGCCTGACAAGTTCTTAGTCATCAGCTGGTGAAAGAGAGGAGAGCTGAAGAGACCCCGCTCTCACATGAGAAAAAGAGGAGAGGGAATTTTTCTCCCTGTTAACATTAGAGATGCTGTGGCAGTGCCCTTTCTGGGTTGAGCAGTAACCCTGAAGCAATGCATTAGGGCTTTGTGTAGACGGCTCGGAGCAGGAGAGCAAGAGGCTTACTCAGCTCTTTGTACGGACTTTCCATCCAAAGGAAAAGCTACAGACTGTTCCGGCTGAAAGTCTGAAAAGTTAGATGCAATATAAGTGTTTCCTTCAAGCATTGCAGCTCTTGAATATGGACAGAGCCATCACAGGCTCCTCCCTGTTCAATCAATTTTTAATTTTTTTTTTGCCACATGGGTGGCACTGCTTTCTGATTTTACTGGCACACCACTTTAAGCAAGCATTATTAAAGAGCTTCAGGTGCCTCAGTACTTCCTAAATGTGTTAAACTTATGAAAATAAATATTCAGATTATCCTAAAATGTTTAAACATTTAAATGTTTAAACATCTCTGAATTTGTGGTAGGTTTGAAATATTCAATACTTGCAATTTGGGAGCAGTATTGATTTCTACCTTTAAATATCTCCATGGTTTAAAACAATTAAGTATTCTGGGGAAATCTCAAAAAAAAGTTAGACTTCATTTCATATTGAAAACACTTATTTTATATCCAAAGAAATATCCTTTTGTATCAAATACATGCAATTATAATATAATATTTTCACTGGTTATGCCTTGGCTCTATGATGTGAATAGTTTTGAACCGTTTTCAAAAACTAGCCTAAAATTTTGATTTACAATAAGCAAGGCATTTAGATATTAGGATGGATGCCTGCTGTAATAAATATCTTTAACTGATGACCTATCAAGTAATACAATAAATCTAAAACCAAAAAAGCAGCCATACGTGTAGTGGTAACTCAAATATGTTTAACAGCAGATAACTTCAACTTTTAAAAAATCGCTTTTGGTTTTCTTATCCAAACAGATGCTTTCACTAGTCACAGTAAAAGAGGTCAATTTATTAGTTTTTCACAGTTGGAGAGGTTGCAGAGTTACTACTGTTGGTAAAAAAGCTTTCCCACAAACTGGTTATAACACCTGTGTTTGCAGGAATCTAGATGTGCCTTCTGCTGCCAAAATTTTTTTTGTTATTGGGACAGATTGAGGGGAGGGACAACACCATCTCTTCCAGTGATGATGATGATAACATGGAATACAACTGGAAATTCTTTCAACTTTGGTTCTGCTTGAGTTGCAAGGTGTGATTCCTTTGCCCGAAGTGTCCATTTGTTGTTCCAAAAGCACAAAACAAGTATGCTCATAATTCAGAGGAATTTACAAAAAATATATTTATGCTACAGCATTTTGGAAAGGCAAATCTACATAAATCTGCATATTCCAGTGGTCTGCTCAAAGCATCTTTGTTCAGAGTCCTTTGCAGATGCCAGGCTCTGAGCAGGGAGCCTATCTTCCTTCACAGGTATGGCCACTTGATGTCTTCAGTGACCCTACCTACTATCAGATCACATGGGAAAAAGCCACAGGATGCTGCCAGTGCCAGGGTACTGCTGCAGAACAGAGTTATGAGCCTTGTCCATGATCCTGGAGGATTTTCTTCACTTCACTAAAATGGTTGAAAATAACAAAGAAATATTTTTGGGAATTAAAATGTGTCAAAAAGGAAAGCATGGTTTTGCTGCAGTGCTAATAAGACTCTTTTACTGTAATGACTCCTGTTTTGTCCTGCAGTCAGTTGGACATGAGTGAGTTCTCACAAGTCCTTAAGTTTTTACTTTTTTTTTTTTTTTTTTTTAAATAACTAGGTGTTAACAAAGTTATTTTAACAATATGCTTACCTGGGGTATTTTGGGCAGTGTCTATGGGCAGGCAGTGAAGTCAAATAACACCAAAGATTGTCTCTAAGGTAGGAGAAAAAAATCCCTTCCCATATCTTCTTTTTTTTTTTTTTCCTTTCTCCTTCCAAGAGAAAACATGGAATAATTTTTAAATTCAGAGGGATTTTGAGACTGAGCTTTAAAATCCTAGGGTATATGTGTGAAATAATCTACCAACTAAAAGCTATGGGCTGGTCAGCTGACCTACAACCCCTGCTACTCTGATACTCTCCAGTGTGCAGTAGTGTATGATTCATATGCACTTACATCTGACTGTGTTCATCTTCGAAATAATCACTTCATTCTAGATAAATGTATTCAGTGCTATGACTACTCCATCCATCATATTAGGTAGGGTTGTGCAGCTGAATGCCGCTCTATTCCAAATAATGATGGTCTCTAATATTTTCCTGAAAATGTGGGTAATTTATTATCATAGGCTAATTATGCCCAATACGGCTGCAGGCTGACATTTATTGCAAGAGGTGGGCTGAGGGAAGCCAGGAGGTATTGCATTGTCACCAGAGCAGTTTCTGGGAAGAAATTTAGCTGCTTGTCCAGCATTTCTGTCAGAGCTCTGGGAAGCATTTCCATTCCTGCAGTGTGCTGGATGAACTTGCTTCTCCCCTGTTTCAAGCAGGATTGATGGTTACCCATAGCTTCCCTTGGTTAGGGATCACAAAAGCTCCTTCTCTCCCCACATCTGCTCCTGGTAGGAGAAATGCTGCTTTGTTTCTATGGCAGGCACATTCCTGCCTAAATTAGCCTAAACAGTGACCTGATTTGCAGAATACAGATCCCTGCTCCTATGGCCTTGGTTTCTTGTCCAAGTGGCAACGTTCAGTAATTTCTCTTCCCCATCTCTGACTGCACAGACAGGTACACAAAGCAGTAAAGTCTTGGTTTATAGACATCTGCTTCTCATCTGTGGAAAATACAGCTTTCTGTGTCTGTCCAGGAAAACTCAGATCCAGAAGCTTTCTTCAGTATGTGATCTCCCAGGCAGAAAGAAGAAATGTCACCTGTTCTTTCTACTGTAATTTAACCATTTCTTTGAGTTGTTTCCCTCTTCCTTTGCTGCTTGTGCTTGGAAAAGAATAGCTGAGGAAAACATAATTTTAATGGCTGTGCAATAAGTTTTAGTTCATCTTGGGAATTTACTGCAGGATAGCTCTACCTAATTCAGATCAATGATAATTATTCATTGACTTCAGTGGGAATGAACACTACCTCTATTTCTTATTATCTATGCATGAAATAGTTCCATTTGTTGAATTCTTCTCTAATCCCATATTTTTCTTTACACTTCTCTTTTTGCGAGTGTCTTGCCACTATGACCAAAGTATACCTAAGAATGCTATCAGAGTCTTCCCAAAATTGTTAAAATGGCTTTTAGGTCACATCTGTGGCCATTATTTTCTAGGCAGAGTAACTCAACCCACCTAGGCTTTTCTTTCAACTGAGATTCTAGAGACCTGATATAGTCTTTGCTGGCCTGTGGTGCACCCTCTGCGAGGCAGTGCTGTGCTTCTGGCAGCACAGTTCTGCAAACAGGCCCAGGTGAGCTCCAGGTGGGTTACAGCTATGAAAGATCTTCTCCTGCAGAAAATATATCACCTCCTGCTTACTGCTTTATCCCCTTGCTAATGCCACTTGATGTTTGCCTCTGCCTGCTGCCATGTGCTCAGTTGATGGTTTCAGGGGTTTTTCTACAATAACTCCCCAGAGTTACCAGCTGTGTTAGGGTCCTTCACCCAGGAGTGGACTCAGCCATTTTACCCAAAGGAAATTTATGCTGGGTAGTCCTGAGAAATAGGAAAAGCATATTAGTTAAAGTGCTTTGTGAAAATACTGCTCTTAGAGAAAGCAATCACTGAGGAGTATGCAATGATTCTGAACTGCAAAAAGAAATTTGAGACCAGCAAATAAAAAGACATCATTTTAACCATTCATTTTGACAAAACAAAATGATAGAAAGCTTTTCCCTTTATTTTTGACTTTGTGGAGCCATTCAAAAGCAGCAATAGCTTCAGCAGAGAGTACAGCTGCTTTATTAGAGATGCTGTTCAGAGGTGTTTGATTTTGAGGTTCTCTTAAGGTGAACAGTAAAGACAGTAGAGACCATCCTTTGATCTGTCAGATTGGAGAGGTACTCAGACAACCACACAATCAGTAACTTCTGGGCCAGTGATTAATTTGCTGAGACTCTAGGCAGGACTGTCTGTTCTTTAATTATCTTTGAAGACCAAAATAAGCTTGGGGTTTATAAGCAGGTTACATATGTTTGGAGTGAATTAAGGGGAAGTGCTCTTCCTTGATTTCATGATTTGTACTGGGAAAAAAAAAAGTAGATTCCCTTTTTAATTTTCTGATTCTCAGTTTTCATTTAAATAAGGAATTATACATAAGTTTGAACTTAAAGTCCATCCAGAACTGTGAGAATCCTGATATAAATATGCAGTTTCCACATGATCTGAAGTACCGCACACAGGCAATCAACAGATTTATATCAAAACATACTACACAGTAATCTTTAAACCTTCATGCCTGTTTAAAAAAGTAATACATTTTGTTTCTTACTGTTTGTATGGTACTCTAAACTGCAAGAGAAGGTATATAGGAATATGTATGAGCTAATGGCAAACTTTAAGTACTGTATCAATAAAGACATTAAAGAGGTGATAGAAAATGAAAGAGATGGGGTCCTTTCTATTGATTGCCAGACCTGGGAATTGTGGCAGCTGTGGGCATTGCTGTATTTCAACACAGCCACTGTCCTACGCACACTCTGCACTGTCAGAGAGTGCTGTGATGTGCAGCTGTCATTGCTGATCCTGAACAGAGTACTGGCTGATTAATTAGAGAGTTATTAATTGCACCCAGCATACTATGGAAGCATAAGCTCCTAGATATCATTACTATTAATAGCTACTCCTTTATATTGCTGCAGAACCATGCCTTTAAACCAGACCCTTCTGCTTGTCCCAGAGAGTTTGCAGGCTGCTCCCTAGCCTACAACTCAAGGTCTCTGCAGAAGGAAGGTAGGGTAGGAAAAGTGTGCCAGGCCCAGGCTGTGTTTTGGGCTTCCCAGGCAGAGAGGAAGCTCCAGGGTCTTGCTCCCAAACCAGCCACAGGCATTGCAGCCTGTCCAGCACCCTGGCAGGGCTCAGAGGTCCTCAGGATATGACTCTAATCCTTTCTAAGGTATAGAATAGTCCTTGAGGAAAGCTCACAGGAGCTAAGAGACAATCAGTGTTTTATTGTTTTTGTTTTGTCCCCATTCCTCCTGCTACTACCCTTCTTTGTTTCTGAAGTGTTGAGAAAAAAACCCCAAAAGATGCTTGGACATAAGTGGGCTGGGAAATTTATTCTTTTGCTGTCCTTTTGTCCTCTATATTATTTAATGGGTATAAGAAACACACCAATAACCATAAGATTGGCTGTTCTTCTGTCAAATTTTACTTTATACGTTTCTGTCAAATTTTCTCTAAGTGGACTGTGAAACCTAACAATGCCTTATTTTTCCATGTATCTGTTGAAAGCACTGGAAATACAACCAATACCAGAACTTCTCTGTAAAGACCCAGAATAAAAATACTTGCCTGTAGTAATTCCTTACAATGAGCTGGCAGGAGGAAAACCTCTCAGTTAGTGGCAAGTAACTTCTTTTGTGGCTATCTCCAAATTCCAGGAATCTGGTATTGCTCCTCCCTGTATGCTATTAAATAAAAGACCATTAAGGAAACCGTCATTACTAAACTAAAAAACCATTAGACTTACACCAACTCCAAATGGGATAAAAATTGAGTTAATGGCTCTTTAGGTGACATTGTTTACCAAGAATTATAATTTACTTGTGTTTTTGTCAATTTAATTAATTGAGTAGTTAATTAAATATTGTCTATAGGAAACTGCCATGAAAAAAAAAAATCAGTTTACTGCAATCCCCCTTTTTTTAAAATGAATTTCATTGCCATCAAATAAAGAATGTGTTTGTGTTTGTTTCCTCTGTTTAAATTCTGCTTCCTCCTTGTGAAACTGTTAATATGGTAGAGCCCTGCTCTGAAATTGCCCACAAACTCTTAAAACATAGCTAATTACAGATAGCCCAATTTAAACTTTACAGCATTCTTGATACATTGAGAATGTGTGGAAGGTGGTTTATGCCGGCCAGCAAGCAGGAACACATTGTACTTCTGCAAATCTGGAGATGAAGCAAGAAGGACTCCTTCTGCTGACAGAAAGTGAGGCTGACTAAATACAACTGAGAAGAACAAGTTAAAAATTGTGGTGTTAGTGGATTAAATTTTTGTAATAAATGCTAGTCTTGGTTATGGATATTCCTCTTCTATGGAGTGCAGTGCAGGGGTAAAGTGATCAGAAGAGCAGTGCTGTAAGCACATTTTATCTTATTCCAACAGTATCAGCAAGTAACTTCCACCTACTAGTGGTTTGCTTGCATATTACTTCAGGAAAGTTCTGGGGGTTGTTCCTGGGAGTTTTGTGGAGCTGGGCACAGAGACTGGGGGAAAATGGAGCTGGGAAAGCAACAAAACTGGACCATTCTCTGGATGTCCAGCAGCCTTTGGCAGGTCAATCAAGATGGATTTTTTTTTAAAATTCAACTCAGAAAAAGAAATAAAAATGATGTATCTTTACTGCTTGTAGGTGAAAAGCGTTCTTTGTTAGGTACCAGTACTAAAGGCTTTAGTGGTGCACAAATGCTGTGCAATGAGTGTGGCAGGATAGTGCTATGTAAAGGGGCCACAGCCAGCTTAGAGCTCATTTCTGTCACAAGAACTTAGGATCACAGGAAGTTGTAGTGTCTGAAGATCTGTAAGGACATTGTGTTTATTCTGAGATCATACTATTTGAAACTGTTTTCTTAATTCCATCAACAATTTAAAATTGCTTAGCATCTCAACTCAGGAAAAATGATGTAATTTTTATAACTCTTCCCAAGATTTGCCAAAACTGTAGAATGTGGGCCTGCCAAACTGGCCTGCAGCAGATGTTGGTAAGGAGAAGTGCAAAGCCTCTGAAGCTCTGTTGTACATGTGTCCATGATGGAGAGCTGTTGGCCAAGGATTGCTCCTGGGTGTGTGGTCTGAGCAAGGAAGTGCTGCCTTCTCTTACCTCCCCAACCCACACAATCTCATTTTTCTCTTCTCTTCTGGAAAGGACAAGGAGACTTCCTCCAGCCCCAGGAAGGCATCCCCAAAGACAAGGACATCCTGAAACTGCAGAGCTCTTGTGCACTGTCCCAGCTGCCCTGTACTCAGATCATCCTAAGATTCTGGAGGAGGACTGGGATGCACAAAAGCTGCCACTCAATGAGACATGTACAAGGTGCTGCACTTGAAAGGGAGGTTCGAGACTGTAACAACCTGGAGGGAAAGAAACTGGGGCATACTGTTTGCTTTTCCATATAGAAACACTTTTGGAGAGATGCATTTTTGCACAGGAACCTCCTCATGCTTTCTCTTGACCTCTCAGAAGTTCTGCTTAGGAAATGAAATGTAAAACACCTTTATCTTGTTGTATGTCATTTCCTTAGTGACAGCTGATTACATTTTAGGAATGTTTTCTTATTTTCTGAATTAAATCAGTTTGGCTTTCTGTAGCAGACAGTACTCATTAACCTTTTAAAGATTGCCAAACTTGTTTGAAGCATTCAATGGAGGAAAAAAAATAAAGGAAAAACCCCACTGTTAAACATCTTTTTAATCTGATGCTTCTGAAGTAACAGGCAACAAAGACTAGGTATTCTTGCTGTAATGTATTAGATGTGACACTGGTTTACACTCTACTTGAGCAGATTTGAAGAAGGTACAAAATATGAACCAAGTTGTGACGTATAGTAGGAATGTCATTTATCATCTTATCAAAGTTTGATGTTTAGAATGATACTGATTTTCATGATTAATGATTCCATATAACTCTTTTAGACTGTTGAGAAGAAGAAAATAGAAGTCCACTTTCTAAGCCTCACTAAGCACACATGGCAGAAACCAGGAGATAAGGAGTGGCAAGATCTCAAACCACTGGTGCTGATGAATTCATGAATATGTAAGTAGAACTAAATGAGAAACTTAATGTGATTCTGCAGGGTTTTTGCTTCCCTTACCTCCCCTAGCCCTCAAAATACATTATGGATGATAGTGACTGCATAATATTCAAGCCATAACTATTACTAAAAAGTACCTATTGAGTTGGTGAATGAAGGGAAATGTTTAAAAATGCTGGTATTATATGTATACTTACAGTGTTTGTGCATCTGAGCAACATAATATATTTACCTTGTTAGTCTCTGCAATAACTGTTGGTCCCTGATTCTTCAGTCTGTAAAGAGTTTATCATGTCCCTGTTTTGGGGAGGCTCAGTAATAAACTAAAGATGCACAAACTAATCTGTTACTTCATTTATATCTTACAAAAGTACCTTGGCAGCCAGAAAGGTCTGTAGCCACATCCCCTGATAATGTTGCTCTTCCATGCAGGGCATGTATGTGCCATCACAAAATGGCATCTGTACATGTTTTGGTAGGCTCTTTGGCTAATTAGGTTTTAAAACAACATGGTTAAATCCCTGGCACAGCCCTTCTCCCAAGAGAGGAAACTGGCTCAGAGCATTACTTTGGGGACCAATCAATAGTGATCAATTCCTGCAGTATGGGGCTAGAATGTTCCCAAATCCAGACATCTTACCCGGAGGGATTTCTCCCACATCCACTTTCTGGTAGCTTTGCTACCTTGTAATACAATGACGGCAGCTACTAGATCATTTGGCTCACGAGGAGTGCAGTAGTTAGAGATGAGTGTGCTGGTGCCTTGGTATCAGCCAGATGGTCACGATAAAACCAGCCAAGGCAACTGGAGGCCAGCTGAGAGAAATCACCCTCCTTTCCACAGCTCCTGGCAAGAGGAAGGGCTGTCCTCAGTAGGTCCGTGGCAGGAGCTGTGCTGTTTCAAGATACCTTCCTTGCTGTACCTCCCAGCCCATTTTTCCTCTTCTGGAGGTAAAAAAAAGAAGGCAAAACCGTGAAGATACTGAAACTTGTTCCTCACATTTCCCCAAAACCAGCTTGGAATAGGAAGAAAAGAATGTAAAGGATACCAGCGTTCCATCCATTCAGCGCTGCCAGAGTAAAGATGTGTCCTTTGGCTTTTTAGGAGGCTTCTATTAAAACAGCAGCCATTACCACTGATACTTATTTAGAGTCTATGGTGAGATTCTTTTGTGGTGCTGAAAGAGTAACACTACACACAGGAAAAGTAGGAACTCTTGTAATTTAAGGAGGTTTTATGGCTCCTTTAAATTATGTCCTGGTGAAACAATTGTGTGCAAAATCCTAAAACATGGGATTACGAATTGAATCTTTCTAGGAAATGTCCCTGCAAATAGAAGATGTGTTTTAACTTGAAGTAAGCACAGTATAACCACTGTCACATGGACTGAACATCAGCAAGGGAAGCATTGCTGGGGATTGCATGCTTTTCAACTCTGTTGCAGGTAACTTTTCACACCAGTAGTGAGTCATGCCTAATAAGCACTGGATTTAGACCAAATTTACTAAATGGAAATGTGTGTGGTGCACACACCCCACACTTCCTCCCTTGTACCTGCGTATTGAATGCCTGGCCACCACAGAGGAAAAGAGGTGAGAGCAGACTCCTTGAGGCTTGTTTCCCTGCTTGATGGCACAAATTTCACCAGGTTGATATGAAGGTCCTGTCAAACAATGACTATTTCTGAGCTTAGATGGAGTTTCTCCCAGAACATGTCAGCTAATTAGTATTTAAACTTCTGTGTAGCAAAGGTTTTTTTATACGTATGAATTTAATGTTATATTGAAATAATTTTCAACTCCTAAAATTTAATTTTATATTTTTTCAAGAATTTCTGATCTCTCAAGACAAGCATTGTTTAAAAAAGACACATATATGTATACATACATACACACACATAACAGGAATATACAGGTTAGAATTTCTCTCCCTGCCTTAAAAACCACAAAGGAATGGAAAAAATTGGATATATAAATCGTGTCCACACGGTTAAAACAATAAACAATTTAGAGCATTTTGAGGCAGAGGAGCCCAGAATGGCGCAAGAACTGGGGAAGAACTGAAAAACTGCATCCAGCATACACAGAGGCAGAGCCTGGCACAGCTCAGCCCATGCTGTGGGTGCCTGCTTAGTCCCAGCAGTTTGCATCCCCACATCTTCTCCAGGGACAGAGCTTGCCTAAATTACCAGAAGGCACACACAGTTATTTATCTAGAGTATGGTTAAGAAAGCAATCCATCCTCTGATGTTGTTTTCTACTTTGACCCTTCCTGGGATTAATGTACAGCAACTGTGGCATATTGGGCTGTCCTTCCCAGTCCCTCTGAACCAGGGCTCGATGGGTGTGTGAGGAAGGTCTGGCTGTAGAACCACAAGATGCTTTAAAGAAGATGGTGCTAATTTCTTAAATATGTTTCACCTTTTCACATGCATGAGGCTTCCTAACTGGCAGCCTTTGGATTTTGTTGGTTCTGGCTGCACACCTGCGCCTGTCTGTGCATTAAACCTTGACTGTAGGACTCTCGTCACAAATGAACTGTCAAATCATTACTACGTTTGATGCAGCATAATCTGTCTTGAAACTAGAATTGGCCCATCCAGGCTCAAATTTCACTTGCTACTGAGGCTAATATGCTGTTTTGAATATGCATTCATGGAGACTCGCATCCATTGGGATCCAGAGGGAGTACAAGCTAAGAGCAGATTTTCTGAATTAGCATGTCGAGAGGGAAGGGTCTTTCATTTAGACTGCTGCAGATGCCTCTCCCTCTTGTTCATTACAATTGCATTTCATCAGCTTTATGATGTCCACATGTCAATTGAGTGTGAGGATTTTGCACACAAAAGAGCCTCAGGGAAAACGACTTCACTAGCTAATCAGCTGATTATCATACCTCAAATGGGCTGCAGTGTGCTGCTCCAAATACTATATCAGCGAGAGTGGAATTGAAGATTAAGACAGCAAAAAGAAAGCTCTACAGCCCAGTTTAAAGAAATCAAACAGGAATTTGTCAGGGATAGAAAGGAGCAAATATAGCCAGGACAAGTGCCTTGAAAATATCCTGAGGCTGATTAAAAAAAATAACAAATGCCTTTCTTCAAAAGGTGTTGTGGGGTGAAAGGTTAATTAACTGTATTATCTGCCTGTTTATGCCCAGCTGTGTAAAGCTCAATAACACAAGCTCCCACCCTGGTTTTAACATTGCATCCAAGAATCAAGACCAGTTGCAAGAACAGCCTCTCCTAATAATTTAATTAGCCTCTGAACAAGCTGGATGCTCACAGCTAAGCAGACTCATTCTCACAGCTTCCCTTTATGTGGATCTATGTTCTTTTTGGATCTGCTGTCTGGATGGGGTTCTTAGAGACCAATTTCAATAAATGATCCAAACAGTAATGAGGAGGCTACTATGGAGTCTGGCGCACAATAGCTCCTGGTTGCTCCTGTGTGTGGATTCCTCCTGCCCATGAATACAGATCTCTAAGAAGCACCATTTAATGGTTAGCGTGGGCTTTTACTTTTTGTCTGAAATTTACCAAAGTTTTATCCCAGCTCCCTGGAGTCCTCCCCAAGTCTATCTAAAATGCAGTTAGAGCAGAGGCTGTCTTTTGCTTCACAGAGCGTCTGCCTTATGCTTTCATCAGAGTAGTCTAACTCACACAGATGCACTATTTAACAATGCCATCCCCTGCTTTCATCAGAAGGGGGAAGGTTGCAGAGCTGAGCCCTGAAGAATAAGGGGGGCAGGTCCCCTGTGATCGGCGAAAGCTGAACATCGGTGCCAGTTTCCATCTGTCATGATAGCCTATCTCCGAACCTTCAATCTGTCAAAAGCTTGCTGCCTAGCTGAAGGCTCCAGGAGATTTGGTGCACTAAACACATTTGACAACAGCATTATCACTGCAAGGAGCCCAGCAAAATGCCATCAATGTGTTAATTGTAGCCGGCTATGTAAAATGTCACTTCCCATATCATTTTACAGCGGCTTTGCCTATTTTGCAGCTCCTAATTTTCCACCCTTTATAAATACGTGGATTGTTCATGTGGAAATGTGGTTCTTTTTTGTGTCAGCTATAGTTTGTTGGGCTTTTTTTCCCTCCTTAAATGGAGGTTTAATTTGGGTCTAATACATTGCTCCAGGAAAGCAGCAGTATCTGTGGAAAAATAAATAAAAAGCATTCATGGAAATGAATTGTCTGTACATTGCTGCTGTTCTAATTTTATATCTCAATGGAGATTTATTTCTGGATCTGTACATTCTTTAGTGTATAAATGATTCATTTTGCTGCTGTTGCTGCAAACTCCCTTTATCGAGTGCATGGTATTTTTACATTCCTGAGAGTTTTCCTCTACCGTGATGCAAGAACACTTTTGTAATGATAAACATGAGAGTACAGCATAAATAAATGAAAAATCCCCCTTGAAGGTATGAATGTGCTTTTTAGCACCCAAGTAACTAATATTCAATTTCTGGTACAACCAGTGCCAGGTGTTAAATTTCTCTAGTTACTGTCACTAATGCAAATTAGATTCTTTTTGTGCTCGTAAAAAATCAAATCCACATTAGAAATTAGCTATAAAATGTAATGACTTAAATGCTATAGTGTTTTACAAATCTCCCTGCATTTCTATAGCAGATAATGCTATAAAACTAGGAAAGGATAATAAAATATGGTAGAAAGTTGGGTTATTTAAAGGTCTATTGTGACTGCTTAGTCAGGGATTTGATGTATTATTTTGCTTTCTTTCCTTGTTGGTTGAAATAAGCATACTTATGATTTAATTTCTTTACCAGATTAGATGTAATCAAAGCTCTCCTTTGAATTTCATGTTACCCTAGCTGCAAAGGCTGTTTGTATTATTGGAAAATATCATCTGGTGAAGTTTATAATATATTTGCAACTTTTAATCATTGGAATTGTAAATGTGTCTGACAGCTGTTAAGAAAGTTGCAGTGATCTTAGTAGTAGTAGTTGTAACACTGAGATATATGGGGCTCTGTGACAATTTTCCAACAGGTTCGTTTTTGCCTCCAGCCCCCTTAGATATTTCAAAAATTCTGGTGAAAATAACTAATACAATGTTTATTCTTTTATATATTGTGGTAAAGTCTTTAAAAATGGCGAATAGTAAAAATTGTGTTTGCCAACCTTTAGATCTAAGGAAATATTGCCTGTGCAAAATTCCCATTTTGTCATCTCTTGCCAAGCATTTAATTTAAAGTATTAAAACAAAATTGCAGCAAAACTCTTAAGTCCTAGGTGTATAGCATCTTTCCTGCATACTAAAGGAAGTTTTAATTAAAATTAGCATTTCTGAATTGTTGTATTAGTATAAGGTGAATTCAAGCTCTGCAGTTCACATTCTGCCTCTTTTCCATAGGAAGCATAAAAGAAATTCATACAATCCCCCTGCAGTCATTGCCATGGGATGTGACCAGGGCACAGCACTTTCTCTGCAGAGCTCGGGCCTTCTCTCCTTTAGAAAACATTTTCCCTATCTATTTCCTGTGTTCCCAAAACTAAAGTCACTGGAGATGTGAAGTATTTTTGTGTATTTTTGTTCCACATGCAACCTATTATGCATCCCAGTTCTCATTTCATAATCATGAATTGGATAGTCCCAATTCAGGTCCCATCTGGATCTGAGCATAAATGTATGGACTGGCTCAAACCCAGTCAGGAAGACTTGTGGAAATTCCTTTTGGGAGTGAAGGTGATGTGAGTGCAATTCTTAGCCTTGAGTTACTGTGGTAAAGCAATTAACTTTGTTACCTGCAATTGGACAAGAGGTGAGAGAGGAGAAATATGGCTTTGGCAGCTAGCTGGGAGAGTGATGTTTGTTTTGAGAACAATCCTGTTTAAGATTGAGACAATGGAAAAGCTGCTGAATGGATATCATTATTGTCACACAGTTTCACAGTTAACAGTCTGTTGTGGCATCTAAAATCTGTGTCACACAGTTTTTTTTCTTGAGTTCTAGGTTTTCCAAATTGACTAGGAAGAAGAAAGAGTGAAAGATTAGTTTGGGAGTCCCAGATGCAGCTTTTCTTAGGAAGTGCTAGGGACCTTCTCTCCAAAACTCATCTGGAGTGCTGCAGGTACAGCAAGTAAAAATATGTGGTGCCTTGAAAATCATGGTACAAAGATTCCCAAAGTCAAAGCAGGGAACATGCACTCCTTGGGTACCTGGCTGGTGAGTCTATCAAGTGCTTTGTCCCTGGTAGCACAGGCATGGAATATTGATACAAAATACATCTTTAAAATATTCAATAATTTAGAACAAAAGAAAGAAGTACTGAAACATAAGGGGCAGTACCTGTTATAGCAATCTCTTGGCTCCACCATCAAGAGTGCTTTAAGGGCTGAGGATGGGCAGAGCACTGCTCTAGGCCACCTTTTCCTGCTGACCCATCCAGCCCCAGCCATACCACTAAGTGATCCTGGTGAATCATATGAAAGTGCAAAATACAAGAATGCTTTGGTTTTGTTGGTTTGTTTGTTTGTAAATTACATCTTTTCAGAAATTTCCAGTAAAAGCACAGCCTCTACATTTCCATATCAGAACACCACCTGTCAGTGTCTCACTCCTACATGTTAGGTTCAAGGAAAGCTTGCAAGACATGCACTCATCTCAGACAGTTTGTGTGTATGGCCCCAAATTAAATAATCAGTAATTGTACCATGCAGTGTGAGCAAAAGCTATAGGGAAGTGCAGAGCTGAAATCTAATGCGCTGCAAAACCTGTCACCAAATATAACTGGTGTTAAACAACCCTGGAGTTTTCTGTATTCCCAGCATCACACAATCCTGTTTAGGCAGCTGAAAAGGTAAATACCAGATATTATTCTGTTCCTGACTGCTCAGCTCTAAAGGACAGCATGAGAAAGGGTCTGTATTTCTAGCAGACAAAAGTACTTGAATTCTTTTGTCATTTCTCCGACAGTTTTCATTTATACATTCAGCCCTCATGTATGTCTTCAGGGCATTGAGATGCTGCAAAATTAAAACTGAAATCAGCACCAGTGATTATTTAGATCAGATTGCTTTATTCAAGCCAAACTTTTCTAATACTTATTACTGTGTTGTCAGGGCAGGTCCTTAGCTGACACCTTGCTGCATGTTCTCAGTGGGCCTGTGCTACCAAATATTTGTCCTGCCTTGTAACAAAGTTTTGCAAGATTTTGTAGCAGTCAGGATTTAGTTCACACTGCAAGAAGTAGAGACCTAATCTTTTTCTGCATGCACTTGAGTCTGAGCCTCCAGAAGCTCGAGCAATGGCACTACAGAAAACGTTTCTGTTCTGCTCAAGATTAAATGTGCAGTCTTTCCATTTGCACTGCCATAAACATGCAAAGAGGTAGACAATATCTTACTGTGATTGTCTGTGGTTAGTTCCTCCACAACAAATGTTGAAATCTTATTTCTTAATTTTGACAGATATTCTAACAGATTGACAAATATATGCTTCTGCTGTTAATGAAAGCCATAAAAAGAAAAATTTTTGAAATATAAATAACAGTAGCAGAACCCTAATTGTAAAAATAAAGCCATCATAGTAAGAAATATAAATAATAGCACGTTATTTTGTACTCAAGTGAAATGAATGGATAACCCCTGCATTTTAAACAGCAAGCATTCTATTTGTTGGGTTTTTTTAACAGTTATATTTCAGTGAATTACTTTGTATAACATATATATCTGCAAAAAACATAAACTCTTTGAAGGACCTGAAAAACAGGGAAAGGGCACCTTTCTCTAAGTATTTAACTGGACTGTTAATTTCTGAGTTTTAAAGAAAGTTATTATTTTTATCTGAAAGGATATCCAAATGTTTCTGTCAATAATCCATCAACTTCTAACAAACACATAATTTACTCTGAGGTAACAAAGGTAAATAGTAAGCAAGATGAACAAACGTATGATCAGAGATGTGATCTTTCTTTTTATATTCTCTATATTGATGTCACTGAGACAGTATTAGGCAGAAGCAGTTAGATCATCTAATTCTAATTTGGTTTCTGGACAGAATCATCTGCTCATCACCACAGAAGCCACTGGGCTGGCGTCTTCCAGTTTAGCTTTAAGTCTGAACTGGAAGGTTTGGTTCTGGTAAGCAAATTCTCCCCTCACCAAAGCCCATGGGAATGTCATCTCTGACTTTATGGGAAGAACCTCGCCATGGTGGATCTTGGGCAACCTCTGAATTGTTTGAAACTCGGGGGGAAAGGGTTACACATGCTTTTCCAGTCAGGACCTATGCTGAACCATGAGGAGAGAGATAGCCCTAAGAAGCAGAGATTTGCTGTTATTTTTTACATGAGTTGTCATTAAGACATCATCTTCACTAAAATGAGATTTTTGTACTCTATCTTCTTTTACCCCTTTTCTTAATATACTTGTACATTGCAGAAACTGCTTTTTATAAGCACACTAATGATAGCATGGGAAAAGGAGATCTTTACTTTCATACCTCCTCACAGGCAGCTTCACAAGATAACAATATACATGTTTAGCATTGCTACCTATGACAGTCTTTGTTATCTACTAAGCAGAACGTTATTTTTCCAGCAACATATAAAGCAGGCAAATGGCTGCTCATCATCTTCTTTTCAAGAATGTTGTACATACAATTCTCTCCTGGCTAATAGCTCCTTCTATTGTCCATGACTTATCATTGTCAGGATTCTTTGCATTTCCTCCTTATCTATTTTGCTGGAAATCTGACCATTTTCAAAGGACAGGCTGAATATAAATAGCCCATGCAGTATAGTCTCATGTACAGTAAAGCATATACTGGTTTAGAATGTAAGAATGTTACTTTCACCAGTATGATTTTACTCCAGTTTTTTCCTTTTCTCTTCCTCTGTCTCACTCATTTTTTTAAAACTCTTCTAGAGCACTATAAAGTAAGTATCAAAGGTATCCTGGGTAATTAGCCATTACAGTACTGTCACAGAGGCTTCTGCAGTCAATACAGAGATAATTTGGGCAATGGTGAATGACAGCATTGTCCAGACTTTTGGGATAATCAAGGACACATCCAGCTGTACCAGACATCTGTCAGACCCATGAATCATTTCAAGTAGCTTTGCAATATCCAGGCAACTCGAGCAAAGATAAACACTTCAGCAGCACACAGCCACGGAAAAATACTGCTGCCACAAGAAAGCATTTAGCTGCTCAGTGCTGCAGGCCTGTCTCTCACAGCAGAAGAGGTACCACACACATCTTTGTGATTTTGAAGGGCCACACATTTTTAACATTGCCTACACATTTTCATTAGAATTACTGAGGCAAAAAGAGAACAAGGGGAAAAGTCGTACAAAAAACTCAAAGGCTAAGTAATCCTGATAAATGCAACATGCCCTCTTGCAAATAAGGATATTTGTACTATCTCTATTGGCCTGAAATGGCTAGTTGTATATTTTCTAGATTTTGCATACCTGTGGTGGAACTGTTACTCTAAATGTGCGTGAAGATTAACAAGGAGCTGGAAAACTCTCTTGTAGTTTCCTGTTGCTGTTACCTTAGTCATGTACTTGTTTTGGAGAGCTGAAAGGAAACAAAGGCAGTGCTGTGCTTTGATGTCCTGGGTAAGTCATGGGGCAAAGTCTGGAGTTGTGGGGTTTGGACTTTGCTGTGCCACAGTCACCTGCATGGCTGTGGGCAAGTATTCCCAGTCTCTGTGGTTTGGATTCTCTCTCTAATTGCCAAGCCCTTCTTTGCAAAGCCCACTGACACCTCTCCACTGGATTAAGTTATTCTCACTGCTTTGCAGGTGTGTGGGGATGGCTGCTTTGTCCTGGCACACTGGCTCTCTTGGATGAGTTAAGATGAAGGGAAAACAACTGGCAGGATGAGGTGAGCCAGTTTCTTTTTCCTGTTTGAGGTGACCACAGACTATGGAGGTGAGCAAGAAGTAGCCCAACTCACATTCAGACAGTGTGGTTTTTGCTGCACTCTGCAGGCAGAAAAACTACATGGAATTGCTCCTAATAATTCTATAAAAATGCTATAATTACACCAGAGAGTAAAGGAGATTTCTGAACAACTGTGAGGTATCTGTCATACAAATATCTGCCATAGACTTCTTTGAAATGTCACACTTCACACTGGAGTTGAAATCGGTTGTGTTTTTCCCTTGTTACCTTTATATGACACTGATGGGAAAAAGTGTTATTAAGATTTCAGGATAGCACTGAAGAGCTTTGTTCAACCCTGTCCAAGAGCCTGTGTCTAAGAGCAAAGCAGCACTGGCAGAGAAGGCTCCTGAAAGCTGTTGCCAGTGAGCGGAAGGGCAGCATGGATGGAGCTGGGCTGGGAGGTGCTGGAAGCAGTTGGTGATCTGGCAGGATACAGAAACTGATTTCCTGTGAGTGCTGTGAATGCAGCAATTGCTTTTGGAAAGTGAGAGGAAGAATTACTGGTGAGACATCAGGGGCTGTGACTGACAGATTGGTAGCTTTCCAGTGACAGAATGAGGGGCACTGAAGTATTTGGGGAGAAAGAGTGAGCCCACCACAGAGAAAATGCAATTCATTGATTTTATTTTTTTTTTTTATTATGAAGATATAGAATTGCATCTTAAAGAGTTGACAGAGGTGTTGACAAACTGTTGCTGCAGCCTCTAAACTTTGTTCCCTGCTTTGGCCTTTTCCTCTACCACCATTCCCAGCTGCCACTGCCGTTCAGTGTTATTGTCACTTAGCTCTGAAGTTTGGGTAATTTAGGAACATGGGTTCTGTTCTACCAACAAAGGTCTTCCTCTCATTTCCATGCACAGGCATATTTTTCTGTTGCAATAGAACTATAGTAGATTGCCAGTTTCTACCAATCCTTGCTGGTAGAGGACACTGGCTCAGGGTAATCAGGTACACTTCAATAAAAGAGTGTACTTGAGCTCAGTTATTCCCACTTGATTTCTGAGTTCTGACACCAGCTGCTGGTTGTTCTGTACCGACCTACAGTCTATGTAACACCAGTTCCTAATCTGTAATGCATTTCCCATGCTGTTTTTGATATGATATTGGCTATACATGAGTTTTTGCTTCAGTGGTTATTTAAACACACACATACCAGATCAAACTTCCTTTGTGGCATGGCTCATTCTCAGGTTTACAAGTCTGTGTGTCAGTGGAAAACAATGCAGTTGTTAGGGATTGTAACATCCCTCCAGTTGTGCTGACTCCTTAACGTCCCCATTTGCATTGCTAAATAACTTGATCATTCATAAGAGAGTAGTTATTGATTGGAACAGACAGCAATAATACTGTCCTCACTGTATCTATTTAATTTGTAGGTTATTTCTGCTATTTCAGTTTCCCAAGTTTATGTGTAGAAAGTTTATGCTGTTGACTTCATATATCCATCTGAAGGTTTGATTTATTGTGAAATCATTTCTAGCACCTTATAGTAGCAATCTCCTCAGGTCACCTGCCCTGTCATCCTCAAGCCTTCTTTCAGTATCTTTATGGAACTATTCAAATCTTCTTTTGCTTTAAAATAATCTCTAGTTAATTGCAAATAATATTCCACTGTAATATTATTTACGCTTTTGCAGTTTGTGCAGATCTCCAGAACCAGAATTCTCCCTGCAGCCAAAAGCCTGGAGCACATTCATTATTTCTGTGCTGAAATCACTTCACTAATTTTGCTGTGTTGCAGCAGGGAACCTTTAAGTTTATTTGCTTTTATACCTGGCTTTGCACAGTTGTGTTCATCCATAAATGTGGAAACTCACTTCTCGTATTTCCTGAAGTGTATAGTGTACATATAATTCTTCCACTTGAAACTGTGCAAGCTGTCTGGTTATTTTTACATCTTTAAGGAAACTACCTCTCTTAAACACACTGCTCTCATATGACAGATTCTCCAGGGTTGTTACTGCTCTTTATTTTTGTGGTTGGCTTTCAAGAAAAACTGCTTCAAGTCAATGGGTCAGACTCTTTGGATTGGCAGAGCCCTGTCAAGTACAAATAGGGTCCTGAGGAACTCCTTGCCACAGAATATTCTGAACAGCAAAATTATTAATGAATTTTTAAAGTGATTAGATAAATTCATCAATATTTGAGCTATTTGGTAATAATTAAATGAAGCCATCCTGAGAAAACATTCAATACAGCCAGTCCATAAACATCTGGTTACTGGAAATTAGTTTTAATATAGCTGAGAAGAAATTACTCTGCACACATCTTATATTTTTTACTCTCTTCCTAAAAAACCAGACCTGTCGAAGAGGAAGTATGGATACAGGAGGATATCCGAAAGTTTATACTTTCAGGCAACATTTGTGGCCTTTGGATTCTTGTAAGATCATTTTTTAGAAACAGGCTAATCAAAGATACATTAAAACTGACCCAAAGTATCCTAAAATAAATTACAAGAGTTGCTAGAGTAATATGTCTTGTCTGAGCATGGGCAGTTGAGTTACTGCGCCTGCAGCGACAGCAGAGTCTCAATAATAGAACAGGCCCCCCAGTCATTACGTGATCTCCCATCAGGAACGGGTTCAGAGGTCCCCAGGAAATGAGAGACTTTGCCTCCTCAGAGTTATAGTAATCTCTAACCCATCAGCATATGGGAAGAATCTGGCCCGGCACTTTCAGCTCACTTTAATCACACAAAGACCCAAGCATCTACTATTGCTTTTTCATAATCTGCTTTAATTGTCATTGATTTGTACGCTCAGAATGTGCCCTGAGCTAACTGAAGCATTTTGTCTGCGTTTGTGGCTGACTGCCTGCGTTGCAGTCCTCAAACTGCTCTCCTTGGGGTGCCTGACAAAACCTTTTTCTGGGCAACACCTCTGTGTTTTCCAGGCAGGGTGTTGCAACGCAAGGGTTACCTGAGGCAGGTTTCTTCTGCACACATTTAACTGCCACGTCAACCTCTTCCTGGCTTCCATTCCTCGCAGTCATCCACACTTAAAACAATGAACAAACATATTTTAACAAGATAAACTGGCAAACAGATATTTTATCAATTATGCAAGAAAAAGTTATCACTGAGAACAATCTGGATAACCACAACCCACAAAAATCACATTTAACCAAAAGGACATATAACTTAAGTTATATGCAGTGAAAGAAATAGTGTTTAATTACTTGAACTCTGTGAAGTGACTACTCCAGTGGAGACTCTAATGTGATCAAGAAACCATTCAAGACGTGCAAGTATCTTTCACCATGAAACTTATCATTTTAATTTACAGTTAATCTTCTGGGCATTCCAATAATGCACAGTCTGATTTTTAGTAATAAAGTTGCTGTGTTTTAAACATTATTTTTGTCCAATGATGCAATCAATTTTTTTAATATCTCTAATAGTGACCTAGTAGACCTCAAAAGCACTACTCCAATGAGCCTAAGGGGAAAAGAACATTACTTGGCAAAGCATTTTCTCTGATTATTTATTCAAAGTACTGCTGTGGCTCTGGTGTAAGCACAAAGAATTTGGCAATTCAGAACTTTTGTTTGGATCTACTGACACTGTCATCCCATTGCATGCCAAGGACAGTAATTCAGACTTCCTTAGGAGGAACTAAGTAGGCATAGATTATCCTCAGTGTATAAAACATTTTTTAAAGTGTCTATATCTATGTTTTGTTCTGTACATTTTTCTTTTAACTTTAGTAAGTTTATTTTGATGATACAGAGTCAAAGCCAAACTAGACACATGACTCAAGGTTATCTGGGCTGTACTTAGGTTGCACTTACTTGTACCAGGGTAAGTTCTAGTTCTCTATGTTCCAGAGGAAGTTAGAACTATGAAAAAAGATGCAGATGCCCAAAATTCCTTAATTTTCTAAATACTAAGGTTCTTCAGGTGCAGTGTCAAATAATGCTGATATCACTTGATCCATCTCTCTGAGATAATTTGAAAGTTACTGTTTCTGTATTGCTCCAAATCTGTGGGATGGCAGGGGCACCAAACAAAAGCAAAACCCAAAACAAGACCACCTCCTCAAAATATCTAGGTATGTCAACTTTTAAACTTTGCTCCCCTTAACTCCTGGAGCTCCATTTGTGGATGAAAAAGAGGGTTTCCCTTGTTGCAGGAAAGTAAGAATCATTTCAAAGAATCTCTTTGAAGAAATTTCAAATAAATTACAGAAAATTAATGGTGTTCATTAAACTGGAACACAACAGGAGCTTCATGTGTATGGTCAAAGGCAGGATTTGGATTCGAATCTGTATTTGTGCATCAGTATGGCTTGGACAATTCAGAGCATTAATCTACTTTATAGGAGAACTTACTAAATTTATATGCTACTTTGGCATGCAGTTTTCTGAGCTGATACTCTCAGAGTACCCCCTCCCGTGAAGGTTATTGATAATACCCAAAAAGAGATTGCATTTCTTTGAAATGTAGTTGAGTTTTTTGAGTTCCTAAACATTTATAGCATGCAAAACTGTCAATATATTGTCTGTAGGCGACCATCATCTCAGAAGTGCAGTAACCCTTCTTCTGTTCAGAAAAGCTTGTTGGTGTTTGTAGCATGCCATCAACAGGAATATAGAGTATCTGCAACAAATTATTTTGTAAACAAGCAACTAATCAGGAATTATTTCCTTGTGTTATAGTACAATAACTTCCAATAATGAATGTATTCAAGAAGGCAGTTGTCTGTTTACAGATACTTCATGAACTGAAAAAGTGTTAAACCATATTTTTATGAAATATTAATGTTCTACAGCATCTGGCTTTGCTATGTCATTGCACTGTTTTGAATATAATTTAGAGTTATGTGAGAAATAATAGAAACAATATATTAATTCCAAATCCTATAGAGCTGTTCTGTATCAGAGAAAGCGTGTTAATGGTTCCCTGCCACATGGATGAAAACAGAGCTGTCCCCTCCCTGGTTTTTTTATTGTATATTAAAGACCAAGCTAAGAAAATATGTTGGAAGGCCCCATAGGAAAGATCTCTCACATCATCAGGTTAGAGATTCCAAGTGGGGCATCTGACATTTTCAATAGATTCCTCTCCTCTCTCTGCTTGGGTTTATAGGCTGGCCTTCCATGTCTCTTGAGTACAGAAAACTTGAGTCTTTCTTTCTTGCAAAAATCATGTATGGGTCTGCTTTTTACAGAGGCATCCATCCTGAAATTCATGCATGTAATTTTTTGATTTACAGGTGAAAAATAAATTCACTTGTAAACATGTAGTTGTACATTTGCCTTTGTAAGAATTTGCCTCTATAGGTTTCACTTAGCATGGTGACCATTTTAAGCCATGTGTAATTAATCTGCCATGGAAATTGTTTATTTATTACATAAGTATGCCTTTTAATAAAACTGCTTTGTGAAAACCTAATTGCTACTATAGTAATATAGCATAACAGTTCCTCACATAAATACATGATTATTATGTACAGTCACTTATCTGTGAACGAGCTCTGCTACTACTTTCCTTAATTAACGATACAAAGGGCTCCTTCATCTTTGCATATTCCCTAGCTAGGACATTGATACTCATTATTTCCTAAGTCCAAACACTGAAACTGTGTCAAGAATGCATCTATCACCAGATGGGTACTTATAGTCAGCGGAATTTTCCACTGTGTCAGCAAATTCAGCAATTTGCAATTTCTGTATGTCTGACATGTTTTTATTGGTGAAGATCACTTTCAAATACCAAGATCATGAGACTGATTCCTCGGTTAGTCTCTTCAGCAGTTGAATGTAATGATAGTAATTAACAGCCTGTGATTAGGAGCCACTCTAGAAACTCTTTGAATGTTAATTTGCTTCAACTAATATGCAGCGCTTCTGTGTAATGAGAACCATGCTATAGGTTCATGTGAAATCAAATTATTTTCCAGCATTTAATCACACAAATGATTCTCAGTTAATCACTTGAACAGTAAACCTCAATGTTCTAATAAGTGACATTTTTCATTTGATTTATTACAAATATAGGTGATGGTATTGTGAATCGAGTACCATTTCTTCAAAAAAGGTCAAGAACACACCATGTGGATCAGATGGTAACCAAGGTAATCTCATTTTATCTTTTTGAAGCAAGGCATTTTCAGCCTTTCTTTTATCCTCCACTTTTTGGTTCTTTATCCTCTCATTTTCCTTGGGGTGCTTTTCTGCATGACACCTGGAGCGTACACCTGAATTGCACTTCCTCTTTTTCAGAATGTAGATTCCCAGGAAAACTGAACCAGTTGCATTTCAGTGCACTTGAAGAGGGTTGTAAGGAAGCAAGGCAGAATGAGCTCACCTTGCCAGTGGACAGGAGACATCATGAAAAAACCACAATGGAATCAGGTATTAGCCATGTGAGTTTCTGCATTCCTTTTTGTGTTTTGCATTTGCAAAGGCAAACCATACTGTTGAGAATAACCAAATTATTCCATAGGTGAAGGAGTGAAACACGTTGGAAAAAAAACTATGCTCATTACCTAAGTGCAAACTTAAGAGAAAAGGCTTTCTCTTGTCTTCTGGCTGTTTGGGAAAATATGCATTGTGAGCAGTGACACTACAGATCTGAAACTGCTTGCTTTCTCCTTCTAGAAATTGATACTGACCAGAGCCCCCTGCATCAGCATCATCCCACTGTGAGTGGACCCTAGCCCATACCCATCTCACTGCAATTCTGTTGTCTAGTTCAATTCAAAACTGGGAGAAAGGAATAAAAGAGGATTATTTGAGAGAGATATTTTGAGGCTATTTTTCATTTAGTGTTTAAAATTCAAGTTTTCAGAATGTAAGCACTTGCTGGTTTGTCCCTCCCCATTCTGGCTACTTTCTCTTCTAGCAACTCTACTTACTCTACTTACTCTCTTCTTATTCAGATCTTTCTCATGACAGTAACGCAGTTCTTCACCTTGAAGAACTACAGCAAAATTCAGACCTGGAGTGAGTATAATAAACAACACCTTTAGCCGCAGTCAAGGAATATAATAGTCCTAAATGCTTAAGAAATCTTCCTAATTTATTGTAATTTGGCCATTGGGCTAAATATCCCCTCTTGGAACTTAGAGCTAAAAGCAAATCATATGCAGCCATGCAATCTCTTTTATTACTCCCAACACCCTTGGTGCTGCACAGGAAACTCCATCTGACACTTCTTGCAGTGTCTGATGCCCTGCTCAGGATACAGAGAGTGGAGATCACAGATCTGATTCTGCAAGCTGGCACCTGCCAGTAAGGACAGGTTTGCAGCTTTTTTTAGCATTGTTCACCCAACACAATAAAGAGGGGATTTTGAAAGTCAGCACTCCTGAGGATAGGTAGAATGAAGGGGAATGGTTCTAATCTAATTGTAAATGCCCTGTTTTTAAAACACTTCTTGTCAATAAATCTTTCCAGTCACAGACATTCTGGCAGCCCACAGCACAGTCAAATCAGGAGTCCAGACCCAGTTATGATATTATGTTTTCATTAATCAATGCATTAAAAAATGTAGAAAGTTACATTGAATTGGCTGACTTAAAAATGTGTTCAGTCTTCAGAAGGTTGTTTTGGTACAAATACTGAGAATTTCCCAGACTGTGCTGTATTTTCACCATTCTGCCTTTTAATTGCACTTAACACCTAAAAAAGGGCTTGTTCAGAAACCTATCTACAGACTGAGAACAGGGTTCAGATTTTGAGCTACAATTATGTTTTTGCAGCCCAGTTGCTGCGTGGGCTTAAGCAGCTCATTTTCCAAATATACAGTGAAGGAAATAATGCTTCTCCATCTCAGCAGTGAATAATGTTGGTTTATATCTAGTTAATATTTTTAAGCATTTAGAATTGCCTACAAAGATGTAAGTAGAATCCTTTTTCCCACTATATTGCTTCTTTCACTATAAATTCAGACACGGGAGTTGAGCTGAGTCCTCTTTCTAATAACTTTTATGTTGACTTTTTGGTTGCTGTCCAGCTTTCTTCAAACTGCTCTCAGGCAGGAAAGGGGTATTCTTAGTTTTCTATTTTTTTGCTGCTCCCATGTCCCCCAGCCCTGAATCTGCCTCTATTTCTCTAATGCTGGACCTATGCAGAGTACTGTGACCCCTCTGAATATTGAGAACTTCTACCATGTATAGATTATTGAGACAAGGTCTGATTAGCTGGGCCACACTCAGGTAACTCAGTGTTAAGTCTAACTCTTTTAAAAAAAACAAAAAACAGTTTGTGAGGTAGTTTATCTCATACATTTTTCACTTCTTTCTTATTTTATTTCTTCTGTTCAAAGAAGCAGGCAGCTCCATCTACTAGTGGCAGCTTTCCTCCAGTGCTATCATGAGATTCACTACTGATGTTCTATAAATGCCAGCCAAAATCTATCTGCAAGAACATCTGCTCAACAGTGCAAACCTGATGTAATTACCAACCATCATCTTTTATCCTCCTGCTGGGGCAACTGCTCCAAAGATGACTTTTTGCCCTGAACTAAAAAGAAACTTGCTATTATGTACAAAAACTGCCACAGAAAACTAACATAGCTTATACACAAATTCTAACAGAATCTTTCAGCTACAAGAGATAAATTCCCAGATAGCATAAGTCTTGTGGAAATACTTTTTTTTTTTTTTTAAGTTTCTTATTGTTTGCGTCTGCTTCATACATTGCTGTTGTATGAGATAATTGTAAAGGGGTAGCAATAGTTATACAAGAGAACTCTTCTCAAGAAATATATAATCACAAAAAAGATGCTGCAGATGCTCAAATTTGACTGTAATTAAGTTATAACAGGATGTCATTTATGTGTGTGTGTAAACAGGTGGTAGATACTAGGAGATTAATATTCTGTACATATAAATATACACAGTAAGTGTATACTGTATTTACTTGTAGAAAAATCACAAATTTCCGCACTTTATGATACTAATGCCAGATAAATGTTGCAGAAATCATTGATATACAGCTCATACCTGTCAGCAGCTTTTTTGTGACTATGTACTGATACCTTCCTCTCTGGGAATTGTTTCCAACATTGCAAACCTCCAAGGACTTTCAATTAATTACAGTCTTCTCTCTCAAGCAGTCTGATAGATAAATGCTTCCATTTTCCTTGAGCTGAGAAACTGTTTTCCAGAAGGGCCATCTACCTTGATGTTCAGTTTCACATTCAGAGTCTCTGGCTGACTTTTCAGTCAGTGAAAGTGTAATGTGAATCCTAAGTGTAAAAACTCTGATAACCCCAGCACAGAAAATGTTATAATTACAGGGTCATATGTTTCTTAAACAACATTAGTTTTACCTCATTCCTTGGGAGGAGCATCCAATTTTGATTGAACCTGCATAACCTTGTACCTCAGGTATTTAGGGGAAATCACCTCACCTACAGTTTGCCTGTTATGCTGTTTAAAAAGGCAGGGAAACCTGGACTGCTAAAACATAATCAGAAAGACCCACCAAACCAACATTATTTGATGTGCAAATGCAACATGCACAGGATGAGGTTTCCACTGCATTTCTAAATAAATACATTTACAAGCCACAACTAAACTTCTGGCAGAGCATCATGTCAGCATTGCCTGCTTTGCTTGAAAATACATGCCTGTGGGACCCAAGGCAAGAGCTCCTTGCTCAGCAACCTCTCTGCTTCTAATCCTTTATGACTTCCAGAATTGTATTCTGGTTCCTGGAGATTGTGATCATCCCTTATAGCTTTGGTGGGATATGTCTGCATAGCTGAAGCAGGTAGGGCTGTGCTAAAACGGGCTATTTTCATAGATTTAACAATGTCCTAGACACACAAGTGGGGATTCCTTCTCAGAGGCAGCAGAGGCAGGTAAATATTGGCACTGAGGGGAGCTGCTTTGATATATATGTATTTCCATGCAGAATGGTGGGTTTTGCACATTCTCTGCTATATTCTGATCTTGAGTTACTCTTAATCAATCCATTCTCAGTATTGAGGTCCACAGGGCTGCAGCGTGCTGCACCAGCAAAGAACTTCTGTCAGTAATGGTGACTTAATTAAATACTTCAAAGACATCTGCAGTGACATTTATTCACCTCTTCACGCAGCTGCCCCAGACTTTTTGGTAAACCTGTTGATATTTTTATTTCTCTGGATAGCCTTCCTATTGCTGCATGTCTGCAGTTTATCATCTGAGAAAAGATGAAATTGCAATGACAGAACTAGACCTTGTTATGCTATGAGTAATATTACACACAGCCCAGCACTTCTGGAGGGAATCTTGAATGCTGGTGCTTTATATACATGATAAACAAGCGGAATTTGGTTTGTATTTGAGATAATTTATGGTATAGGCTGCTTCACGTGTAGCTGCTGCCGTGCTGTTCTTTCATGCCAAGATTCATTACCCTTAATGCATTGGCTAACATCTCTGGGACTTCTCTGAAGGTCTGTTAAAGAGCCCTCAAAGAAAAGGATACAGATTATAGCTTCACAGGTTTTTCATAAATGTTTTAGACATTTGGAACATGTCATTAAAATTTTTCAAAAGGTACATAAGGAAAGCATAGTACTAAATATTTTCTTCTTCCTACTTATTTTTGGGATAATGAATTTTCTGCTTATTGTAGCATATTTTGCCTGTTGTTCTTTGCCTGTTGATTTACAAAGAACTAGAACAGTTACTATATTGCTCAGTAGAAGCAGCACTGAGTAGCACTCAATATCTATTCCATATAAACCTGCCTCCCTAAAATTGTAGCTTGTGCTTGTGGAGCAAGGAGATAAAATGGAGGTAAAAGCCTATTGGATTAGTATGGCACCTTCTAGATCCACTTAGCAATTCTTTTGCAGAGGGATAAATGACAGGGAAAGGGTAAACTGGGTAAACTGGGAGATTCATGCTGTAGGTATCAGTACACTAGACAATATGCACTCCAATTACAAAAAAATGAGCTTAATTCTAAACTACTATGCAGTTGAGGTTTAATACACATTGCCAGTGGGACCTGCCTAGAAAACAATTCTAAACATTTCTATAGACAGTGCATTTGGAGGCTCATTTGTGTCAGATTTTGACCTCATATTGAGAAGTGTGTGGGGCAGCCAGCACCAATTCTTGCCTCTTCCCCCGCAGGGAACTGGTGCACCATCCTGAAAGGATCTGACATGGAGTTCTGTGAAGGGGATGGAACAACAGAGAACTGGAGAAGAGGATACAGGTTGAGGCTACATGGTCTCTTGTGTCTGCATGATGCCCCAAGTGTGAGTAAGGAGAATCTCCAAGGCTGGATGCAGGGCCGTGGGTGGGTGGTGGCACAGGGACAAGCAGGGCCACATAAGGATGGCAGGGAGATGGCAGAGAGATGGCAAGTCTGCATCTTGTCTGCTTCATTCAGCGATGAGAACAGCATTGAGTCCAGCCCACTCCCTGCTTTGCTGGCCCCCACGCATGGCCATGCACTTCTGGTACAGTGCCTCTGCTGGCACAAAGCACTTTTCCTGAGGCTGTTGTCAATGTAGTGTGACTGAACCTATTGCAAATCCCAGCTGGACATCGCCTTCAGGATCTGTACCTGTAGTGCCCTTCGCATCTGGGACAAACAAAATGCTGCACCCCTTGGAGGCACTTTGTGCTCTCTGGTCATTTGTCTTCCACATGGAATTCCTGCTTTCCCAGGGAAATGGTGGCATGTAACATTTCCTCAAACACTGAAGCCTGAATGTACACCTACCAGGCCTTCATCATGGGTTTTTCTGCAGTCAGTCACAACAACCTGAACCTTCCTCGAAACTCAATCAAACCAAACCAGGTCCTCTCTCAACAACTAATCAAACTCTTCGGAACACTGGTACAGGTTTCCAGCAATTCTTACTTAATTGCCCTTTTCATCCACTTTGACAATATACTATAGTAAAAATACTAATTATTATTCTTACTATTTTCATCTGAAAGAGTAAATAGCATTAGAAATATGCTCATAGTGTATTTCCCCAAGGCTGAGGTCAGGAATTATTGGAAATATAAAACCAAGTTCTATTCCTACAAAATTTCCAGACCAAAGTTATTTAGATACACTAAGTTGCAAATCTAGGTCAGCTGCAATGTATGTGATCTGGATTTTACTAAAAGAAAATTAAAAGGTATATTTCAAAATTAATTATGTATGCTTGTAAGTATGTGTAAGTGAACACCCTTAAAATCTGTACAAAGATTAGATTTATAGAGTAAAATTCAATAGTATTTTACAAAGCAATAAAAGTATGTGTTGATTCTCATGAAAAAACATCAATATATTTTAGTTTTAATAATGACAAGGTTTAATAAATAAGATCCAGTTATCAGCTTCATGGATAATGCAACATAAAATATTTTCTCACATACCTATGCATTTCATTTTTATTTTTACCAGTCTTCTCAATTTGCTTTTACTATTTCTCCTTTTTTTGTTTTTTTGTTGTTTTTTTTTTTACAGTAGACCTTGGCAAATTGTTTTACTCCTTTTTCTTTGAATTTCAGGATGAGTAGTTTCATGCAGAAAGGTTATTTATTTTTGTAAGCATGTCTGGCAGGGAAATGGGTGTAGTTTGTTTCAGTGATTTTTGCATAGAGAATGACATAATTATTTTTATATCTCTTGGTTGAAAAAGAATCTTGCAATCTACTGGCCTTGAAAGCTGTTGTCTTGGTATTTTCCTGTATTTATTCTGGAAATGCAATCAATGCAAACAGATATAAAATAATCCAGTTTATTTCACTGGATCCTCTGTAGCTGGAATATACCAGACCACTAGCTTTTACCTGCTACTCAACATCAAATGGTGGCACAGCACTTAAAGGAAAAATTTATTTTTCAGAGATGAGGTTGTCTTTTCCTCCAGGCTCCATGGGGTACAACTGCCCTAGAAGTGGGTATCACTGATTCTGCATACCTTACATGTGATCTTCAGATTAGCACAGAAATTTTTCTCCTTTGCTACAATCACCATCTTTGAAGAAACTCCCCATTTCTATTTCTTCTCCTCTGAGCTGTGAGGAGGAGCTCAGTAGTTCCAGAGTGGCCAGACATCGTCCATGTTTATGTAAATACAAAGTATTTGGAGCGAATGTTGCAGTGTGGGATTGGTGGTGGATTTTAAAATGTACCCAGGTGCTGAAGCAGGAGGTGTTTGTTACTGCCCATTTAGCAAAGCACTGGCAGGACCCCTGTTGACCTTCTGTGTGTGACAGTGGGAGCAGTCCCTGCTGTACAGGAGGATCAGCCTCTTCAATTGTTTTTTCCCTTCTTGCCTTGGTGCTGTATTTGGGAGCATACATTAAGTTAAATCTTGTATTGGCTCACTCAGCTGGTGCCACTCTGCCTCCCCAGAGCCAGAAGGACAAGCGGACAAGTCGTTTTCTGCTTTATTAAGAGATTTGAAGGTCAGAGCATCAAAATGGTAATTTCAATCAGAGCCAGTCTGGTTGCTCAGCAGACTAGCAGAGCAACTGTAGGTTGCAGATCTTAATGCATGCAGAGACTGTGATCTAATTCTGAGCACTGCTTCTTGGGTCAGATCTGGTTGAGTCAAATTGTGATGCACCAGCCCATCGGGTCGTTCCTGAGAGGCTGCCCCCCACCTAGGTGGCAGAAAATAAAACACAAAGAAGAAAGGAAATGGAGACCTTTCTTTGCTGAATAAGCACAAATTTCTGCATTAAGGATTAGCACTTCAAAAATAATCCACTGTTCCCTTTAGTATAATCTCAGCAGACATACTAAATTCAGTGTCAAAGCCTCTGCAGGTACTGTCAAGTACCAGACATAGGCACTCCTTGCAAATGGATGGGAGTAGAAAGCAAGGACTGAAAGAAAGAGAATAGATTAATTTCTTATTGTCTCTCAATTAATCCTTGTAGTGCCAAATGGCATAATGTTGACTACAACAGGACATTGTTAGGAAGTCACAGTTTTATCCAAAAAGGAGAGAGGGATTGCAATGGCTTGTTTTCAGGTGTAAATATAACACTTTTCCCTGACAGTGTAATAACTAATGAGGATTTGTACACCCTTGAAGGAATAGCAGCATTTTTTAAACAAGTATACATGAGTTTTTAGACCGTCACTACAGCCCTCCCCAGATGCATAGGTCTCTGCCCAGCCCCAGCACACCAACAACAGCAGAACCGGCAATTATGTAGCAACTGTGAATAACATTTTTCAGGCACTGTGGGTACTGTATTAGAAGAAAAAAAACCCAAGCAAACAGATTAGGAAAATGGAAGTATAGCACAGCGGTTAATCACATAGTTGTCTCATTTAAATCACTGGGTCAAGTCATTTTTGTGTAGTTATGCATGTTTTTAAGACATGCTTGGTATGTCATGAGATTGTGTAATCTCATAAGTGCAGCTATTCATTTCCCTTATGTTTGCCCTACCTTTGGAGGAAGGAATGCTCCTCTTTTACTGGTCATGGGTAGCTGGTGTACGAGGTGTGGGCTTGTTAGCAGGAGCTGGTAAGCCCTGCAATAGGATGAACAGCCACAGAGTCCTGGTTTAAAAATAACTACTTATTGCTGAAGAGATGGTAAATTACAGAAGTTGCTTGACTCCAGTGATACTACAGCAACCCTGCAGTAGACAATGAAAGTGGCAGGCTAAGTGGCCTGCTAAATTCCCTGTACTCTGCAAAAGTTGAAACCAGTGGAAGCCAGAGCAGGTAGGCACAATTACAAATGGGGAGCTCTGGCAAAGATGGAGTGCAGGTGGTGGGAGAACAGTAGTAAAATGATGTGTTTTATGTTACTGGTGTCCCGTCTTTTATTTACTTTAGTCTGCTGGCAGGATGTTTGTCTGTAAACATTACCACAAAACACTTAAACAGGAATAAAAGTAACTTTTATTGAAGGAATTTAAAAGTAGTTTCTGGAAAACATGCAAGAAACACCATGTGGACTCCACATCTTCTTCAAAGTAGAGCGAACACAGCAGGGATCCACTACTGTCACCAAAACCAAATCAAAATTGCACCATTTAATATTTATGTAATTGAAAGTATAAATCCAGTTTGCTGCCTGAAAGTACCTCTCATGACAGCAAAAAATTCATCTTCTCAATCTTGTAATAACATCAAATTAATCCTGTAGTTTTGGCATAAACCAGCAACATCAGGAAAAGAGGGCTTACCACATATTGCAAAATACAACTTTCCATTCTTTAAACTAATTAGAGAGGCAGCCAGTAGCACCACTATGGTTCTGTCAGCATTTCCACAATAAAACCCCCTTTCCAGGGCTTTATAACTTGGCTGTAAAAAATTAGCTTCAGGCTGAAGCTTGGCATACCGTGGTTCACCCCAGCAGCAGATCAAGCTGTGCATGTGGTTATGTGTGTGGTTTGTTGATTGTTTCCTAAATACAAATTTTAATTACAATTAATTTTGCTGCTTCTTGGAAGACAATTATAAAATAAACAAATTTTTAAATAAAGTTACATTATTTGGCAGGCTCTTGCAGCAAGTTGTTAAAAGTATGGAAGTTTGAGGTGCAAAGAGTACAGCCTTGTGATGCTTTTTTTGTTTGAAATTAAATCATCAAGGGAAGTTTGAAAGCAGGTTATTGCACTTGAATAATGCACCAAGCAGCTTTGACAGAAAAATTCTCCACGAAAGTAACTCTCATGAGGGCACATAGTCCCTGAAGTGCTTGGAACAGCTGTACCAAAGGGAGGATCCGTGTCCAGGCCACTAAATACTCACATGAAGCAGCAATCAGTGCCCTTTTCCACTTTGCATGTAGCAGTGACAATACCAGTCTTTCCCAGAGAAAAAATAAGTCATCTCTTCCAGTTGTGGGTGGCAAACTGCTGTTTGTTGAATTTCCATATTATGGATGATCTCAGTGCATTATTAGTTCATAAGTGTTCACATAACTCGTTATATTCACACATTTTGCAGTGAGCTGACTAGCATAAATAATCCTGATTGTAAATGTTTCTGTTTCAGCTTCACTCTGGTCTGTAAGAAGGCCCAAGAAGTCAAGACACTACCATGCACCTGGAAACACTGCAGCATGAACAGAGAAGTGGAAGTACTTAAAAGCAAATCAGAAGGACTGGTAAGAGGAGCAAAGCTGACTAATTCTTTTTTCAGGGGAGTTTCTTAATTTTGATACAGTTGCATGTTTTGTTATTTGTCTTCAGCATTTTTAAAAGTTAATAATAGTTGATTGTTAAATAAAAATAGGTAAAATATGCAAGCCTTGGAAGTTAAATTTGCTTCTTCCAAAGAAGCAAAGACTCTAAAAGCACATAAGAGATGGAGAATGTCATCAATATGCAGTAACATGCTCTCCAAATCATTCTTCAATATAAGTGTCACGAAGAAAACTAACAATCCACATCCAGTATTCCTCGATCAATGAACAGTTGAAGATGAAAATTAATATTATAGAGCAGAATAACCAATTATAAGCCAATTCAAAAGTCTATTCATCACGGACTCATTTTTGCAATGGGTGGATGAGACTTGAAAGGGAGAGAAAGTGAGTGAGTAAGCAGCAATGAGCCAACTCACCAGCTTCCCAAGCACATGGCTTTGTCACACCCCCAAAACAGAGTTTATGGCTGATGAACAGTGAAATATTTGGGCACAGCCCATCTTCCCAACTATAAAGAATCAGCTAAGAGCTGCCTCTCTTGCAGAGGTAGGCTCAGGTTCTCCATTAGATCAACAAAATTTTGTTCCAGCTTTAATTTTCTCCCAGAGTAGCTGCCAGGATATCCTTGAACACATAAACCCAATTAAGCCAAGCTAAACTGATCATTAGGCTTTCAAGTATGTGTCTGCTGAAATTTTATAAGGCTGTAGTCTGCTTAAAGTTTCACCTCCTGCAGCCACTTGCAGTTGACCCTGGGAGTTCACTGAAACAACAGAGGCTCCTAAATTTCTGGGAGAGTCTTTGAGTTGTCTCAGAATTAGAGAGGCTGCCCAGATCACTCTGGCTCACAGGAGAATTGTTCCAAATTTCTTTTTAACATCTTTACTCCTTCCAGCTGCTGAGATGGCACCCACTCGCAACAGCTGGTGTGACTCTGACCTGACCTACACCTGTGGGCAACCCAAGAGTGTGCAAATGGAAAAGCACATGAAGCAGATGTAGGAGATATGTATGTGCTTCTTCAGGCACCATTTGTCACCTTGTGGAGTGGTTAAATTTTCTGATTTATTCTCCCTTTGCAAAAATGATCATGATCAGGCTGTGACCATCGAGATTTCATCCAGCAAGTGCTAGTACACAGTGGAAAATAAAGAGAACCTAGTGCTTAGTGTCCCACTTCACCTCCCCACCCCAGTTCCAGCTTATAAAGGAAGCTCACCTTCACACAAACTCCTCTAGCTCTCCAGAACATGCTGGCCAAGTATCCAGTAACACCAAATAAACTGAAGAGAGTACGCATGGCTCCCTAATTCTGCTGCTTTCTACTGACCTTACTTATCATTGTTGTGACCATGTTGTCAGAAGCCAGTTTCACTGACCCAGGCTAAGAAATCAACATCAGTTCAGCTCATCTGAGCTTTGTTTTCTTGCAAGGTTAGTTAATACTTAAATAGACTGCAAGGCCAGGTGAGTAGATGTATAGGAGAACACCAGAGGGATTTTATACACAGCCATGGGCCAACCCCAAGGCCACAGCCAGTGTCTGTCCATCCTCATGTTCACTTTTCCCCGTCTTATTAGACATTGTGAGCATACTCTCTCTTTAAGTGCTGTGTTTCTCCATCCTTTAGTAGGTCTTCTGTGATAGTAAGTATCTCACGTACAGTTTTGCTCAAGAGGTGTTCGCTCCCTTTGATTCCCTTCTGAGAGCACTCAACAGCTGTCTGGCTTAAGTTCTGTTTTCTTAAATTTGGGGATGTGCTGACTAAACTACATGACGAGCCAAATGCAGTCAAAAATGTGTAAGAACTTTATTTAACATATCCCAATAGGAAAAAAACACAGTATTTTTACATGCAAAAATTCATGTATAGGAAGTAGAGGAACATAATAGCGTAATATTTCATGGATCAGGAGGACTTTCAGGCCATCAATATCCAAGCTATTGTGCTGTCATTGCCCTAGGACTGTATGGCCTCTACAGCTTCATGTGCTGAATAAGTAATTCCCAATATTTAAAGATATTCTTTGCCTATTTGGAATCCCTCTGCTTGTTCTATTTTTTTTTCTGAAAGGCACTGCCAGGCTCCTCTTTCCTGGCAGTTTTGATTTCTGTATTTCTAAAAGAATCTCCTCTATGATTTCTGCAACGTTGCATACCACCCAACCAAACGGGAATCCAAGGTCTACTGCCAGTGACTGCTGAGAACACAGGAGGGTGAAAGAAGACAAAACTCCAGCTAGATAGTGCATAATTCTGACTGCTGAAAGAAATACATCCTGAGGGCTGAAATCAGAGGTGGCATAAAGAGGTAAGTCAGGGCAAGTATCTGTACCATAACTAGTCTGAATTAAATGATCAAAACTAAAGATGGATTCAGGTATAAAGAAAAGGGAAATACAGCAAATGATAGTAAAAAATACATTCCTATTGCATTCAATTATCAGAAAATGTGTACCTCAGGCTGACCCTGATATATACCAGGTAACCACATTGTGACTTCTGTCACTGCCTGTGACTGGTCTTGCACCATGGCAGAGGCTGAAAAAACAGGAAGAGTGGTCATTTTTCAAATGTATATTTTTGTATTTTAAAAAAAACATAACGATCTTTATAAAAGTCTAAAATTTTAAAATAATTTAAAATAATTATATGGAAGTTATATGTGTATATTTGTAAGTAATATGACTGTAGTTAATAATAATGCCTATGGTACTACACTTAGCTATTATTTCCTTGGCTTCCTTTCTTAAGCTAAAGCTAACTTGGTGATTTGTACCATTCTGTCAGCCAACAGGAGAGAGCAGTGAACATCCCATCACAATATCGGCACTTGCTTCCTTTGCTGAAACCCTGCATGATTGCACTGTACTGGTTGCATTGTCCAGAGGCCCATCACAAGTTTCCCTTCTCAGTCTGTGTTCTCCAAGCACTCCCAGGTCATGCTGGCAGGGAACAGTGACTTCCAGGGAAATCAGAATGTTGCGCTAGTGATGAATTTGGTCCTTTGTAAAAAGAGGCTGCTACCCTTCTTTTACCTCTTTCTAGAACTGCAGCAGGAAATTCCTCTTTCCAATCCAATCATTCATACAAATCTCTTCATCTTTTTGTGTGAAGCTCTCAGTCTCACAATGAAGAACAAAAGCTAAATCCTACAAAACAACATAAGGAAGATGCCAGTTATAGTTAGGCAAAATTTAACACACTCTCCCATGCCTGTTAATGTTCTATGTACCATCATGCATGCAGCTGAAGGAGTAGATAGAAAATAGGCTGGGAAATGGAAGAAAATGAAGTTCACAGCAAAGAGTGTTTCCCCAAACAGAAAGACTGGAAATTGCCTCTTTCTTTCTCTCTAAAAGAGTTGCCCTCCTCAACTCCATCTGACAACTTGCTGCTAAGTCTCACTCTTTTAGTTATCAGCTTGCTTTTGTTACCCTGTTCATAGGAAAAGAAATCAAGCAGACAAGTCTGGACAGCAGATAGATGAGTATTTGGCAGTGTTTCTTGAGAAGCTTATCCTAGAGAGCAACTACAATCTAGGTAAGGTTCAACTTTTCTTCGTGCTTGTTTCAAGGACAGTTTGGCAGCTCCATACTTCCCATGTATGCTTTGCAGCTTATGCATAAATGCAAATTTCCTCCCCTGGGTATCATCCCACAAAGAAACAAATAATAATGGAAAAAAAGTTCGAGGGAGATACTTGTAAATTATAAAAATCATTTGCATCCATAGTGATACATTTTACATAAAGATCTTTGAAGCAGCCTTTTTACTCTCACGTGTGAGAAAGGTAAAATGCCTTTTTTCATAACCAGTAACTATACAGATAGTTATGCTGGAATGGGGAGGGACAAACAAACCTAACGATGACAGATCTCTACAGAAAGCTGTTAGTATGCCAGATCTTATTACAGAGCAGTGGGAGGCCTTGTATGCTACGTACCAGCTCTATAGGGACCTCCATATTTAAAATGATGAAAAAAATGTGATTTGAAAAACCCCTCATGGGCAGCCTTCAAAGGCACAGACAGGTTCTGACTGGATTAACATTTATTGACTGTTTAAGCCTGCTTTTTTGCTTCAGGACAGAGATACACGAGTTTAATTGCAGAGGCTGTTCTGCCAACTGATCACTAGAGTGGCAACCAAAGCTTTACTAATCGGTCCTTCATTAAAGAAAAGTCTCTATTACAAAACAAATTAAGCATGCTCTGATCCCAACCCGCAGGTCCAATGGCATTACAGCAAAGTTTAGGCTGCTAGAGCACCGAAAAACTTATTAAGGTTTAGCGCTGAGATAGCACTTTTGTATTGATTTTACAATACACAGGTATTATGATTTATGGAGTGCTAGTGTCACTCTAACAAGCTGAAGGACACACAATATCATCTCCAACATCATTAAAATTCAGAAGCCTCTAGAACTAACTCATCAACCACTGTGCATTGTCACAGGCTATAGAGCCGTATTCCAGTTGGAAAATGCCGTGAGTTTCCCGGACAGTTGTCTTCCGGAATAATTAAATTTATAAAAAAAAGGGGGGTGAGGGGAAGAGAGAGAATTCAAACCCTGCGTGTGTTTTAAAACCCTTCCGTGAGTGTGTAGTTCTGTAGTAGCAGGCACTGTTCTTTACTATGGCCTGTTCGAACCGCGCTGCTCCGGCTTTGCTGCCCGCTCTAAGGCGCCGCAGAGCGCCAGGACTCCCTGGGCGCGCAAACCCAACGGGGACCGCTCGGGGACAGCCGGCCGCTCTTCTGCCTCCGTCTGTATCCCGAATGCTTTATTTTAACGAAGTTTCGGTGCGTACCGCATCCCAGCCCTCCCGCCCAGGCGGCCGCTCTCGCCCCTTTTCACGGAAAAGCCCAAACCCCGCGGTTCCGCATCGCGCTCCTTTCCGCCCGATGTAAACACAACGCGGCGCCGCCACCTGCAGCTGCTCGGCACCCCCAGCCCGTCACAGCCTGCCCTGCCGCAGCTGCAGAGGCAGCGGCAGCGGGCGGGCCCCGGCCTGGCCCGGCGGCCCCTCAGCCCCGCGGCCCCTCAGCGCCGGCCGTTCCGCGGTGCGCGGGCGCCCCCTGTCGGCGGCCGCGCGCAAGGGCGGGCCGGGGCCGCGGGCACGATCCCTGAAGGGCGCGATCCCGCATGGTGGGATCCCCTCTGGGCGCGATCCCGCATGGTGGGATCCCCTCTGGGCGCGATCCCTGCTGGGCGCGATGCCCTCTGGGCGCGATTCCTGCTGGGCGCGATCCCTGCTGGGCGCGATCCCCGCAGGGCGCGATTCCTGCCGGGCGCGATCCCGGCCGGGAGCGATCCCCGTATGGTGCAATCCCCGCCGGGCGCGATCCCGGCCCGGCTGCCCCTCACACGGGCTCCGCTCCGCCCGCTGCGCGCCCGCCGGCCGCTGCCTCCTGTGCCCCGCTCCCGAGCTCCTGACGCCAGCTTCGTGTGCCACGGCTGCTGGGGGAACGCACAAAAGGCATAATTCTGCCTTTCTTCTAGCGACCGCCAAGCGCCCGCAATTTTGTAACAGGGTTGACAATAGTACCTATAGCATTGAGTGTGCCTGGGCTAGCTGAAGGAATTTGTCTTGGCAAAATCCTGTTTTCCTGTGCCACGCTGCACTAAGTAGTCACAGTTTGTAATTATGCCGACAGGAATCCTCAAGCCCAATTGTTTTATGTGCTTTTCATACACCAGTGGCATTTACATCAGCGCTACCAAATCACTTAAAAAGGGGATGCAGGAACAACAGCATGAACCACCTGGGTACAAAACCCATTTGTTTTTAACGAGGCAGTGTGCGGTGCCAAGTATCATTATAAATATTTCTTTTACTCAGTGATCACTGGGTAGATGTTATTTCCTACCTCAATTAATGAAAAGTGTCATATTGCTATTAGATTTGCTATATGATTATAATCAAGTATAGAAACATACCTTCTACAAACACTTTTGTGTGCAGCTCCCCTTACAAGCTGTGTGAATGTTTCAAAGTCAGGGACTTGGGTAGCTAAACTTATTAGAAAGCAGCCTTAGCTGAGGAGTTCCAATGCTCTAAATTGACACAGCCTCGAGATGTGGCCCATGTTTCTGTTTGTCACATACCTACTATTTTTTCTCTCCCAAATTCTGAAATATCTAAATATTTTTATCTTTGAGTATGCTTGAAAATGCCATTTTAATTTCTAAAATACTCCCTAAATTATTTTTCAGACTAACATTAAACTAGAGCTTATTGATCACTTTAATCTTAAATTATCCCTAAAGATCTTCAGATTTACATTTTACACTGATATAAGTCTTAGTTAAATTGGGAGAGTCTCTTGATCTCAAATTTCAGAAGTATCATCAGCATAAACAAGATCAGGATCAGCCCATAATATGTGAGTAACAAACGTAAATGACTGAATGAAAACCCACACAAAAGTATATATTAGTATTTCTGTCTGCTGAGAATTCAGTACCCTCCTCTTTTGGATCCCTTACAAATCTATTAAGACTCAAGCAGTTCTGCAAAATGATACTCCAGTATGTGCAGCTCAGTAACAGCTAAAAGAATAAATTAAGTCTTCTTAAAATTAATATAATATATATACATCAAAGATTAGATGTTTTCAAAACTTGTGTAAATATATATTAGACAAAGACACATTAGAGTGGTAGAACTTGTTTATATTTTTGTTGCTTATGTTTTTAATAGCGTATTATTTCTAAGGAAGGAAGAAAAGGCTTTCCTTTCCATTATAGCCAAAGATGGAAATAACAAAACTCAATCAGTCCTAAAATTAAAATTAGGAGGCTGGATCAGCATGAAAGCAATTGTGTTATAAGTCAGTGTTAAGATGTTATTGATAGAAAAGCTAATGCAATACATTTTCTTCTGTCACACGTTTCTGGCCCAAAGCAATTTGCCAACCAGCAAACCACCTCAGCATAAACACCAGGGAGCCCCCGCTGGGTCCTGGAAATCCCGCTTGTCTGCAAGTGCACAATATACAAGGCAAATCTCCATAAAGCTCAGTGCCACAGTTGAATACAAACACTCCTCAGGTCCTGCTGTGACTTGGCATACCCCGCTGGACAGCTGGAAACTGAGAGGAAAGGAGCTGCTGCCAATAACGGGTTACAGGGGATTGTCGGCACAAAGTTTCCTGGAAACAGGCAGTGACTGACGTTATTATTTTGTTGGAGGATACTGATGTGATATGTAAGATAGATGCAGTGATACACAGTTGCATTTGATAAATATTTGAGAGGATATACCGTAAAACAGCACCTTTTTGATATGATCCATGTGCTTTGGCTAAGAATTAAACCCTGAGAAAAACAAACAGAACTTGTCCCAACCTTTCGTTTTACCCAACATAATTCTGGATATCAGATATTGCCCTAAATGTCATTTTATTATGTGTATCAAAAAGATTTAGTATGCTAAGGGTCATGAATGTGTATCTAACACCTCTGCAGCTGCAGTTTACTGTAGATAGATTACATACAGTCACTCTTTCATTTTTTTCCTTGGAACCACTTGCAATGAATTGCTACTGGCGATCATTAAAAAAAGATTGCTCTTTTTATGTAGCTTGAATATATGAAATGCTACTTATCTGCATTCTGATGTGAAGAATGCTTCAAAGAAAATTCAAAGATGTAAATGAAACACCTTAACTAGAGATTGGCATACACGATCATCATTAGTCTAATGTAATATAATCTTTAACGTAAAGAAGCTACATTTTTTAACCCTGAATAAAAGCCCAGCATTCTCTATGTGTTATAATAAATTAATGCAATAAAAACAGGTACACTTATCCTGTAAAGAAGCTTATTAAGCAGACTGCTAGTGCTGCAAAATTCAGCATACAGTAAACAATACTCTTTTTTTGTTAGAATAATGACTTGCGGTTTATTCTTGAATACTGTGTAGCACTTTGGGACCACATCCATTTACCAAAATAATACCAAATTAGTACTGCAAATATTGAAATCAGACCTTTCAGACTAACCAGTGGCCTAATTTTCTCTTCAATCTGCTCTTAATCTCAATTCATCAATAACACTGCCTTATTATAGGACTTTGACAGTGAGCTAGAGCTTTTGATAAATTATACATCTCAAGCCAGATTTAAAATTTGAAGCTCAAGTGCTAATTATCTGTACAGGCCTAGTTAATAACGAGATTTCTTGTTAAGTATCTGATCACAGCATGGGCATCATTTGTCAAGAACCTCAAGTCTACCTTGGAGACTAGCTCTTCGAATTCTCCCTTGCCTACCATATGTAAAATTGGGATCTTTGTTTCTATAATAACCTTTTATTAGGAAGCTGACATAATGATTAAGTTCGCTGTAGACACATACAATGAGTTAGACAATTACCCTTGCTGCTTTAAACTACTCAGGCTCCTAGCAAGACAAAATAATTAATATTGAATTTTAATTTGATGTGTTCCACATTTAAACCCCAATTTGCAAAGTACACCTGGAAGGCTGCCGCTGTTTCCTTGCAGTTTGTGCTGATGAAATAAAAGCTCCTGCAGTTTGAATGTAAAAGCACAGAAGGCATGATGCACCACAATCACTTCTCAGTGGAGCAAAGAATTTTCGAGCATTAATGGGAAAGGTAATTACCTAGGTCTAACTTTATAGCCTTTTCTCTAATGAAACTATAATCTCCCAGGCCTACATGGTTTAAGTATTTACATGATTTTAACGATTTCACTGCCATAACAGTTGTCACACATGGTAATTTAAAAACTCAGTGCCTTGAAACAAAGATGCTAATTATATTTCTATATTTTTATTATTGAAGTAAAGCTGGACTGTGTGAAGTGACAGAACCGTAATAAAAACAGCCATGCGCTGTGTTGCCTAAGTGGAAGGGGGTGGGGGGGACATATTTGTTTGCCAAAAAAAGGCGCCTAAGAGCCTTCCCAACTGTACCTGTTAACTGCTGAGCAGCTTAGTTCCCCTGAGCTTTGCCTGTGGGGCAGAGCACACCCTGTGCTCTGAGGACCTTCAGTCTCTCGGACTTCAGGCAAAATTCCCACTATGCCAACTTGTGTAGTCCTTTCTTTATTAAAATACAAATGTTTCTCAGCCATAGTCACCTAAAGACATATCCCATGCAGACAGTACTGGCCTTGTAAGGAGGAGTCCTGGAGACTTTTCCCTACACGAGCCCAGTGCTCCCATGCTAGCATTAAGCAGTTCTGATGGCAAGCACTTCCTCCCAGATATAGATTAATTGAGCCTGAATCATGTGGGGAAATGGGCTCTTTGCCTGAAGGACTGGACAGTGCCGCTATTTGCAGGTTGTATGCTTTAATGGGGTTCCAGTTTTTCAGAATGGAGCCTGGAGTGTCTGCTGGGGTGGCATGGGACTCCCACCCGGCTCACATCATTCTGCTGTTCACAGCCTTTGCAGTCCCCTCTACATCTCTCTCTGGCCTCTCCTCTCACTGTGCGGGGAAGCTTGGCTGTCACCTCACCTCTGTGTCAGATGTGTAGGCGGGCAGGGGAGTAACAGCATTAGGAAAGTCAGATTTCCCAATGATCTCAGCTCCAGGGTTGGGACCCCTGCCTTTACTCAGCTCTAGCTAGGCTGGATGAGTTCCTCCAGCCTTGGCTTTTGTCTGTGCTTGAGAACCTCACACCTTTAAACAAGCTGAAGTCATTGCTGCTACAATTTCCGGGACAATCTAATTTGATGCTCATTGTCACGGCACTGCTCTATTTTCCAAAACCTGCTCACATTTCCTAGCTGTGGGCCTCAGGTGCAAAGTTTGGATTTGCATCAAAATATGAACTTCCCAAAAAGACAGGTGTGGAGATGCCTAATACAGATGTCTTCTGGTTGTTATTATTGTTATTATTATCAGCTTGTGACACAAAATGACACAAAGTGAGACACTTAAACAGAAAAATCAAAAGCCACTTTTCTGATAGGAAGGTGAGTCTCAACACCTTGAAGTGTCAGTGGGGAGCCAGAATTTTCACTTTGTAGAAAATTCCGATATTTCACTCTTTTTTTTTTTCCAGTTCTTTACTGGAATGAGAACACAGAAAAATAAAAAAAAAAATAAATTACTATTTTTCTGGCTGATTGGAAAGTATACTGGTCTTCAAAAGTCAAGACTGTAAGTAGTGTCTGTTTGCTTATAAATTTAAGTGAAAGATGCTCTAAGAAGACAACAGAACAATCTCAGAGAGGTAGAACAATCTCAGACAGGTAAGCTCTGCAAGCCCCTGGGGAGAACTGGGCCTGAAGGATGAAACCATGGACAAAAAACCATTAAGAATTTAATATGGTGACCAAACACTGATTTCTGCTTTAGCCCCTGTAACAACAGTGTTGTAAGAAAAATCAGACAAGACCCTTGGATGAAACTGTGTGAACCCTCTTAGCCTGGGGCAACAAGTATCATTAATTAACCTGGTGCCAAAGCAAGAAGCAAAGGAGCTGCCAGGCTGGGGAGGGACAAGAACATAGTGCTGGACTGTGGTTTTCTATTTCTTTTCTTGAGGAAAATAAAGACTTGTAATCGTCTTCTCTGCCTTAGCTCAAGGGGGACACTGCAGACCAGGAGGGAGATCATATGGCATAACAATGTGTGATGACAGCAGCTAAAAGCTTCTTTTGACATGTTTCCAGCTTGTAAACAGGGTTATATCATTCCAGAGAAAGGACCTATTAGTCTTCTCATCTCTTAACACTTAGAAGGAATACACCAAGATGCTGGATACTGAGAGAGAAGCTTTGTACCTCAGTTTTAAGGATACCAGCACTGGGAATATCAAATATTTTATCTATTTCAACACTAGATGAGATTTTACATTATAGGAGTTCTTTTTCATTTGAAAGCATATATTTACAGAAACAGGCAGATGTTAGAAAAGATGAAATAAGAAGGTGCATTATTAAGATGGTAAAAAATGACAGACATCTTTTTTAGCTACTCCAGTGTAGCCACTCACTAGCAAGGTTGTCTAATTAGCCTGCACCTCTTACCCCGGGGAGGAGAAGCTCTGAGAGCTGCTGCTTTCCTGCTCTTCCTCTTCAATGTGACAAACAAAAGCAGCCAAAGCAGCTGCTCTGAGCCGCTGGCTCCTTCAAAGGTGAGAACAGAGTGAATGTCTTCTACTGCTTGCTTATTCCTAGCTTTCATAAAATACAGTTTATATTTTATAATATATGTAATTCTCTCCTTTGTCTCTGAAATATCTCAATTACCATGGCTGCTGAGTACTTTGAGATGTAGATCCAGGCCTTTTGAAGAGGCTTTGGAAGCCTTATGTTTTATGGTATGAGCAAAATTAAAACTTCTTGTTAAATTAATGACCATTTCTTTCTAATAGTTTTATAGAAAGAAGAAAATTATTATTCTACTGCTAATGCATTTCTGAATGAGTTATTCAGATTAGGAAATTTCTAACAAAAATTTTTCATTCTTTTTAGAGGAGGTCCTTTCAGGGTTCCCATCACAATTAAAAATTACTTTGCAGGACAGATCTTGCTGAAATGACAGTTAAACCATGAATTTTTAGGTATGTAAAAATGATGTAATATTCAAGATGTTAGATGTAATGCGACACTAGGATAAAGTTTGTTTTAACGCTATGATAAAACATTAAAATTTCAACACTTTGCAGCAATATAGAAATTCACAAATATTTACAAATGCACACAGGCAACATAAATCAGACATCCCCTTTTTAATTAGACATGCATTGGATTTTTTAGACATCATATTACCATGCACCAAAGCAGCCCAAATGACTTATCAAAAACACTGCCAATGAAAAAATCAGGTTTGTCACTTTGCTGGTGGTCTTAGCAGATAAAGCAAAATTGCCACTATACATCATCCTTAAAAGAAAGACAATACCAAAGGGGAAGCTGCCAGAAGGTGCCATTTTCAGATGTCAAGATAAGGGATGGACGTCTGAATTAATGCAAGACTTGTTGCATGTTTTCTGTAACAGACAACCTGGTGCCCTGCTAAAGCAGACAGTGATGCTTGTGCTTGGATGCATTTCTAGGCTGTATAACTGAAGGAACCTAAAAGAACCTTAAGAAAACAAATGCTAGTTATAGTATTCCTGGAGGCAACTGCAGTTGGTTCTTAATGGTGCTGTAAGCAATCCTTTTAAAGCTGTTTGGAGAAACAATGCAGAGATTGAATCCTGGGGGTAACAATCCCTTGGAAAAATCCATTAACCTTAGGGGTATAAATTGAGAAGCCACCTTTGGCCCTCCTGGGACAAGGCCTTCTAGGAAAGAATAACTGGTGTCTGTGTTGTGCACAGACTGTGTAAGTACTGTGTGTCAGGCACTGAGGGTGGGAATGTTGGTGCCATTAGCAGAAGAGCCAGGTGAGAGGGCATTGCAAGAAGTAATGACAATATTGACAGTAATGTAGGAACTACAGTGATCCTAGGGATGGGTGAATATTTCCTTGGCAAAACAAGTGCCCACTAGGGCTGGGGTGGGTTTCTTCTCATCAGGAAGCACAGGTTTGGAGGGTTTTTTGTTCTATGAGGTATAATTGTGACAAGCGTCAAGATGACAAGGAGTGGTTGTCTGCAAAGCTACTTCTGCTCTTGGAAATAAGGAAAGGACCTTTGTGGAAGCTGCAGTGCAGATTTAGGTTTACCTGGGCTTGCATGTAACATCTTTCTGAACCTTTTGTATGTGGCTAGTGCTTGAGTTTGTTGAACTTAAATACATTAACTAAGACAATCTAAAACCTCAGCTGTGTTTAAGGGTGGATTTGCACCTATTATGGGGTTCTGAAAATGGATGGAGATGAATCAATTTCATTTTAACAAGAAAATATGCTTCTCTGAGTGCCTGAGAAATTAGACTTAATATTATTTTGGTCATGAACTTTCAAAAGAAGTTACTGTCCAACAGCCTAAAGCTTCTTGAATGTGTCATTCTCAAACTGAAGAGTCTAGTGTGTCTATACCTCTTTCCTTTCCTATGTCTCTACCTTGTTATATTTTCAAGCTGTTGAGCTTTCTTTTGCTACCAGAATTGTATTTCTGGCACAAACACAAGCCTGATGCCAGCTGGTCCCCTTCACTGGAGTGTCCTCATGGCAGAGCTATAAGAACATGGAGTCTCACTAAGTTCTCTGTTTACCTCATCTTATTTAGAGAGATGAAGGGTCCAGAGCAGAGGTATCTGTGAACAGGACACCTTGGGACCCTGGAGCTCAGAGCTGCAGAGCCAGCAGGAACAGGACCACTCACATGCTATAACTGTAAAATCAGTCCTGTGATGCTCCTGCCAATGTTAAGGCTGTTATTTCTACAAAGCTGTGATATGCTTTAAAAAATTAAAATCTAAAGAATTACTATATCTTCACTAACACAAGTTTAAATCCTGAAAACTCCTCTGATACTGGGAGCTATGTCTGAGTTTGTACTGAGAGAACTGAAAGCAGAATTTAAATGTTAGTCATATTCTTTCACCTGTAGCCATGCTTGAGTTGGCCCTAGAGTTGGCTTCAAGAAAAGAATGTTGTAGTGTTAAATATATTTAACTGCTAAATCTTTGAATTTTCACCGGTCATGTACAAAGCCAGAGTAATACCTGAATTACATTTCTACTGACTTACACTCTTCACAAATGAAAGCTGGTGAGATGACTTGCTAACTCATGCAGTAATTAATCTTCAAGAGGGTAGAAGTACAGCATTAAATTGGAGCTCAGGTTACAGAGATGAAATCAAATGAACAAGTTCAGTATCTCTAATGTCTTACCACTTATTCCACAAGCTGTCTAAGTACATCAGGAGATTTAATTAATTCTGAGATTCCCTGCTCAGTTGCAGTAAAAAAAGGCAAAATACAGAATATGGTAAAAGAGTTCTAATCAGACTGACCTACGTGGCACCAGAATTATCAATGTACCCTGTACACATGCTGCAGATGATACACTGTCTCTGCATCAGACTGTGCTGAAATTCAGACCTCCTCCACAAGTTCCAGTACCCAGAAGGGCATATGGAAGAACCTGAGGAGACCTTAAATGATCAATTTGTCAAGTAAAAAATGTTCACTGTGAGAGTTTAAATATAAACCAAGTTCCTCACAAAATGCAAGACACTCCCAGCAAGTACAAGCTCTTTCTATGGATTAACTAAGATTTCTGTGTTGGCCACTCTCTTCCCCAGTATAAAGCCTGTAAAAGCCAAGCCCTGCAGACAGCTCACGTTCCTCTGTGGAGGAATGAGTGAAGCCTGAAACTGCCCCAGGTGGGAAGGGAGGACCTCCTCCCCACCACTGTACCTGACTAGACAGAAGGGCTTGCCCTGTCCGTAGCCAAGGGCTCAGCAGAGAGGAGGGTCACGCAGGGTCTGTGTCTGTCCTGCCTGGGCGCCACGGGAGGAGCAGGACAGGCCTGGCCTGGGGAAACACCTTCAGGTTCTGGTCTAATTACCTGCTCTTTTGACTTCTGCAAAAGAATGGAAACACTTTTTTGAGATGTGGCAGGTTCAGAGAGAAATCATAGTGTGCTGGGGAGCTTAAGTGGGGCATGGCTTATTTAATTCTCTTTTCTCCACATAACAGCTGGGTTTTGTATTCCAGCTAATTTAGGTAGGAAGCTTGCTTTTTATTTCATTAACTTGCAACATGAATGTCACCAACTATAGTTGATAGCAGTGACCACTGCCAGAAAGTCACCAAGACTTTTATGTTTGTAGATTCACAGGACTCCCTATTATGCCTGTAAAACACATAGCAGTGGATCTACACTGTTTATTCTAGAACGGGAACTACTTAATGCTCACCTATGTTAAAAATGCAAAAGGGAAAAAAACTGATCTTGCTTCCATCTCTCCAACAGCTGCCATCACTGGGTAAGAACCAACTTCAGAGCCTGTGAGTGTTTTCTGATGAGCTATTGGCACATTAGAGACCTACACGTTCACCTGGGGAGGAGCACACCTGTTCAGTCAACCCATATACATGATAATGTATGATAATCGTGTGTCAGGGCTTCTGGGGACGCTGTCATTGCACACAGGCTGCTGAGAGATCCTCCCATCTGTAATGCCAGGTGAGGTCCTACACACAGAATAATTTTGGAGCTTGTTTTTACTCTTTTCACTCATTTTGGTAAGGAAAGTTGACAAGGTCATAATCTAAATTCTCAATGGTCTTTTGATTTCAGAAGAGCTTTAGCAGTCTACAGGAGCTGAGAATTTGACCAGCTTTCCACATCATGTTGGTTGTTTAAGGACTATGCAAAATAATGTTTTTTCTTTAGAGGCTGATAAGTTCAGTCTTCTGAAGAAGCTGTTGACTACCATTAGTAGTGGGTTCATTTGTTCTCTGCTGGACACTGTCAGCCAGCAGGGGTTTAGGCTGTTGTGCAGCTCCCAGCTCAATTATTTCTCAGGGCTCTTTGTTTAATGTAATGGGGTCAAATTCAGACTGTAGGTGGCTGATGATTTCTGGTCCAATTTACAATAGCCTGTCCGCAAGCCCACCTTGAATCCAGTTAATCTCTTTTGTAAAATGAAGTGAAAACTCTGCAAAGTGTTCAGTGTTTTGGACCGATATTTAGTTTTTATAATGTGAGCTGCTTAGCAATTTTTCCTGTTCAGACTGATTCTGACATGTTTATACAGCTGTATTGATAGAGGGATTATATTTATTTCCCATATTGTAATGCACTGCAATGGGAAATTTTTCTGCTGAAAGATGAAGAAATGGGAACAGGTTGAATACTACCAATATATACCACTCACTGTTTCGTAAACCTCAAGTTTACAATTAATCATGTGCTCCTGATCACTGTTAAGAGTGTAATTTGATCTTTAGGAGGCCACAGTACTCTGGTTTGTCAGTATTTAGGCCTTGTACCTGGCCATCTGGCTTTTTAGAAAAGGAATTAAATTGCCACCTTGGCTGACTCACAGCCAAGGAGTCAGAAACATTGAAAAGGACTATGAGTCTTAACTGCTCCAGCTCAGCCCAAATCTTTAAGGCTGGAACATTGCTACAGGGAGTAGGTGTGATACTTACCCCAGGGATGATGCAGAATTCTCTGGGAATTCAAGGATCTTTGCAGAATAAACTGCTCCATTTATTTCTGTGTTTTATGGAAAGGCTGAAACAAAAGGTCTCAATCTCACACTGTCTAAACAGAGTAGCAGTGAGACTACTTATCATCTTCTGGATTCAGGCTCTAATCCAGACTGTAACTCAGTGCACAGAGGCACGGAGAACACTTGACATTTCATGATTTTTGCAATGAGGCAAAAGGATAAGACCTTCGGAGAGCTTTAGCAATGATGATCCAGAATGCAGGCAACACTCCTGTGTCAGGCTATTTCTACTAGGAGGTACAGGGCTTAAGTTGGACCTGATGTAGTGTGTTACAAATCTTTGTTTTGCTGAAACAACAACATCTAACTGCAGAGACAATTCATGGCAGATTTTGTGTATCGACCTAGTGATTGACATAACCACCTGCTTGCAAAGGTGGGGTAGGAAGGCTTTGCAGTTTTATAGTATAAAGCACCTTTTCCTCTTATACAAGTGTTCTTTCTATAGCAGTCAAAGCAGTAGAAACAACACTGTACCACAGCAGCATTTTTGTTTAATCTGAACTAGGTGTCATGTTATCCCCTCTATTGCATTCATTTCAGTCCATGGACATTTATTTCTTTGATACATATGCAGATCTGAGCACTTGCTATTCTTTGTAGAGCAGGAAAAAGAGGCAGATATTTTGATTATATTGCAGTTATCTGGTTTTATTTGTTTACAAATAGAAAGGCTTAATTTTTACAGTTGACTCAAGAACCTGCAGCTTAGAGATGCTGCCCAAATATAACCAAACTGTTACCAGAGTAAGTGACTTAAAATGTAAACTAAGGTAAGTATAGAATTCTAAATATATTTGACTTTTTGATAAAATGAAGTAAGGCCTCTTTGCTGATTCCACACTTGGTGGAAAAAGATAGAAAACCAATCCCCCTTTTTTTCCCCTTTGTAGGTGAACACATGAATGTTGATTCTCTGCCCAGGAGATAAACCTTCATTGTGGCAGTAATAGATGCATCACGCAAACAGGAAAGGAGGTAAGTAGGAAAAAACCCCACAAAGCTTACTTATTCAGGAGGAAAACTAAACCAAATGTTTTATCTTTGAAAGTTATCTCACTATTGAGTAAATAAGATGTCAAAACTAACTGCAGTCCTGGCTCAGCTTCTGTTCAGTTCTTCCTTAGGAACATTGAATAAAAAGTTTGAAACTCATTAAAGCCTATAAGGACATGAACAGAGGGCAGCAGTCTTGGAAAGGCACTGGAGAAGTTTCTAGATGACTCTAGATTTAATATTTCTATTTTACATATCTTCATTTTGTATCTTAATTATTATTCCTTATTTCTACATTCTACTTTGAGCATTTGTACTGGAGTTAGGTTTTAAAACCTTTTAGAATTTTGAAGAAAGAATAAAATTTCCTGACCTTTTTTTCTTTATCCTAGATGAACGTGCTTTTGTTACCCCTTTACTCTCCTTCAGTTCTGGTTGTTAATGCATAAGAAGTAGAACACAATCTTATGAAAAGTTGAGAACCCTGAAGGTAAAAAGCTTGAAAAGCAGAATGTGGAACTGTGAGTAAAAAAGGTTTTGAAGCAGCACTTCAGCTAAGGTTTTGGTGAAGTGTCTCAGAAATGTCATTAAAGCATTGGAAAAAGAATAAGATGAGAAAGAAACTTGCTATAGAGTAGATATTTAGCTGAGCTGAATTAAATTAAAAATTAAAATGGAAAATTAGAGGAAGGTCAATTCAGCTCACCAGAAACCTGAGTTTTAAGGAAATCAGAATGTGTGGAATGTGATTGTTAAGGTGGATCACTTACAAAGACATGATTATTTATGGTTTCAAAGCTCTGAGTGGTGTTTTCTTCATTTGACAGTTTCGCTAAATTGCAGTAGTATCTTTGGGTGTATCTTCAGCCCTTCTCATAAATCAAAATTAGCCATTAAACTCAGTATCCAGAAAAGATTGTCAAAACTCTTTTGTCTTCACATTGTGTTGATAACTTTCTGCAAACTCACAGTCTTGCAAATGCAGTTCTTGATATCTTGAAATACCAGTTTTACCTTTTGAATCTTCTATTTGCATATCTGTGCAGAGAAAAGAGGTTTATACAGAGTTCTAGACCTCAGAGTACTTTTCATGAATGTTTAGGCAAACTACCTGTGAGCATGACATGGTTGAGGAAGAGAGTGCACAAGCACTGTGGGAGGGATGAGGTGTCACTGTTCTGCTGCTTTATTGATAGATACCCATGAGCTGCCAGAACTTTCCTGCCCGGAGCTCTTCCTGGCAGGCACCCAAGAATGGTATGCTGTGGCTGTACACCATGGTTTTCAGACTCAAGGGAGGAAGACATTCCCCTGAGATGTCACAAGTTTTCCACTGGTTTAGTTCTAGCTGATTTGCCAGTGGCAATGCCAAACAGCCAGGGCTGCTCTTGGCTCTCCAGGGTGACTACGTCTATGGAGGCAGTAGGCTGCACAAGGCATCTTCAGCTCAGTAAAACCTTCATGACACATAACTGCTGGGCATCCCCTTAGAGAAATATGCTTGGAAAGATGATGGATCAATTTTTTTTTTTTTTAAATTATCAGCCACCTCTGAAGCATTCTGTATGTATATGTCACCCTTAAGGCACTCAGTGGAGATAAACTTCCCAACCGTCAGAAAGTCAGAAAAACTGCTGGACCTTTTGGTACAAAAGATCATCCTCTTAAGGATATTTAATGGCTGGGTAGCAGTACCCTGTGTGAATGTATCCAAGCAATTATAGCTTAAAGTTGTACTAATCACTCCTAATAGAGATGGACTCTTACCCCTGCTGTGTCCCTCACTGCTCCCAGATGAGAACTATCCCAACAATTTGGGATTAGCAAAAACACTTGTTATACTATTATCTTCATAACTTTATTAACATCTCTGATTATAGAACAGATGGATGAATGTTAATCATTCTATAATGGCAGATTAAATAGCTTATACTATATCAATCATGTTTAAGTCTTTGCTGAATAAAACAATAATTTAAGTTGGGTCATGGGTAGGGTTTGAACCCCAGGCCCTCAGATTAGCTGCCGACTTCCTCCATTAAAAGAGTAAACCCATTAGCTGCTTGCAGTTGTACACTTATGCCTGTGTACACTGGGCATTAAAATATATGACTCATGCTGTGCTGGTGGATTACACATTCAATTTTGAGATTAAGAATTCCTAGGTTCCTTTTGTGCCTCTCAGAAGGAGTTTTTACCCCCTGAAAAGAGTAGGCAATGGGAAATGGGTCAGCTAGTGATAGTGTTGTTATATTTTTACATACAACTGGTATAAGCATGTGGGTATCAAAAGGCTTTATAAAACTGTCTGGTTTGGTTGTCATTAGTTCAGAGATACTTAAGAGCCAAATTAGTGCATTTGGTGTATGGACTTTGAGATCCAGACAAAAATAGAGTTATGAGCATTGTGAGCAAAATATAACTATGTGACTACAGTAAAAACTGCAGGGATTGCTTGCAGTATACTTTTTATCATCTATTTCAGGTTAACTGGTTCACTGTAAACAAAAGTTCTTAGAGGATTTTTTTCCCTCTATGCCATTTTTCGCTGTGCTACTTAAACCTTAGGTAACCTTAGACACTCTTCATGACCTCCCCCAGAGTCAGAGCTGGTTTGCACTGACTCAGAATCCTGAGTGCAGCTTATTAAAGCCCTTTATCTGCTGCTTTTCCAGAAACAGCACATCCAACTTTACTGAAGGTAACAAATCACACCACTGACTGGAGATAAGTTGTGTAATTCTCTGAACATTGAATGAAAGAACCGGTGGAGAGAGGCTTAATAAACCTAATGTGAACAAGAGGTTTTCAGTGTTAACTGTGAATTTGAATGCAGTGTGATTACAATGCTCATCTTCAGCAAGCTTTGGTTTCATGGCTGTGTGCAGAGAACTGACTTGCTCATTTTGGTAAATAAACAGGCAATGTGTGACTGTTGCTTGACACTTAACACAGAGCTGCACTACCAAAACTGAAGGCAAAGCATGTATATTAAAGATCAACCACTAATAGAGATTTTAAGAATGCCACCTCTAAAGGCTAAAAGCTCATACACTTAGTGGGAACAGAAACTACTAATTCCTAATTAAAAACCCACTTCCCATGGCATCATTTGGCTTTCTTGGGGGGAGTCTAAAAGCAGGTTGAACTTTAGTTAACTTTGGAAAGCTCACAGTAAAAGGTACAATTGCATAGGAGCTCCATAGCAGTATATTAAGTCCTATAATATTGCAAACTTTGCAAGTTTGCCCATCAGTCTTCCTCAAAACTTTACATACATACTTAAGATTAAAATTTTATTTGGAGATGCCATTTCACTTTACTGCGAATCAGTACATCAGCTCTTCTATAAGTGCACTCAGTTACTCCCCGAAGAGAGAGAAACTTAGCAGTGGTATATATATTTCCTGCTCATTACACTGTAAAAACCCTTGGAGAACTGATACATTGATTAGCACAAGTCAGAAGTGCATCTTTGCCTTGATCAATACATTTGTGTGTTGCGGGCTGGCTAATGGCAAGTGTCAGAGTGCCCACCTGTTTGGAATAATTGCAGGATACAAGCATTAGCCTATTGAAAGAATGCATTTATTGGGCACAAAGAAAAATTTATGATCTTCAACTATACAGCCTGTGTAATAACAGTGACTGCCAAGTAGAGAAAAGATAGTTCAGCTATATTAAAATAGCAGGTAAATCTGGAGTCTGGGGTTTGCTCCAGGTATTTAAAGACCTGAGCAGAGCATAATGAAGGAACAGATGTACCACTTCAAGCCAGTCTGGTACATGAGTAGCCTCAGAGGAGCATTGGAACACAAAACGAGAAAAGAGACAACTCTGATCAAAAATATATATCCAAAGGCTCAGAAAATACAGATGCCTGTGTACAGAGCTCCTCTGTATGAATCCTTCAAATTTGGCTATAGATATGTTGTAACTGTAATTCATGTCCCTCCCTCAGGGGAGGGTATTTTTTTATGTTCTTGTAAATTATTTTATTTCTTAAAACAGATTTTCCAGGTGAACTGAAACACTCAGTGGTGCTTTTAAGTCCTCTGATACTTCTGACTGGACATGTTTTCATTTTAAACTCACAAAATGGAGGAGGCGCCTCTTTTTTTTTTTTTTTTTTTGCTAATCCTATGAACCAGGAGATACAAAGTTCTCACTGGAGATTAAGTTAGGTTGCATTCTTGGAATCCAGGAATTAAATATTTCCCAGGAAAGCATCAAACCACAGCAGTAAGGTTATTCTACGATGAGTTGCTTTCAGTATTTTCTGCTGCTGCTCCATCCAGCACATTTCCACACACAGCCAGAGATAACTTGTCTGATGGTTCCACATCTCACTTGGCATTCTAATTTTGGGTACTCCAAAGCACAGAGGCATGACTTTCCAAGCAGAACAGGGGGGACTCACATCAGCGGAGCTTCCAAGAGCCCTGGACTAGCCCAACCCTCTTGTTTTTCTTGGAGGGTACAAGAGATGGCTGAACACATCCTGATGTACAAAGATGGGAAGTGAGGAACTTCCAACAAGAGGCAGCATATATTGGACAGAGCTGCCCTAGATATTTCATACTGTTCTAGGGATGAGTCTTGAAAGTCCACAGCTGCCAAAGCTGTATCATTCTGTGCAGGGAAACATGAATTGCAGGAAACAGTCACCTGAGGAAAGCACGTGGTCAAGTGGTGGTACCCTGAGTGAGTGTTCTGACTTCCCTCAAAAGAGCCTGATTCAGAAATGAAGAGTTGCTTGATCTTAAACTAGATAAATTCGTGTTGTTGCAAGAGGATCTCTTTCCATGTTGGAGCAGCTAAATAAATGCACTGTCCCAGTTTAAGACAAATTGCTTCCACTGCTCAGTCTCAGAGGCCATAGCACTGTGGCCTTCTCCTGTCCCGGTCAGCTAAACCACCTTATTAGGTCAGAGCAGGAAGGCTGGGGCTTGCACATCCATCTGGTTTTAGTGTGATCAGGAATCAGGACCTGTACTAGGTGGCAAGCATGGCTGTTTGAGATTGTTCTCTGAGACCAGATGTATTGAGATTTTGTACTTGTTTCATGGAGATGAAGGTACAACCTTAACCCTCTTAATTACAGATTAAGAGCTGACACCTGAAATCAGACTCACACCTTGGATTTAGTCCTTCAAATAAACTCAGATGGGTAATAGTAACTCCAGAAGCTCATGTTTGAGAACTTAGTGGGGTAAGTGTTCCTAATATTAAGTAAGAAAATAATGATTAGAAAATGTAATATCAAGCTTTTTCTGCTCCATTTCTTTAGTTTTCTTTAGTGCTAAGTTTGCAGGAGAGAAAATTTACACTTCTTGAGTATCTGGGAAGTGGGAAGTGCTTTTAAGTGTTTCTAATATGTCTGGTAGAGTCTGAGAATGCTTTAGTTGCAAAGACCTAAAACTGCTAAGGTTTTTGTTGGCTTGTTGTTTTTTAGCTTCTGCTGGTAATCTGATACTTTTTTTCTGTTCTTTTTAGTGGTACATTTAGTTATGTTTGTTCTTTTATTTATGTAGCTAAGAGAAATTTACTGTATCTTTTACAGTAATATCAGACAACAAGGTACTGTTGCTGCAACATAGAAAGTAGATGCAGTGCCATGGTTAAAGTGTGTAGTGCTCCTGCACTCCACAAAGGTACAGGAAAGTAAGGTGGATTTTAAATAGTGATTAAAAGGAGATACTGAATTAACAAAGCAGCAAAGGGACTCCTTTGTCCTGTAGTTTTGTTATATACTTGAGAAATCCTCTAAATACTAGCATTAATTTAGCTCTGTTTTCACTAACTCCAGGCTGATGCATTCATTCTTCAGCAAAAGCCATCCCATGAGTGCTGTGGCAAGTGTCCATGCTAATTGGAAAAAAATACTTTGTGGACTTTGCTGAGTTAGATGACCCTCTGATATGTGCTGAAAGGATTTCTTGTGCATCCAAGAGGATAGTTTCAGGTGGGAACTATGCTGACCAGGTGGGTGGAGAATCTGTCACGTGTCTTCTGTGTCTCAGCAGTTGTCACAAGATTGTTAAAACCCCATTTTATTGGTGTCCATGAGTGATGCCTGCCCAGGGAGAAGACAGTCCAGGAACACAACCCTGCAGCCTGAGGGGAGAAAGGCTACTTGCAACCTCTCAAAAATGCACACGAAGGTGTTTCCTGCTTGATGTGCACTGGGCATAGAAAAGCCTATTGCACACAGTGTAATTCCTCTAGGAGTGTATGCTCCTCCTGTTTAGAGAGTTTGTCTGCAGTACTCAGCTGCTCATAAATGTCTGGACTTACTATATGAAATTGGAAGTTCACATTGCACTGTAAATGTGACCCTTGTTCAGCCTATAACATGTAATAGAGTCATCTATTATACTACATTGAATTTCATTTTCTTACATACTTCTTACACAACCCCCAAGTTTCACTGGGTGTGTGATTCCCAAGGAGCAAACCAACTTTTCAGCATGGCTTTTAATTCTCATCACTGTGTGAGTCCATGCCAGTCTGCTTGGTGTTCACCTTCCGAACTAGGTAAGGAAACATTGCCATGGGGATTTTATAGAGTTATAACTTCTTAGTGATAATTTATTCATATTCAAATCCCTTTTGGGATATGTATGCAACAGAATCTTTCATTACATTATCTTACCTAAAATTTACATGAAACTCCAATCCCACTGGATGTTTCCCAAGACCTGGGACAAGTGCTTAATGAAGTAATTATTGCCATAAGGATTTTTCAGAGTTACAGCTTGGTGTTGTTATCATATTCAGTTTGGAAATTGCCTCTATACTGTATAGGCAGATAGGCAAGATGGAAAAGGGAGATTAAATCTCAATTAATTTTGGATGCTTCTGAAATGTTCTGCTTTGGAAATACAGAACACTTTTAGGAATTCTTTGGAAAGATTGAGACTGTTTAAAGAACTGCTTGAGCATCAGTTGTTTAAGCTGCATGATGACTCTGAAGCACTTGTTCATAAGCTTTATTTTCATCAACTTATACATGAAAAATACAAAGAAAATTACTTACTGAGAGGAGTACATAGCAAAAAAAAAAACAAAACCAAACTCAATTTTAAACTTGGGGATCCCTGTTCTTGTCACATCCTACTCTTCTTTTTACAGATCTTTTTACTCCAGCTGCATGTATGTTTAATATATTTGAAATATGCATGGTTGCCAAACTTTGTTTAGCACATAGATGATAGTGAATGTTCTCCAGCATAACCTTGGTGGGGATGCAAGTTACCAGTGTTATTCATGTGAATGGGTTTTCAGGTTGGTGCTAACTTTTGCTGGACATTTTCTTCCCTATTCTAGATTTACACCTCATGCAGTGGTACAGCTCTCAGTTGCACTACTGTTTCCATTTCTCCTCAGCATGAGGGAAACAACTTGTATCCTGGCTTGCAATCTGTCTCACTAATGCTTAAGCTGGTGTTCACAGCCCTAAGGGCTTGTAGGCAATCTAATTACATTCATTTCATAATTTCAAGTGATGGTATCTTGTAAACATTTTTAATGTATCATCATTAATATGCTAGGGAAAGAGATCTATTTCTGCCAAGAAAGAGGAAATAAATCTTCACTATCTCTTTAGTCCACTAGTTTACATTTAGAATAGAACACCTTTTCTGAAAAGCTGTTGGAGACATATGCTCCCATTATTATCTCACAGTGATTTATCACTAACTCTAAAATAAACATTATATCCAACTTACTTGCTTGCTACTGCCCTTGCTATGCCATTTCAGACTATCTTAAAGACCCAGCATATGAGTATTGATATGGGCTTATTGGGTTTGGGGTTTTTATGCCTGCATTCTGTTTCAGTATTGTTGCCACGTGTATTTTTTCCAAATTTATCAAGCAAAAGGGAAAGAAACAAAAACAGAATTGCCAGCTAAAATCCTATCTAGAGAAGGTTAGCTCACACATGGAAACCAGTGCTGAAATTTTCTTATTGGAAGGATGCTGAGTTGAAAAATTTTCATGTACAAGGGGAAAGGGAAAACTCATTAAAATATAAGGTATGCTATATATCCTATAGGCAGAGGGGATCTTTTCACCTACATATTTGGGGCTGAGTGAGTCTGTGCAATGCTCAATAGCTCAAAACAGGCATAGAGCATGGTTTCAGTTGTAATTCTGCTGTCAGCTGCCCAGAATCTCTCCATTTGTGAAATCAGACATCTGTTTTTCACTTCCAGCAACTTTTGCAAGTAACAAATAACCCTGTTTCCAGCTGAGTTCAGAAGAAGATGATTTCTTGTAACTGAAATATCATGGTGACCCAAGGCATAGGACAAGTGGAACCTGTAGCTCTCTGCCTTAGCACAAATTGTCTGCCTCTTGGTTAGCAAATCACAGGCTGCACCCACTTCAGAAGAACAACTCCATTAAATTATAGATATTTACTTATATTTGAGATAAGAGCCCAGTGATCCTCTCAGTATAAGGATTACACCAGAGCTGGGTAAACCAAAAATAATTAACAGTTCCAAAACAGCTTACCTTGAGTTGATATTCAGGAAGAGAGTGTAACAAGGAAGAGGATGAGGTTGGGGGAAGTTATACTTCTGTGGCTACATTTTAAAAGAGAAAGATGACTGGGAGCTACTGGAGTACTTCCTGGTGGCTAGTATTTTTTATTTTGGTTTTAAATGTTGGATCTGCATTGCAAATCTAGTTCTCACCCTCTGCACAGAATGAGAGATCCATTAAGGAGTTTGGTCACAGGATGCATCATTGATCCAACTTGAAAAATGAGGCAAAAGAGGAAGGAAGGTCACTATTCCTCCCTTTGTTACTGTACCATTTTCTCCTTTGTTTTGGTGATCGTTGTTAATCGCTGTGTGAGGGAAGCTAGGTGCAAACTGAAGCATCTCTGCTCTTTCACTGAAAACTTCACCCAGTGTCAGTAATTCTTCCTTTAAACCTTTTTGTTAAATGTCTTGGGCAGTAGATTAAGCCTGAACGTTTAGAATATTTGTTTCCCTTTTGGAAAGGCTGGTTTAGTCTCATAAAGGTCTTTCACTGGAGGAGATATACTGACCTGTGCTGTTCTCTACTTCCAGTTTGTTCTGAGGCTGTGCAGCAGCAAAACTGCTCTGCAGAAATTCTGAAATGGTTATTTGAAAGCATAATAAATAATTGCCATTGGGTATAAAGCTCTGAGTGCAGTGGAGGCTACTGCTTTAGGATTATTAGAATAGATTTTAAAGCATTGAGAAGAATTGCCTTTTTACCATGTTTAAACTGATGTATACAAATTCAAAACCTGAAGGTTTGCCTATTGATATTTACAAGATCTAGTGTAAATAATGCTATGAGGTCTTGGAGCAATGTTGCATCTTACCCTGTGGAGGCAAGCCCTGTTTTGCATAATTTTTAGTTCAAATGTTTCCTATTTTTCAACATCATCTCTCTAGTTATTTTATCTGGTAGGTCTTTAGTATAAAATATAGGCATGCAGCACAGAATACCACAGTGAGTTTTTCTGGCAAAAATGAATGTAGCCTCCTAGAATACAGAAGCTGAGGTTAAAAATAGTTAGTATGTGGCAGTACAAGGTGGGGATTTGGGAGTTTAAGACACTCTAATTATTCACTAGACTAGTATGCTGCTGTCATCTTCACCAATTCAGAATAACACTTGGAAAAAACAAGTGACCCTCACTATCATACATAATGTGGCAGCTTAATTGGCAAGAAGAGGGTGAAAAGTAGGCTAGGAAAACCCTTTGAGACTGATGGAGCATATTTCAGTGGCTTCATCAAGATAATGTCCCCCAGGTGATTGAAAACAGCAAATATTTCTTCGGGAAAAAAATATAAAGGTGCTTCAACCACAGAACCCCAAACATATTATTACAACCCCTTCTTTATTCTAGAAGCTTTTCATATCCTACATATCTAGAGGAAAAATAGAAGAAAATTATTCGTTTTAGTACCCATAAATTATGGTGCTACTATACCTAAAGATACCTTGCATTAGCAGTGAGATTTCACTCAGCTAGGCTCTGTGACCATAAAATTAAGGGTACTTCAGTGTTATTTCTGTTCTGGGCATGTGTGCTAAAGGGCATGCTATGTGGTAACCTGCACAAAAATGAAAGCAAATATGTGTTACAACTGGAAATATACCAAGAGCCATTAGTCTCACAAAAGCTTACATTCCTTCAATATCCAGTTTACAGGCAGATTCTATAAAGAAACTTTAAAGTGTAAATAATGTAGACTACAAATTAAATCACAAAGTAAATGAAGACATTTTTGTGATTATGGCTTTCTAGATTGAACAGTAAAACTACGAAGAAAGGAACTTCTGGAATTTCCTGTACAAGTACCCTGATTCTGTTAAACACAGATGTAAATAAATAGTCAACTTTAAATATCTATTTTAAACAAAATTAATGGTCCCATTATTAGAAGAGGTACATGCCCCTATATCAATATAAAGCTAATCATATATATTTTTCAGTCATATTTTCTGTCAAAAATACACCATTATTTTGCTTCTTTAGCATTACTGACATGTACCATGGCAACTACAATAAGCAACTGATTTGACCCAACAGAACACATGGGAAAATTGAAAATGTTCTCCTATCATTACCTATGCACATGGTGTAGGTTCTTGTCACTGAATGCCCCATGTTCACATGAGCAGACTCGGTGCTCTAGAAAGTCTGAATTAACTTGGGTTCAACTTTAACTCACTGAATCATATTTGAAATGGAAATGAGTTAACTAGCTGTTGTCAATTAAAATAATTCCTGGCCAGCACTAACCAGAAGTATTTGAGGGTAATAGTGTTAATCCTTGTTTTCTGGACTATGTGTTTGCATCCCAAGATCACACATCCACATACATGCTCTGTGCAGAGGGAATGAGTCGAGTATCTGGATGGGCCTGGCTGGCGTATCTTCTTGGCTTAAGACATGTTCACAGATGGGCTGAGCATGAGCATGACTAGTAGCATGAGCTACTGGAAAAAGAAAATTTTTATTTCACAACCAGAAAAAATATAAAATGGGAATTTTGTCTGATACTGAAGTACAGATATTTATCACCACCATACTAAGTGCTGAGTATGCAATCAGGGATATTATATTTATATTTTACTGGTTCTCTGATACCTACAGCTTTGACCTGAAAGTAAATAGTGTCATTATAATGGTCCATACATGATCAGAGATGTCTCTTACCAGCCTTATTTCTTCTAGCAATTTTCAAGGCTGATACAATTTACGTTCCTGAATCAAATAAGCAAATAAAATGTACAAGGGAATGTTTCAATTACACAAGTCTGTCAACCTATACAAAGAACTAAACATTTCTTAAATTGACTGCTGTGTGATATGTTAATTAGTCATCACCAGAGACTGAAGGGCTCCATTAGCAGGCAGATGCATGTGAGATGATCTTAAAGGAATATACATGCATAAAGCCTCAAATCTAACCATCTTATTTGCAATCTGTTACAGAGCTAGAATTTCATTAAACATCTTGAAGATGTACAAAATCTCTTGTAGAGGAGGCACTGGCCCTTAAGTCATTGGCAGCAGTGCTACTCATTAGAATAGTCTCTCATCTGAGGTGCCAAATGTGCCCTCTGTTGAGCTGTTCAATAATCAGCAACCAATTGCTCCTCTTCTCACATCACTCAGCATGACAAATCAGTGATATTAACCACACGGGTTAAGGCAAATGCCAGTCATTGTTTACATTTCAGGTTAGCCAGTTCTCTTTCAATCAATACAATGTCTCTAAAAATACAATACAAATAGACTGGTGGTGTAGTCTTCATAAAAAAAAAATCACATGACTTCCTCACATTTCAAAAACAAAACAATAAATTGTAGCAGTGCAATACAAACAGTGGTATGAAACTGGCTATATTTAACTTGAAGACTGTAGCAACTGTACTGGAAGGAACTGGTTGCTGCATTTGCCAATACCCAGGTTGAAGGAGATAGGCAAAATCTAGTTTCAGAGTAATACAGTTTAAAAAGCCCATATGAAGGAAGCCCTTTAGCTTTTCTCACAGTTAGCTTGTCAGAAGTACATTTACCCAGACAATGCCCAAGCCCTTCTCCAAAGCAATTGGAGCTAAAAGATGAGAAGCCCGGGATGTTCTTTCTTGCATGTGTTACTTCTTGGTTGGCAGTGGATTTCAAACACTGTTGCACATTTGCATTTGGCTTAGTTCAGTTCCTCTCAAGATCACAGCCTTCCCTAGTCTTTACCTATCTGAATAATTTAGTGTATTTTATCTGTGTAATCTGTGCCTTTTATCACCTCAGTGTTCACCTGTGGTCAAAGATCACTGATAAATAAGGAAAGCAATAGAATTTGTAATTCAAACAGTACTATCTGCTGCCTTACTGTGCCAGCATTAGCCATGAGGGCAAGCGTCTGTTCGCTCTTATCCACAGCATATTGCTGATCATCCCTTGGTTCTGGCATAGAACAGCGCTGTGCTTTCCACTCTTTCACTTCCTGACTTAAGCAACAGCAGCTCATAGAAGTGAGCAGTGAATTCACTGAAACATTTACTTGACAACAATTAAATCCCATAATTTTCTTATCACTAGTTTTGTAAGCAATAGTGATGGAAATCCACAAAGTACTGTGACTATCCCAAATTTAAAATGCAGATAATATGCTTGTGTATGCATACCAAATCCTGCTGATTCTGTCAGTTCGGAAAGAGCTGCAGGCTAAGTGGAGCAGGGTGATGTGCTCTGAAGTTAACTGAAAAGACATGAATCATAATTCTGAAGAGAGAGGCTGGAGAGAAGGACAAGGAAAAGTAGCCAGTAATATTTGAAATTTCTTGATCTCTCTGTTCCTAAACAATGTGTAAGGTCTGACAAGGAGGCCCTTGTTCTGCACATGATATTTTTCATCTGCGAAATCTTGTCCCTGCAGCCAAGGACGCAGTAACGTTACAGCTTACCTACTTCAATCCCCAGCTGTCCACCTTTAGCCAAAGTCCTGCAGCTGGTTACCTCCTGAAATGGCATCATTTTTTCTCCAGCTTTGCTTGCACTGGTAACAATAACACAAGAGCAACAGAGGGCTCCTCGAGTAGTGCCTGTCATAGGGTGTGGCTGCAGGCTGAGCAATAACACAGCACTAGTTACCGGGTGGTGGTCTCTCAGTGTGGCTCCTTGTCTCTCTGTTTTCTCCCTCCCCTCTCTTATTCCCCCATTACGTATAAACACAGTCACTTGATTTCAAAAGTTTTTTATAACACTGCTTTTTGTCTGAATTTTGACTTGATTTCCTGTTTCATTTCTGGTGCTCAAAGGTTCTGTTACACTGGTCTCGGTTACTCTCTCTACATAAAGGGAGTAAAAATCTATATGCCACATTTAAGTATATATTTCTTATTTCTGTTAAGTAGTATAGACACTAGGGAAAATAAAGGGCAGGATGTGATGCTCAAAAAATTTATCAAATACACATAGGGGCTGTTATTAAAAGTACATTCATCCAGAATGACAATGGTCTCCCTGGGCATAACTCCCTTGTGCAGTAAACGAAGCACCACTCTGGGAAAATGCAATGCAGAGGAAATTTTTTTGCTTATGATGGGAATAACATAAGAAATACATTCTGAGACGATCAGGATAGCTATTACTGTGCTGTGGCAAGCTTGGGCCTTTAAATGTCTAGCCATTTTTCTTTTTTTAATGGCTCATTTTATATACGGTTCGTCATTGTACCACTGACCTTTTCTCTTCTGACTTGCGCTGATGACATCATGGAAATGACAAGATTACCAGGAGCGATGGAAATAGGTGCTTATCATTGTACAAATTAGCAAAGAGCTGGCAGCAATAGGAACATGATAGGCTGCCACGTCTGCTCGGGTGCAGATTAGAAAGCCACAACTCAACAATCTAAAATTGGCAGTCGGAATTTAGTTGGGGACAAAAGTTCCTGTTTGTTCAGAACCAGCTTCTTTCAATGTGGGAGCATCCAGATGAAAATGTCTGATTATCATCTATTACAACATGGAGTTAAGCTATTTTTCAGCTTCAATAGATAAATAGCACAAATGCTTATCAATATCTCCTATTTTAAATGTAGAGCTTAAGCATATTTTCTGGGCAGGATTTCAATAATTACTTCCACATAAGAACCTCCCCACTCATTTTAATGCCCTTATTCAGTTTTACAGTTACAGTAAGTACTGATATGCTTAAACTGTATTTCAAAGTGGTTTTAAAGTGTATGGTTCTTGTGCTATCATTTGAAATGCATTGATATTGCCAAGATGTTAGTCTTGACTCAGTACAGGAATATGATTAGGCTTTTAGCAAAGCTTTATTAATAGATTCATATTCATGGTAAAAGTTAGGAATGGTCTTTGTACCAAATTGAACTGAGGCCTTAGAAACTTGAGTGTTGATTTACTAGGAAAGTGCTGCAGAGTGAATGAAATAGTTAAGCAGATGTCAGCTAGGTAAGAGGATCACATAGAACCAAATACTAGTGTAATCACACTCTGGCTATGATGGGAATGAAAAGAATATTTTGAGTTGTGCTGCCTAGGTGATCTGCTGTTCTAACACACCTCCTCTGACTTCTGTCCCTGTTACCACCATCCCCACAAAAGAAACAAACAGAAGACAAGAAAAACAAAACTGGATGCTGTTTTCTGCTTACAAATTTGTTTTCTGTGCATTGTCAGAAGTTGTTGATATCTATAGAATAGTTGAGGGGAGGATTAGACTGCAGTAGGTCATTCCAAGGCCACTCAAGCTGGTATTGACAGTGTTGCAACAACTGCACACATAAAAGGAGGTTCCAGTTTTCTTAATAGTATTGTGGTGGTCTCAGCATTTGCTGAGAATGTTTACTTTTTGCCATTCACAAACAGGTAAATGTTTCTATAAGAAAAAGCTTTTCCTTTATGCTCAGGGGTATAATAGTTTCCACTACCTCAAGACCCAGACAGAGGGAGGAAGTGAAACCCCAATCAAATATACAGGGAAAAAACTACTCACAGGGAAGTAATAGGGAATGTCCTTCAATAGTCTTTGTGATTTTAAGGGAAATAATTATGTAGTACCTTCTGCCTTTACTTTGTTAGAATTTCCTTTAGCATTCTTCTGTCCTGTGTTTGCACTGCTCCTGTGGATCCTGCATGTGGTGTTAGTGAGACTGAATGAGCTGTACTGGGTAGCCCATTGGTTCTACTATTTTGTCAACAGAAAAGGATGGCAGAACAGCACCTGTTTCCCTGACTGCAGGCATTCTGGTACTTTATCTGTACGTGCATAGCTGGAGGCTGTACTAGATCTCTTTGCTCTTGTGGTTTGGTAATTCCAGCAGCAGGTAGCTTTGGCAGCATTTCATATCCATAATTGTCTCCGTGACTGTCTCTCAGTGGAGTGGATGTGCTCATTTCTATCCACGATTCTTTTATCCTAAGGGAATAACTGGAGCTCACTAATGTCCAGCATGACGCTAACTGCAGACTGGGTGATGGCCTTCATACCACTGTGCCACGTCATGGTTTTCCTACTGCTTTTAGATCTCCCTGTAAATAAGCAAAAGAAACCTACAGGCTCCCTGCCTGGCTTGTCACCTCCCTGGGAAGTGCCTCTGTGCAGCTACTCAAATTAATTAGCATACACAGGGAGGGGGAGAGCCAGGGGTTTGTGGAGAGATACCAGCTTTAATGTAGGCAGCCTCATCTTTCTCTGCAGACAGTGAAAAGGAAAAGGTCTCCTCCATAAACAGTTCCTGTTTTTCAAAATATTAAGTGACTATGCCAGGCATTACAATTCCTCTTGAGTTTTCAAATTTTTTTTAGCAGGCAGCTAAAAATTAGCTATCTGTTACTATGTGAACAACAATGAATATCAGCAATCTTAGTTCAAACAAGGAATTATCAAAAATCATCAGATGACTATGGTTAAATGCAAGGTAATCCTCAAGTTCACCAATACATGAAAGTCAGTAACTTTCAGAAAATGTGTCCAAGTCCCTGGCCCACTCACAACTTTCTGAACTCAATCAAATATGCTGTTGGTTAAAGTGCTTAGAATAGCACATGTGCAAATTTTAATGTAGAGCCTTTCAGCCTTTCATTCTATATGTGACAGGAGATGCTTCCGTTTGGACCCTTCATTTGTCTTTAAAAGATGTGTGGGGATGTGTCTCTTCCCATCATACTCCATGCAAGCAGTCTCAACAGACTTGCTTCCCAGGATAGCATTAGGCTTTTGGAGATCCCTCAGTGTATTTATTTCTTGTAAAGATCCTATTGCATTGTCAGCACTTAGCACCAGATAATAATTCTGGAGCCAGACACTCCCATCACAGGCCACAAGTCACTTCTATTGATTTCAAATACAATGCCGCTTTTATCTCCATTCCATTCAGGAAGGAATGTGGTTGGGCCACCCTCACTATATACATCATAAGAGTAACACAAGGGAGGAACTCTTAGATAGAGGCAATGCTGCTTTATCGTAATTTCTAGAATGGGGCACATAAAAAAAAGGGTTTTTCTTTTTTCTTTGAAAGTGAGATATTAATTCCAATAAAATTATGGGAGTATTGTTGCCTTCAATATACATGGGATATGATAAATTTTCCCCCTATAACTTTTAAGTCTTTTGAGCAGCTGGTTAATAATTACTAGCCTTCATAAGTGGCAAGAAATGAAAAGTTATGTCTTGACCCCAAATTAACTGTATAAAAACCAAACAATTTCAGTGAATAAGATAATCTTTAAGAAGTCTGGTTTGATCAGGTTCCTTCACCATAATCAGAAGAAAGAGAAAAATATACATGAAGTGAGCAGAGGTAGGTACCACACTACCACATGAGTGAGTGAGGAGGGCACACTTCAGAATTTAGCATGTGTCTTGCTTAGGAATCAATCTGAATGACTAATGGTGGGGAAGAGAGATTAGAAGGCAATCTTTTTCTATATACATTGCCAAAAAAAAAGGGCTGTTATTAAGGCACCAGTAGAATCTGAAGTTACAGACAGGCATTAGACATGGCTGCTCATAGCAGGACCCAGGTGCCAATCTAGAAAAGATACATAATGCTTCCCGTAGCAGCATCTGGCTTTTTGGCAGAGTCTACACACTTGGGCATTGATGACTCTGGATTTGCTTTGTAGTCTCTCAAACAGTTGCATTGCAGTGGCCCTGGGCAAAACTGCAGAACCTTTTCCTCCACAGCACATCATTTCACATAGCATTTCACAAAAGAATTACCACTGAAAATTAACATAGTCTGTGCAATTAGTCTGATAATTAAGACTTAAGTACTGGACAGAGATCAAAGTGCTTGTAATCTGCAATAAAGTTCCTAGAGTTGTAAGGATTTTCAAAATGTTAGCTCGTGCTTTATTGCACCTTCCATTTATTGTGTACCCATGATAGCAGCAAACACATTTTCCCAGTGGATATCAGCGTGTATAACTGCAACACCTGTTAGTACAGAAGCCTGGTATTTCTCACAATATGATTACTCTGTCAACGACTGCCATAAAAGGTGGCATCTGTATTCATCAAAAAGAGTTATCAATAAATGTAAAGCCATACCACAATTAGAGATCTCCAAGGAAGAACAAATCCAACAAAAAAAAAATGTCAACGACAGTATTTAATTACTAAGATTGTTAATCAATAAAATGCCTTCATAACTTTTAATTAAATTTTTATTTGAACTGGATGTTTAGAAAATCTGATTCTTTGTTTTTGTTTCATTTAACAGTTGCACTACTAAAGTACTGGTGGCATCTGTGAACAACCTTCCTCGAGGGGACACTTCATGTCTGTAACTGCATTTTGTCACCTACAGAGGGTGTTAAGAATCTTGTTAAAAATAAAGGAAATAGTTAGGAGACATCTCACTGTAGCCATTATTATAGTGCAAATTACCAGGTAGAGTAATTCAGAAGCTGTCATGAAAGGTTAGTAAGAAACTGTGTCAGGAAATCAACCATACAGCAATTCATCATGGCCTAACACTAGCTCTAAATTGAAAGCTTTTAAAAGGCATTGTTTTATGAAGTAAGGGACATTAACTTTTTTTTTTTTTTTTACAGCACTGAATAAAGATAACTAGGAGAGCGGTTCTCTCATGAAAGATATAAAGACATAATGATGAAAAATGTCAATTATTTTATCGCACAAATCTGCAGGCAAGGTAAAAACCAAAGAGAGGTTGCTACAATTGAAGGAGGCCATTGCAATATAATACCTCGCCTTCATTTTCATTTTAATTTTGACATATGCTGCCTGACTTTTGCAATCCTTATTCAGACAACAAATGACAAGCTTTCTAGATTACCAGTTCAGTCCCTAGAGGTTCTGTAAGATGTCATGAAAATACAAAATTTGCCTTTCAGGAAGTTTTTATGAGTGCAGCCTCAATACTGATTATAACACAAATTGCCATTGTTCTGTTAAGGGATATTAGAATAGTTTGTTGCCATTTGTCTTTTAGGTAAATAAATGCTATCTGCCTCTTCCTTTGACGTTCAGGTTTAGCTAGTGAGTGCCTTGTGATGTTGACTCTGTCTGGTTCTCCACTGCTGCAGTGCCACTGAGGAGGCCACAGCTGCTCTCTGCTGAAATATGTGATTTCCATGGGGCACTGTCTGAGAAATGCCATTGCTGCTCTTTAGGAGTTTGTTAGCTCGCCCTCTGAGCTATGTCAGAGCACAGGACACACACCTTGTTCTTTTACAAAGCACTACAATTGTACTTGGGGTTAGGAGTGGAACCAAGCACAAAAAGTCTCCAAACAGCCAAAATACTGGACCAGTAAAAACCCAATAGTTTGCATAGACCAGTAGTATTTTCCTGGTTAATCACAGCTGGGTGAAGTGGAAGGAAGGCAGTAGAGTTTGCTGGAGATAGCCAAGCTCAAAATTTCCCTTTACAAAGAGAAAAAAAGTAGACAAACACACACTGAAAACCTGATGTTCAGAGACTTGGTTAGTTGCCAGCATCCCCAGGGCTCTAAAATAGCTTTGTAATACTTAAGAAGCAGAACTCTGTCAGAAATTATGACCAAAAGCTTGTCTTTATATTCCATATGAAAATGTCTCAAGAAGTACCAGTAGCCAGGGGTTGCATTGGCATTAATAAATACATAAGTGTTTAAAGACAGTTGTCTCAGACTGAAGGCATCCCATAAGTTTAAGTGATAGCTGGATGAGCTGTGAAGATGATAAATAAAAATAGTAATGAGCAGAAGACTGTAAGATGGCAAGTTCAATCATACCACACTTTACTGAAGTCTCTGAAAGCTCTTGGTGTGCTATACAGACCTATGAAAAACCACGGAGAAGAATAATGCAATTATGAATTAAGAATTCTTTTAATGGGGCTGACTGATGTTTAGATGGCAGAAAGTTTAATTACAAGCACGAGCTCACATCAAGTGTGCGTTGCTGGTAAAAGGTTATATTTATATCCAGCCTCAATGTGCTACCAAGGGCTAGTCTTCATTTGCAATGTTAGTGATATTTTCTGAACACTTGTCAGAATGGAGCACTCACTTCTCATGGATATAAAAATACCCTTATGAACAGATAATAGCATCAATCACTTTTAGTATTTGAATGTCAGATATGTATGAAAACCCTGCTAACTACCTTCAATAAAGAACTTTAAAAATTGCTCCTCAAAATACATATACATGTATTTTAATTCACAGGAGAACAGATTAAGAGAACTCTTCTTCCATGACACATTGGATGAGAATCTGTCTTGTTGCAATGCTAAAAATTCTCAATCCATCAAGTAAATGCAGATTCAGGGCACCATTTCGTATTTCCTTGTCAAATAAATTATGCCTTATATCAACGACCACACAGATTCCTACTTAACAAAACAGGGGTATGTCTGAACATATCATAAATGTGAAATATGAAAGAAAGCAAAATGAGACAGCCAATAAAATGTGAGATTTGTAAGTCAGATGCATATACCTTAGAAATAATGTTACCAATACTCAGAATCTTTGATTTAAGAAATATTCATAATCTGTCACTTATTTTACACAGATTGAAATTTTTTGTAATTTATATATAATAATGACTGACCTGAAAATGTCTGAGGAAATTAAAAGAAGAAAAGTAGCAGATGAAATGGTGTTTAAATGTACATTTTTCTATATTTGCATAAATATAAAGATGTTTCCCTTTATTTCTCTCTTTTTTTCAATTAATAACTAAGCTGGGAAGAGGATGCATGTTATCCAAGGACAAAGTTTGAAGATATACAATTATTGAGAATAGTCAAATGTAAAACCATAAATAGAAATTGCCTGCAGCTGTCATAATAACTGTCTGGGCAATAAAATGGCAGCTAAAATTCAATAAGGGCAAAATAACATGGTAAAGTGTAAGAAGTGTATGAAGGAATCCGCTCCTTGCCACTCAAGGAAGACATCTTGGATTGGGTGGCTTCATAAAACCATGAACTTGGTATTCCTTAGTTTTCATAAAGCAAACTCAGTCAAGAATAATTTGGAAAGGACTTTCAAAGAAAATACTGAACTGATTATACTTCTGATGCCCTTGTCTTGGATATAGTTTATTGTTCTGGTCAGAGTATAATAAAATGTTACAGTAGAACTGTTCTAATCAACATAAAACCATGTTAATAATGTGTGCTTTCCTTCCAGAATGAATACTCCTCATTTTGTTTCCATTTATTAGAAGCTCTGCATACTGAAGCAGCTTTCACAGATGAAGACTAAGCAGTTCTGGCTAAACCAGAAAACAAGGTAAGAATTCCAAAGTATGTATATAATTATCTAATTATTTTTTTAGTGGTTTAGGTAATATGCTGTACTTTATGGACAACTGGCTCCTGTCTATAGACTTTCACACTGATATTGCAAACAAATTATCATATGCCTAGTTTTCTGATTAAAAAATGAAGTTTTGTGGTATACTGAACAACACTTTTTATAGATGTATATACACTTTTTGTGGTAACTGAACAACAGCTCATTCAGCCAAATCAATAAACATCTTCAAAATCTCTTATTTAATCTTCATAAGAATAGGCAGACATTCTCTAGGAGCTCACATTTATCAGTAATGATCACAAGCTCTTATTAATCCTTCATCAACCCTGCATTCGTGTGATAGTACCTGGCTCCTTGCAAAAAAGAGGCAGTAGAAATTCACCTCACAGTCCATGCATCAAGCTTCTGAGTTCTTGGCAAGGTAGCCTGCTTCTTCAGACTGACATTAAACTTGATATAAAATCTTCAGATGAAGATGAATCTGCCATGTAGAAATCGTTCCAGTGTTTAAGTACCCTTTGCACTTTATTCTTGCTTTATGCTTCACTGTCTTCTCTCCATTCATTAGATCTTCCTATACTTGTGTCTGTTTATAGGTATCAGATGCCTTCATCTGTAGATAATTATGGACCATGATCAAATTATCTCTTAATTAACTCAATAGACTGAGCTTATTCCAAATCTTTACAGAAAGGTATGGTAGGGGTTTTTTCCTCAGATTTTTTCTGATATGTCAACATACTTCCCAAGAGTGAGTACATCCCACACCAAACACACTGCCTCAGAAATAGATTTGATGTCACATGTATCACTGTTATTATCAACCTCCACATTTTTCCCGGTATTTCCATCTACATCTTGAAGAACCACATTAGTCTTTCTTTGTTCTTCTGTGACATCTTTTCCAACTGCTTTTCAGCAATGACTTCCAAATTTTCCCAGCCCCCTACTTTCCAAGCATAGTGGTGCATTGCCCACAGCTCTTCATTATTTTCTTTGTTTCACTTTTCTATACCCAGAAAATAATATATGAAAAAACCAACCCTTCCTGAAAATTAAAATAAACCAATATGTCAATATCTGACCTAAGTTGTTAAAATACAATCACAATTTCTTTCCCTCTTTACCACTACAATAATATGTTCCAGTTGAGAAGGAAGTGTGATACAAGGAACATATCATGGGATGGAAAAAATACATTGTTTCTTGATTATGCCCTGAGCTGTTTTGACAATTTCCCTCACATTTCATCCTAAATAGATGAGCAAGCCCAGCATACACATATTTTCAAACACAAAAGAAGCATATGAATTGTGCTAATGATAGGGGTGGTGGGAATAGAAAGGAGATGGCAGTTCATGACTTAGGTTCATTAATCAAAACTATTTGAGCTCCTGTCCATGGGATCTTGCAAGTCTCTTTGGGTGGCCTGACCTGGCTTTACCATAAAGTTCTTGTAAGAAATGGGTGATTATTTTTTTCCCTAATTTGAGACCAGACAACAGTGATAAGGATTTTACCAGCTTTGGATAATATTATTAAATTAATAGCAATCATATCATGTCTCATATTCATGAAAGTGAACAAATGAAATTGGCTAAATTGTTCAACATTGTGCTCCACCATCTTGGTATTTTCAATCATATCAAGGTCAAAATTTTTTGTTCGGAGAGGCAGCAAAATATGCACCTACATGATGGAGATGAAAGTGGTGGGTATATGGGTATGTAACTTCCAATTTAGTTTATGGTATAATGCACATGTACAATTTTAGGAGCTGTCTGTCTCCTGTTCGGTCAGCTGCAGCCGATTACAGGAAGGAGGGCAGCACCATGCCCCTTCACAAAGGCTTCATTTTGGCTCCTTCACTTTAATCTGGAGTCACAATCCTTCAGCTGACAGTGAGAGGTGTTTTTCCTCTGTGGGGAAATGTATGACTGAGGTCTTAAGAACCTCACTGTGACTCAGTGAAAGATCCATTTCATCAGCTGCAAGTGAAGTTAAGCTGCTAAAGGAGAACATATATATAAAAGAAACTTTTCTCCAGCTATATAAAACATCACTTTAGATAATATTAGCTCCTGTATTCAGTATAGCTCTGAAAGCATTTTCTCTCTCTCTTTGTGACCATTCCTACCAGAGGAAACATGAATATAAGCTGTTTCACATGCTCACAGCTGTTCAGGAAAGATGAGAAGCTGAAGGCCATGGCAAAACCCTCACCATTCAGATTGCACTGTATTTTACCTACCAGTCCTGTTAAGAAAAACATCTCCCATTCATGAGGCTGTTGGAGGCTTTAGGGACAGTACGGAAGGTCAGAATGGAGACTGTAACACTTGGGAGGAAATGTGCAAAATTTTTAGTTTTTAGTTTTAATTCAGAACTGTACCCCCAAGTATCAGCTACCAGTCCTCATCTGTGCAGTGGAATAAAGCCCTTTGTTAATGCTGAGGTGGTTCAGTGGGCACCCAGCAGTCATGGCTGGAGCCATGGCAGCCCAGCTGGGACAGGAGGGCAGGCACAGAAGGTGCCCAGGGCGTGGCTCTATGGCTCTTCCATGGCTTTAACAGGGGGAAGGCACTTAGGACTTGCATCTGTCTGCTATGGCCACTGTTATGGCCAAAGGATCTTCTCAGAGGACAAATCTGAGCTCTTTATGCATTATATAAAATACTCTGTATTTTTTTATTTTTTAAAATACTCTTTAATATATAAAATACTCTTTATGTATTATTTAAAAACCTCCAAGGTTTTTATACAAAAGAGGAAAGGGGAGAGGGAAGTTAAAAGAAATTGAGTTGGAAACAAGAGAAACTTCACTACTTGTTCACAAAACCTGTTTTTAAATCCTCATTTAAAAAACTTAAATTAACGTCCAAACCAGAGCAGATACTTTAATTCGTTTTGAGTACTCCCAATATCAAGATTAATACAGGGTTTTGTCCAATCTGTTTTGTACCTGGAACCTGCCCAGTGGAAAAAAAGTTATAGCTGATGTGCTGCTCCTTTGGTCTTGCATCAAAGACAGCTGTTCCCTCTTTCTGCTCATCCTTTCATTGCAAAATGTTATATTAATGCTGATCATTCCAATAAAGTCTTAACTACAGAAATAACAGAAGAATTAGAAAAGTGGGCCAAACACTTTCCCTTTTATTTAATCCAATTTCTTCCTTCTTACAATATGTGTTTGGTCCTCTTGGTATATGGGTCAAGAAAAAGAAATTCTCAAAAAATCTGCTGAAATTCTAGTCCAGGACTCTCTCAGTGGAGGACCTGGATAAGTCAGAGACATGACTTCAGTCTTCCATGACATTCACTCTTCTTCTCAGTTATCTAAGTTCTCTGAAAATCTGAGCATTGATATGAACATGGGAAGGTGAGAAGAGATACCAAACAAAGTGGTTATCTCTCTTGCTCAGTAGGCCTGGATAAAAGTATATGTTTAGATTTAGAAATCCTTTTTTATTTGTTGGTATTTCTTACCCTACTCTGTGTTTCTTTTCAAAGATTGCAAGTGAAAATATGTAATAGGAACTTTCCCGTACATATTGCTGAATTCTGAAAGCAGGAATGGGAAGGGAAGATTTGGATCATCCCTGCTGTTACTTCTGAGTCTTGACTACTGCTGTTCACTTCCTTATCATTAATAAAAGATCAAGGAGATGACACAGAGACTGTGCTGTGAAACAGCAAGTCTGTTTTGACATGAATTTCCCAGAATAATTCTCTTTCTATACTGATGCTAAAGTCTCACACAGGGAGGTTTTCTATTGGTTGAGTGTGTGCCAAAGAATGTTAATAAGGGAGATGGTTGAGTTAGTAATTCTCTTTCAGAAATGTTCTGGGAGTGTGCACCACTGGGGTTTTTTGGAGTGGTATATATAGCACAGGAATGATGGACACTGATTATCTGCATTGCTGCAAAGTAACTAACATTATAGGTCTGCCACATCCTTTCACAGTGAAGTATGAGTGCACCCAGTGTGCAAGATGTCCACGTGCTCCCTTCGTCTCTACCAGTGGGTGGGAAACTTAAAACTGTGAAGAGAATAAGGAGTAGAAACTATAGGACTGAGAATTTCCTGAGTATTAATACAAGGAATCAGTATACCATTTTTACCCACAGATCTTAAAGGAACCTGTAAGATCCAGTGACTCTAAAACTCAGATGTACAAAGAAGCTGAATGCCTCACTCTGTGTGGCTTTTTTGAAAATTCAAGGAAAAGGTGCAGTCAAGGTTAAGGAAAAGGTGCAGTGTCCATTTCTTGGTATCTCTGTGAAAAACACATGCATGGTTCCTAACCTGATTTGATGGTCCCTGAAATGTGGATATATGCACATATTCCACAGTGGAATATTCATAAATAAAATAGGTGTTATTTAAATTTTAAGCAGCCATGAATAAAAATATGGCAGAAGGCTCTCACAGGCTATTGCAATCTACTGAACTAATCACTTCCTAATTAAATTTTCCATAGCTTGTCTTTGGAAAACTACCCAAAAGCATCCTTCAGCACGTATTCCAGGCACATTTTTCTGATAAGGGGTTTATGTGGGATTTTAAGAAATTTAATATCAAATAAATTATAAAATAATAAATATAATATCAAGTGGAGATAGCCAAGAATAGAAATTACAAAGGAGCTTTCTCATATTACTCAATTATTATTGTTACAGAGCTGTTTTCACAACATTTTGTGTTAGTTTGGATTTTCCTGCATATTGAGAATTTATGACAGTGTTTGTTACCCAAGTTGAACATTGTAAGTAGTTTAGAATCTCTGAAATTTTAGCCACGCTAACCAGAAATGGTGATACATTAAAGAAGCTCCATCACCTGTGGATTTACTGCAGATCACTGTCCCCACAGACTCAGAGGACAGTGAGCTACAAAACCAATAATAATTAGGACTCCTAGCCGAGGTGAAAAGCTATTGCCTCATGGAACTATTTTCCAATCCTCCTCCTTCCAGCTGAGCTGGACTAGTGACACTATAAAATGGCAATTAAAAGACTCAAGTTTAAAAATACCTTCAGCTTCCCAGGTCCCACAATGGCAAAGGTTAAGTGGATTATGTGGAGATAATTCACTCAGCTCCAGGGGGAGGGTGCTGACTGCCAGGGCTGTTGGTTACCTCCCTCTCCCCGCCTCACTTGCTGAAGCACAGCTTGTTACAGTAGTGTCAGTTTTGCCAACCTAAAACAAGAAAAGGCCTGGGAAACTTTCCCAATGGACCCTGCAATTACCAGTGGGCACTGAGCAGTACTTGCAAATTTCACTTTGATACAGCCTGGAAAGCTGAGCATGGAAGTGGTCCCTAGTCCTCAGCTAAACATCTTAATGTTACCATTCATGCAAGTCTTCCAGTAAAAACACCCTGTTTCTTCAAGGGAAAAGGAATATGAAAAAGATTGCTGGCCTTACATGGACATCTACTCTCCCTGTGCTCCAACTGAATTAAAACCACCAATTACACCTCTAGTTGTGTGGCAACACCTACACTGTGTTTCCAATTAACTTTGTAAGTTTTTAATCAGTGACAAATGCATTTTGGTAAATTCAATTTGCCTTTTATTGCAGCACCTATAAAATGTCTTGCAGCATTCCGGAACTTTGTGAAGGTTTTACTTGCTACTGACATAACGCAGCTGTCGGACCTACAACAAAGGCTAAGGTTTATGAGCAACTTGAATTAGGATGTAGGTTAAGCAATTAAAGTTCAAGGAGGGGGAGGGGGAAATGGTTTCCCAAAATTTGCACTTGCCAATTTAAGAAAGCACGCCAAAAACATGTTGTACACTAGGATGGGAGAAGCAAAAGCAGCTAAGGAGACCATACTCAGTTTAAAGTTGCTATTTTGAGAGAGTTCCGTATGTGAAAGGTCACCCAGATTTCATTAATAAATCCTCTCTGCTGTTTGTTTTCTTTTTTAATCAAACTCAAATGCATCCTGTTAAAGGGCTGAGTGATTAGATCATAAATCTGGATGTCCTTGAAGATGATGAAGAAAATGCTTATCTGTAAAGCAATCATCATACTGCCATTTGTATCATTTACACATTTTCACATGTGCTGGAAAAACGGTTTAATTTTAAATAATTTTCTTGAATTTTTAGGTAAGAAAAAAATTTGCAGAATTTATGGCTAAAAGAGCAACTAGATTACTTGTGACATATGGAAAGAACCCATTACATCTAATCTTCTGTATCTAAATTCAGGGCATTAAAACAATCAACATTCTTAATAAACATAAATTAATATTTCATCTTAGTAAAACTCAACTCTCAGTGCTTTCACTTCTGGTTCCAGTTATATAATACAATTCTCCTAAATTCAACAACTCTGAAATTAGTCAGTTTTAATGGGGCCTGAGTATAAATTTGCTTTGCTGGGTTTAATTTGGACTGGTAGAGGCAATCCAAATGAAGTTATTAACTGTATTTTTGTTCTATAAATGCATGGAAATCTTTGTTCTGTGGGGTCCAGACAGAACATATTGTGCTAGATTTCTCATTTCCTCTTTTTTTTTTCTATTTTTTATTTTTTATCTTGATTTTTCCTTTGTTTGCAAAGTATTTTTTTCAGTACTTCTGGCAGTATATTGTTCTGTTGTAAGCATAATTGGAATATTGCTGCAACTTCTCCTGTGTGCATTTGGATCTTACAGTTGATTTGTCACTTTGCCTGAACCCAACTGTGGACATGACTCTGGCCAGCACCAGCAGCATATTTAGCTATTGCAGTGCTAGCAGGAATTTGGAAAATGAATGTCTCTTTGGAACTTTATTAAAACAATGGATGTGGAAAATAATTCTTTTGGATTTATAAACATTCTTACAAAAGGAATGCAATATGGAGCAATATTTTGAGGTGGGTAAACACATGATGCAATTTTTCAGCTGACTGCATGACCTGCTTTTACTTTAACATAAACCCCATCTAGATTGATTCAATGGAAACATTTTGATTTCTGGAGACTTGATCCATAGAGGTAAAATTACAAGGTAAGGCTGGCACTGATGCTAGTGCCAAAAATGTGGCCCTGTGGGATTTAGCACAGTGCACGTTATCTGATGACAGTGGATGTGTTGCATTATTTAGTGAATAGAATGTCCACTCTGCAAAGATTTATGTGTTTGTTTAACTTTGTTCTGTCTGGTTAATTACTCACAGTCACAAAAGATCCTTACTTGTATAGAGTGAAACATCAATGTGTTTTATTCTCAAAATATTTTTTAAAATTACTTGTTTAATTGCTTACTAGTTGAAAAGGCGATATAGTAAAAGCTTATTGTACTTACCTAAGGTCTAAGTTTCTAAATTATATTTTCCCTCCAGATCATAGTGAGCAGAGGGAGCAACAGCATCATTTTAAAATTTGTAGGGATGCACTCCTATGCTCCTAACTTTACTTCACACCATTTTCTTTAACTGACATTTATAAACATTATTTTTATTTGGTTTGTTGTAGACCCTGCAATCCTCTCCTCATAAACGCAAACGCTACCTTAAATTGAGTTCAGCAAGCAGTTTTGAGCTGCATGCAGAGAAGATTAAAAGAAATAGTACAAAAATCCTCTCCTGGGAAAGATCAAATGGCTACTGAAATGAAAGCAGCCTAAAACTGTAGGGTTTAGCCCAGAATGGGGGAGGGGAATTGGGCATTTAGCTATAATTAACACCTTCTACTTACACTCTCCAGTGTTTCAAACGGATTGTTTTTTATTATAGGTAGCTGCTCACAAACCTGAAATCACTTTATTAAAAAAAAAAAAATAGCATCAGAAAAAAATATTAGCAACTAATAAAGCTAAATTCAGGCAATCACTCTTCAAGCAATGGTTCTGGAATCCTCAGACTTCTATAGTCAGCCATAAAGTCATCAAGTATTAGTTACATGTAAAGAGACACTATTTCAGTGTGAATATGTGATCACAGAGAAAATCACACTTTTTTCTGCTTTCTGCAGAACTTGCACTGAAATTTTGCTTGGGTGAGCACTGTATTAGTTTATTTGAAGCTTGAGATCAGCAACTTTATCCAGGATAAATGTCTTAAGTATTCTTGATGCTATTTCTTCGATCCCCCTTTGTTTCTGCCAGTGTTGCTTAAAAGTATCTCAAACAGGTACCTAGAACATTTTAAATGAAGATATTGTAGCTCTTCTTTTTTTCAGTTTGTCTTGATAGATAAAGTGCCCAAAGAAACAGAAAAGCTGACAAAGCTTCCTAACTTGGCTTTCAGAGACCTTGCTCAGTGTTTTTTGTATGTTGCATGCTGGAATCTGAAATATAACTTATTTTCTCTCCCTTTCTTCTATCATGAGTCAATCATTGTCAGGTCATTGCCTACTGATCATTCAATCCCTCAGTCTGGTGCCACAAAAGTACTTGTTTTTCCAAAAAATAACTATGTTGCTATCTTGCATCAGCTGATCTTAAATTAAGATTTTCTGGCTTTCTGAATTTTGATTTACATGTTGCTACTACCACAGTCCTTTGGCATTTATAAATTCATATCCTGTGTAGGTTCATATCCTGCCCTTGTAATGCTTTGCAGGCTGTTAGCATACTTCTTCAACTGGTGGAGATAAACGCTGGTAGTACATCGTAAAAATAAATTCTGGTTCACATGTGTATTACAGAAAATATAATCTATATATTCTGAAATAACAAGACAGTGGAATTTGTTTTGGAATTCTTCTGTAACTGTAAAAGTGCCTCAAAATCATCACCTCTCCTTTGCCCTCTCCTGCTGAGCTGTACAATGAACCCAAGAAGTGTGAACAGAGTGCAGATGTGTCCTGCTGAGTCCTCTGTTCACCATGGATCTACCCCTGAGCAACATACCTGGTGATTCTGATAAATTTATGCACACAACCTTGTTATAAGATTAGCAGTGTTTTCTCTGTGTGAGGCCAAGACCCCCAATACCAGGAGTTTTGGAGGGATACAGTGGGTAGGGAGATGACAGATAGCACTTATTGATGTCAGTGATCCGTTTTAGTGCATATTGAATTATTTTGGTGTTTAAGAAATAAGCTGATAAAACTAAGATTGTAATATTGGTTCCTTTCTTCTGTGGCTGAAGTCTATGAGATAGGAAGATTTGTTTCCAGTTTTTTTGTTTTGTTCCTAAAGAAAGACTGTATTGACAATAAACTTATTTTAAGTAATTTCTTCTGCAGATAAGGTTAATGCTTTTGAGCTTGCTCTTCCATGCCTAGGGGGTGTAACACATATGGTAAGTAACAATAAAATACTGATCTGACTGTACAACTTTATGTAAGGCATGTGTGACTAAAACCTGAGCAATAAAATTTCCTTTCCTGCTCAGACAGAATTGTATATGCCTGTCATATTTTATTGGCTGTTAAATGGCACATGCACTTATGGATCACAACTGAAACCAGACAGCCTACGGTATCATTGCACATTTGTCATCTTCAATGAAAACATTGCATCAGATTTCTGTATACTTGGGCAAATTAAGCTACAGGAAAGTAAACAATCATGTTGCTGATGAATATGTATGCACTTAAAGCAAGTGAGAACTTTAACTGTTCAGTACTAGTGGCAAAAAATATTTATGATTTAACTAGTGACACACGCAGTGATCAGAAAGCAACATTGTAAAGCAATATTTTTTCAATAAATGGACACCTTATGCAGACAAAAATAGCTTATAGATCCAACAAATTAGACTCATTTTAGCTGCGTTAGTAAATACCATGTAATTCATTAACATCCAGTGACTAGAGCTATATGAAAGAGATACACAGAACTTCAGTTACTGACTTAATATCAGTCTCACTGTGAATAGCGTTCCTCATCCTTCTGGATTCTGAGATCGTTGGTTCCTTTCCTACATGGTAGACAATTCTGGTAAATTATAAAAACTATTAAAAAAATTCAAGAGGAATCACATATAACAAAATTTTTAAAATAGATTGTCTTAAATATGCTGTGAAATTGTACTTTAAATTCCCTTTCATGGAATCCAACAGCAAAAATTAATGTCAGTGATTTTAATGTTAGTCATTAATATGAGTACACATAAATTAATACTATCGCATGCTGCAAAACAAACTGCACTATTGTACTGTGTGATAAACAGAAGAGATGATACAGTTACACTTGTAATCCATCCTCTGCCCTTTCTTCAAAGTGGCTACAATTATATTTGTTTAACAACAAATAAAGCCTTATGACTTTTGTGTAGTCCACATGACAGCATAGCCCACTGAATAAGCTGTTTGGACACAGCAACACTGACCTTTATCAGAGATACTTTGGGTCAGGAAATACAGGAAATTTCTTTCTTTGCAGGTATTAAGAAAAATCTATGGTCAATGCCCAGCCCTCACCTCAACCAAATAAGTAACCGGGAGAGGACCAGGCAGATCTGGATTCTGAAGAGTAGTGTGACACTATTTTAAAGCCTCCAAAGGTAAGAAGATTTAATTTTTTCATATTCTTGACACCAATACCTAAGAAGGGGCTCCAGAGTGACAGTGACATGTTAGGAAAATGAGAGTGGATAAGTGAAATTTTGGTGACTATGTACAATTTACTTACCCAACACTGTGAACATTTCAGATAGCATGTGTCCACCTCCCACCTGCCAGGCATTCTATCCAGATCCCTAGCAGGTTAGGTAGGCTGAGATCAACCTGCAGTAATGCTTCCTTAGGCACTGTCTCCTACAATGAAGCAAGCGATACCAGTGATGGAGAACCCAGAGCAACTCTGACATCCCTCAATTCTCTTCCTGCAGGACCACCAGCAAAACCCTTGATCTTTTCTCTGTCTGTAATACAAAGTCTCCATAACTACTATTCCCTCCATTATTGCTGATTTACATTCATCAGAAATAATATTATAAAATCAGGATGATGATGTTAGTTAGGCTTTCCGTTTTAGACGGCTGGTTTTAGAATGAGCTGAACTGACATAACCCTGGGTAGGGACTGAGCTGCTGGGTTTGTCTTGGCTGTCTTTATAAGCACATCAGGTTTGTAGTCTGAGTGTCTTCCATTACAGGTGCTGATAAGGTTGAAGAAAGACAGAGTTCATGTGCACAGCATTGTCATCTAGTCTACAATGTCTTTGTTAGGATGATATTTGTGGGACATATAGATTGGTTTAACTCAAATTCCTTGCTATTAAATGCTTTTGCTCTTTTGAGAAAATACGGGAGAATGAGCTTAAGTGACAATAGTATAGGTGTTCATTTTGGTGAAGATGATTACTGAAATGGGCAAAATGTCAAAGTCAGCTAAAATATTCACTGGTGTATTACGACTCAATTAGTAGTTGTGTAACAGAGGGTCTTTCTACTGCTTTCCCCAGCAGAAATGTTCAAGCCTAGAGCTGTAGAGATGGGTTACACTTTAAATTCAATCTCCCCTTACATGTTTTTTTCACATGTGAATGTTAATGTGAATGTTTTAACCTGTGAATTTCCATTTTTTTGCTAGATTGGTTGCATGAAAATGCTAAAACAGTCTGCTGAGGACTGATGTAATGATTCTGACACTTTTAAACACTGTCTTAAAGTAAACTGCAACAACTGACAATTTTGAAATGCATTCCATCATCTTTCAAAATCTTAGGTTTTGGGTAACCATAGTTTTCATATTTGAAATGTGTCTTCCCACAGAACTGAGGTTTAAGTTGAAAAATCAGAAAGAGAGTTTGCTGAACATTTTTGAAGCATGATTTTAGCTTATGAGATGTGATGGCCATGGTCTCTGTAGTCAGGTCTCTGATCTTATTCCAAATACCACTTGTATGCCATGTATTTTTCACATAGCTGTAAACTTGATACTACTCTTTTAATTGGGGGTACACAAGAGTTTCTTTTGAAGAAAATAGGAATATTTAAACACATTCGAGGATCACTCCTACCCTCAGGCATTTCTTCTTGGTTCCTGCTGATAGCACTATTTTCAAGGTGTTTGCCGAGAGACTTTGGCTGATGGAGTGGATTAAACCCCCACGGTTGGTGCAGCTCAGTCACTGCTGCTCCCTCTGCTGGTGGTGAGAGATGAAATTACAATCAACATCATGGAGCTATAACTGTTACAGAACAGAAAATAAAATATTCACAGTTTATATGTGTAAATCAGCTAATATCCACAATTTTTGTGTTAAACTGAGCTCTTTTTTTTTTTTATCTGACATGTTCCATGTGGCATATCTACTGCAATTTCATGTATTTTCAGCCATGATTCTTTTTATAAAATGCTGAATTATCTCACGTAAAAAAAAAAAAAATCCTTATTTCAAAGCAGTCACTAGATAAAAATCAGCATGCAAGCTAGCATCCAGAATGGATTCTGCCCCAAACTGTGTGAATGTATGGCCAGTACCCTGTTGCCAACAGAAATAGATCAGAAGTGCAGTAACTGAAACATTAAGCAGCTTACTCAGGAGATGCATGTGAAAAGTATTCACATGATTTCCCAGCCAAGCCACTCCACACCTCCTACTAAATCTTTGTTTAACACCATGTGTATGAGACGTATTCTTATTTTCATAATATGAACATGGTAAAGGGCTAAAGGACTGAATTGCAGTAAATTGATAATGCTTTAAACTAAATTCTCATCCAAGGCAAATGGATGCAATGTCATATTATTTTAGAATTTAATCTGTGTACCCAGCTTTCACTCACTGCTACAGAAGTTGCACATGTGCATCTGTAAGAAGAATCTGAGCCTGATGTTAGTGCTTAGCACACAGTTTGTGCCTTCACACAAGCAGGGAAGCACATGTTGCCAGTGTTGATCATTCAGACACAAGGCGTGTATAGTTCCTACATGTTATTCCCTGAAGGACATAAATATCAACAGAAAAATGTGTCTCCCCTCTTACTTTTCATTTTTGTGAATAAGGGGGCTTTCAAGGAAATGCAATAGTACTGCTAAAACTAAAGATCCAAGTCTACTTAAGGCACCTTAGTGGAATGGGTTTGTTGGTCTCACATCAGTGGATATTGCAAAAACATTTCAACTCAGCTGATAGTCTTATTTAAGCTGAGCTTTTCAGACTGAAATAATAAGGAGATCTACATAACTAAATTACTTTCACCTCAAGAGATATTTTTGCCTTTGAGGGTATACTTGGGAGCAGTGACATGATAATAAGAGTGCTGACTACACGTTTGCATGCAGGTGCACAAGGAGCCAGGCTTAGATTAGTGATCTGAGCTACCAACATTAAAATAAAGTTTTATGATAAATACAGAAAAGCTTTCCAATTACTCAGAATTCTTACAGTGGCTGTCCAGCCAAAAAAAAAACCAAACAAAACAACAAAACACCACCAGTGGCAGCAACAGCATGTTTAAGAGGAATGAAATGAAAACTATAGATCGAATTTCTGGACTCAGTCTCTTACAGGAGTGAGTCTCTTACATGAGTGAGTTACTATAATGTAATTCCAATGCATGTTTCCATGTGGGCACCCAAGGGATCATCCAAGGAAGCACCACATTTTCACAATCTTAGAAGAATGACAGACATGCAAGGAAAAAAGCTAAGTTTAAATGAGGTTAAAAATTTAGTATAATGAACATTACTTGACATGTTTTACCAGATGAAAATATTTATTCAAGACCACCACCCCCATATCCATTTTAAAGAACAATAAAAGCTTAAGGACTGTCAGTTTTTCTACACAGTATTTATGAGTGGAATAAAGGACATTCCTGCTCAGTTTGATTTCTTGGGAAATAGAAAGAAAGTCAGGATACTGTGAACATTATTTTTTTCCTAATGCACTCTGGACTAAGACACTCCTCTACTGCAATTCCTTCTAGGTAGAGGTTGTATTTTTCTCAATCCATTATTTTATCTCACCAGGCAATAAATTTCCATAGCATGTTTAAAAAGCCAAGAAAAAAAGCTCCCCCAAAACTCTTCATGTCATGCAGCTTAATTCCTTGGACTCTTAACCCTCACTGACATAAAATTAGTATTTTGCACAGTTCTTGAACAGCAAAATTACTCAGAAGTAGATTGAAGTTTATGATATGCAGAAATGTGAGTTATTAACAGAGAACCTATTCTAGGACTGGGAGGTACAGGATATTTTGCACTCCAAGAATGATGTTTCTGAAGATGAATCCTTAAGGTTGAAAATGTTCCAGCTGTAATCCTACTGAGTAATGCTTCCTGAGTGAAGTCATGGCATTACTTCTGGGAATAATTCAGCCCTGGAACTTGGTCATTTTACTATTTTAGATTAGATGAGCCAATTTCTTTAACACAATTCTGCTATGACTGCTGTTTACTTTTTTCCAAACTTTTGGTATCTCGTTATCTCTGGCATTTACTAAATGGAGTTAAAAACAAATTTTATGCTTACTCTGTGTCAAGTTATCATGGGAACACAAAGGAAAAATGAGATAAAAACTCAAGGATGTAGACTCTGTGAAGAAAAAATAGTTGCATTCAATTGAAAAGGGAAGGCTGGCTCTTTCTACCTCCTGCAGAAAGGTTAGCTTGCCTTGGCAGTGCTTCCCTCATGCTGCTGGGCAGGGGAGGGCAGCACCTGTACCTGCTGCACCGTGACAAGTCTCCCTACACACACCATGCCTGGCTGTGCTCACATCCTGCGTGGCTGGGGGCTGCCTGTGTCAACAGCAGCACTCTTACCACACACGATGAAGACTAATTGCTCAAAATGAAGAAAAACTTGCTTTCCCCCTAGGCCAGCACTTGGTCCAAATTTAGCAATTGCTTTAGAAATCTAGACATTAAATGCAAGATGATTCTGTTGTATGATACACAGTTTAACGACTTCAGCTTTTTCCATGCTGCATGGATACATTTGGTGAAGATTTTTAAACACCAACAGCTTCTGCTAAGCATTAAAAATGAAAAGCATAATATAACAGGTGCAAAAGCAGTTCTTTAATGTTCTTGTGCTTTCCTCGTGAGTTAGGTGGATACAACATATTCCAAGAGGATAAACTGCCAGTTTAATACACCAGCCTGACTTCCCCTTAGGAGCTCTGAAGCAGTGATACTTATGCAGCTACTGATTTTTCTTTACATTGTTTCTTCTGAGAAAGATGAATTTTCTTTGCCAAAGTTCTCTCAGCTATAATTTGGGTTTCTGTTTCTCAAAAAAGCCTTCTGTATTAAATCAGATGTAAATGTCCTGTTAAACTATCTCTTAATGCTACCAAAAGATAAAAAGGTAGTAGGTAACATGGAAGATTCTTTTATATTAGACTCATCAGTCTACTTCCACTAATAGCTAAAGTATAACAGTATTATCTCCTTTTCCTTGTTTGTTTGCTTGTGGTGTTTTGATTTTTCATTCTACCGGTCTACTTGCTTTATGTGATTCAAAGGATGCCTTACTGATAAACAGAGAAATTAACTATGTGATGCTCTTTAGCAGTTACAGACAGCCAAAGGGGAGGTCTTTTCCATGATTTGAAATAGAAAAGTGTAATAGAAATAGTGTGTTTAATGTTACTTAGTAAGTACGTATGTGTCTTCCCAGACCAAAATCTGCAGTAACAGAGAGGCCAGTTTGTTTCATCCTTGCAGCTGTGCAATCAAGTGTAGTGCTTTTCCCAGTCTGGTTTTCACTGATTGAATCACAGGGGGTTTCCACTGTTTCCTATTTACAGAAAAGTCTACTGTTTTTTAATTTTCAGTTTCAAACTAATTTAACAGTTCCTCTCTTTCATTATAGTCCATCACTGAACTTCAAGGGGAAAAAAAATTAAAAGAAGCAGGGAAGAAGAAAAAAGAAAGAACTATCATCAAACAATTTTGGCATTATAGTTTCCTGTAAACCTGCAGATTCTCTGCAGCTCCAATAATTATTTGGCTTACATTTTGCATTTTTCAGTTAAACATCCAGTGCTTCCTGGGTTTACTACTCTATCTTTAAAAGTCTCTGAATGTTTTTCGCAAATGGACATTTCTGAAGGATGCTTCTGAATTCAGATGTCCCATACTCATAGAATTAATAGAATAAAAAATAAATTTGATTATGTAGGAACCACACAATTGTCCCAGATCTCCTTTCATAAGCAAAAGAAAGAATTGGTCCTAAATAGATTGTAAGAAGTAAAAACATATGAAGAGTGCGGAAGGCAAAGAAAGCCAAGTGACTACTACCTGCACTTCAATGAGATTGCCAAGTCAGTCTGATTTTTCAGTTTATTTTCTCAAGTATAGATTATCGTTTAAAAAATATTTCAAGGCTGGCAACTGAAGACATAGAAAAAAATTTTAACATTACAGAGTAGCCATCAATTCCTTGAAATTCGGTATTGTAGAGAAGGAACTCACTAGGATGCACAAAAGCTAAAATCTGTTACCCAGGAATAAGATTGCAGTGTCCTATAACCACTCCCTAGAATCTAGTTAAAGGAAAATAATTAGCCTATTGCTTAAATTGCTGGAGTGTACAGACTAAGGGAGAATACTCCTGGATGGCCATTATTTAATTTATTTTTTCCTAATACTGTGCAGAAATATTTTTAAATATATATTCTAATAAATGCAACAAAGATACTTTAATGTACATTTCATTATATGTTCTAATGACATAAATATATAAACATACCTATAGTTTTCTATTCATCTTGGATCACACATAAAAATCACTTTCAAAATTAAAATCAAAATCTCACTTAGGAATTTCACTGTCTTTGAAAACTATTAAGAATACTCATGAGTCACATCCATAGCTTGCTTCTAGCACAGAGCTATAATGTAAAGGAAGTTTCTTTTGCTCTGTAGGGATTTATTCTCCCTTGAAGCCTGGATGAAATAGTTCCAATGCTACCTGAAGGATCAGTAGAGGATAGCACTTCAATTACAAGCAAGAACCTGGGCCAAAAAGGAGCTCTTGGTAATTCTCACAGCGCTCATTACCTTTGGCTTTCTGCCTCAACAACTGGCATGTACCATACCAGGTGTATAAATGTTCTGCGTGGTTGTTGCGTATTCTCCACACTCGACCTCACTTGGCAGAGCTCTCCTCCTCTGCTGCCTTTCACCTTGGGAAATCATTATATCATTTACGTTTATGTAAGGCTGATCCAAACCACTTCTGAATTACAAGCCTTTAAATGGCACCCTCTTTGCAAAGGTGTGAGTGGCCCCACAAGAGACAACAAAAAATTCCTTGCCCAGAATCCAGATTTCTGAGCTGTGCTTGCCTTGATTTTTATAGTAAGAATTCTTTAACAGAAGTGGTGCAGCTGAAAACAAACACCAATGAGTGCTTTCCAATTCACTCTTTATATGAGCTCATAAAAATGACCTTTGTGAGAATTTGCCAGGGAAAAATGTTTCTATCTATAAGATGTACAGATCTAGAGATGTCAGGAACATAAACTCAACATTCTGGTTGTGCATCTGGCTTATATTAGTCAGCAGTATATGATGTGATAGTATAACAGAAGTAAAGAGCGTATGGGGGGATTCGAATGCTCAGTTACCACATCTGTCTCTCTGCACTATCATCATTAGAGTGTTTAGATGCAATTTATCTCCCTTTCCATTTGGAAGATTCATGTTCCCTCCGATGAACTGGGCATCAGCCCAACCATGATGGGTTGTGTCCACAGGGGAACACCTTCACTTTGACACCTGCTAGTAGCCATCATCTGCCCAGCAAGATCTGCTTGGCTTGTTTATGTCTGCAATATTTAGCCAACCAAGGAAGGAACCAGTGTGTTTGTCTGATATGGAAACAGGAGAGGAAACTAGGGGAACGAAAGATAAAGGCATGTCCACTCTTCCACAGCTGACAGATTTACAATTCTGACATACCAAAATCAACAAAGCTGGGCTCTGCTTTTAACAAATTATAAGTAGAGAAGAATGATGCTGCTGGGTTAAAGGCTATTGGCTAAGGCACAAGAGACGAAGAGTGAGTCATTGACAATGACCACAGTCTGACAGTGGACAAATCAACCTCTCCATTCCAAAGCTACTGAAGAACTTGAGTACTTAGATTTCATGTTCTTTAGTGCAGGGATCAACTTTTACTATGTTTTTGCCAGTATCCAGTACCCTGAGGTTCTGACCTCAATGAGGTCATCTGGTTATAACCATAATGCAAACCGTGCTATCCCTCAGGCCTAAATCTTACTAAAAAAACCTGCATGTAGAAAGGAACTGAGGAAAAATACCTAGATGGAGGACAAAGAATTTTTCCTTTGGGTCAAAATTTCTTTTATGTTAGAACCAAATTGCTTATTGCTAATTAAGGCATAATGTGGAAAACCAGAGCTGGAGTAATTCCCTTTGTCCAGCTCCCTGGCATTGATGGCAAAATCAGAAAGCTAAGTGATCCGAAGGTTCAGAGTATTGTTGTAGTGCATGTTGTTACATCTGAAAACTTCTTCTGGAGATGGTTGTTAAAACATGCTTTCACAAGGAAGGTACAAGGTTCCCTATTTTCTCAACCTTCTATTAGGGAGGAGAATGTAGGAGGGTGTGCACTTCTGCTGAGTCCCATCTTTATTGGGATGTGTAAGTGGGTGTGATTCCTGCAGTGTGTGTAGGAGTTATCATGCGAGCTTTAATCTAGAAGCTGGCCTGTGCAGGCTGTGATGACACATCCAGCTGCAGCATACACAGATGTTAGATACAAAAAAAAGTCTAATTTGAATCAGGAGATCTGGGTTCTGTTAGTGACTCTGCCATATATTTCCTGTATTGCTCTAGGCAAAGTATTCAGAGCCTGATCCAGACTCCATTTAATTCCACAGCACCCCTTTCTCTGGCAGTACTCTGAGCTGGATTAGACTCCTAGTTTATCACTTTCCCAGGCTCTCCATATTCCTCAGAGGTATAATCTTACCTTCTCAGTCCAAAGGTGTCTGATATAGCTTAAACCATTTGCCTCTAAAGTGGTTTGCTACTTAGGCATAGCATAAATATACAATTGAATTAAATCTTCAATTCAGCAGAAGCCTAAACTTTTAATAAGCTTCAGTCAAGTAAACACATACTGGAGAATTTTGGGTTCTGTGTCATTAAGTGTCTATACATACTCTTAAAAATTCAAGAAAGTAAATTAGTTCACTGGAACTACTGGGACATACGTCAAAGTACCTTGCTCAAGGCCCTATTATCTATCATTAGCCAGTCATGTACTTAAAGTTAAGTATATCCTTAAGTGTATTGCTCAATTCATCCTTAAAAGCATAATACTGATATGCTTTCTAGCACAGAAAACACATTTGAGCCTAGAAAATACTAAAATTAAACTACCTTTGATAATATGAAATGTCACGAAGTATTAGTTTAAATATTTTAATAAATCTAAAGAAACAAAGGAAATGTAAGGTCATGTAGCCCATACTAATTTCCAGGAATCTTGTTTACACTATAACCCTTCACTTTTACGTAACACTGAAATCACAATACGGATGTGTATTTTGAAGTAATTGTGTTGGTGGTCCCTTCGTTCTTTCTGAACTTCTAACAGTTAGCTAAGCAAACACACATGACTGATTAAAAGAAGAAAGGGAACTATTTTTACAGGGACCATTAAACTTTAACTGCCATCTGGCAGGGAATGATTAGAGAAGATCAAAATTAAGGCAGTCAACACAAATACTGTGTGGATACCTCAGGGAGTTAATGTGGATAGAAGACGGTGGACTTGTGGCTCTGTTAAGAGACAGACAGAGGAGGAAGTGGTGAACACATCCTTTATGACTGCTGCCCTAATGGCCACATTCACAGCAACAGAAGCAGAGAAAGAAGAAATCAAAACCACCTGGGAATAATCGGACGTTTGCTGTCATAAAAAAAGAAAGTTAAAGGATTATACAAGAGCCACACCATTCTTGTTCCCCAACAAGCCAGGAAGGAAATTTTTATTGTGGAGGTGTGTTGCAGTTGGCAGGTTATCTACTATCTTTACATAGGCATTTTAAATAGGGTCAGTAATAAATCTTTTAATTGAAAGGCTTTACGGAACACAGACCTGTGGTTGATCTAACTGAACACTGGATGTCACTATTTATACACACTATTAGTCATTTTAGAGACATTAAAAACACAGTCCAGCTATGAATGGGACCAATCCAGACATGGTTGTTTGGGGTTTTTTAAAATCAGCTATCTTTAATTATTGTAAGATTAAATTATTCTTAATTATCCTAGAGATAGCAGTTTCCATGAGCCAAAGCTTCCAAGCTGCCTAGATATGCACCAGTCATTTTTTACAACTACTCAACTGTGTACCCCAGCAATGCTGCTGGTAGATATTCCTTAACAAGCAGACCATGACTGACTTCATATTTTAGGAGAAAAAATTGAGGTTTGTATAGAGAGATAATGGACTGGCTATCCACTGCAGTATCTCAGAGCTGAGGCTCTGACCAGGCAGCCTTGTAACTTTGCTGTTATGACTGGTAAGAGACAATCAAAATACAACTCACCCAAAAGTGCAACAGCCCTCCCATGAGGCAGCTCCTGGTCTGACTGTTCTGGAGGAGAACCTTCTTTTCAACCCCCATGAGCTTTTGGGTTGGAAAACCCCTGTTCTCTCACGCACATGCCTTAAAGTTTTTCATTTCATGGCACTAATAACATACACCTCTTCTCCCACTCTGCTGCCCTTACCTGAGGGTGCTTTCTCAGGTATACAATTATTATGAGGGAGCACTTCTAGGAGACTCATCTTCCTTTATCTTTAGAGAAGAGAAGAGAAGAAAAAGAAAAACAAGGTATCTCTGAGTCTGCATGGTATGGAAAAGCCCACAAGGTCAGGTTAGCTGCTAAAAAGACTAAGGGCAGAGGACAGGTGAGAGGATGTGAAGCTTAGTTACAATTGATAAGTAATGTACTGTGAAATGAGGCTTATTTTTTGTTTCTTGAGCTCAATACAGAATTTTGAAGTTATCAATTGCATATGAAAGCACATTAAGTATGCTTCAAAGCCTATGAAATCTTGTCAACTGTACCAAATTCATAAATATGCTAAACAACAAAATGATCAGAAATTTAAAACATATTACTACTCTGAAATGTACAGCCAGTAGAAATGTTTGGTTATTTTAGACCTTGATTCCAAACAGAATTTTTCAATATACTTATGTGTCTACTCATTGCTCTGCATCCTTGAAATGCTAGGACTCTAAAAAAGGTAGAAGTAGAGACTCTTCTGCACATTCTTAGATTCAACACTTTTTTAGGAAGAGGTAAAATCCAACTAAAAACAGTGTCAGGTGGCTTTTGCTAGTAAAGAGAACAACAGAAAATACCTTTCCTGATTTGAAAAAATATATTTCTATGACCAACATGTGAACCGAGACCTTCCTACTGCTATTCGGCCAAAACACGATGGATGTCAAGAGGGTTGTGTTTCTTGGTTTATTTTCCACAGATCCTGGCTGCACAATGGAATATCTAAGAGTAAGAAATTACGACTGGAAGCACATGGCTGGAAATTATCTACCCTTAATTTAATTTTATTCCAAATAGTATTTTCTGAGATATATGGTAGGGAAAATATTCTTTTGTTTAACTGCAAAGTTATGTTTTAAAATTTGAGCATAGCAGGCTGTTTTGCTGAGGCTTGTGAAGAGGTTTTGCTCTTCCCTCAGCTATTTCTAGCCTTTATACAGTACAGTGTAATTCTGCTAACACAAGTAATCTGTTCAGGGAGCAAAACAGGAGTCAAGATACAATATACTAATATGATACTAATGTGATATGGACTATATATCAGTACAATATAATGTATCTTATATAGACCATTACATAGACTAGTAACTTTATTAAGCAACATGAATGTTGTTGCACTTATGTGTCATTTTACAAATGGGTGGGGGCAGAATATGCCTTACACAAAAATCTGTTGAGAACCTGGAAAGGAAAAAGCTGTGGTGCAAAAGAAGCTCTAACATTCTCTCCTCAGAATATACTACAGACACAAAGCAGTAAAAAGAGACCTGAAAAAAGCAGCACAGCTCTGGTAAACTTCTGCAGTTTGTTGTCCCAGCTTTGATGTAGTAACCTGTTAAGACTGCTCAGAGTATATAACAGCCTATGGCTCACTCCTGTGAACAAGGTGCAGAGCATTCATTCTCCACATGCAAAATTCCAAGCACTGAGCCAAACTGCAAGAGAAACTCAGTAGCCATTTGTTGATTTTTTTTTTTTTAATAATACCCACAAGCATCTACAGATGTGATCCCATGTAATGAAGCATGTGGCCTTAAGCTGGAATTATTTGCAAACAGCAGGATCTCCTGGCAAAAGAGACAGCACTTGCTGTGTTATGAAAGCTGTCCCTCTAAAACCATGCTTGGTTAGCACCTATGCCCTGTTGAAATTGGCATAGATAATTCTGAGTGGGAACAATGCCAGCACGACAGATGGGAATGAATACAGGCATGCCAGAGAACCAGAATGTTCACTGAGTCTGAGTACTAGGGACAGATTCCTTTCCAAGAATTCAGAAATGGCAGGCTGTCCAGTTTCTCTGCTTTAGGTACGAAATGTGAGAATATACGATCTCTTTTGTAACTATGAGCAAAATCAATGACAGTAATTTAAAGATAGCTCATCAGAGCCATGCAAAGCATGACAGTAGACAACTGAATTAAAGCAACTTTTTCTCTGGATTCAGACTGGCACCAGGTCCTAGAGGGCAGAACCTGTGCACGGGAGTCAGAAGGATTCCACAGGTTTTCTGCTAACTGGTTCAGGCTGAAAAGCCTTTAGATGATAATGAATATTGTTCATTTGTACACTGCCTTTCAAGCTGTGAGCCTAAAGCAATTTGCAGAGTTATGAGAATCTTAACTCATAGCTGGAAGGTGTGTCATCTACAATTAAGCAGATGAATCTTGCATGTATTAATGGGTTATAGTGCCATTTCCCATCCAACCAGGGATCATCAGCTGGAAGTAGAGACTCTGAAGGAGGTGGAGGAAGGCAAAATCCTTCTGCCACAGTCCAGTGTACCCTGCTTCTGCTCTTTGTGTGATACAAATAGCCATAACAGATCAGTTATCCAAAACACTAATTTAATCTCCAAAAGATTTACTAATTCCTGTGGGGTTTTCTTGAGCACTGAACAGCAACCTTTCCTATTTCTCTTTTCATATTATGAGTGGCCAAAATGTATGACCCAAAAACACTTGTCTAGGATCATTTTTATAATTCTGGGAAACAAGAAAAACAACAAATCTAAGAAAAAATGCTCAGGTATTTCTGTTTAAAAACTAAGAATCTGATGCTGCAATTTCCTCTGCACAAAAAGCCTGTATTTCCAGAAGAGCTCATATGAAAACATTCCTCCATTTTTAATTTCTCCAACTTCAGCTATGAAAATTTATGGACACTTCTGACAAAAAATGGCTCAAATTTGGGCAACTTGGATAATTTGGCTGTCTGTACTGTGTATAATAAGAAGGGTGTCAAAATTGGGTTGCCAATGTTGTGTACTAACTAGTGCAGCCAATAGCGCCAGCTTACAGCTGAACTTTGTTTTTTGTTCAAAAGGTGTTTAGTACTGTTAGCAGCATAAAAACATTGGTGAATTTCTTTTCATTCAATCCAGTAATATTTTGTAACACAGAAATTCATATGTCTGTTATCAGTAAACTGACTGACCATTTCAGGTATCAGCTGTTTTTTGCAACCCAGCCTTGAGGAATATTATGAGTCATCAGAGTAAGAAAACTTAGTTAAATAAGTTTATGTTCTAAAGTAAAACATGAATATTCATTGTCAATGTTCTGGATTTTCTGTGCATAAATAAGAATTACTTTGATTAAACACCAGTGGATTGTTTTATTACAGCTTTTCCTCAAAAATCAATTTCAAAAAAATATTGGGCAGATACATAATAAGAATTGCTAAACACATGAGAGTTCACCCTGACTGTGGCAATCCTGACACACACAGCATAATAGATGTGAAGCATAAAGTGAAACTATTCATGAACCTGGTTATATAAGTAGGGTCTGCTATACCATAGCTTATATGTGTCAAAATGGGATGCTGTCAAGAGGAAAAACATTCTGCAGAATATCCTTGTAAAGGAGAAGTTTAGAATTTAGTTTTATCATCTGTATTCTTACAAAGCATCTCTTATGAGCCAGCCAATTCTGCAACTAAAACAACATGACTTATGTCAAAATTGGCCAACTACTAATAATCAGTAAGGTAAACGAGTATTAAGAGAGTGCTACCAAAAGAATTTCTACTTAAAGCAGAGCCATCTAATAATGTCTTTGTTCCTTTTTCCAAGAGCAAAAATGGTTTCAATACTCTGGAGTGTATTAATTCTGCTCTACATATATCTTCTTTCCACAAGCCATTGCTCCAGTTCTATGAGCCTGAAATGGGAAGATTCAGTCCTGAATAGGAAGATTCAACTGCACAGCTGTGAATGGAAGAGGTGGAACTGGCCCAGGCTGTGAAAAACCCTGAAAACCCCTGACTTTGTAAATCAATATCAATCAATGCCCTGCAAAATACATCATAAATCTGGATGTTCAAGAGAGCTAACCCTGAGGTAATACACCTTAAGTTATAAAATATTTCACAAACATTAGGATAATCTCAGGAGGCTCTTGATCCAATTTTGTCCTTTGGGGCCTTCCAACAATTAAGAGTTATTGGAATATATTGGTTTTCCAGACACATCTCCTCTTCAAAACAGACTTAAAAAAAAAAAAGACTAGTGTGTGTGACATGTTTTGAGTTAATAATCCTCTGCTGGGAGATAAAACTTAACCTGAAGGAATAGGTTTCGATCGAGCAGCAGAACATTTTATTTAGTCTTTGGACAATGGGATTTCTCTTAACTAGCCAAGATTTCTCCTTCAGTAAATATAGAACATTCAGATATAGGCATTCATCTTTTATAAGCTATTAATAATAAATGTTGAATTCTGGCAAACCCTCCAGTACAAAGCACTCCAGACATGCTCATTTATTTAGCATTTCACAGGATTGTACTTGTTGAACTGCACCAGTATGCAACTACCATCATTTGTCTGTACCTGGAGGAAAACCAACCCAGATCTATCAAGCAGGCATTCCAGTTTATGGGTACTGTGCCCAGTTGCCTTATTGCCTGCATTCTTGACAGAAATAAGGCTTAACAGCACTCTAAGAAGTCACCAGAAAAATGCCATTTGTATGCAACACCCATTCTGCTGGATATTTGTGTGTGGTAACATTCAGAGCCTATAGGTGTAGATGTTTTCCTTCATTTCAAGGTTATAAAGTTCATGTCACTGTAGGACTGATCCATTGCATGGTGAACCTAGGAAATTGGCTTCTTGCTGGTGAGGGTGAAACATTGTTTTTCTAAAAATAAGGACAAAAAGACTGGGAGAAGCTTTATGGTGCCAGGAGAAGTTTTTAGAAAGCTTGGAAAATTTGGGATGACCTTTTTTCTCTCTTCTTTCTGGGAAAGGAGAAGGCCATACTGGTGGAACACAGCTGGTGGTCACTTGCTGTTCTTACTGCCCTGACAAAAACCTGACTCAGCAGCAGGGAATTGCAAGGCCACAGGAGCTGCGGGAGAGGATTGGACTGGCTCTTCAAGCCCCTTGTACTGCTCAAACATCTGCACTCCATCTTCCTTGCCAGAGGCAAAATGGGGAGAAAATCTCCTCTGGCATCCTTGGCTACTGCCCACATGCATAACACAGAGAGACAATTGAAAATCTGGGAACCTGCTCTAAAAGACTTTCAGAAATGTGGTGAGCAACTAAAAATTACACTGTCTTTAGTGCACTGATGCCCTTCCTTGGGGACCTACCAGCAGGTCAATCACAGGATAGGAAACGGTGTGAGATTAACAAGGGTTTCTTTATGAAGATTTGCTTGAATTAAACTCAGCCTGCCCCCCAGAGATTAGTAACAGCTCTTCAAAATCCTCCTGAAAGTAATGTCTGAGTCACATTCAAAACACAGTATCAGATGTTATGCCTTAAAAGCAACAATAAACCAGTGTTTAATAGTGGTTTTGATACTGTTCATAACAAATGGCTTGTGAATGTGTTTTTTACAAAACATTCTGAGGTGGGAATTGTGACAGAAGAAAGCACTTCTCTTGTGAAAGAAGAGGGTTTCTATTTAATGTGGTTTTGAATCCATGTGACTTTGTGCTGTGTGTACACAGGAGGGTAATTTCCACTTTCTTCCCCATTCATGAGAGCTGGGGGAAGATTTGTTTCATGCCTGGAGGTCCAGACCTCCAGTTTCCCAAGGAGAAAACACGTCTCTAACTGCTATGCGTCTTTCCATGAAGTGAATTTCTTTGTTGCAGACTCCCTGCTGGCTTCTGCACTTCCTAAGGTGAGGTACTTGTCTTCAGAAATGGGATACTCTGCATGTCACTGTACAGCAGCATGTCACATTGAAGTCATTCCAACACTACAGCATTTGCCTTTGCTTTATGGTTTTATTTATGGTGATGGAAATACACGTTCCCACAATAGCATATGGATTGAAATTATTTGAGTGAAAAGTTCTAACCATTAAAAAGTTTTGTCATTGATACTTATTTCTCAGTATTTGTCTATGGAAGAACCGTGTGGCAGACACTTCAGATCACCTCAGTTCCCAAAAAATGTGTGTAAGCTGTGAAAAAAAAACCAAACAGAAAACCCAAAACAAACAAACAAACAAACAAAAAAACCCAAAAACCTGAAAAGCACCCAAAAAATACTGTCTTATAACCTCTTCTATTGGCCTTTACAGACTGACTTTTTACTGCTCTGTTACTATGAGTCTGGATGCACACTGGAACCAAACCAGTTTGGTTCCTGCTGGATTGAGGCAGGGAGCAGAAAGCTGGGAAATTCAAATTGGACTGTTGTCTCTCACCTTCGGACCTACAACTGAGTACACTTCTCCCGTACCTAAGGATCAGAAGACACTGCATTGTAGGTTATAAAAGCAACATTATGGTGAACATTGGTATGTAGAAAGTACCCATTGATCATGTTTGTTGGGGGGTGTTCAAGTTGCTGATACGGAGCATGTCTCAGCTTTGTAGCATCTGTGGTTTAACCAGTGACAGCAGCATCAATCGTCCTGTAAGTTTGCAGGAGCCATCCTGAGGCTGTTCCCATCCCTAAATGCAGCACACACAGCCCGTGGCCCATTGGAGACCGTTTGCAGCACACTATTTTAGAATTCATTTTTATGGCACAGATTGTGTCAAAGGAAAATCCTACAACTTAATGTTTCCCAGTGTTTTACTCACAACTTCAATTTTTCAGAGTCTTTACTAGTTGGCACTAATACCACTTACAATAGCAATTGACCATTAAAATAATAATCCCGTTACCAAATGAAAAACATAAAAGCACATGTAAGTGATTAAAACGGGAATCTCGGGAACACATGCTCAGCTCAGTGAAGATAATCCTATTTCCGTTAATCTTGATTAAAAAGGATTCTTTCGTTACTTGGGTGTGAATCTGCTCATCGTGCAGAAATGACTGATTGAACAGTAGGGCCCTTTTTTACACAGCAGGTGTCCTCCATCCCAAGGGACGCACCCCCTTTCCCTGCCGTGACCCGAGTTCCGGGGAAGGGGCGCGACACCGGCATCGACACCGCCCTTGGCAGCGCCGCCCTCACGGTGCCGCCCTCACGGCGGGACCGTCCCCGCGCGCGGCGGGCGCGCTGCCACTGCGGCTGCGCGGGGAGCGGCGCGCGCACCCCACGCCCCCCGCCGCCGCCAATGGCGCCGGCACAAAGTGACCTTGGCCGCGCCCCGCCCCTTCCGCCGCCCGGCCCCGCCGCGCCTGCGCACAGCCGGCCCTGTCCGCCCGCCCGTCGGCCCGAGCGCGGCACCGCAGCGGTGAGAGCCGCGCCACTCGCGCCATCCGCGCCCATCGCCGCCCCCGCCCGCCGCCCCCTCACCCTCTCCCTCTCTCCTCAGAGACGCCGGATCGTGAGCCCCGGGACGCCGCCCGCTAAGATGTTCGCTTGCGCCAAGCTCGCCACTTCGCCCTCCCTGGTGAGTGGGGGTGCGCGGGGGGCGCCTGCGCCTCCTCACCGGCCCCGTTCCTGTCGGCGGCGGTGTCGGCGACGGCCGCGGGGCGATCTCGGGTTGGGCGGGCCTCTGAGCCCCGCGGCAGCGCCCTGGGACGAACCCGTACCGAGCGCTGCCCGCCCGAGAGCGAAGGGGTGGGGGTGGGGGTCGGGGAGACTGCGGCAGGGCCGCGTTCCCCTTCCTGCCTCCTTGGCGCGGCCAGGGCCCTGTGCCAAGGTGAGGGGCCTTCGCACACGAGCGCCGAAGGAGGGGGAGGTCAGCGCAGCCAGCAGCTCCTGGGCCTGCTGTGCTCCGTGCCTCGCTGTAGGTCAAACTCCAGCCTGTTGCTTGTCCTGTGCAAGGCCGGGGTTTTTTGCCCTTGCAGAGATAAGAGATTGTTCTGCACGAAAATGCTCTCTCTGACCTGCTGAAGGTCTCATTTTGCATGGTCCAGGCCCAGGTTTCCCCTTCAGGAAGAGCTTTGTGCAAGAGCCGATATGACCTTAGACTGCTGGGAGCCCAAGGACACATGCAGGCCGCTTGTGAAAAAGGATTCATTCATTTGTGCTCTGCTAAATTCAGAAGTTTAGGTTACATCTGTGCATTTAACGACTTTGAAATTCATTTTGATGGCTTTTATTTGTTAATTTCAAAATGTGTTTTACTGCCTTCTGGTCGATTGGGCTTTTTTGTCGCTGTTTTGCTCTATTTTTTGTCAGCATAATGCATGTATAGGTTCAGTGAATGGTGTGGCTATTTACAGTATATCTCCTGAAAACAGTGCTGTCAGATTGCATGGCAGTGCTTGCTTCTGTAGTTTTGTTGTATATCTAGCAGTTCAGATTGCTTAGTAGCTAATAGTCTTATTATCTTACACTCTTTTGTATGGAACAGCTGTGATCAAATGTTTCTTTTTTTATAGTTTTTTTCCTCCTCTTACAGATCCGTGCTGGATCAAGAGTCTTGTACAGACCAATTTCGGCGTCTGTGTTGTCTAGGCCAGAGGTCAAGAATGGAGAGGTACCTTATAAACAAAATTCTGTATCTTCCTAAATTACCTGGTGAGCCTAAATGTCCTAAACCCAGAGTTCACTTGTACTAACTCAAATACCTATAGTGTGAAACTTGCTTTAAGTCAAACACCTAATTACACTTGTTGCTGTCTTGCTGTTTCCCCTGAGAAGTCTGTCACATTTAAAGTTGATACTTTCAGGTGGAACAGGTAACATTCTGAAGTTTATGACTTACACTCTCATCAGTCTGAAGAAGTAGACATTGGATCTAATACAACTTTTAAAACTGCATAATAACACTATCACATGGTCTTTTGTCTGATTATAATGCTTTTTCATGGTTTTCTTTTCCTTAGGGCAAGTCAACAGTTAATGGGGCCCAAAATACTGTCTCCCAAGTAGCACTTAGAGAATTCCAGACAAGTGCTATCAGCAGGGACATTGACACTGCTGCCAAATTCATTGGTGCTGGTGCAGCCACAGTGGGTGTGGCTGGTTCTGGTGCTGGTATTGGAACAGTCTTCGGTAGTCTAATCATTGGTTATGCCAGGTAATCAATCTCTCCCTTTAAAAACTTTAATTGTATGCAGATGTATCTTGAGACAGCTGAACTGTAGAAAAGATAATGGTGCTGTAATAAATTCTGTTAATGATTACTGTTACTGATACACATTGCTGAGGAGAATCGAATGAAGCTGTACCATATTCATCAGGATGGCTCTGTTGTAAAATTCAGAACTTTGTACATTCTTCCTGGAGGAGAGCCATGAAAGAAATTTCATCATTACACTTGGTCGGTCTTTTGGTCACTGAAGCCCAGTGTTGGAGCATTCGGTTCCAGAACTGAATTAAAAATCCAGCCTGTATCTTTTCCCATGTAAGAGGAAAAGTCCTAAAGAAACACAGTCTGAGAACTGCTAATAAGGACTGAGAGTCTGTATGCTTTAGTCTTCATAGTCAGAATCTTTGTTTAGGAATGGATTCCTGATTTTCTGACACATTCAGCTTTGCATCTCTGAATATTCAGTTATTTTAGCAAATGAGTTATCATTCCTTTTAGAAATCTGAAGGGTGCAAGGGTGAGAATTTTGTAGTAGGGATGAACTTTCAGGTAATTTTGCAACATTCCTGTAATAGAGGTAGTTCACCTGGCATCATGGAAGAGCAGAACTGATAAAGGCATAAAAGGTTTCATGTTTTTCAGTACTTTTTCAACCAGTTAAGTCTTACTCCTTAATAAAGATTTCTAAGCCTTATTGAAGACAAGAAAGTTAATTTTCCACTTAAACAAGTGTTTTCAGTACAATTAATATATCAAGTTTTGAATTTGGCATAAACATGTCAATAAGAGATTGTGGAACATTGCTTCATAGTTTTATGTTTGGGATCTTCTCTCACTTCTTGAAGGCATATTCATTGCATTTTTGCAACAAAGTGCTGCACTTTTCTTTCTGTTTTGTTTTTCTTTGCTAGTGCTAAGTGGTTTCAGTTCCTGTATTTGCCCTAAGAGCTGCTTAAAACATGATACACATGAAATTCCTTGGAGTATAGTTCTCATGTCACAGATGTGAAATAAATTTCTAAAGGCTAGCGCTGAGAGTTTCTGCATAGGAGGATGTAGAGAAGTCAAATTCAAAAGTTATATGAGTGTAGTCAGCAAAACTGCTCATTTTCAAAACCCTTACACCATCTACATAACCTGTCTTAATTGACAACTCATTTGTCTTAAGTGAAATCCTTGCCAAAAAAATTGCTTGGATTTATTGGATTTTCCTGGTACAGAAACTGTAGCAAGGAAGTGTGAGGTTAAACTGCATGAAAAACATCTTAATTGTAAGGATAAAAAGGTCTTACACCTTCTCTTTCTTTTAGAAATCCTTCTCTGAAGCAGCAGCTGTTCTCATATGCTATCCTGGGATTCGCCCTGTCTGAAGCTATGGGTCTCTTCTGTCTGATGGTTGCTTTCTTGATCCTGTTTGCCATGTGAATGGAGATCTGCCTGTAATATTGGCATTGGAATGTAACTGCATTTTATGGGACTCCCAAAATGTTGGTGTCATGGAAATTGATGCTATTTCCAAAGTCATTTCATTAAAGATAACAACTTTAACTGTCAACTTGTTGCCTTTATTTATTGTCTTTCTCACTGGGCTATATGGAAGATGGCATTTTATAATTCTGTCTCCATGGATTACTTCTGATAATGACATATTGCATAGAGTCCTTCCAGTCAAACATTTATTAAAATTAATGTCACATACACTTGAAAGATCAAAGGATGCAGAGATTAAGTGTGAAAGGCTGTACTGCTGGCCTTGTTCCTTCACCTGTGTTTTTGGTTTTTCCTAAGCTACCTGACACACACATTCTGGCACCTCTTGATAGATGGAGCCAAACACAAATCCATGAAAGTGAAAGGAAACCTCTCCTCATAGCAGTTTTCAAGTACACTAGATATTTTGATTACCATGGTAGGTTTTCCACTAGCATCTAACCAGTGTCTAACCATTGAGCTAAATAAACAACTGCTTTAGTATTTTCCAAGACATTCAGTTGTGATACATGGACATTATATTTTATAAAGTTACTGCATTTTGGCATCAACTAATAGAGCTTCCACCTTTCCAATTTTGTAGTCAGCCTTTGCATTATCTCACGCATTCTTTTAAGAGCATTAGGATTAAAGCATTTTGGTTAAAAAAAAACAGCTGCAGTATCTACCTTTGCTCCTCTTGTAGCAGTCTAAATACATTAATGGTGTCATCTGTACTTGGAGCAAAACACTTTGCTACTATACTTACCTGGGGGAGTGGGGGTGATAGCCTCAAACTTTATGCAGAATATTAAATAATCTGATCCTATAACATACAAGCTGAACTTTTTAAGAATATAAGCCAAGCTTGTTAAATATTTTGTCATCTTGCTGTTAAGTAATTACTGAGTTAAATATAGGAAACTTTATTGGAGGATGTGGAGAAATTATTAATGGCTCAGATAAGTGCAAGGTGCAGGTAAGATTTTGTTTTAACCTGAACTAAAAAGTACCAAGTAGGTATTCAAAGAGATACGGTTTAGTGGACTTCAGTCCACTTTAGTTTATGGTGGACTTTGCAGTGTTAACAGACTTAATGATCTTAAAGGTCTAAGATGCCTTTCCTTAAAGGTGTTTCCCAACCTAAGTGATTGTAGAATTTGTGTGGCAAAATTCTAGAACTTAGCATGAGAAATAACTTTCCCTATATGTTCTTAGTAGAAAACAGTAATCTCCAATACAGAGAATGTTCTTTTAATGTGAATTTTAGGAGTGTAGGATATGAAGCATCTTAAATTAGTGGCTTTAGAACAATATTAGTGTCTTACATGACTAGAGCAGGAAGTGGGGGTTTTGAGGAGTGAGAGAGGGGGTAGGAGGTGAAGCATATTGCAGGTATCTTCCATGTGATCTGTGCTCATGCACTGGTGATTTTAGGGACTTGCTGTTACCCACTCTTGGAAGCTGTTGATTGCAAAGCTGATGCATTTGTCCTGGCTGAAAGGTACTCTAGACTCTAAAGCTCATCTGTCTACTGCTGTCCTGGTAGATGGTGAACTTTTTTTCTCTTCTTGCAGTACAGCAGGGATCACTGCAGGCATCTGAGGTGGCAATCTATTTCTAAAATCATGGACTGTCCAGTGGACTAGCTTAATTCAAGGTTCAGGTTTCCATATCACTGGGATTTGGCCAAATAGGGATCTTCAGACTTGCCTTGGTCAAGTCCAGCTCCAACTCTGCTAATTCTATTTGGGAATTTGTTTGCATATAAAATGTTTCTGCTGAGTTGTAATGGTCTTTAGTGTAGATAGAAGACCCGGCTGAATTATTGCACTGTAACTTCACTGAGAAAGACACCTGAGTCACCATGAGTTACTTGAATCAGATTTGAATGATGATTTTTGGATTTATATCCTATCTTCTACCACATGCATCACCTTCTCAACATGAACCCTTTTGTGATCGGTCTTGTCTGAAAGGCAGTGGACATCTTGGGTGATCCTATATGTGGATGTGAAGGTTGTTGTAGTAGTAACATCTCCCCAAGGTTATTGCCTTTTAATTCACTCTTAGACTGGTGAGCATAGGCCAAACTCAGGCAAAGTGGCTGTTCAGTTATACCAGTCATGAAAGAATAGATCTGGGTTCCACAGATAAAGATTAATCAAGGACTTTTAAAACAAGGCAACAAACCTTCACACAGAGGATTATCCTCCTTACAGACAGTAAGTGGCTTAGAGTTAATGAGTGATGGGCAGACACTGACAGGTGAAGTCTTACAGGGCACATTGAATCCCTTTCCAACAGAGCTTGGTCAATTTCAGTGCTCTGACAGAGTACCCTCAGTTTTCCTAAAATGCTTACAAAAGTAACAATTACTAATGTGTAAAAGACAAATCTTTTTTCTTACAAAAAAAACCCCAAGCCAGTCTCTGCATTAATAGAGCAGGAACAAACCAACATCTCTTGATCTTCCTGTAAGAGTTTACATCAAGAAATATTCCTGTAGGTAAGAGAACCCAAACTTAAGTTTCATGAGCTGTTACTGTAGGCTTTACTTCCCTGAAACCTTTTTCAGTTTCTTCTGACATGGACCATGCTGAACTTAGAGATGGCCAGCTCATGAAAATTTGTCTTAGGTTCTCCAGATTGAAAAACTGACTGTTCATGTTTTATTGTTGAAGATGAAGCCAGCTAAAGCAGAGATCTTCATTGTCTCTGAGTAACTGTTCTGCCTGCTGTTCCAGTAGATCAGACATGACACCACCTCTGAAATAGCCATGTTATTCTAATGGAAAATGAAGGAAATGTTGAAGTTACCAATTACGCTGTTCAGTTATTGTTGCAGGTAAAAGTGATTCATCCCTTGCTGCAGGTAAAATTGAACATCCTGCTGCTGGTTTTTTCCCCTTTTCTTGCTTTCCTTCACTTTGATTTTTGCATCAATTTCACACTGAACAAAGGCACCTGTAGTTCAATTTTTTAGTCCAGGCTTAGGACTGCTGCTGCTATGTAATGGTGAGGCTAAACCATCAAAAAATACTTGTTTCTAATACAGGTCTTAGTTGCTCTCTGAAGAAGGAAGTAAGATCTCTATTCCTCTCTTCTGCATGTACAATTGATTCCTTGCAACATGCTACTTTAAAGAATAATTCCACCTTTAAGTAGACAGTGTACTTCTATGCAGTGCTTTCTATCCTACCGTATCTTGAAGAACTTCGCAGAAGTGCTGTACAGTGCCCACAAAAACCATACACAAGAAATAAAACATACCATACTGACTTGTGCAAGTTCAGAGAAATTCAGCCAAAGTGTATTTTACTGGAACTGATACTACTCTTTTCAGAAGTACTTTATTGTTACGGCCTTGCACTCTCAGATGAGTCTCAGAACAAGATCAAATGATACATATGCACAGAATTAAAGTGTCATGTGTGATTCAGAATACTCACTAGCTAAACTGTATTGCCATATAGGGTTATGCTACTTTTTTAAAGGATCCAAAATTCTCTTAGTTCCTCCTGTGTAAAAATACAGGCGTTTGCCATTATTCTACAGTGCTGCAGCATTTTTGATACATTAACCAAGGTGAATGTTGAGCACAGCCATGGTTTCAGGCGCACACCTCCCTCCTGCCCTGAGTGGGGGTGTATTGAAAGATGGAACCTCGCCCGTACAGGGCTTTGAAGCTCTGATTATTCTGAAAGTTAGATGTAAGAGCATGATGCCTTGCCACTGAGCGAAACCTTGCAGTGGTTTACTCTCTCCGTGGTGCCAGCCGTCCTCAGCTGCCTGCCCTCCTGCAGATCCCGCCGCAGAGGGTGGGCACCTCATCCTGAGCTCCCCTCCGCCACGGCCGCACCAGTCGGGCTCCACCGGGCGAGCTTTGCCCGCCGTGCCGAGTGCGGCAGAGGCGCTGCCCGCCGCTCCGTGCCGCGGCGCCGGGGTCGCTGTGGGCAGCGGGAACGGCCCCGCCCGGTCCCGCCCCCGCGCCGCGTGACCGCCCCGCCCCGCCCCGCGGAGGTGTCAGCGCGGCTCTCGCGAGAGGTGACGGAAGCCCGCGGGGGACCCGGCCTTTAATGTGCGGTGCGGCCGCGTTCCGGGTGAGTTTGTAAACACGGCCCGGCCCGGCTCGGCCCGGCACGGCGGCTCCTCCTCCCTCCGTGCTGCGGCGGCGCCGGCGGGCGGGGGCGGCGGGGCGGGAGCGGCACGGCGCGGCGGTGGGCGGGGGATGCCCGGGAGGCAGTAACATGGCGCCGCCGCTCCTCTCCGCGGCAGCCCCCTCCCCCAGCGCGGCCTGCGGCTCCCGCCGCCCCTAGAGCGGGGCGGGGCGGCCCGGCCGGCGCCGCGGACACCGGCACCCGCCCGGAGGTAGGGCCTGGCGGGCGGCCCGGGACGCAGGGCGGCGGGGCGAGCGGGTGGGTGAAGGGGCTGCAGCGCATCCGGGAGCGGGGTGCCCCACGGGGACATCGCCGGGAGCTGCCCCGGGCCCGGCCCGCGGCGCGGAGGGCGGGAGGAGGGGGCAGCCAGGCCTCGCTTTTCCGCCTGGCCCCAACTGCAGGGAGGCCTCCGTTTGCATCCATCTTCGTCTCTGAAGGAGAACTTGGTCCGTGCCGGTGCTGGTGCGGAGAAGGGTACGGGTGTGGGGGATGCTGGGCGGGGGGCTAAGAACAGATTTTCTGCACCAGAGGGAGGTGTTGGCCTGCCTGGTATCTGGCAATAGAACTGAACCTCCTGGACCAGTTTCCTCATTGACTTTGCCTGTTATTGTGCATAATGCCTCTCGAGTTCTCAAATAAAACGTTTCTGAAGCTTTCATGTGAAAAAACATGTCACAGACCCCCAATTAGTGATAGCTGCACGATGTTTTAGGCACAAATGTTTTATGTGAAGATGTAAGCTCATGTTTGGAGTTAGGGGAAACGTGTGCTGCCATGTTGCTTCTGCAGTCTTACTCATTCTACAGCGTCTTTGCATCCCTGGATGGGGATGAGAGACCCATTTGTGTGTTTTTATGCCCTGCTCATGCACTCTATGTTCCTCACTTGCTTTTCATTCTGTAGCTTTCTACCAGAGGTGTTTATATTCCAGTAGTGATGCTGTCACCTGTTTTCTTAGGCTGAAATGAGAAATTTGAATAATCTGAACATTCTGAATCATCCCTTACTTTCCAAACAGTGACCACAAACATGGCTGAAATGTATTTATCACCTTTTGAAGCAGTGGTTTCGTTTTCTTTTTGACGTATTCTACTCATGGCAGTGAATGTCACATCCGCACTTCTTGCTGAGCATAAAGCCAGAGAAGAGGTAATAAAAAGAAATGTTCTGAAGTTTGGGTCATAAGACTGCTAGTTCTGGTTAGATGCTAAATTCAGCATGAGCTGAGAGGATCAGAGCAGTCCTTGTGGTTCAGGTCTTCTGCCAGTGTTCCAGGTGGAATTTCTTCAGCCATCCGCTGAAACAGGTTGCTGTCTGTTAATAGATGTAATTTTAAAGGGACAAACTATAGTCCAGTTTGGCATTTGCTTACTTGAATTAACTCTAAAGTGTTAATAATTATGCAATCCAGAATCAAAATTGTCAAGTTGTCCTGTTAAAAAAAACTAAACAATAATCTTGTCAGGGACTGGCTGTTACATAATGCTTCAAAAGAATTGTCAAATTACAAGAAACCTTAATGTGTACATAGAGTGAAGCAGCTCTTTTAAAAATCCATTGGGATTTTATGTTTCAATACTGACATTGCATGCTAATGCTTAATCAAGTAGTTGAGCTTTTGATCTTCCTCACAATGTAGTTGATATTTCTACCCTGACTTGAATTCTAGAAATATGAATATGTTTGGTAGGTCTTTTTCCAGAAACTTCCAGACTGTGCAGTATCTAATATAAGGTGCTTTCAGATTTTAAATTCTATCATACATACTTCTATTAATAATCTTGTTTTTCATGCTGCTTTTCTTTTGTGACCACATTGAACAGCATGAACTATGGTATTATTTTCATTCTTGTTTCATTAAATTTTGAATGTGCCTAGTCCTAAAAATTCCTTTTGTCATCAGCTTTTTTTTCTTCTACTCTTAATTAACTTAAACTTACAAATATACTTTTTTACATCCATGAAGTTTTCCTAACTTAAAGTTATTTATAACATCAACATTCCTAATGGTTTCTTAATGTAGTTTTGAGCTGTCGTATAAAGATTATGCAGTTTTTTATTTTCAGAGGTGCAAATGTGATTCAATACCGTTAACTTTTATTTTAATATTGAATAGATTTCAAGTTACCATTGTTCTGCATAACTGAACTGTATTTGTTTCACATATAATATGTGCTCTAAGGAGGCTTTGGATATAGTTAGTGACATAAATATTAGTCAATACTTAATAATTATGCAATAATGCCTTTTTTTTCCCCCCCACATTTATGCTGTACTGTTTTCAGCTTTGTTCAGTGTCAGCTTCAGTTCAGCCTGAAAACTTTTCCATTAGCTTCACTTCAGATAAGAGCTTCTCTTAAGCAAGGCATTCCAAGCAACATATTATGTTTCCGTCCCAGGTAAATCCAATGGTGATTTATAGAAGTGCTTACAGGAAAGAAAAAGATCATTCTGTTTTAATGAGCAAGAGGAATCCTTTAGTGAGATATTTGATATATTTAAAGATTTTTAGAATTAAATTTTTAAATAATTAATTCCATTTTAGACTTCAGGAATGCAATCTAAGAAAATGTGAAAAGCACGCAACTTTTTGTTAAGTTTCTTTTTTAAAATTTGTTAAAACAAGTGTAAATAATGAGGTTGGGTTTCTAATGTTTGTTAGGTTGAAGATGTTCAAACCTAGATAAATGAGCTGGGGAAAGCAAGCCTTAATATTTCTGTAAACAAATTGTGATAAGGTGGGAGGAATATTAACCCCTCTGTATTTCTTTTATGAGGTTCATTGACATTTTGCTTATCTACAAGAGCTGTATTCACACAGCCTGAATTTTTAGTAAGTTAAAGAAGTATCATTAAGCCAGAGGGTTGAATTAGAAACCATCATGTTCAGCCAACATGAAGTGTTAGGCCTAAGGACCTTTCTTTATGCTATTAATGCTCTCTGTTTACCAGAAATGGATCTTCTGGTGGAAGGAGCTACTCCTGCTGCTGAAGGAATTTAATTGCTTTGTTACTGTATATGTGACTATCTGTCCAACTGGCTGTCTTGTTCTTATTGGAACTTGTGAAGTCAATCATCCTTTCTTTTGTCTTTAAGTCAATCATCTTTTCTTCTTGTCCAGATACTCTGCCCTTTATAGAATATAGACAAATGGTGGAAGGTATGGAATTAACTTTAGACCTCAGATATTGGCAGTTAAGTAATAATATCAGCAAAAAGTGCGTAACATTTGACTTTTTAAAAGAAGAAAATTGAGCCTTGTGTACCAGCATAATGTGAAGAAGGAGCACCTGTCTTCCTGTTTGCCAGCCATTGCTATTTATGAACTTTAAATACTCTGGACTATGGCTTATAGTTTTCTTTCAGAATCTACGAGGTTACATTATGCCAATCCCACTTTCATTATGAGGAGAAATGTTTTAATTTTTCAAGTTTTATCTCCTCCATTTCCTTAATTCTTCAGTTTTATTTTTTAGAAATGCCAAATTTGACAGTTGCACAAATACAGTCAGATCTCTTCTGGAAGTGCGTTGTAATGGTCAAGTATTAATTACACCGTTTTTGCTTCACCTTTCTTCTTTTGCTTTATAGGAAACAGAAAATTTAGCTCCAGTCCCTCCAGGTAAGTAGAGCAATGGGGTTTTCTTCCTTTTACAATACAAATTGCTTTTTTTTCAAGTTCATGTCACTTCTCAAGTGGTGTATTCTAACTACTAATGTCTGATTTTTACTGAAATCACAACTTGCAAATCTACCTCTGTAGAAAATTGTGGAAATAGACTCAAATGTGGGAAGTGATTAAAATTTATGATGTGAATGTGAATGAAAGTGTAAAGATACCTTGTTCATTTTGATTTTTGTTATTTGTTTGGTTGCATGAAAAATCCATCTCTTAATTGTGAAGTGTTTAAATTGAGAAATAAAAAATAGCTACCTCCCCCCATCTAAAGACATCTTGGAAGGAGCTAAGCAAAGCACTAAATTCAGCTCTCCAGGTAACCACTAAGAGAATGTTATTCTTTACTGCAGCAAATATGTTCAGTTTGCTTTACTTTGAATAAGTATGTACTCTAAGTAGAACACTTAGAAGTTGGTAAAAGTTAAAAATTTTGACCTGCTTCTTCTATGCTTCAGTTTCCTGTTATAAAATGAAGCTTTAAAGTAAAGTCTTACATTAACTAAAGTAGTTACACACTATGATGAGGTCATCAAAAAAGTTTAGTAAGAGTTAATAATTCTCTATACAGGAAGGCTTTGTATCTTGCAGTAAAAGGGGGCACAATCCCAGATCCAATATAATGAATAAAAGGAAATGTTGAGTAGACATGATCAGTCTTGAGGAAATGCAAACATCCGTAGGAAAATGCATCACTGGTACTGTAACATGAGCACTTCGTAGTGTTTGGACTCAGAGGAGACCAAATGCTGGTGTGCTACTATAATTCTGACTTGTCTCAATGGCTTGATACAGTTCTTGTCCAACTTTCGTTTTTTACAAACCAGAAATGTAGAGATGTTTCTTGGGTTGGAGCCACATGCAAGTGGTCAGTGTAGCTGCAAGGCTTGGGTGTAAGCAGTACTTACAAGGTGTCCCATGTAAGCAGTAGGAGATAAATCAGCGACTGCTGTAGCTGCAGACTGACAGATTGTCTTCTGTGGACTGTCCTTCTTTAGGAGGGTGACACACTTGTGAGAATATGCATCTCTTCTTGCTTGTTGGTCAGAGGAAGAATGCTGTCCTTCAGAAGCTGTTTTACGGTTTTTGTTTGTTCGTGGGGTTGTTCTCATAGCTGTCTTTTCTGTGTTCAGTTCTGGCAGTTTTCCTCTGTGCTGTTTGTGTCAGCCCTGATGTTACAGGATGACAATCTCTGTATTGCTACAGTGCTTAAAATAAGAAATCACAGGGTAAGACTGCACAGCCTGTAAGCAGCTCTGTGCATGGATGTCTTTTCGCACACACCTTGCTTTCTACAGGTATAGTAGAGGCTTTAGCTGCAAGTCTGGTGAGTCTTTACTAGATATGTGTGAAGAATTACTTTTCTTAGTAAATTTGAAGAGGTTTTTGCAAGGACTATTGATATATATACATTTTAAACTGTTGCTTAAATGTTCTCTAGAAAAAAATTTAAAATAAGGTGTCAGTTTTATTTTCCATGCTCTGGTATGTAGGCAATTAAGAGAAAACAGAAGAATCTTTAGCAAGTAAATAAGCCAACAAGACATGGCTTAAGTCAGTATAGGCTTCTATTCTTTCTAAAATTGTCTTCTGAAAGGTATTTTGGAAGCAAGCCTCAGACTATGTAGTAATAGTTTCCACCAAGTGTACCCAAGGTGTTTAATTAAAATCTTATGGAAATATGCTGATAATTGTTGAAGCTATTTTTGTAGCATATTTAGATACATATTAATGTGACATTTTATAGAGACATTTTTATTTTTAAAATAAGCCTTAAATATTAGTGAATTACTAGCAAAGTCATTTTTATTTATCCATATTATATATATTTTAAAGATGAGTATATATTTATTTATATAGTTTACTCTACCGTTTACATTCCAAATGTCATAAAAGAGGCTTGCCACGTTTTAAAGAAGCATGATGTGAATGTATTTTACTTTTGTGTTGAAAATACGGAGCAAACACCAAAAAAGTGAGATTATTAGTCTGATTTTAGTGCTGAAGTTGATCATACTCTCAAGATTATATCAGGTTTTTCCTGTGTTCAGCTCTGATGCTGTTACTGTGTGACTGGAATTCTACATATGGATTTCTTTATGCTACTGAAAGGAATGTAGGATTTGAAGCTTATAAGAAGAGAGTTGCGGTTCAGTGGACTGGAGTAAGAACCATTTCACTGAATGTTCATTTTATCTGAAGAGAAGAGTTAGGGCTGGAGTTTCACATTTATATTGGATTCCTACAGGAACTGTCTTTTTTTCTATGGGGCAAGGTGTTAGCTGTTGCCTAGGAAACAGTCCAGGGTGACTGTAATTCCCCTCTAGTGACAGGGTTATCGTTTCATGTATTACATTTCTTGTTTGGCTGGGTCAGTAACATTTTTGGCAAGATGGCATCCAAGTTGCTATTTTGGTTTTCAGAGGAAAGGTATTTTCTAAATTCTTCTTTCTTACTGTCATATTCTCACTTTGAGCAGTCTACAGCAGAGACTCCTTTGAAATTAGAGTAGCAATTACAAACATTTTTTTCTGAAAATTTGCCTTCTCTGTGTTAGTTTTGTTATCCCTGTCAGGCAGCATGCAATTCAGAAGGAAAAGAGAAGGCAAAGGATGGGGTTTGTGTGTATTTTGTAGCAGCAACAGGTTTTTGACCATGCAGATTCTTCTAAATGTGTCAGAACATGATCCAATTTTGGATTGTCTGTTGTGGTTGTTCACCTCTGTTCCTGCTATGATTTCTTTATGGTATGCTTTAAGTTTCTGAGTTCTTTTGGATGGCTCAGAATTTTATCCAGTCAAATTCTGAATTTCTGCAAGGCAGAAATCTGCGAGATTCCACAGCACCACTTGGCAACCAGTTCCAGTGTTCAGCAAGCCCTCACTGTGGAAATTTTTTTTAATGCTGTGTTTTCCTCTTCCTCTACACTTGCTCTCAACTTTCTTGGTGTGTCTCATGAATGTTGCACCTCATCCTTTTATTATCCTCTACCTGAAGTCTGGATCTGACTTCTCTATATCAATACATTATCTAGTTTAAGACAGCAGGCAGATCCTTAGCATTTCTTCTCTATTCTGAGCAAATTTTGCATCCCCTTCTTATGTAACAGTTCAGACTCCTAACTGTTTAGATGGGGCCCCAGATGTTTTCTCTCCAGTTTTTCAGCTGTCTTGAGGAGTTCAACTTTGGATATGGCACTTCAGCTGTAGAGTGCCAAATAAAGGACAGTAATCACTTCCCTTCATCTCATTGCTGTGCCTATGCTAATTCATCCCAGTAGCCTCTTGTCTTTCAGTGCTACAAGTGACATGATGCTGAATTGTGTTGGGTTTGTTGTCCACCAGGAATTACAGGTTCTGCCCCAAAGCTGCTTGACAGCCAGCTGCTCCTCAGCCTCCACTGTTGCAAGGAGTTATTTTGTTCTAAGTGCAAGCCTTGCATTTGTCTTTGTAATAGGTAAATACAGTTCTTACCAGTTTGGCTGCACTAACGAATGTGAGCCCTCTGTTTTCCCATCCTGTCAGATCCAGTTTCTGTTTAGATTTAAAATGTCCAAGGTCTTGCTTAGAATGTGAGTGAACTTTTTTTCTTTTAGTTGCAAAAATTTCAATGCTTCAACATCATTTTTTTCCTCAGATGTTATCTGGAATCTCTTTACAAGGGATTACCCCACAAAATTCCATGTGGCCTTTAGTCAAATAATGTTACAAAGATGAGGAAATGAATTTATCTCCAATTGTTTTTCCAGTAAGTTTGCCAGAAGGACAGCACTGCTTTTCTTTTTCACAAGGATTGATTTTTCACTTGTATATCAGGCATCCAGAATTCACAGGCTTCACAAACTAAGACATGTAACCAGATAAGAGCTTCACATGCAAATAGGAGCTTTGGTAATATTCCTTGAAAAGAGAGGATGAACAGACCTAAAAAATTTACATCTTCTCACCTATGAAAAATACTGACAGCATGGAGTGAGTAGATTTTATGGCCAAAACTGCATCTCTGAGACTGAGAAGACATAGTAACAGAGTGGAAAAAATGTCCTACTTGCACTTTGGTTAATCAAAATCTTCATACTTTGGATTAAAAAAACCCAAATCATAATTGGTTCTCCACTATTAGACGTTTCTGATATGGATATTACTTGTCTACTCATAATACATATCCATATGTGCATATTGGCATATGGTGGCACGTGTAGCCATTAAAAATGCACAGTGCCCTATGAACACAGGTTTAAAAAAACTCCTCTTGAAAGCTAAACAAGACTAACTCTGTTTGAGCCTGCATTTGAAGAAATTAGATTGTTGCATAGCTGAAGAAGAATTATAAACTTGTGGGATAGCTGTTAACTCTGTTGAGGTTTCACATATTGTAAGGATATAAAGTGTCATGGTTAAGGACCTTATTTCTTCCCCTGAAGCCTTAGTTATGAGTATTCAGATTTGCCCATAATTTTGTTAATATTCCTTATTAGTGAAAGTACCAAGTTCACAGCTTGAACAGTTCAAAGAATACTTCATTCCTTCAGAAACTTGACACAGGTTATGAACTCTTTGCAAAGAACAGCAGAACAGTCTTCAACCCTGATTTGTTTTGGCATCCTTCCTTTGGGATGTAAATGTTTCCCTGAGCTGTCAGCGCCAAAGACTAAAGTTTCTGGCAGCCATTCATCTCTTCTCGACTTCTGATCTCAGCTCAGTATCCTCATTCCTTGAAACATATGTATTTAGAAGCGACAGTTTAGAATCTCCTGCATGCCACGTTTTTCTTTCTTTGCTGTTGGGTGTGCATTACCAAGAACGTGGGGATCTCCTCCTCTTTGAAGGAATATCCGAAAAAGTCTATACACAGTAGTTTTTTACCGTACAGGTACATCCAGAGGGATCAGATACTGTGTTCCCTACAGATCTCTGAGGTAATAAGACTGAAATTATTTGTTCATGCTTACTTGGTATGTCTTGTGTCTAGTGCTAGTCTAATGCCCAGATGTGTACCAGAAATGTACATCCTTAGGATGGTTGGACGATTAGAGTGTCATTGCAACTCTACATGACCAGCACGCTGGGGAAGAGATGGGTTTATTCTGCCTATGATCTTTAATCATAAAAACATCTTTATTCATCTTTATTTGCTTCATCAATGTGTTTTGCTTCATAAATAGTGTTCAGAACTAACACTGTTAATTCTTCATACAAATACTCATTTGAAGACAAATGTATTTCCTCCAGGGTAGAGCCACAGATGCCACAACTAGAGGATGCTTTGAACTAAACCATTTCTTTGAAAAACTCTTGTGTTTCCTGGATGAATAGTGGACATTTTATAATTTATCTTTACAAAATCATTCATTCTTACATTTTTAGCATGCACAGTAATTAATATCTTCTTTTAGTTACAGTTCATTGCCATGAAAAGGAGGATATGATAGTTTGCCCTATGAAACAGGTTTATATGTGAAATCTGGCAGGTAAGTGTATTAGTATGTGGGGTGAGTACGCAAAACAGCACAAAATATCATTAATATCTTACTTATTTCTAAAGTATTTTTAGCCTGACAGTAATTTAGTAGCTGAAACATTACTAAAGTACATGTTTTTGTAATTCAATTTGTAACAGTTTACACAAAGGGCTGTGTGCCAACTTATCTCTAATGATGAGCTTTAAATAAAGATTGTGAAAAGTCTAAGGAATGAACACTTCTTTCTCATCTGTTGGCACCAGAAACTTTGACTACATGTTGTTTCTGCTGCTTCGATCTCTTTTTAACTGTGAGAGCTGGATCATTATTATAGTGTATTTGATTTCAGTGACAAGTTGTTCTTACTGTGTTTTCAGATAGTTTTTGCAATTAGTCATGTTAAATGTGAACATGTGGATTTCTGATTGAGGTGTACGTTCAGAAACTGCTATGGTGGATTTTGTGTGCCTTCCTGACAGAGTTTGAAATCCATACTCTGTTCGAATCATGAGTATTTAGAATATTACTATAGTTAGAAGGCAGAAATTCTTGCCCATAGAATATTAAAATAGCCTGTGGATGTTGATGTATTGATAATTTGTTGCATTATTTGTGAAGTTTGTTCCATTTTAATACAGGTAGCACAACGACCTGTGGAATATGAGTGATGACAAACCCTTTTTATGTACTGCCCCTGGATGTGGCCAGGTAATGGTTTTAACTGAAGTTATTAGCATTGTTCAAATAAAAGTAAAACAGTGAAATGTATTTCTAGTGATGGAAGAAAAGGGACCTATGATAATTGATACAAAGTATTTAAGTTTTGCTGAAAAGCAAGAATTTGTAGCATATTATGTGTTTATCCAAAATGCTATCTATAGAAGAAAAAACAGATTGTCCTTTCTGCACTAAAACCAATTTCATTTGTTAGCCCTGCTTTACTTGCTTTCATGAGAAAAATAATCAAAAAACAACCTAATTTGTGTCAGGTGACCTGCATTTTCTAGAATATTTCAGTGTTGGTGGGGTGCTCAGTGTGAAGGTTACTTGAAACTAATCTTCATAGCTGTGGTGATTGCAGATATTTAATGGCATATGTTTGTTTTATATATTGTTGTTGTGTATAGGAAGATTATAACAATAAGCATGCCACAAAATACATTTCAATTCCTATAGTAGTTTTAATGAATTCTAGTAAATAGCATTAGTGTATATATATAAGTGAATGTGAGCAGAAAGATAAAAATATTGTGGAGTATTTTAGGAGATGGTTGCTTAAAAGGAAGCTGTCATAGCACTTTTATTTAGTAACCTGAAAATAAGTGCATTTGCATTATCTGCTGCATGAGATGGACAATCCTGCATCCTTTCCATAAAATTAGTTTCGTAAGCTGATTTTTTTCATAATATAATGGCTGCTGTCTTTATATAGAATTGATTTTTTGAATATGCTTTTCATTATAATTGTGTATTTTGTTTTATTTGTATTTTGAATTCAAAATATTCTCATTTTTATTCTAAAAACTTCGTTTTTATGATGAATGACAGCATTAATGTTATAATAATGTAGTCTTCTGTATTTAAAGCAGAAGAGGACTAAGATTTCTTGTTTCTAAGATGTCTAGTGTGTTCAGAGGCATCAAAAATAAGAGATGAGGACTGTTTTCTCCTAAGCAACGTTTGTCCCCATCCTATTTGAATCTCATTGCAGCGTAGAGTGTCAGAAGTTTTGGTAATTAAATCTCACAGAAGACACATCATGGGTCTACAGCAGCCCATGATTCCAGGGAAGGTGAGGAGTTCACATCCTAGCAAATGGGCAAGGCTTCTCCAGATGCCAGCATTGTACTGTAGAACAGAGAGAGGGAGTCAGGCTCTGGACATCCTCTTCCTTCTGGAAGAGCTGCTCCATTTTAGTGAGGACAGAAAGATACACTGAACTCTTTTAGCATGATGGAATGTAGAAATTTCTGGCTTATGCTGTATGTAGAGATAGGGCACAGGAGTTACAGAGAGCTGGGCAATAGAGTTCTAAGGAAAAAAAAAAGTCCCCTGCCTGTTTCACCCTGTCTTACAGTGATCCTCTATTTTTAATTCCCATTACAGTTCTACATGTACATGTAGATGTAGAACATGTACATGTTCTCATGGAAACATTCTGGATTACTGTACTCTAAGGTCAATTCAGTTTATATACTAGTTCCTGAGAGGTGATTCTTGGCGTTGATCTGTTATGAGATATATGTGGAGTGGCTTAAATCAGTGAAGCATAACCAGAAACATAATTTGGGGCTCAAATATTCACAAAGAAAATTAAGAATTTCAGTGTTTTGTCTAAAATGTGTTCTTTTTAGGAAAGCTGCATCTTGGGAAACATTTTCTTAGATTATGTCAATTGAAACACTAACTTCACCCACAATTACAGATGCATAGCAAATTAGTGAAAATAAACAAATAGTGAAAGTAAGAATATCTCTTTTACAGCACTTAATTTGTCTGCTTACTGCTTTTTTATAGCATATACCCCAAATCTGGGGGAAAGTATGCATGAAACAATCAAACCTGAGAGGTTTTTAAAATGTTAGTAGGTTTAGTTCATTCACAGCATTCCAGTTGTCTGGCATCGTTCCAGTGTTCCTGTTCTGCCTGCCCCTTGTTTTATGTAGTGAATAGTCAGGGGCAGGAGCTATAGTATATTTTATCTTTATGCTGTTAAATGCAGTGAAGTTTGTGATTACAGATCAATTCTCATTAATGTGGTAATACACACAATGCAGTAATCAAGTAGTGGTGATCAATTACTAGACGTTGTCAGGATCCATTAATACAGCAAATGGCTTTTAGCTGATGGTTGATGGAGGCTGCAGCACTCTGAAATTTTATCTTGGACTTTTGCTGAAGGCAGGTACTGACACTGTGGTTTCCCTGGTATATTTAGTTAGTATGAACATCATTTGAGTTTTATAATATCTCTGCTTGGTACTGTTGACCAAGTAACAAGATGTATCTGCCTTAGAGGGTTGTCTTTTAACATTGTAGTGATAGTTTCACATGTAAAAATTGCTTTCTGTGGAATGGCATTTGTTGTGTTCACACTCCCAATTACAACTGTTTCTTAAAACTTTCTGCTGCAGCGTTTTACCAATGAGGATCATTTGGCTGTCCATAAACATAAACATGAGATGACACTGAAATTTGGTCCGGCTCGTAATGATAGTGTCATTGTGGCTGGTGAGCATATACTTTTGTTAAGTTTGTTCACTTTTCTGCTGGAATGGGCACGTGCTTTATGCATTTTCTGTACATAATGCATAGATTTACGTTAAGAGAATGTGATACATTTTCTTCACTGTATTTGTTTGCAGTGTGTGCTTAGGCAGTGTTTTTTTACATAATTCATGTCAGAATTTGAAGCCTGTATTATTCTCCATAAGTTACTTTTACTTTTATTCGTACCTGATATATAATCCAAATATTTTCAAATTGTCAATACTTAAATAATTGATTAAATTATATAAGCATTCAGTAAAAACATGTTAATAAAGGCTATGCCTAAGAGGATCTGTAACTAAATTAAACTGTATTTCAGTTTTAATTATTCATTGATATTACTTGTCTCTTAGATTTTAAAATATGTGGCATCTTTTACATATCATGGTGATATTAGAAGAATGAATCAGTGATTATTCTTCCAATGGGATAGTAGAAGAAAGATCAAATCTTTTGTTTTCATTTTAGTTTAAATTCAAAATACTCTATTCCCACCTCCGAATTCATGTTATACCCTTAGTAATTACAACTTTTGTCCAGGATCAGCAGTAATCACCAATTTGATAGCATTATAAATTTGAGAGTTTTTGAATGAAGATAGCATGTGTTAAGTATGCTGATGTTGCATACTTATAGTGTGGAGTTTTTTCATTGGTGGAGCAACCTATATGAACTTCAAAAACACATTTTGGGTTTTTTTTTTCTTGTTGCTAATTTCTTATGATGAGCAGAGAAAAAAATAGTTGTTCTTAAACTAGCAGTTACAAATTTTAAAATTCTAAATGTGCTCCTTGTCAATTACACCACAAGAGAAGGGACCTTTCAAATAATCAGGTGTTTTAAAATGAAACTATGAGAGTGTCTCTGTGCAGTCACATTCCAGTTTAGGAACTGTTGTAGATACTAGGCTTAATAAGTGCACACAATCATACTACTTCACAATATTTTAAATGCAGGTAACTTTGTGGCAAGTGTGGTTATATTTGACCTGATAATAACAGTGAAATAAGGCAAATTTATATACTAACAGAAATTTTATATAAAGATATTTTTGAAACTCCTTCATGGAGTAGTCACCCAGATGCCTGAAGTCTAACGATTCCAGCTTGATACAGAGGCATCATAGGATTCAGTACAATCTTGTGCACAGAGTAGTCACACTTTCCTTTTGAAGTTCCACGCACCTGGAAGTAATCACAACTGTTGTCAAATTTGGAAAAGACAGAAGCAAACTGACTTTGAGCTGAGCACTTCTGTCGTTTGTTTTCTAATTAAAAGCCTTCATGTAGTCCTTATCTTTATTTGAAAATAGAGTCTGCTTGCTCATTGAAGTGTTCTGCTCTGCAGTTGAGAATAGCTCCCTGTGGTTCGTGGCCACAAAAGCAATGCTGTGGTTCCCTGCCAGAATTGTCAGGGCCTTGGTGGCTTGCAGGCTCCGGGTGCTTGTCTCCAGCAGGTGGAGTTTGCCTGCCAGCTGCCTCCCCGCAGGGCAGAACGCAGCCCAAGGGCTCCCAGCCACCTCCTCGTCTCTTTCTCTTTGTTTGTATTCTGAAAAGTATTTACGACAGGTAGGTCCATAAATGGTATTGTAAAAATAAAATTGTGGGGGTTTTGTACACTTCTTTTCAGATCAGACACCAACACCAACTCGATTCTTGAAGAACTGTGAAGAAGTGGGCTTATTCAATGAATTAGCAAGTCCTTTTGAAAATGAGTTTAAAAAGGCTTCTGAAGATGACATTAAGAAAGTATGTTCAAAACGTTTTTTTTCATCAGAGCTTCTAATTTTTTTATATCAGAAATTCCATTGAAAAAGCAAACTTTGGATTTATATATTGCCTTCTAAACTATACCAGTAATCATGTTAACTGCTTATATGTGTTGTATGTAGAGAATACAAATCTACGATTTCCCTTCTGAAGATTAGTTTACCTGATTAATTTTGCTCAGTTAGCATTGACAATGGGACACATTGTCCTAATCATGAAAGTATCCACTCTATATTTGTGGAAGTTAACCACTAGTTTTGACTGAATTTCATTAGGTCCTGGAGAAGCAAAAAAGTCTGAAAAGAGTTGTATGTAAGGAGTTCTTAGCAGAAAGAAAAACACACATGAAGACAATAGTATGGGAACACTGATCATTTTGATTAGTTTTGAAATACTGATGTTATTGTAAGAATTACTCATCATGATAATGAGAATTAAGTACTGACTAAATTTAAAGAAGTGTCAGTAATTTGCATATGATTATATTTATTATGTGTTGAAAACACTTTTGTCTAAAAATTATTGATTACAATGTAAAGATCTATTTATTTTTTAATGTACAGATTGAAATACAAGAAAAAAAGTGGACTTTATCTGCTTAGCAACTTCATGTTTTTGTGAGGAACTTGCCATACATTTAAGTGTTATTGTTACTTATTTCAGTGCTTCCCAGTCATAACTGATTAGGAACATAAGGATTTAATTACGTCTGCAAATAAAAAATTCTGTTCAATGTCCCCTTTGGATAATTTTGGCTTTAGTTGATTATTTGGTTGACTTCTATAGGTAGTGATTAAGAATATGGTTTTATACATACAGGTTTTGCAGAATCAGTAGCTTCATTTTCTTTGTTTCAGTAAAAATTTCGAGAGGTACTTGTAAATAGTACGGATTATTATCCATTCCTGACTAAGCCTCACCCTTGCTTTGTAACCACAACTGTATCAGATAATGGATTTATAAGTTTAATTTTTTTAGTTGCTATATGCTGACTGTGTTTATAACATGACATATGGTAAAATTGATTTTTGATATACCAAGACTGTATTTTCGGTATGGTTCACCACTGTCTTGGAGAAGGTTGTATGTATTGTAAAGTATTTTAAACATTTTGTCTATTTCTTTAATTGATACTAATTTTCCAAGCTGCCCTCTGTGTTACATAAAAACCACAGTCTTGCTATATCTCTGGATGATTTACTTACATAAACAATCATGGCAAAATATTTTAAAATGTACCATAACAGTGGACTTTCTAAGGGATTGATAGTTGAGTTCTTTCTGTAGTATTTCACAGTCACTTGTGATATGAGAAGAGATTCCACTTCTTACAGTCTTCCCTGTCAATTAGAAATATATTGCACAGGAGAACTAGGAATTTAATTGACAAAAAAAAAGCATTTGGAAAACTTCTTTGGGGGAAATTTCTTTTAGAACTATTTGACTAGCAGACTAGACAGGAATATCGGCTTTCAAATCTGTAGTATTAAGTACTTTTGTAACTCAGTTTCTTTGGGGCATTTCAGATGTCCTGCTGAATTTTGCCAGTGTAGTAATATAAAATTTGCTTTTTCAATAACTGTTAGCTGCAATAAGCTTGAAATTTGTCTATACTAACTTCCTCAGTTTGCAGATGTGGTTAGGATTTTGTACTTTGTGGCATGAAATACAGTAATATACAGAAGGATAATACCGTAATTTAGCTGCAACTTTTTAACTGTAACAGTCCTTCTGCACCTATAATTTTCTTATGACCCTTGGAAATGGAAAACTTTAGGAATGTTTTTAATTATCAAGAGGAAAATATTTGTCTGACATTGCTGTTGAAAGACATTGTTACTAAAGATTGGTGTTCATGTAGGTGATGATAAAATAGCCTTGACTGGTAATGCATCTGCATCAAGATCTTTCAAGCATCAGCACCTCTGTCTTGTAATGGGCTGATATTTCTCTTCAGTTATTTGTATTTCTTTTTCTTAGTTTAATTTTTTAAACATTAACTAATTTTGTTTTACCTTGTTGCTCATAGATGCCTCTAGATCTGTCTCCTCTTGCAACACCGATTATAAGAAATAAAATTGAAGAACCTTCAGTTGTAGAGACAACTCATCAAGATAGTCCTTTACCTCATCCAGAGTCTACTACCAATGATGAAAAGGTCAGAACCTTTACTTTTCTCTTTTTGGAATTTATTTTTCAATTTTTCTTATGATCCATAAATTTTTTACATAAGGTGGTAGCCACACTACTTAGCTGGTTGAAAGGAAAGGGTGGGTGTATAGATAACTTACTCAAGTCTTAATTAGCTTTGTTCACTAGAATTATTTCTTTCCTTCCAGTAAAGGAAATCAAATTCAAGATTAATCTATCTTAAAAAAGACTAAGAGGGCTCTTTATTCATGTTTATGCATCATCATTCATAACAGAAAGAACCCAAGTTTAGTTTCTTTGCTTTTATTTTTTCTTTTAAATAATATCAGCAGTTTGGAGCTCTTCATGTGTACATGTTTGTTAGGCCTATGTTTTACCAAAAACTGTTTTGTAGAACAGCAGGGGATGTTCTAGAAAAATGTACAGGGATGAGTGGGTAGTCTTTCAAAGCCAAGCACCAGATAATTTTGTTTCAAATGTTAGAATCTTTAAGATATAGCAGTGTGTATAAAAGTGATGTCAGGCATTTTTTTCTTTTGAGATTACCTGAATACTCATAGAAGACTGAGGTATTGTCTGTCACTAGAGAATGTTGCAATCAAATCAGTTTTAGAAATAGAATTTTAAAGAATAGATAAATGGTTTAATAGTAATTATACTTCAATATGTGACTTGCAGTGTTTTTATCATGTGGAGTTCTCTTAAAGTATGGAAAATGAAGCAAAATCAGTAAATAAATTATTTCTAGTCTTACTTCAATAAATACAGACATTAAGAGCAGACCACAATAAAGCATACAGATTGCTCAAGTCAATCTTTATGTGCATCTTCAGTAGGCAGTCTGTGTGTGAGAGGCTTAGCTGCCTTACTCCCAGAAATTAGCAGGACTTTTTAGGGTCACAGGTAATTCAGATTGGAAGAGACTGCTGGATTTCCTGGTCCAACTTTGTCCTCAAAGCCAGAGGTACTTCTGAGATTAGACTAAGTTGCTGAGTGCTTTGCACAGTCTGGTCTTGAAACCTCTGTGGGAGAGCGGCTGCACAGCCTCAGTGCCGCCTGCTCCCCTACCAGGCTGTTCCTGTGGGCAGAATGTTTTGCTTTGGGTCCAGTCTGAGCCCCTCTGCTTTTAACTCTCTCTTATACTGCCAGAGGAACTAATGTGAGAACAACCTTAAGTGTGTGACAGAAGTTAAAAAGAGTTTCAATTCAGATTTGTCCCTACTAAGCTTTTCTGAGGTTCATTAGTCAGCAAGGATGAGTAATCATGGGTAATCAAGGCAACCATGCAGTCTCAAAAATAGTAAAAGCATTTTAGAAGGAGTATATGTAAAGAGCTGCTTGGGTTAAGTGAATCATAGTTCAAATCTTAAGTCCTCTTTAATTCAGAGGTTAGTTTATATTTTTGCTGGAAATACTTATTCCAAGTAATCTAAAATAATACTACTATCTTCATACAATAGTGGTTCAGTATCTCATTAGGATTGTTACAAGTGAAAATTCTATCTCAATGCTCGGCATTATTTATAAGCTTGTCTCAGTGATGATGTAATTCCGGTGTGTCACTGTGACAGTGCTGCTGCTCAGTGCCATTCTCATGTCTGATTGTAGAGACAAGCAGAGCAAGCCTGAGGGTGCTGCTTGGAGTGTACAGCTGAATGTGACCTGCAGATATTGAGAAATATGAGCAGAGTGTTCCTCAGTTAGATTTTTGTTCTCCTTCTGCAGTTGTATTCAGGAGAGAAGGGCTTTCAGGGCATAGCTGGCTTTAAAATATATGTGCCACTTGTAACAATTTTGCTGGCTGCATAAATTTTAGTAGCCTTAAACGATTACAGCCTATTAATGTATGTGCAAGGCGGTTCTAATTGTCCTTATAGTTGTCAAAATAATTCCTTGGAAACTCTTAAGAAAAGTATGCCTAATTATTTCCCAGTTTTTCTGAGAGTTCCATGTTAGGCTTCAGTAAGAGTCGATACTTTGCTTTGAGTAGGCTGAGATGTCTTTGGAAACATATTTTTATCTTTAGAAACGTTTAGAAATGTAAGTCCTTAAGCCTTAAAGTAATAATAAGAGCTTTCAAATATTATAGTTGTTTATTAACAGTACTTTAAAAGGACAACCCTCAACAGAGTTTTAAAAGTTGTTTAGTTGTTGCCAAGTAGCTAATTGCCTAATTTAATTACTTTAAAACCAGCTATTTTCTTACAGTAATAGTCAAATACAGTATTAGTTCTGGCCCTTTACATTTCTGTATAACAAATTCTATATATTTTTGATAGCATTAGAAAGTTATTACGTTAAATTTGCTTTTAGATGGAAAATACTTGCAAATATGCACATCTGAGAACACTTAAAGTAACTATCCTGTTCCATAATTTCCCATTCAGTGGGTTTTAGTTTCAAGACAAGAAATTATAAGAGTTGAAGAAATGCTTTTAATAAGTCTAGTACCTTTGGGTGGGCTTAAACTTCTGTCTTGTAAGGAAAGATAGGTAAAGTTAAGGTCAAGCATTATTAAAGTCATATTTCTTAAATCTTCAGCTTGTGTTTTTGCCACATTGTTGCAGTAACAGGCACCTGCATGCATTTTTCAGTGTAGCAAACAGTAAGTTAGTGTAAAGAGGAAGTTAAAAATACTTTTTCAGCTGTATAAACACACTTGTGAGTAAACATGGTTTTTTAATAGCTGAAGATCATTTCTGATCTTGTAAACAAAGCATAAGTGCCACCCTTAGTAATTGTATGTGAGATTTCCATTTTCAGAATTTTACAGATTTATTTCAGAATTTTGTATGTTGATCTTCGACAGTTGGTGAAATCTGGTTTCCATAGAACACTGCTCCTAAAAATTTCAGATTGCCCTTTTCCTGATAGGTGTTCCAGCCAGGGAGAGGCCCAGTTTTACAGTCAGTATTTATTAGAGCATGCATTAAATAAGCTCCCATTATGAGCAGCAAAGAGGTATTGACAGAATGCTACCACTTACTTGCTCACTTGTACATAGTTACCTGGTTGAAGCAACAATTGGGAGACCAATCCCAGGTGCTTGCCCAGAGGTAGGAGGTGGTACTGACAAACCAGTGACTTCCAGGTTCAGAAAGTGCTCGGTCAGGCTGGTTGGGCCTCTGAGCAACCTGATCTAGTGAAAGATGTTCCTAGCCATGGCAGAAGGGATGGACTGGAATGGTCTCTAAAGGTCACTTCCAGCTCCAGATAGTCTGTGATTCTGTGCAAGTCCTTCCAAAGGTCCATTCTTTATCAAGTGTACATATAATCTTGTAGTCCTTGTTCACTTGTAGGAACCACCATGCATGTTGCCTGAATTGTGCAGCTTGTTCATGCTAGCATACAGATTCAGCTGGTGTTCTGTACTCTGAATTACCCACAGTCAATTCAGTCTCATTTATGTTTTTCCTGTGACTCTTGAATAAAATCTGTAAGATGTTATACCAAATTCCTTACTAATCCTGTCCTAATAATATGATTGGTATTTTTTTTTTCTTTCTGTTTCCACAATTCTGTACTGGTTGTCTTCTTTTTACTGAACACTCATCTGTAGTGCTAAGTGCAGTGTTCAAATATACCCCAGATTGATAATCAAACAATTTCACTTTTCTCACACACAAACACAGCTCACTCTTACTCTCCAAAAACTCTGATTCACTGTAAATAGTCTTTGAGGTCCGTTGGGAAAAAGTATGAATGAACTAGTGAACCCTGATGACAAATCTAGCCTCTGAGCTTTTGGAGGGAGAAAATGTCATCATCTAAAGTCTTTCCTTTTGCAAAGCCCACAGTTTGCCAGCAAGCTTACGGTTCTATGAATTGCTCAGAGGATCTCAGCATTTGTGCATTAATATATAAAAAGACAAGCAATCTGTTAAGAGAGCTCAGAATTTACTACTTAAAGCTTACTGGATAAATTTTCAAAACTCAAGCTTCATTCAAAGGAAATAATAATGAGTGCAGTCTGTATGACACAGGTATAAAGATGTTCGCTTTGAGTTCCACTTTACCAGCAGAGCAACTAACGTTTGCTGGTGTTAAGAATGTGATTTTATGTGTCATTGATTGCAGTAGCCATTGTCAAAAGAGTAACTTGTACAAAAACCTTTCTGAAGGTAAATTTGAAGTCTGACAGTATCAAGGGTTTCCTAAGAAGGAAGCCATTGGTTAGTAAGGCCTTTCTGGGTTTTGAGAAACAGCAAATATAGGTCCCGCTTTCAACTGATAATGTGCTTTACCTGATTGCTAGGCTAAGAGCCATAGGGATTTCTGTCTACTCTTTATTTGCACCTAAGAAAGTTCAATTTCTGTGCTGTAATAGTTTTTTCTGCATCAGGATATGCATATATTTTGCAGAGCTCTGAATATAACATTCCAAGTACTTCTATCACTCTAGTTGGAGAGCTACAGATAAAGGCTCAAAAAAAAAAAAATTGTTGTTGTTTTTACTGAACCATAAACATCTTGTTTCTCTTGTTTAAATCCAGAACAGTGGACTGAAACTGAAATGTACATATGGACACCATAAAACATTTTCCTTATTTGGAGTGTGGGTAAACATAATGGTGTTGGTAGTACCATGGGTTTCTTGGGGAAAAAATTAAAGTCTGATCAAAACTGAATTAGAAGTAATAAGAAGTAATAGTAGCCTTTGCATAAATTGAGTCAGGTTTGTCATAAAACTAAAATCACTGTTTTTGAAACAATTTTACTTTGGTGGTTTAAATTTTTCATCCAGAGTGGTTTTTTGAATGTTTTTAATTGTATAACTGATTCTATTTGCATAATGTTACAGAAATTCTGATTTGTTCCATCAAACTGCATTCATTTGACAGTTAGAATCAGTGGTCTGTAATTGTATTTTTCAAACTGATGAAGCTTTATTTTTCCTCAGGAAGTGTCACTGCAGCAGACTGCACAGCCTACATCAACAATAGTTCGTCCAGCATCGCTACAGGTTCCTAATGTACTGCTTACGAGTTCTGACTCAAGTGTTATTATTCAGCAGGCAATACCATCACCGACTTCTAGTACTGTTATCACCCAAGCTCCATCATCTAACAGACCAATAGTGTAAGTTATATAAATCTTAGTAAAATGTTTTCTTGCAGAATTTAAAAATCTGATTTATTTTCAGTTACTGTTTCTGCAGTTAATATATGAATTTGAGATGCTTTGGTGTAATGTGGTGCTTTACTACACATGAAACATGAACTTTCACTACATGTGAGATATAATGCCATGTTCTCCACATCACTAAGTTCATATTTTTGATCTCCAAATAAATATTACATTACACCTGTAAAGAAACAAACCAATTTAAAATAATGTGTAAACTTGTTCTCTTCTCTGGATAAGTTTTCTTTTATATAGTTCATTCCTTTTTCAGTCCAGTTCCAGGTCCTTTTCCTCTGCTGTTACATCTTCCTAATGGACAAACCATGCCTGTTGCTATTCCTGCATCTATCACAAATTCTAATGTGCATGTCCCTGCTGCAGTTCCAGTAAGTAAGCATGATGCTATATTAATTTGAAAGTGGAGCAGATTTGCATAAGTGCAGCATAGAACTTAGTTTTAAGCACCTTGATAGCTGTTTTGGCTTCAGAGGGTAGTGCTGTCAAATGCTCTCTATTATGATAACATACTCAGGTTTTCTTCATTTTTATACTTTATCTGGTCAGCTTGTTAGACCTGTCACCATGGTGCCTAGTATCCCAGGAATCCCAGGGCCTTCCTCCCCACAGCCAGTGCAGTCTGAGGCTAAATTGGTAAGTGAAAAACTCCATTATTCCTCAAGAAGAGTAACTTGAGAAATTAATTAAATTCTATTGCTTTTTAAAACAGCTTTAGTTTTCTTTTATTAGTCTAAATTCTGCAAGTACAAATTTAATAAAAACAGAAAAATAACAGCTGCATTTATTGGTTTTTTATATGGTTCTTTCCAATTCCAGCTTATGTTAGTTCTGTTCTTAATGGCCATTTTGATCTTATTTTTAGTCATTCTTTTAAATAAATTAAATTTCTAACTAAACTTCTTCTTGTATCAGAGGGTCAGAAATGCTAGCTGGGAGAAAGACAGACAAGATTAGTAGCACATAAACATTTCCTTCAGAGAAGCAGAATATTTGCTCCCAAAAGAATGATATTTCTTATAAGCTAAGAAAAATATGTTTTTTTGAAATGTTTTCAGAATCTCAACTGAATATAGCTCATTTGGCAAGAGTTCTGCAATTAGATATGTAGTGCTTATGTAGTTAAAAAATTAATCTGTGTGGAGGTTGTTTCCATTGTGTTGGGTGTTTTGGGGGGGAGTCGAGGATTATTTGTAAAATATCTAAAACAAGCAAAAAATTGGTTTGGTTTTTGTTTGATTGGGGAGGCTGTTCTTTTTACTAACATTAGTGACCATTTATGGTGGTAGGTTGAATCAATCAATTTATTGAAATATTTTGTGCAGCATTTGGCAGTTGCTTCTCTTTTTTTCTTTCATTTGTTCCAACAGTTCTAAAGCAATAAAAAATTCTATTATTAAACAGTAATTAACCCACTTATAAATTTACAAGATGCCTTCATAAACACTATCTATCCTGTGAAACAGTATTCCTCTTCCTTCTTTGTGCTAAAAGAGAATCAGGAACACCTGCTAGATAAAATATATTTTTCTGCATTGATATTGGTAAGTGGGAGGATGCCCTTAACATTCTTAGATATCTCATTTCTCTTGATCTAAACCTGTGGGCTTTCTTTCTTTCCTTTCTTTCCTTTTTTCTCCTCTCAAGCCATAATATGAAAAACAGTGGGTCTGGTTTTTCTGGAGTAAAGGGATTCCAGTAGAGTGGGCACACCTAGACCACATTCACCAAACACTGAAACTGCTGTGGAGAGGGGAACTGACTCTGCCTAATGCTGTCAGGTCTTCATTTCCCTGCTCTGTTGAGCACAATGACTTCTGAAATAGTACAGAGGAGGACATAAGGGAAAGAAGGTCTGTTTCTGTGCAACCTTGCCCACCCTAGGAATGGGAAAAGGAATCTTTTAATACCTCAGAAAATACTTAAATGTAACCAGCTCATAATTAATTTTCCCTAAATCCAGGAGAGAAGAATATAAAAAAAGCAAAAACAAGAACTGTTTTCTTGGAAACTGAACATGTTTTAGAGTCAGGGACTCACACTGAATTCTGTTTGAAATCCAAGAGGAATTGGTTCCGAATAATTTTTTAGATGGGTGAGAGATTAGATTTTTAAGAGTATTACTGAGTAATTTGCTCTTAGAATGATTTAAAGGGAGAAAAGAAATACATGTATGTAAAGACTTTGATCTCACATTAGAAGAAGCAATCACTCAAATGCAAAGGAAAACAAAGATCATTAGACTTAAAATTTAACAGTCTCATTAGCCTTCTCGTTACAATTTAGCTAATATATGCACTTCAGTGATTGCTTGTCTTTTTTTTAAGTGAGACTGTAAAAAGGGGATTTGCAGTATTTCCTTTCCTTGTTGCTTAATATGAAGCATGAGCAGAATTCAAGAATATCAGAATTATGTCTATTTCTTACTCTCATTTACTTTTATATAGTGCCTATTCACAAAAATAAAAAACTTAATTTCTTATCCCTCTGAAAGTAACAGCAATTTAATGAGAAACTTAATGTTTATGTAGAAAAGCCTCCAAGAGTAAGACTAATTCACTGTGCCATGGGATGCATTGTTGGCAGATATGTGATGGTTTATTAACTGCAAAGTTCAGTTTAATTTTTAAAATTTAAATCTTTGTGATACCAAACCATTTCTTTTCATGTCTGTCTTAAAAATAATTTTGCTTGCTGCATACTGAATTCTGTGAAGGTCTACTAAGCAGGTTTATTTTTCACTTGTATTCCTGGTTAAGCCAACAGAAAACAGTATTTAGTTTTACAGCTCGCTTTTCATTCATAAAATAATTGTTCACATTCAATGTTGAAATATAAGCTATTACATTGAAATTTAATAAATGAAGTGTCTATTTAATGTATTAATGGGATACTGCAACTTGTGGATTTATTTGTATGGTTAAGTTAGCTGATCACTGAGAACATGTCCTGTATCCCTTTGCCTATTATGGCCACATTTCTTCTTCATGTTGGGAGACAGTTCTGAAGGGCAAAGGAATCCAGGATATCCTTTAAGAAGTAAATCTTAAAGGTGCAGGAGCAGGCTGTCCCCATGTGCTGAAAGAAGAGCCAGCAGTGGACTGGCCTGGCTGAACAGACAGCCTTGGCTGGAACACAGGAGAAAAAGGGAAGTGTGTGATCTGAGGAATGAGAGACAGGCAGCTCAGAAAGACTACATGGATGTTGTGAAGTTATGCAGGGCCAAAGACCAGCTGAAACTTTCTGGTTACTGCTGTAGAAGATAACTAAATATATTTTTGTAAGTACATCAGCAACAAAATGAGGTCCAAAGAGAATGTCCATCCTTTATTGAATGTGGGGGGAAACATAGTGACAAAAGATGAGGAAAAAGCAGCAGTACTTAATGCCTTTTTTTTGCTTCAGTCTTTAATAGTAAGACTAGTTCCTCTCTGTGTACCCAGCCCCTTGAGCAGGAAGAGGCATGTGGAGGAGAGTAAAGCCTCTGTAATCCAACCTGCTACAGCACTAAGGCACATAGAAGGTTATGGTGCTGGATGGGATCCCAATAAGGAAGAAGCTCAGCAAAGCCACTTTAAATAATTTCCCAGCAACTGTAGCTAACTGGGGGAAGTCCCAGGTGATCAGAGGTCAGTAAATGTGATGCTCATGTTCAGGAAAGGCTGGAAGGAGGATCCAGGGAACTGCAGGCCAGTCAGCTTGACCTCTGTACTGAGGAAGGTCGTGAAGCAGATGATCTTGATTGTCACAGCAGACACAGAGCAACCAGGATCAGATCCAGCCAGCATGGATCTATGACAGGCAGACTGCTTGACTGACCTGCTTGGCTTCTGTGACAAGGTGACCTACCTAGTGGATGAGGAAAATGCTGTCAGTGTTGTCTACATGGACTTTACTAAAGCCTCTGACATTGTTTGCCACAGCATTCTCCTGGGGAAACTGCTCACAGCTTAGATCGATATAGTCTGCTGGGTAAAAAAACTGGCTGGATGGCTGAGTCCAAAAAGTGGTGGTAAATGCAGTTACATCTGGTTGGTGGCCAGTTACAAGTGGTGTTTCCCAGGGCTCAGTGTTGGGGCCAGTTCTGCTTAGTATTTTTTTCAGTGGTTGGGATGATGGAATGGAGTGCTCCCTCAGTCAGTTTGCAGATGGCACCAAGTTGGGCAGAAGTGTTGGTCTGCAGGAGGGCAGGAAGGCTCTGCAGAAGGATCTGGACAGGCTGAATCAGTGGGCTGAGACCATTTGTATCAGGTTCCACATGGTGAAGTGCCAGGTCCTGCCCTTGGATCACAACAACCCCAGGCAGCACCACAGACTGCGGGGCAGGGTGGCTGGAAAGCTCTTGTTGGAAAAGGACCTGGGTGTGCTGGTCAGCAGCTGGCTTAGCATGAGCCAGCAGTGCCCAGGTGGCCAAGAAAGCCAGTGACACCCTGGCTTGTATCAGAGTCAGTAGTAGTGTAACCAGCAGGAACAGGGCAGGGATTTGTTCCCCTGTCCTCAGTGAAGACACACCTCGAGTCCTGGGTTCAGTTCTGGGCTCTTCACTGCACAACAGACATTGAGATGCTGGAGCATGTCCAGAGAAAGGCAGTGAAGCAGGTGAAGGGTTTAGAGAGAAAGTCCTGTGAAGAGTGCCTGAGGGAGCTGGGACTGTTTAGCCTGGAGAAAAAGAAGCTCGGGGGGACCTTCTTGCTCTCTACAACTACCTGAAAGGAGGGTGTAGCCAGGTGTGACTTAGCCTCTTCTAAATAGCAACTGATAGAATGAGAGAAAACAGCCTCAAGTTGCACCAGGGGAGATTTAGATTGGATATTTAGGAAAAATGTCTTCTTAGGAAGGGTTGTCAAGTATTGGAACAGGCTGCTCGGGGAAGTGGTGAAGTCACCATCCCTGGAGGTGTTTAAATGACATGGAGATATTACACTTAGGGACACGGTTTAGTGGTGGATTTGGCAGTTCTGGGTTAATGGTCAGACTTGATCTTAAAGGTCTTTTACAACCTAAACAATTTTATGAAGTCTGTCAGCATAGTATTAGTGTATTTTGAACAAAAAAACAGATGAAGGGGAGAAGCTGTGATGTTCCCTTCACAACATTCCCAGGAATGTAGATATTTGGAAATTTTTTGGCTGTTGCTTTTTGTCTTACTTATTATTTGAGGAAAGTTTTTTTTTGTTCTTTGTAGATGGACCTTGCAATCTCATGGATTTTTTCATATTGCATTATTAAATGTAAGAATAGACTATGTAGCAAATACAATAAACATGCAGGAATAGATTCTTAACTAACTTCCGTAACTTTCTTGGGTATTTAAGTAAGCGTGGTACTGGATGAGATGCAGAGTTTCAAAAGTTAGCATGGTTTATTTGTATCTCTGAAGGGTTTTATCATACGTTTATTATGTATGATATGATATTTATTATGTATCATTTATCATATAATTTCTGGCAGTTGTTGTTTGAACCTCTCCTTTATTGAAAGACCATACTTGCTATTACTGTGTTCTGCATTTTCTGCTCTCATACCACAATACTGTTTCAAGGTATTCTAAGTTGACACAGATATAATAACTTCAGAGGCTGAATAAAATACCTGTAGAACTGGTTGTAGTAAATTGAATGTGAAATAGGACCAAGTTGTTGCATTGTTATTAGATCTAGAGCTGTCCTGTTTAGAAGGTACAGCTTTTTGTTTCAGATTAAATACCTGGCACAAACCAGGCACTTTCTTTTGTGCTTTGTGCCTTTCCTTGCAGTGGCTATTTCTGCGTATTTCAAGGAGCTAACACATTTTAGAGTTTTATAGTAAAAAGAACTTTGTGCTCTAATTTCCTTCCTCATTGCAATCATTCATTTCACTTCTACTAGCTTACAAAAGGCTACTGTTGTGTAGACTTTCATATTAAAGTGGACATGAGATGTAGTTAGGTAAAAATCAAATTTGAGATTGTAGTGCTTTTGTTTCCTAATGTTCTGAAATTTAAATATTAATTTAGATAACTTTATTTCTATATTTTTAGTAACATGAGAACAAATTATATTTTGACAAATACCTGTTGTTTCCTTACGACTTGCCAAATTGTGCAAAGAAGAAATGTATTTCTTGAACTTTAGTAAAATGTAATGTTATGAACTTTAGTAAAACAAATTGATATTTTAGCTTAAAAAAAAAAACTTTTAAAAAAAGTTTTTAAAATCTAAAACTTAGCTGGCAGGAGACATCTTTGCTAATAGACGTAGGATGCCTTCCTATAGCATAGTTAAAGTTTTTCTTCAGCTGTCCTAGAAGTCATAAAACCTTTTAAAGATAAAGGAGCTAAGGTACTTGCTGAGAATTTTTTCCCACAATGGACAGCTTTTGGAGACTTTTTACCTTTGCAAATGGTCTCTCTTACAGCATTTGAAAGGAATTTTTATTAGGGTGTCCAAGTTTAATGCATAATAATCAAAATTGTGTATTTATTTCTATGTTTGATAAAGTTTTCAGTCTGAAGTGTCAAATTCCTTCAGTATGTCAGTTTTGGTTATTGATGCAAAGCGAGTTACTGAGATGTCACCTCTAAAACTCTGTCCATTCTTTGTTGAAATGGTCTTTTCTCTGGTTACAGTTCAAGTTGCCTGACATTAAATGACTGTATCAATTCCATAGAGGAACAGTTTTATGTGGGAACAGGTTCACTGAGTGAAATAGCAGATAGAAAAATGTATACCAACTGCAAGGACTACTAACTAGGAAGAAAAAATAGTCTTTAAAAAAAGGAATACATAAAAGTGATGACAGACAAAAATTTAAAAATTATCTGTGCAGTGAGTCAAATCCTTATGATTGGTGGCATTATTGTAAGAGGCTCTCAACAGAAGCAGTTGACATTAAGGGAAAGAGTGCATTAAGCACAATCTTAGGGTCTCTCTCACTGCAGAAATATATACAGTGCTTCATGTGTTTCAGTGCTGTGGAAGAATTGCATGAAATCAGATTGCATTTTAATTTTATTGCCCCAATGTTGAATTTATTGTTGTGAACAGAGCTGGTCCATTCGCAGCTGTGAAAGGCACTGTTACTATAGTCTTGAACATTCTTGGATCCTTTTTCTCTACTGCTTGTAGAAGTGAAATAAAAAATGACTAGAGATTTCATTCAGACATAAGCTTGTCTTTTACTGCTATTATTTTGAAAATATTCTTACATCTTATACCAAGAATGACATTCAGTAGAAGTAAAAAGGAGTTTCAGATTTCTGTGGCACAGTTGATAGGAATTGCCAGTTTTTCTGACATGATTCCACATTTGTTGGTGTGCTAAAGAAACTAACTTTCACATACTTAAGTAAAATCACGTGTATGTCAGTTTTGTGGTATTTTAAAAAGGCTTAGAAGTAGATGCAATAACTGTCTTAAAAAAACCCCAAAAAACTCAAAACTCAAAAAAACCTTCCTCACCATAAGGATGCATGATTCTAAATAACTGTAGAATTGCCTCTGATGTTCTTAGGAGAAGATCTCTAATTGTATGCTTTCTGTGTATGAAACATGAAGCTTGAGTTGCAGCTGTAAAACATCCTTTCTGAGTGTGCAGCTTGTGGGGGCAAACTTAGCATTGAGACTCTTCAGCATGGGTTGCAGAAGTTTCTGAAGACTTTCAAAATTGCTTTAATGTGGAATGCTTCCCTCTGTCTCCTCCTTCCCATGCAAAACTTTTTGTCACAATCTGAAAAATACCTTGCACTCAGTAGGCAAGCAGTAGACTTTTTGCAGGAGGTTTCTACTGAGAAGTGACAGAGGGCAGCTTGGCAAATGCTCAGAAACCGACATTAACTTGCTGGAGCCCGGCATGGGACCTTGTGTTCAGCAGAATTCTTCTGACCTGTCTCTCTGCATGCCGAGCTAATCAGCAAACACCTAATGAGCCTACTCTAAAGGAACAGACCCTCTCACAACCTACTTCATTTTCCTATGTTCTCTGGGGGCGGAGAGACAAGACTTCATAAGGACTGATGATGCTGCAAAGACCACAATAATGATAATTAACTTGCTGAATTTAGAAGATTATGCTGTTAATTAGTTGCAAAATAAAGATAAGTAATAGAGGAGCAGATGGTAGGATAACACCCAGGAGAAGGAGGGTTATTACTCTGATGAGCTTTTGTGGCAGATATGAAATATGGATCTGAGTTTTTCACAAATTGTTTCTGGACTATATTATCTTGTTCCTGTGAGCTCTTGATGGAATGATCTAGTCCTACCAAATTTTGACAGATGTGGTGAGGATTTGTTTTCAAGGATATACATGAATGATAAAACCTTGCTAATCAAGATTTTAAAAGCTATTAACCTGTGTGAAAATACCAGTTTTAGTTTGCCTATATCCAAATAATACCAAAAAACCATGGTTGTCATCAGGCTTCCCCACATAAAAATGCTTATATACATTTATTCTAATATATGTTTCTGTGTTCTTGACTGCTAAAAATGAGATTCTCATTGAATTTGGGGTAACTGTCTCCCTACTCAAAAGAAGCACAACATCCATATAGTACCCAGAATTATCTTTTAAAATATGAAACTTGTTAAACACACAAGCTGGAAATCATCTTGTGAGAAAATGTAAATATTCCTTGGATTTTCGCAATATGTCTGCATTTGTGGATAATTTAATACTAACTACTTTAGTTTTAATTTTTAAACTTTTTAATATGAAATTAAATCTAATTATTTCCTATTCCTATTTTCACAGTACATTACATTTAACAAGGTAATTCTCAAAAGGAGTTTGTTTACTTGAGTTTATTAATGAACAGGATATAATGTTTAAATACTAGCATTACAGTAAGTAAAGTTAAGTTAAAACTTCGTTTGCACATCCCAGTGCGAACTTAACAATTACCATCATGGGCAAAACAGACTCATCTTGAGGAAATGAATTTCATTTATTACCAGTCACATCTGAGTAGGATAATACACCCAAAGCTTAAAAACACCTTCTCCCTTTCTTCCTGGGCATTCTTCTCTACCTCCTGCCCCTCAGCAGCGCAGGGGAGAGGGGAATGGTAGCTGTGGTCATTTCCTCAGACACCTCTGCTCCTTCCTCTGCATTGGGAAGGACTCCTCTCACTCTTCACAGAATTACAGCATGGGCCAAGCTGGAAGGGACCACAGGGGTCATCCGGTCCCCTGTTCCAGCAGGGCCATCCCAGAGCACATGACACAGGATTGCAGCCGGAGAGTTCTTGCCTGTCTCCAGTGAGGGAAGCCTCACATCCTCTCTGGGAATTCTGTTCCAGTGCAGCAGCTCCTGCCAGTGCCTATTGCTCGGCACCCTGAGCAGAGCCTGGCTCCAGTCTCTTGACACCCCACCTTCAGATACTCCTGGACACTGCTGAGGTCCCCTCTCAGTCACCCCTTCACAAGGCTGAACAGGCTCTGCTCCCTCAAGCTTTCCTGGGAAGTCTGTCCTGGAGCCAGCTGCCATTGGCTCTGTCGAACAAGGAGGGAGCTTCTGGAAGCTGCTCACAGGAGTCCCCGCTGCCACTCCACCTCCACACAGAACCTTGCCATGCAAACCCAATATATGTAATTTTTGAGATGGTAACTTTTAAAACTCTCCTAGTCTGACAGCTTGAAGTAGAGCATACCCTGATTAACTGATTTGTACTTTCACTACTGTCTTGGTTAGGACTGATGAAAATTTGTCATGTCCTGCCTAACAGCAAGTTATGATAAAAGAAATACTTCTGAAGTAATTCAAGTCATAAATGAAAATACACTGCAAACAATCTTATGTTAATAATATATAGAAAGGTTATTATCATATTGCTGTTAAATACCTGCTAGTTTCTTTAAAAAAATATTTTTCTAAAAATTGACTTGGATGTGGTGTGTTTCTCTGGTAGTTCTCTAGTGGTTGTGTAGAAAATGTTACAATTTAGATACCAGAATTAGTTAGGGAGATTGTCAACTTTGCAATTGTTGCAGGTAGATCATAGAGTTCTGTTTTAGTAATTTTGGTTAGCTTGAAAACTCTTAGACTTGCTGCAGACAGGAACTGATTTTTTTTTTGTTGTTAGCTTGTTTTTCTGAGGAGAATTAGGAAGGTACAAGTCAATTCTCAAGTTTAATTAAAGTGTTAACTACCTAAGAGCTTTCAGAGTGCTGTATATACACTAAAAATTGTGGACATATCTTAAAATTTGTCATCCTGCCCTAATGCTTGCAGCTATCCTAAATTTTGATTTCTGAAGTTGAGCACTGGGGAAACCGCAGTAAATTTGGTTTGTGTAATTTTCTGAAGTATCTTTTCATTTTGGGAAACTTACAAAGTTGATACAATAAATGAGGTGAGGAAGAGCTCATTTCACTGTTGGGATTAGCTCCCAATTTTCATGTTCACTTGAATGGTTCCTATCTGGTGTAATGTGCTGGTAATTCAATCCAGAGCAATCACTGCAGAATAGACTTACTACAGAAGTCACTAGCTAAAGATTCCTCAATAGCAAGCCAGTAGAGGAGTGCTGGAGTTTTCTTGATTCTCTTTGTAGTCCTCAGTTATGATACTTACTGATGCTGGTTACATGCTACCAAATCCATGTAGTTGATGGTAACTTGCCATGTTTCAGACCTGAAAGTTTTTTATAGTTCCCACAGATGTAATCTGCAGTTTGTTCTTTTAATTGTAGCATAGGATCCAGGAAGGCCTGTCACCATGGAAGGTAGAAGAGAGCTGTTACTATATTCCAGTGACTTAATTGTTGGGAGACATTGCATGCTACAGTTTATAGAGAATATCTGCATAAATAGGTGCAAAGTTTTCTGTTTATTCTGAGCTGGCCAAATGCTGCCTCTGTAGTATTCTTAAGACATTCTAATAATGTTAGTATGTGGGCAACACTTCATTCATATTTCAAAATATGATGTTACAAGTTATCAGAATTTCCACAAACTTATGTTTAAGTCATTAATCTTTTCTTAAACTTGTATTGGATTCTTAAAAACTCTGGTGCTTGGTAGAAAAACATTTTCTAACACCATTTGTCTAGTAAGGTAAAGTCTTCAGTAAAACCAAAAAATGCATGATAAGTTGTACAGTATTCATGGAATTTTAAGAAAGGATCTGGAATTACAAGCAGTTGTATCTGCTGAAATTGAACACTTTGTCACTTAAGATTAAGAAATAGTTTTAAATAGAATGTATTATGTTACAGTTTTAATAGGTTTCACCAAAAGTTGAATGAAATATTTTTCAACAGGCAGTCAATAAAATGCTTTAAAATTTGCCATCAGGTTGTTGGTACCTCTTGGGTGTATTATATACAGCTGAACTTGCACATTACTGTTCTTTGTAGTGGCTGTGTGCAGTAAAGGAGGAACATCAAACCTTTTAGCAGTTTTTTACTGTAGAGTAGTGTGCTATAGTAGTTATCTTGCATATTTTCTACATAAATAATCTTTAAATATAACCTGAAGCTTCTTAGTATTTTGTATATCATTAAGATGTTTCAGCAAAGATCTTGGCTTTTATCTAATTATCCATAGGAAGGATTGCAGAGGTGAGTATTTGTAAAGCCCATGAATTAGCAGAGGCATAAGAAGCTATTTAAAAATGAATAGAGATAGAGAACACCAGAATTTTTAAAATGGAAAGACGCTTATGTTCTGGTTGTTACCTATTTTCCTTCATGTGTCATTGTTACTCTTCTGGTGCTACCAATTTCAGCAGCTGTTTATGGCCTTCTGCTCATCTGTTTGTGGGCACAGTTCACTACAGATGAGGCTTTCTGTTTACTTCTCCATACCATTTACCATCCTTCCCTTTCTGGGATCTTATGTAAACCTCATTGCTATTGTCATGTTTACAGAAATTAACCCCGTGTTTTTAGGTATATGCCTAGGTCACTGTTGAAAGCCTGTAAAAAGAAACAGCTGTTTAAGATTTGGAGTTCCTGTTTCCAAAGTTGAAGTAACTGCTTATATAAATGATTAATCATTCAAGTTAGCATGATAGAATATTTCTTTTATTTTTCTTCTTTATTTTCTGCTTTTAGAGATTGAAAGCAGCCTTGACCCAGCAGCACCCTCAGGTAACAAATGGAGATACTGCCAAGGGACATGCAAGTGGGTTGGTTAGGACTCAGTCAGAGGAACCACGACCACAGTCACTACAACAGCCTGCAACTTCAACAACTGAAACACCGGTATGACAACAGTGGGCACATACCTCCTACCCCCTCTTTTTATTTTACAAATACATGTATTTTTTCTATACTCTTGGTTTGTAAAATGGAGTAAAATAACAGACTCCTCTTGTAGTCAATAGCTCTATAATGATCTGTAAAATGTTTACAGATCTTACATGTTCTTAAATACTTCTAAAATCTATTATCCAAAAAACAGGTAATATCTATGCTGAAATGTAGAACTAAGTCCTGATTTCTCAAGTTTATTGATAGGAGATTCTGTGGTAGCTAAATTTTTTACAGCTGGTCAGTATATATATATATATATTTTTAAAAATAAGTGCTTCTATTTTGTGTTCTGTTGCATCTGTTTTACATTCATTATATTTTATATCATAAATGCAGTTAGAAATTGTTTTATTGCATCAGGTATCGTGCTTACGTTAATTTGCTTGAAGGATTTTTTCTGGGCTGCCACAGGAAGAGTTTCAACTGTGTCATTAAGTGTACTTCATCTCAGGCTCTGGAAGGGGTCTCTGGTTTTAGGTGCGATTTGTTGTCCTTTTGGGATGATAGATCAGAATAGGGGAGTAAAAGGCAAAACCTCTGAGTCAGACTGGAAGTGGGCGTGCTGATGGAGGAAAGATACACTTCCCGGTGAATCCTGGAGGACAGCAGCTGTTCCATTTCTAAAAACCTTTTGGAATGTGTTTTCTAAATGCTTTTAAAAATCTCGGAGTTATTTTCAGAATATGTAGCATAATATTAATTTTATAAAAGCTACACACCTGGCCCAGAACTGACAAGACTAATAACTGCAACGAAAGCCTCAGATTCTTACACTGGCCAGTATGTATCAAAACAAATGCATTTGGAACAGAAGAGGGGAAAAAAAGTGACCCATCATAAAAGGATCTCTTTCTTAAGGCTGCTGTTCCCCCATACTGCCTTGAGGCTTTTTTAAGGAATATTTTCATAATATCACATAGCAGAATTTTCAGAAGATGAAAATTGCTCTTTGATTGTTTTAGAGTTATTTTACAACTAGTATTAATCAAAAATAGCAAGTGTTTAATTCTTAAAACACTGATTTGAGTTCCCAGTGTTTTTTTTTATTCTTAGCTATTTAGAATTAATGCCAAATTGATTTGCCAGGTGATATATGTTTGGGGTTTTTAATTTAAAAATAAAACTTCCTTGCTGTGCTAGGCTGAACGCAGAGGTGCACCCGTGAATGTCATGTGAACAATTATGTTCTATCTTATCTCTTTAAAGGATTTTAAGATCGTTATATTGTTATTATATTTCATTAAATCTTTGTCTAGGGTCTGTATACAAATGTGAAATGAGTATAATATATGATTTAAAATATTGAAGTATTTTGGTAATGTCACGTAATATGGGTAGATTAAGGGAAATGGTTATTCAGTGGTGGGGAACACATCAACGAGTAGGAAATTGCTATCTGGAGATTGAGGGATCAGGGAGTCTCAGCACTGCCAGCATTTGTCAGACAGCTTCTGTGTAGTGGGCATAAGCAATTGTGTCATTTTTCAGTTGTGACTAGATGTGTGGGAAGAGTCAAAAATGGAAAATTCATTTCCTACTAAGTGTAGCTTGAAAGCTATTTTGGATTTAATATGTTAATGTAAGATGATCAGGAGTGTAAATATGGGCGAAAGTTCTAAAAACATCTCTGTAGAGTTAAATGGGCACAGCTTTCAAAAAAAAAAAGTGTGTAACCTGAATGTATTTAGGAATGCCCTGAATGCTTTTCGCAAGACATGACGACTATTTATACCAGTGCTATAGGTTAAGTCATGACTGTTTTCAGGCATCACCAGCTCAGCCTACGCCGCAAACACCAAATACAGGCGGTCGGCGAAGAAGAGCTGCCAACGAAGACCCTGATGAGAAAAGGAGAAAGTTCCTGGAGAGAAACCGGGCTGCTGCTTCCAGGTGCCGACAGAAACGGAAAGTCTGGGTGCAGTCATTGGAGAAAAAAGCTGAGGACCTGAGCTCACTAAATGGCCAGTTACAGGTATACTTTCTATTTAAAGGAAAATTTAGTAAGTTTTTTTGTTCTTACACAGTGATCCTTGATCAGTGGAGCTTAAAACTTGGCATGAAATCTGGAAAATAAATGGTTTTATAACTGGGGGCTCAGCTCAGGCTTAAAATTCAGAGCTAGTTGCATATAGCAGTAAAATTAGAGGATAAGAGCATATTCATATTTCAAGATGTGTAAATTTAAGGATCATACCCTTCTATTTTTTGTTCCATTTAAAGTAACTTTCAGACTATGATACTAAAATGACAAGATGTGTTGGAATAAACACTTATGAGCAAAGTAATAGTCTTACCTTGAACACGTCTTGCTCTTAATTTGTATCACAGCCTGGTTTAGTTTAGTAAGTTTTGGGCGTATTTCCTTTGCTTCTTTTTAACTTTTTTTCCTTTAATGTGAATGTAATGCTCGTGAAAGGTGCCAGATTGACATCAGGTGGATACTGAGGGCCTCTTTTGGCCACAGGATGGGTAAGGCAGTGGCAGTGCAAATTTTTACCACCACCACCTAAATCCTATAGAGACGAAGTGTGCTGTAAGAGGGTAGGGCCAGTGTATGTTGCAGGTCGCTTTTCCACTTCATCTGATCTCAGAAAATTGTCATGTGAATGTACTTTTCCCCCACAGAACAATCCATGACCCTTTTGTTTAAACTACTATTAAATGTTAAAGCATACTTTCCTAATGTTTTCCAGCAGCACATAAAAAGTTGGCACAAATTACTGTTTTCAAAATAACAAGTCCAAAATCTTAATTTTGAAAGTTGCTGAAAGGAAAACTATGTAATTCCTAAATGAAGCATTCATTTAGAAAATTCAGTGAGATGTATTTTGATATGTTAAAGTGTCACTTGTTTTTCTTCATCAGAGTTGTTCACTGAATCAAATTCACAGATCATCATCTTCCTATGAAAACTCACCTCTTGTGCAGTTTGGTATAGAAAACATCACCGTTTGATCAACAGAAAAGTAGGGCACGTTGAGGTTATTTTTTACCATGTAATCAAAATTATAGTGTGTCAGTCATCTTCATGTCTTCAAAAATACTCAGTATCCAGACCCTGAAATGCAAAAAGATTCCTACCAAAGCACACACTGTGAAATGCCTTCCTGTGTTCCAGGAATCATGACACTGTGCACAAGCATTACCTAAATTTCTTACAAATATGTATTTTTCTCATACCTATTCAGTCTTTAGACATATTCACTTAATGCACAGTCTTCAATTAAGTCTATTAATTACATAATTATATGTAGCACTGTAGCTTAAATAATCAAATAAAGGAGTGAAGGAGAATGAAAAAAAATCTGCCGTAATTCAGCTTTTTAGTGAAAGTAATGTTTGCTATCATGTGAACTGCCTTTCACATATATATATAAAGTTTTATAACATAAAAATAATGTAAGTACCATAAGCAAAAGGTTTCCAAGTGTTAATTCAGTAATAGTGAATTCAAGATCTTCTTACAGTCTACCAAAAGCAAAACTGTTAACTGTAAAGAACAGAATAACTTGAAAAGAAAATTGGGTATTAGAGAAATAATTACACTGTACTTTATGTGAAAACATGAATCAATCCTGTATTTCCATAATAATAACTTGATAGGCTAACACAGCCGATCAGCAGAGTGGGCAGTAATGACCCATGATTACTTCTATTTAATAGAAAATTTATTAAGTTTGGAGTTCTTCCTTAATGCAGGTTTATAAAATGTGTTTGGGTTAATAGTTCATATTTTGTTTAATGTCTAAGTGGCCTGCTCAGCTGAAGTTGCCAAGATGTCACATTTCCAAAAGCAGGTTCATACTGAAAGGCCTGCATTGCATTTCTTCATGTAGCAATTCTGACTCCTTTCAATGCTGTTACTGGCTTTCTTGTAATGTCTGTGTCAGAGATTCCAGTGTCATTGTGAAGGTTTTTAAGACTGGAAGCTCACTAACAGTATGTGTGAATTTTGAAGAGGTTTGCTTGGTTGATGTGTTTATTTTGTTCTGTAGATTTACTTCTATCGAGTTTTTCTTTAAAATGTTTGAAGGTAGCTTCATTTTTAAGCAGTATTTTTCAGATATTTGCTTAAGGGAAAATTTCCATCTATTACATCTCTAGTAACATATATATGTTAGGTAGCCTGTCTTTATTATAGGCTCTGCTGTGTAAATTTTTTTCATGCTTCCAACATTTTGAAGTTTATTTACTGTTTTGATTTTTGAGGACTGTGTTTTCTATTCATTGTTAACTTGTTTATTGATCTTAAATTTTATTCACCAGCTTGTGTGGTCTCTGTGCCTTGTACAATCCTGCAGGGTATAAGAAGGTATTGACAAATGCCCACAGTGGCTGCTGAGCCACGTTGCAGGATCAGATGCCAAAGTGCATTATATGTTCTGTATTTGGTCCCTGTTGCTTTAATAGTCTCAGAGGGTGAAGCTTTAGAAGAATGGCCTGTCTTCCTCATCAGGGCACAGTGGGTTTTCAGTGAGCAGCAGTCAAGTGATGGTTTGTACTGATGCTGCAGAAACTGTTTAGGAAGGCTAAATTATTAAAGTATGCCCATAAGTAAGGATTCTTTCCCATAGAGGAAGTTGCCCAAAAAGAAACAGGAAGAATGCTGTTTAACTCAACCACAGACAATACCCTATCCTCAGAAGTTACATTCACCTGCCTCTGATGGTACTTTGAGTTATAACATACCACGAATGTTTTCCCACACTGTGCTGATTAAGGGCTAATATGGTCCTGTGGTCCCACTATTACATCTGCATTTTGGGTGCAGGGGGGAATAGGCAGATAGATGAGAAGAATGTGTCATACACTGTGTCCTCCCTTCTTAAGAATGCAGAAGGGGAAGCATCTTTTGAAAGATGGCGTGCAGGTACAAGTCAATATGCTTTTGTCCAGAAACCTGCTTTCTCATGCTAGCACATTTTGAAATGTGGGAACATGCAAATTCTTCTCAACAGCGTGTGAGCTATATTGCATATTTCTGTAAAGAACTGTTGATGCCTGCACTTGGTTCCATCTCACTAAAGAGGGGAACCCTTCCAGTGTAAAAATTTGAAATAATCTTTCTTTGTGCCACCTTTTAAAAGTGTTTATTTCATGGGTTTCTTGGTAGCCTCCTTTCAATATGTTAACCACATAGTAAATGATCACCACACACTGACATGGTTTGAATGAGATGGAAAGATTTGCTATTGTCGCAAGCAATATAATTAACTACAATGTGTATAAGAATGGGTTCTGAACAGCCCCCCTTTACCAGTTTGAAGTGGTTCTTACTGGTAATATGTAAATGGCAGCCATAGATTGCCTTTCTGTGGCATTCCCCATCCATGTGTTTAGCAGACAGCTCTGTTCTAGTGTCACGAGTGGCGTGTGCATTGTATATAGCACTGTTGGCACAAGTGTTCCTGTTACGGAATATACAGCTACCACTGTTCTAGAGATTACCTCAGTCTCTTTTATATAGGAATTTATAGGAATTTAAATAGGCTGATTTGTGTTTTTCAAGTTTGCCTTAATGTAAGATATTTGCTTTTTGTATTATCAGTCTTATTTTGTATTGTCAGTCTTAATATTTTTAATACAGCTGACATTGATCTATAAACTCTTACAAAATTTTTTCATAAACATATAATTTTACTTCCACAGATGAACAGCCACTTCATACTTACATACGTATATACATACTTTATATACTTTGTATGTAAAATTCTTCCTTAAAATGTGGGAGATAAGATAGAAAATTTCTGCAAACCTTTTCCTGATTGCCAGAGTTCCTTTGAGCTAACAGAACTATATTTCATAGTCTTGAACACTGTTGCTTCTGTAGGTTATCAAGTGTCTCAAAACTGCATCAGTGTGTTTTTTTTCTACCCAACCTGTGTCAGTTCTGTGCAGCTGCCTGCATGGTATCAAGATTTGTGGCTCCTCAGTAAATAACATGGTGAACTAAGGGCAGACAGCTGCAGGCAGTAGTCCTGTGCTTTCTTAACAGCCTAAGGTTTCAGGACGTGCAATGCCAGCTGGTAGAGAATTTGTGGGGCTTTTGGTTGGGTTTCTTTCATTGCAAACCTTTTTGTTTGCAGTCACATTGTATTTCATTATAAATGTCTGTGAAGTCAGATTTTTGGCATCTTTCAGCTTTTGCTTTTAATAAAAATTTCTAAAGGGTATTCTATGCATAAAAGGACTGAGTAAAAAAGGAGACCTTAAGATGATTTTGCAGGTATAAAGGCTTGAAATTTGTTGTTGTCTAAATGAAGACAGAAAACACAAAACAGGAGCTTTTCTTTGATAGTCTGATATTTTAGTTACTTTGTGTAATTAAACCTAGTAAGTTCTGTTCTGGAAGAATTGTTTTCTTTTAGAATTCTTTAACTTGTAATTCATCTCATCTCTGGCTGCATTGCTTTATTCCTTGCTTGCAAGTAAATAGGTTGACTTTCTTGTAGTTTATTTTGCAGATAATTTCAGGTGCAATCTAGTTTTCCTCTGTTGTTTTTTTTTCTTAAACTTGCTCCTAAATTCATAAACATAAGCATTTACTAAATAATTATGTCATGTGTAGTATTTTACAATAATATGCAAAGGTTCTTATACTTGAAGTAACTTCAAGTGTTAATAGAAAAGATTTATATTCAAAATAAAATAACCCATGAAAAACACGTATTGTGTCCAGATACGGGGATCACAAAGCATTACAGATAATTTGATTCATAAATATTTTTCTACTCTGCAAAGTATAAGTGGGTCTATCAAAATGCCATACCATTCTTAATTTGGATTGTCAGATGTAATGCAGCTGCGTAGCTCTCCTCATCTCTAGACACCAAGCTGCTTTCCAGGGAAGGTAAGTGTTGCTGTCCTCCAGTTTACAAATGGGGAAGGTGAAGCACGAAGCAGTGAAATGACCTTGCTCAAGGTCACCCAATAGTGGAAAGGCACAGTCTGGAAATGAACCCAGGCACTGGATTGTGCAGGTGCTGTCTCTTAGATTGTGCTCTGCTTTAGCGACACAAGCTGACATCTCCGGATTTTGTCATTATTATCAATGATCCCTTCAGAGAACATGTTTATGTATGGCTGCCAAAATAAAAAGCAGTCTGGAGATCAACCAATATTTGCTGAATTATTTTCCAGTATGTGAGATTTTCTTTTTTGAAGTCTAAGTATAAATAGAGTCACCAAGAAATTATTCTGCATTTGCTTTTTGGATTTTCTTTTATGTTTTTCCCTTTTTTAATGTTTGCTGTGACATCTGTTAAAATGTGTGTAGCTAAATGTAGGTTTATTCTGATTAAAATTCATCACAAAACCTTCCAGAAGAGTCTCACAGTAGCTGGATCATGTGAATGAGACTATATGTAGACTCTGCATCTGCAAACAGAAAAACATATGTTGTATTTAAAAAAAAACAAAAAAACCCAAGCATTTCCCAGTTAATGTAACAAAACTAGCTAAGTTTCAGCTAATATTTGCATTTTCTAAGATAAAATAAATATATACTGAATGGAAACTTCTTGTATTTCAGCTACCCCTAAATGAACAACTAAAAACCCTATAAAACTTAATGCTTACCTTCAAAACGTGTGTAGTTTGAGCCTGGTAAAGTACATAACTTTCTTCTCCTTTAGAATGAAGTCACCCTGCTGAGAAATGAAGTGGCACAGCTGAAACAGCTTCTTCTGGCTCATAAAGATTGCCCTGTAACTGCCATGCAGAAGAAATCTGGCTATCATAGTGAGTAATGTTCCATTACCTATAGCCTGAGGCTGCATCAATGAAATACTGCCAAAATGAACTGAATGAACATTAAAATTGAGAAGTGCAGTTCTAATATAACATATATTACATTAAAGAGTGCTCTTTTTTTTAAGTTATTGGAAAACAGGAATTAATACATTTTATTTAAAAATATATGTTTAAGTCAAAATTAAATTGTTGCATAACACTGTAAGGTTTATGTTGGTTTAATGAATGCATATGATAATTAGCATTTAAGGACTATCTGTTACTACACCTGCTTTGGAAAATATAATTAAAGTATTAAGAGCACATGATAAATCATTTCTTATACTTTATCGTAGCCTAACACAGTGAAAGGTCCTTGTGGGTGTTTTTCCTTCATTGTAATGAGATTTCAGTAGAGGTACTATAACAGCTGTCCTCATTTACCATAACATCCAGGATCAGTTGAGCCATTAAAATAATCAGATGCAGGTTCATGGCTCCTACTGTACAATGTCTTCTAGATTGTTTTGATATCCACATTAAGTGACTGCTTTTCTGTAGAGAGGATGTTTTTAAAAACAGTTCTAGTTTGGAGGGAATACTCACACTGTCAATACCAATATTTTCTAATCCATATTTTTATTTTAAGTTGTTCTATTGACTTTTCATCCTTCCAGCATTTTAAAGGTTAATTATGCTTTCCTGACTTGTAGCTTCCTTTTTGGCTGTGATACACAGTGCCAGAACCAGCTGCTGCTGCTGTAGAATAAATGGCCAATTTTGTCCATTGTACACAAATTTGTTACAAATAACTGAGCTGGGAATGCATTAGGCAACATTCATAATATATAACCCACAGCTTTCGTTTTTATGATTTAGTGATATTTCAAGATATTTGTAAATGTGAAGATTGTTTCTGCCATATGTAGCCACTTCATTTTAATTTGCCAGTGTCAGTAATTCAGGAGAATAAAGGAACATTTTGTACTGCATGCAAACAGATCCTCAGGTGCTTGCGATAAAACTTAATAGCCACCATCTTTACTTGTAGTCATTGTAAGCAATTTCATCAGAATGGGCAATATTTTTTAATTTAAAAGATTCAGGAGATTTAGCAACTCTGTATTGCCATATATATTTAGAATACTGATTTTGTCAGTTCTGAGCTTATAAATCTTGGTCCTTTGATCTCCAGTCATTTTGACAAGACAGAAAATAGCATCTTGGAGTAAATTGGAACAGTATAGAAATACGTTTGGGATTTATATTAACAATGATTGCTGCAGGGATGAGGCCATTATGGCTCCCATCTGACAGAACAACATAATTTCATACAGAAGCTACTAGGGGATAACATTATGCATGCAAGGTTTTTAACAAAAAAAACCCAAACAAACAAACAAAAAAAAACAACCCACACACAAAGGACAAACCATAGGTTTCTTGAATTTTGATGTTTTGAGGATTCATGTGCCTGAATTGGGATGTAAAACATTTCATCGTAAGTCATGAACTGTCAAAGTGATTCCATGCCAAGGATTTCTTTGTTGAAGGATTAGTGAATGGCCTGTCTAGTAGTGCTTGTTTTCAGCCTTCAGTAAAGTACTATAATGCTTCTGATTTAGTAAAGAGTACAGAATGAGTCAGACATAAAATACTAATCAGTGGCAAAAACCTACATTTTAGAAAAAAATAGTATTATGCAAGGCAATTGGAAGCATAGCTGAGTTTCTTGGAAAGTCTGTTGGAAGTAAAAGCTTAACATGAATGATAGCTGTAATGTCATCCCTCTGAAAGGATTTTATCACATTATCTGTGCATGAATATTGTTAGGAATGCATGTTGGCTAAGTGACATACCCACAGTATGGTTTATGAGAGAAAAAAAACCAGTTTCAGTCAATATGTTAATGAAAATGGTGTTCCTATAAAGTACATTTAAATTAACATGTTACATTCATCAAATAATCAGTTGAATTGCTTCAAAAATGTTGTGAGTTGTTTAAAAGTCTTGTCTCTGGAAGAAATTGAAGACCCCAGCTTAAAGAGCTCCTAGAGTGCTGAGTATTGTGCACTGCATAGACCACATTTTTAGCACCAAAGTCCACAATCTGATGGCTTTTCATACATTATGCTCTTAAATAGGAAAAAATAATCTATCATTTGGCCTTTACTTTTACATGTATTTTTTGATCTTTTGTATTTCCCAGACACATTTTTTTTTCCTCAATCCAATTTCAAGCAAATCTGAAAGGGATTGCAAAGACAAGACTAGAGAAGATCAAATTTTGTTCCATTGCTTTGTCCCAAGCAATACTTCATGCCTGCTTCTGGCTATGTTTGTGTCACAATAGTCAGTAGTAAGTTTAAAAGGGAATTCCAGTGTTCCACCTGGAAACTGGTTTTGGTCAGTTTATAAAACTGGTGTGAAAAGTACTTGAAAACATTAAGTAGCACAAAGTGATGAAAAAAAAGTTATAATGATATTCAGCACTAGTATTTCTATTTTTGAGTGAAAAACAGAAGGATAATTTTCTGTTCTTGGTTTTTTAGTTTTGTACTCAGCTTTTAGTTTGGCAGTGTTTGCATAATACCTTGGCTAACTCCTGCAGCTCTGGAAAAAAGGATGATTAGCATGGCTAGAATGTCTGTGCAAGAAGAACATTTTAAGTCATGATCATTTTGGAAATTCTTTAATTTTTTTAACCTGCTTACCCTCTGTCATTGGAAAAAACTATGTAATTCTGTGGCTAATTCACTTTGGTTTTGTGGAGAACACCTGAAATACTCTGAAAATATTTTTAAAAGCAGTTTTAACCATTTTAAAACCTATAGAGAGGCATTTGTAAAGTTATGGAACTTCACTCTGTTAAAAGAACGGGGGCTGAAAACTTGCGTAAGTATTGTCCAGCAAATATAGTGGTGTAAGTAATATCTTTTCAGATGTCATACTCATGATCACAAATTTTATTACTGAATGTAGAATTATTCTTGTTTGATTACTAAGCAGACACAATAAATAGCATTTTTTAGTCTGTGAATAATGCTTACTGATGTGAACATGCATCATTAGAATTAGGCATAACACCCGCTGTCTGATTTACTAGGCAGGAAATTTTAATCATGGCTTTGAAGACATGAAAATGTTCTGGTTTCCTGACTAGTCCATACTGCAGTCCAGTTTTTATGCTTACAATGTAGTATTTTTTTTTAAATTGAAATAAGCATGTTTTGCAATTTGCACTGCATTACAACATGAATTTTAGTTGTTGAGGGCTGATTGCTGTTATGGGGATGAGGTGGCGTGCATTCCGGGGACAGAATAAATAAAGGGATTGTTCTTGTTCAGCTGCAGATAAGGATGACAGCTCGGAAGACATCTCTGTGCCCAGCAGCCCGCACACGGAAGCGATCCAGCACAGCTCTGTCAGCACTTCCAACGGTGTCAGCTCCACGTCCAAGGCGGAGGCGGTGGCCACCTCGGTGCTCACGCAGATGGCGGACCAGAGCACGGAGCCCGTGCTGTCCCAGATCGTCCTGGCGCCTCCCTCCCAGGCCCAGCCATCAGGAAGTTGATTAAAAACTTACGTTGCATCAGTTCCTTAGATACACATCTGTGACTTTAAAGGGAAACCAACAACAGACCAGTCTCCATCTAGGAGAAATTGTAGCTTAAATTTTTAAAAATCCAACTTAAATTTGGCTTTAATGATTGGCAGGTGGAAATAAGACAGAACACCAGTTCTAGTCTCTTTGCAAAAGACTTTTTTTTTTTAAGTATTAGTTATACTAGTTATTTTTTGTGCTTAATGTGTAAAGTGTGTGTACAGTACAATGTGGTTTATTTCATTTTTAATTTGGTATTATTTTAACAAACATTGGGGTGAATTACTGAAGGTCATCCCCAAGACTGTGATAGGAATATTATGTGACATTTTTATACCAAAGTTCTGCATAGTCCCTATTGACTTTGTAAAGTTAGCAAGGTCATAAAGCACTAGGCAAGAGAAAGACAGTAACAGTAAATTTGCTTTTAGTCTTTTTGCCTTTTTGTTGTTTTGCACATTATGAGAGGAAGAACATTGGAAGAAAAACATTTGGGTTTTTTATGTATAGCATTTTGGTTGGCTTTTAACTGTTGGGGTTTTTAATTTGTTTAATAGGGCCAGTACAGTATATGAGATACAGTACTTATGCACATACCAATCCTAGATGAGGATCATTACTAAATAGATTTGATTCTTTTTTTTTTTTTTTTAATGGATGTCAAGTGTTTTTTTTCCCACTACCAACACTTGATTCTGGTGGGAGGAGAGCTTTAATTCTCCAGTCAGAATAGATATCTGAAACCACCCCTTGTTGCTAGGCTGAAACCAGTAAGCATATTGTAAAATACAGGGTTATCTAATATGGAGTACTTGTTATTCCAAAGTAGGCTGATATTTTGTGGATTTTTGAGTCGCAGACTAAGGAGTTTACTCATGATTTTGGATGCCAGAAAAGCCTAAAATCCTTCTTCAGACAACTCGACTTTTTTTTGTCATTGTCTTGTATTTGCAAGCTAACTTGTACTTAATTCTTGTGTAAGCACTGTCATCTTTTAGTAGCAAAAATTTTGATACCTTTCTTGTGGAAAAAAAAAAATCAGTATCTACCGTATCTTGGAAACAATGTAATTATAATGTGGTGTGTGTGGTGTGTGTGTGAGAATGGTTCAGTAGTTAATGCCAGCAGTCTTTTGCTTGAATGTTTAAAGATGCCTTCAATGTGATGCTGGCTGATAGGTGATTGCAGTTTTAAAATGTTATTTACTGTGCGAACTTGGATAACTAACATTCCATGATGTAGTTTGTTTCTGATGAGATGATTGTAGGTACACTTTTTCTCATTATCCAATCATCTGTAGGATATTGAGTTTTTTAAATGTGCCATTATCTATTTTGATTCTGTACTCATGTTCAAAATACAGTACAATATTTTACAATAGATTAAGTTGTTTTAAAAAAAGTAGATGTGTGCTTTCAGGTCGGAAACTTTGTATAATAGCAAAAACAGATGCATAGTAGCAACTGGCAGTAAAGCAGGATTCCATTATGTATATAACAAAGATTTAATGCATTTATAATGGGTTGTGTAGTTCATTTGCTCTTCCTTCTCCACACTATACCATGCGTTTTTAAGTGTCAGTGCCATCAAGTTTCTATTTGGTTCAGTTTTAAATCTAAAAATGTAATTGATCCACAGAAAAATATAATTTCTGCAATATATATACAACCATACTGTAATGAAAACTGGACAAAGAAGTATCTAAGTCATATATGTATCATTGCAGGGCTTTAAGCATGAAAATATTAGGGATTCTAAATATTTTGTATTTTAAAACTAAGAAAGTTGTGTTGATAACCTCATGTGTTTACAAGTCTTGCTTTCCCAATTTCAAGATAAAAAGCTGTAACAGTTACTGAACGTTTCCAGGATGGTTAAATACAATGGACCTCTTGCGAGAAAGAAATTAATTGCAAAGGCACAAAATGTGAATTCTGCAAGAAAGCTCTACAGTCACTTTTCATTGTAGTTTTGGTGGACTAGATGCGGCCTCATTGATTATACTATAATTTGCTCTCCTAAACACAAAGGCTTTTAAATCATATAAGTGGAGTTTTTTTTATAACAAAACTGTTGCGCTTGTAAAATAAGTCTACATAAGTGTATAGGAGATGTGTAAACAGTTACTGATTTTAACAGTGGGGCTGGAAAAAGAACCATTAAAATCTGTGTTCAGCAAATAGAGAAAAGGTATTAGCCGTACTACCATGGATTCCGTTTTGAGACGTTGTCACACTACTTCTGTACTTAGCATTTTGGGTCTTTACATTTGACATGTTTCACAAACTGTACTGTTTTCTTTTATGTGCAGTTTGCATGAGTAAATCATCAAAGAGAATAAAATCTATCTTTAAGTTATGTTCCTATTTTAATGAAATTATAATTGTTCTAAAAGGCAGCACTGTCTTCAGACTTATTTCTTCATCCTTGTAATTACCAGCGTTTTTCTGGAAGTCATGATTGTAATGTCAAAGTAGTGTTATGTAAATGAGAACACGTATGTTTCTTGAGAAAATAAGGCAAATACCGTTGCTCTGCAGCTGAGCTCCAGCAGCTTCTGGGGAACAAGCATTGTATCATTAGTTCCAGGAGCCCAAGGTAATTCACAGATAAATGAGTTCATAAACATAGCTTGGTGATCCCAGATGTTGCTCAGCCATTCCTGGTTGCCCTGAGTTCCACAAAAGCACTGTGTATAATCAGAATTTCCACCTAACTTCAGTTGTTTCAATCTTATTTCAGTATACATGAAGCCAGAAATAACAGCTGTAATCAAATGAATGGTTCACAGCTGTACTTTCAAAGGTTCAGGAAAAATCATGCCCTCACACCTGATGTTTAGAATAGTGAAAATGGTTTGGGCTTATTTATGGATGCTGGAAACATGCATGGCATGGCACATTCTGTTACCATTTAAAAAGCTCGTGCCAGAACCCCAATACAGAGGCTTTGGAGGAAACAAAAGGGTGAAGTTCCTGTGTGTCTGCATTTGTTCCCTGTATGGACCAAACGAAGTTAAGCTGCACACAACTTTTTAACCCAATGTGAGAAAACTCTGTGAGGCCTCCCTTGTTTCATTAAGTTCTTGTGTTCTGACTATGAGTTGTGCTTGTGGTTCCAAGGGAACAACAAAAGGCTGTATAACAGGGGTACTTTAGGGCAAGTGGTGTGAGGGGTGGAGAACCAGCCCACTCCTTAATGTCTATGCTGTAAAAAGACTCAGGTTTATATCTTAACTACTCAATCTAAGTAAGGGGTTTTTTTCTGTTTACAGTGGTAAGAGAGGCTGGGCAAAGGAAGATACTACACCAGGAGGAGATGACAGAAGTGTGGGATGAGCAGTGATTTCAGCTACCTGAATTACAGGAGTAATTTGCTTAGAAACAGACACAAACATTTTAATTGGTCATCATAAATGATAATGAGGAGAAAGCATAGTGAAATTAAGTGCATCCTAATAAAGTAAGGTATGTTAAATTGCTCTGAAGGAAACTTGAGCAATGCTTCTTGACATGATTAATATACTCATGACAATGTGTCTAATGAAGGCTGTTTGCATTTATATGCTGCCTGTTGCTTCCCTCAGTAGAGACGTAATTGGCACTGTGCACATTTACACTGCAGAACAGTCAGTGTAAGATTGGCTTGCAGTAGCCTTTAGATTTGTTTTTAACCATTGTATCAAAAGTAACACTGGTAACTGGTATGATTTATTTAGCACGTGTAATGCTGTATGGGATTGGTTTGGACAATTTTATCATGAAATAGTCAAAGTTTCGTATTCTTCAATGGTAACTCTCCTTTTAATTTTAAGGGTTAATGTGACTTTTTTTTCCTTTCTATTTTTTTACCCCTTCCTTTATTGAATGAAGGATCATGACCTTTCTTTTTCTTTACTTTCTTCCTCTTCAAAATATTTTTCTTTGTGTGATGAGCCCCATAAAGTGCTTATATATTCAGTGTGGAATTCTTTCTTTTTTTGTATTGCATCCTCCTTGATTGTCTTAACCCTCTGTAGCAAACTTTCTAGAAGTTAGAAGTCAGAAAAGGAATTTCTGCACACCATACCTTGTCTTCAGCTAAAATAGATCTGAGAAACTTATGTTATCTTGATATTTACATCTTCCTAAACTAAGATAAATTATATATGTTTAGGTATGGACATAGTTCTGTGTATTACAAAAGATTTCATTATAGATGCTATGCACAACTAATGAGTGTAGGTTGTATGCTGATGGCAAAGTGCAATCCCCTCCAAAAAAGCTTTTGAATTCCTAGGTGAGGGGTGAGTTATCTAGTCACATGGCTGTCAATAGAACAAGAAGATACATCAACTTGATCCAGTTTCTGTAATTACTGGGTTTTGCTCAAAATCTTTATCCCTCTTCTATTACCATTTTCTATAATGATGTGTATTGTTATAGGCACTTTATCCTATTCATTTTTGGAGGAAGAGGCACAGGAGAGGAGGTTCTTAAGTTTTTAGATAAACTACCTGTAAATTTAATCAGTGATGAATCATTAATCAGAAATGTGTTGTGAAATCATTATGCAAGGACATTTATTATTTTTAGTCCCTAAATAAAGAGAGCAGCTTAAGCTGCATAGACTGACTAGAAATGATAACAAGCACAGAAGTTGTAGAACAGCTGGAAGCAAAGAAAAGGAGTCATGCTTCTAGGAACTCTTCTGTGGTTTTAATACCAATAGCAGAACCGGAGCAGGGAAGAGAGTGGGCAGTGTTTGTAACCATCTTGGGCAGCAGGGCCTGGTGATATTCAATTTGCAATTAAGGAGCTTAAAGGAGAGTAGTCTGGCTTAGGGAGAACTGTCAGTGCTGGGCTGAGGTGAGCTTCAGGGATGAGGGCACTTCCAGGGAGAACTTTCAGGTAGAGAAAAGGTGAGAGCACTTTCAGGGAGAAACAGGATTGCAGGTAGGCATGTTTCCTCACCCCACTCTTGCCTGTGGCTATCTCAATACTTCAGAGTACAAACATGATCTATTACAACTCCATTTCACACCATCTGTGCCCAGGTGGATGGAATGTGCTGAAAGCTGGTCTGATGGCTGTGTTTAGCTACCTGAAATATTAAAGTTAAGGTCTATTTTTTTCCTACTGCCTAAAATGTTCCTGCTCTCATTTTGCTGCAAGCTAGTACTGGCACGGTCCATGAATAGTATTTCCCTCCTTTTAGCTGAATCCCTTGTTCTAGACCATTACAGGAGGCAAAAGTACTGCCTTTGAGAAAGAACCCAGCTGCTGCATTTTATTAATGGAATGATTGCATAAAGCCTATTGCTTATGTTTAAAAAGAAAACGGGGAAATATATCTGTCCTACATCTGGGATTCTAATCAGGAGAAAAAGGAGATGAGCAAGGAGAGAATGAGCCCACTGCCTTAGCAGCAAACAAAATAAACTGCCCTGAATAAATTGAGAAAATGAAACTGAGGGGGAAAATGTCTGCACCAAGAAGGTGCTGCATTTCACTGCTCAATTATAGCAGCCCTTTCCTCTGACACAAAGATGTGTTCTGTGAAGACCTGTTTCTTCCAAATGTTTACAGTGATGTTGGATGATCTCACTTGAGGTAAGTAGTATAAACATCCTGTTATTCATAATGCGATGTTGAGAAAGATACTCTTAAAGGTGATATAATGTATAGTTCAGTCATTCTGGCTGCCTGTAAAATGCCAAGAGACTTTACAGTCAGCCTGGCTATGATTAGAAAACAAGCAAAAGACTAATATTTCAGTTTTCTTGCTTTCTGTCCTTTCTTTTGACAGAATTGCTGTAAAGGGCTAATGATTTGTTCTGAAAAAATATATAATCTTGTAAATACCGAGGAGATGCTGTATATTTCAATGGATGACATTTTGAGCACTTGCTCATTTTGTTGACTATTTAATGACTCTTAAGCTATTAAGTTTACAATTTATTACTTGAATACATATATGCATATGTAAAATATTTCTTTATCGTGTATCCTGTACAACCATTTACCCAAACTTTTTAGAGTCCTGATTATAAAAGGACTTTTTTCTTCTCTAAATTATGCAGCACATTTTTGAATGCCGTGTAGGAAGGTTGCTGCCCATAGCGCCTTGAGCTCTGTTCCCAGTCACCTTACAACCAGAATGCTGTTTCTGAGCTGACAGCAGGGTTGTGTTTGTCACATATGGCACAGCATTGGTTTCTTGGGATGGAAACACATTATACTGACTTCAATGCTTCTCTTATATTGTAAGTACCAGTTTGTTATATGAATTCTGTACTTTTCCTGCTTACAAAGATCTGGCAAAGTTCTTTTGTTTCAAGAAAGAAACTCACAATCTTTACCCACTCTTGTAATTTCACGTCTAGCTTAGGTTTTGTTGTTTTCACATATTGGATAAGGGCACACACCCCTCCTTCATGGAACTGCACTTTATAATGTGCCAGGCACTCAGACATACTCTGGAGAGTGCATAAATCCCACAGGTCTTGTCTGTGGAAGAAAATGTCACCCCTTTGTCAGTTAGATTGTTACAAACTTCAACAGATTGAGAACTTTGGGTTTGTTATGTCTACCGATTTATTCTGGTCCAGTTTATGTTGCTGGAGAAAAGTACTAAATTTAAACTAGAAAAAAGTGCAGGTATGTAATTACTAAAACTATATAAAGCTGATTAAAGTGTTGCAGCACACAATTTCTTAAAATATTTGACTTAAAGCAGCTTTTCTGCATTAACAACTTCAAAGAAGCTAGTGCCTGTTTTATGAAGAGGTGAGGATTAATTTTATCTTAGTGAAGTAAGGTTTCTTCTATAATGAGTCTTTTCCAAGCAAGTATGAGAGCAGGATTTGTTTTAGCCACTGCTAGTGACCATTAATGCTTCTGTCAGTAACCATAATTTAGTCAAAGAAAATTTGAGCAGTGTACAGACTTGCTGTCACCATCATGTAGTCTCCTTAGTCCTGCTGCAGAGTAGGGGAAATACTCCTGCTTGGTTTAATCTGACACAGAGGTTTACAGATTCCAAACAATGTCATATTAAACAATGCCACCTACATGTCACCCCAGCTTGTACCCAGCAGAGCTTCATTGCACCACTGGGTATGATACATTGTACCCTGCAGAGATTAAAAACGTAAATCATCACAGCTTGTACAAGCTGAAACTAAAATGAAACACTGAAAAATATAATATTAATAAGTGAATATTATTAAATTATTATTTCATAATAAGAAAATTGTACAAGCTCTCTTCCTGAATGGAAAGTCTTTTTTATACTGCAATCTGTTTTAAGAGTTTATCCAAAAATAACACAGGAAATAATGTATATAGTTACTGGAGCAAGGCATTTCTGGCAGATTTCCATGGCATGCTCAGAGTCTGTGACTTGGCCTACATTTGTCTTTCATTTAAAGTGTGGAAGAGATTTTTGGTAAGTGCTGACAACAGCTCAAACCCCTATCTACTGAGCAGAGGGTTGAAGAATCACAAGCTATAGTTAAATAAATGGGGTTTATCAATCTGCAAATGAAATGTTGCTATAAGTACAAGACAATGGATAATAAATTATTAACTGAAAGAGGTAAGTAATTCTGTTTCGTACTGTTCCCTTCTGTTTGTAACAAATAATTCCAAACCTGTGAGTTTCTAATTTCTCAGGAACAAAATGCCATCTAGTGGCAACTACTGGATATTTTGAGGAAATACTTACTTTATATTGACATCAAGTTTTCATATTTTTTTCCCAGTATTCTACACTTTATAGCACATTAAGGTTTTGAGAAAAGAAGAGTTCAAGGGAAGGTACAGTCCCCCCACGCTGGTCCAGCAGCCCAGCTACTTGGGAGCTTTTTTTCTGCCTCTGCAGCTGGACTAAGGCAGGTCAGGGAGGCTTCCCCTGCCAAGGGTTGGATAAAATTTCATACCTAATTGTTAGGCCACACCTTACTGTTACTTGATACTAAAATACAATTTAGCCATCGCTGTATGAAAAGAGCTGAAAGCTACCTCTGCTTCACTGATTGCTCATCTGTCTCTCCTGGTAGGAGGCTTTTCCCTCTGGCTTGTCCTTCTCCGAGGAGCTCAGGGGAAGCAATCCCTTCTGCTCTTCTAATGAATTACCAGGCAATGGTATAAGCTTCTCCATGACATAGTTTGCCTCCTTGACTCTGCAAAGTAGAATATAAGCTCTAAAAAAATAAACAAAACTAAAATTTGGCTTCTAGAATAGACTCCAGGAAAAGTAATTGCCATGAAGAGACAGTTTTAGAGCTGAATAACAGACTTTATTTGTACAGCAAAAAATAAATAATAAAAATAAAACCTTATGGTTCTATTTAAATATATTTGTAGATATAAATGGGGTATAGGAGCCTGTATATGAGCCCACTGATGGAGGTAGTCTGGCTTTATTCATGGAGCTGACTGAAGAGAGCTCTGCAGCATTTCACCTTTCTGTGGGTTTACACTTTATTGTGATGGGGGTTGTGGTGTTGTTCATGGATCTGCTTTCTCCATGCATTGTTTGAATTCCTGCATCTGCTGGTCCATGTTGCCCTATTCCATTGCACGATGCTGGCAGCAGCAGCAGTTGCCAGGCTGTAATCAGTCTCTGAGATGTGTTCTGCAGGCTGGTGCAGAAATCTAATCTGTCCCACTGACGTCACTGTAGAAGTCTCTAAAGATGGCGTGACATCGGTTTGGTGGGCTGGGAAGGAGTTTGTGGATGGATAAGGAAGTCCTTAACCTTGACTCTTGTTTTGTATGGTATTTGAAGTAAACTGCAGCAGACTGAAGTGTCTGATTAACGAGGGCACTCACAGCACAGGTCATTAAAAGGGTCATCTGAGAGTTTGGGCTGCTCTGTGGTCACTGCTGTTGCTGTGATGCAGCACTTGTGCACTTATGTGTCTCTCTAGAGTGCTGCTGGTTATTCTCCTAGACACAGGCATTGGCCAACAGCCAGTGCAGCTATGGAGAAAGAGGAGGGAGAAGAAACAGGACTAGAGCAGCGCTGGCTTAGTGGGAGTAAATTGTCATGGAAGCACATTTAGGTAGGCAGAACAAGAGGAGTTTGGGCAGCACTGGCAAATGCAGTCTGAAAAGCACCAAGAAATCTGTCTTGTTTGTGCATGCTAAAAATAGATGAGGAAATCCCTAGATCTGGGACAATTTCTTAAAGCTAGAATAGTGGCTTTCTCTGAGAAACAACTGCAGTCTTGCAGCTGTTGCAGCTGCATCTGCCCTTCACTCTCAAGTTTTCAGAGCAGCAGGACACTTTAGGGAAGTTATGAATCTCCACAATCAGAAGGAAGGCATTCAGTTGTGCACACAGTAAAGAAATCTTATGAGCAAGTAACCCTGCGATCAAACCTTGAAACAAAGGAGGAAGAATAGGGAAAATAACTGATCAGTAACAATCCACCTGAAATTTGCATCTGTTTCTGAAGCTGTTTAACTCCATACAAAAACAACTGAAATAGAATATAGTGCCTACACAATGCTTTTTATTCCTTCATAGAGCTGGGCAGAATGCAGGCAATGTGACTGCCAGTGTTTTAGTGAGATTTTTGTCTTTATATGGCTAATGGTTATATGCTGTAAGGAGGAAATTATTTTAATGCTATATAACATTATAATCTGGATTATTGCTTTTTATTTGAGCACTCAGACAATAAACTAATTGGATTTTTTTGGCCCTTGTTACCCTAGAACAGTTTAAGAGACTTGTCATGAAAACGCATCCATGTGGGAGCAGAAAGGAGAGCAGTTTTCCCATGGGGGGTCCAACAAGCTGTTTTCTGACAACAGCAAAGTGGCAGCTGAAATGTTGTTGCAATGCCCACAGAAATGGTGAGGGCCTGGGTCCCTCCTCTCCTGCAATATTGCACAGGGTTTGCCAAAGAGCTTTGCTCGGTTGTGGCTTTTCAAAACGTATTTTCTTGACTTACTGGCCTTTAAGAAAAAAAGGAAAAAACAAACCCAACCCTCTTTGGAAAGTGCTTCCCTTACCAGTGACTTGTTGGTGCAGATAAACACTGAATTCTAAAGTCATTGTGTTTGCATTGAAAGCATTGGTATCATATCTCTGTGTAGAAAACCACTAGAAACTGAGTGTTAGAAAGACTCAGCCAGGAATTAGTTTCCTGTATATCTGCTTGATTGAGGATTGCATAATTTTACAGTTGAATACATGAGGTTGAATTCTAGATCTGAGCTTGGTGTGGTGATGTGCCAGTCAGGTTGCAAGATCAGTTATCTCCGATTTTGTTTAAAATCAAACTTCTGCTTGTGCAGCTGAAAAGCTGCTTAGTAATAGTCTAATTTAGTTTTGATTTGCTATGGGGCATTCCACATGTCTTGGTTTACAATAATCAAAATATGCACCACCATGGGATATAATTATTTTATTATTAAAGAAAGGGGGAAAAATGTGGGTTTTTTCTGCCTTCCTTCTGTCCTCCTCCCCCAGAAGAAAAGAGAAATTTCTCTCTGTGGGCCACATAATAAAATGTATTTTGGCACAGTTAAAAGTGCTCAGAAGGAATCAAGTAATTTCTTTTATAAGGAATCTCAGTGTTGTAAACTTACAGTTCACTAAAACTATTGTGATACTGGCAGATAAATTAATGAATAGTGAAAAATCTCAAATTGTAATTAAATCTCACTATTACTTCCAGGACTGGTTTATCTCCTCTCCAGGAATACTTGATTTGAACATCTTGTTTAACAGGAAGAGCTATTGATCCCTTCAATAACACTTTAGAATCATTAAGAGGAAAAACTTTAATCTCCTTCAGCTCTTTGAAGTTGCTTTGGTTAATGTCATCTCTCTGCAATCCTGAAGAGCTAATGATGTTCTTGAAAGGTATTTCCAACATTATTCTCTCTTGCCTTTTGTGCCCTGCTGCCATTACCTGGCTGCTCACAGAGTTAGTTAGCTGTGCAGTAAAGCAGGAAGGTTCCAGTAGTGCATATGCTTGCCTGCTCGGTTTGGAAGGTTTTATATTCTCCTTCAAAAGTCTTCCTGGTGGAAGTAAACACATGCATCAGAGATTTTTTTTAACTTTCGATTAGTTATCCTGTGCTTCTGCTATCTCGACATTTTGAGGCTTGGACCTAGAAGTATCTTCATGTCATTAAATTTCATTCTATAAAGGCCCTTGATAATGTGAATACATATGTCTGTACAGCAGGAAATTCTCACTGTTTCTAGACTTCATTTCTCATTTATTTTTCTTAACTATTACATAAAATTCAACTTCAAATCTGATACAGTTTGCCTTACCAGGACCCACACGCCCTTGTTCAAGTAAAGTGCATTACTGAGCCTTAAAACACCTTTAAATGTTTCATGTGATCTGAATCATGGACATTATCTCAAATCCCTAAATATTCTAGAAGGTGCAACTTTGTCTGAGAAAAGTTGCAAGTTGCATGGGGTAGCTAGAACCCTCATGAAAAACATTATTTTTGACTGGCTTCAGTAACACATACACTGGCTTCTCTGGGAATGCAGAAATTACTTTGAGGGACTGATACTAGAAAATCTAATAATTGCACCAAGAGTGTATTGGTTCTATAAGGCATATCATAATTGCTGAATTATTATGAGAAGGTTCAGTTTCTTTAAAAATTCTTCAAATCCATCCAGGGGATCTAGAAGTGGGTCCAGTAGTTCTAGAAGCCTCAACAGATTGCACGCAGAGCCACTGCCAGTCCTGTGGCACAGCTTATGGCTTCAAGTAGGAGATCATCACTCAGGGTTAAAGACATTTTGAAAGATGGGACTAGAAGTATCTTGCAGAGTTTTATATTTTTTGATGGCTAGCTTGTTCTTAGGTTTTAGTGTTTATGGATGAAATTATAGTCGAACAGTTTATTCCTGAAACAGTTTTGCCCATGGCTTGCCTTCTGTTTTTTAACTTGCAATTACCATGGGTTTTTTTCCAAATATATACAAGCACTACTGCAAGTAATGCTTAATATGAATTTCTAAGCATGGTATAAAAACAAAATTTTATGAAAGTTAAATAGAAGGTATAAGCTGCGTTTTATAGCCAGTATAAACACACTTGGGTGTTTTATAGCCATCGGTATTATCTCCTTTGACACTCGAGGCTTGTCCCTAGGAGACAGAAAGCAGAAACTTCCTGGAATTTCTTTAATTAGCCTGTTCATTTCACTTAATAAAACAAGAAATCAAAACCATATTGTGTTTCTTACACAGGACTCTTAGAAAAAGTAACTTAAGAGTATGTAGCTCTTATATCTGAGCAAAAGTGCAAGCAATTTTGAGATTTCCTACTATTTTAATAATTTTGTTACTAGCTGATTTTACATTAGAAATCTATGCTTATGGGATATGCCAGTAAGTCTGCACATGAGCAATAAGAAAGCTCATAAAAAGTCTGGTGTTAAAGTGCATTTAGAGCAGCTGCAAATGGAAAAAAAAAAAAAGCCCTTTTTCAATTATGAATAATTTTGATACTAATAGCTCTAAACATCACCTGGAACCTGCTTCAAGAGAAATGCTGTTCATGTCAGCATCAAAGTTTTAGATATATGATTTTGCCAAGATACACAGGCAGCATCAACTATATCCAATGCACAGTACCTGTTTATGATGTAGTTCTCACCACATTTATGCACATCTTAGAAATCCAATTAAGTGGAGTCATGATGCAAAATTCCTTAAGAATTCTTTTGCAAAGGACTTTTTTAGGAAACATAGGCAAGAGGGAGCTTTTTTCCTTTGATGCAGTTCCATTCAAAAATGGCATAATGTCTCAACATCAGTCTAAACACATTCTTTAGATTTCAAACACACAGCATTACTTTAGTTTTTGAATTAAGACTGTGTTTGTGTGCTCTTCCCATTAGATCATATGACATTCACTTCTACCGTAACCAGAAAAAAATCCAACTCTAAAGGTTTTCATTGTCATTTATTTCTGTCAAACATTTTTTCATGACCCAGAGAGCCAAAATCATATATATTAAGCCCATATTTCATTTCACTGATGTACACCACCCACTGTGTACCAAAGTGCTCTAAGTTGTTGTGGGACATAGTACAAGTCTTGTGGATCAGGATAGGAAGCCAAATGTGAGTTTCTAATGTGGTAGTTGTGATTTTGTGATTTAAAACAGGAGCTGTGGTGGATGTTACACATATCTCAATTTCTATAGCAATGATCAGAAAATTCAAGATGCAAGCTCCTCCTAGTAAGTGTTATTTTGCCAGTCTGTACACTGCAAATAAAAGAAAAAAAAAATCTACAGAGTAGCATAGATCCTAGTAAGACACTGATTATGTCTGATTTGCAAAGGTTGTTCACAGCTGCTGTTGCAGTTGATGCAGGATTCTCTCTCCCTCTATGCCTTTAGAGTGTTTGGTAATACTGGGCTTAAATGATTTTGCCATTCATAATGAACAACAGCAGCACCCAAAAGACAGGCTCAAATGGCAGTTCTCTCATGAAAGGGAGAAAGATTATCCAAAATGCTGGCAATGTGCAATGGCTGTTCTGGGTTTAGTAATAGGCTTGATGATATATTCAAATATCTGTCATCTCTATAAATATAAATTATAACTAGCAAGCTGGCTGGTCAGCCTTCAAACTTCTTATTGATGACTTTTAAATTAGCTAAAATAATTGTATTTATCTTACTGAACAAGAGGTAGAAATCTGCCTAGCTGTTTTCCAAGGAGAAAATGTTCCATTGAAAATACTGTGAACTCCAAATCTGCTTGGTAAGGCAGCTCTTGGCCACTTCCCTGCCTGCCCCACAAACTTCCAGCAATTACACATTAAAAGCTAAATTAAATTCTGCACATGACAAGGCTTCTACAAATGCTGTTTTCCTGCTGTCAAGGGGATCTGTAGCAGGAAGATACTAACTGTGATAAGATGCTATCCCTATTCATCAGGTAACATCTCACCATGCCTTCACTTTTACTGCTTCTCATTAATACAGGACAGCTTTAATTTATGGTGGGTTGGGTTTTTGTTTTTCCTTCACACAACATTATATTTACTAGCTGGGAATCAGTTTTTATAGTTATGTATAAATCTTTAAAAATGTCAGTGATTAATTTTAAAATCTCATTTATCACTATATGGTTAGTGAATTAGTTAAGGTTTGAAGAATAAATGTCAAGTAATTAGAAGCAATTTTGTACCAGACTCTCAGACAAGGTGATGGATCACAGAAAACCCTCTGGAAAATGGGCCACTGGTCCCATGGTGCTCAGCACCCAGAGCAAGACAGCAAAAAGAGAGGAGCCAAAATTAAAAAAAAAAACCTAAACACTAGTGATGATAAAAACAAACTCCAGTGATGATATTTTACATGAGTAATAAAGCTGTAGTAACTGCAGTTTCTAAAGAACTTTGAGGTTTGAAAGATGAGGTAAGAAACCTCTGAAGGACAATGAGAAGGCCAGAAAATAGCATGTTACACATGTATTTCTCTTCTGGAGCCTTTATCCTTGAGGTACACTTTGTAAGTACACCTGCAAATATTCCTACCAGGTGGCAAATACAATAGCACCTTGGCTGCTCAATGTGATGATAACAAGCCAGTTTTGCAAGGGTGGGCTTTTCAAGGGCTAAAGATCCTGGGGAGCAAAACACCAAACTCATCCTTGCTGCCGTTTACACCAAGGTCGCACACCAGGGTTCTCTTTTGTTCTCTCCCCTGCGAAAGAGCAAACCTATGAGCTGGGATCTCTCGGAACAGCCCCTCTGGCAGAACAGGGCCAGGTGGGAGCTGTGTGCCGGCTGCTCCCGAGCATCCGCGTTTCTTGCCTGGGTCCCTGGGCACGGTGATGGGGGTCGGTGCTCGGGGAGCTCCAGCTCTTTCCTAATGAAATTCCCAGAGTTGTAGTTAAATCATTGTTGTCGCTTGTGCATAAGATGTGCTGGCTTGATAAGGCATTACGTAATTTTAAGATAATGTTGTTATTAAAGAAAAATCTCCATGAGGATTTCAGGTCCATTCAAAAGCAGGATGTGGTGGCAGGGACCTTCGCCTGGTGAATTTCAGGCTAATGTTTTTTTCTGCTTTGCACCTTTTGATTTGTTCCCGCTGTCAGCCCTTGTCAAGGCAGAGATGCCGTGGGTAAGATGGTACAGATGTGTACGGGCACGCTCCGTGCCGGCCCCGTCACTTGCCAACAACTCCCGGGAGGGCTCTGGCTATGAATGAGCCTGATGGTGAAGTCCTTCCAAAAGCTCTTGCTGATCCCTGAAGGCTGCTGGAGCTGGGCCCAAAAAATCTTCCTAAGCCAGGCAAAGGATCTAATCAGAAATAACGATTGAGCTCTGTTTTGAAAGCTCTCATCATCTACTGTTCCAGGCACAGTAAAATCCAGTAACTAACTGTGAAATGATCAACACGCTTCCCTAGGTTTTAGCAATAACTGCCCTAATAGCAAAGGCATTATTAGACAATTGAAATGACTAATCAAATCACTCAGGCTGATCTTACTGTAGTATTGATACTGTCTATTACAAAACAGTTTTACACTCTGAACAGGAAAGCATTTTTAATGTAAACATGCAGTTGAATAGTTAGCAAAACAAGATTTGGGGGTAGTGGAAGAGTAAAAGCTGGCCGTTTAATTGAAGGAAGTTGGAATGAAAGCTTGGGATTTAATTCCAGGAAATGATAGGGGAAAAAAAAAATCTGAAGATCCAACTTATTTCCAAAAAGCCAAGGAAAACACTTTGTGCGCATGAAGGTCAAATCCTGTAGACAGAGTTGCAAAGACGTTTTGCATTGTTTTTTCCAAACCACTTTTCATCTATTTTTAACCTTCTTTTAGCCCTGAAATTAAAATATTCTTTCTTGGTAGTCCATCTGCTCAGTAAACATTTGCACTTTATGTATGCAAAATGAAAATGTTTTGTAAAATCAGGTCCATCTCATTAGAATTTATTTGGGAAGGAATAAAAAGCAGGAAACAATCACTCTTGCATTTATTTTTTTAACTTTGCACACTAAGTGAAGAATATAAACATAAAAACTTATGTTTTGAAATACATGACAGACATAAAAAGTGCCATGTTTTTGTTTCAAAGAATGTTTAGATATATTGAAAACTCCCCATGATGTTTCCCTTTGGTTCTCTACAACAAAGATTAGGCAGAATGTTGAACACGCAAACCCGAGTGCAGCTAACTGCATAAACCACCTGTTTTTCAGACAGGCCTTCATGCTTTAGTTGCCTTGTAGAAAGAAAAGAGTTTTATTCACTTGCTGATCCTGAGCTGCATTCACAGAACTGAAACCCTTAATTGCACCCTACGTACGTGCTTTTCCTCCTTCAGGCTCTCCTCTGCCAAAAGCCTTGTCTTGCAGGCAGGCTTCCCACTGCACGCCCGCCACCACGATGTCCCAGGAGAAGGTGGGACAGGCTCCATGGAGACACCTGCAAATCCCGCTTGCCCTGGCTAAGGTGTGCGAAGCCTCGGCTGAAGGAGGTGGTTCCGCAGCGCTGTAGCGGATTAAAGGCGCGTGGCTTGTGCTGCGGCTGGGTTTGAATTCTCAGCGCGCACAGCCCGCACTGGGAGCGGAGCCGGGAGCTGCTCACCCTGCCTCAGGTAAGCGGCTGCTGCCAGGGGCAGAACGCCGGCTGCACAAGCGAGTCGCGCCAGGAGCCGAGTTGCCTTTTCAATAAAACGCTTTCAGCGCTGATATTTACGGTCCTGGACAGCGAAAAACGACGGCAGCCGGGCCGGCTGAAATTTCTCGCACGAAACATTTTGAGGGGAAATCTGTGTGTTTGCTCTCTGCATGCTTGCTGGCATACAAGTGGAAATTTTCACCTGGCTTTTAAGAGTCACGTTTTTCACGGGACCGCTGGCTCTTCTGCCGGACCAGGCAGGCGCAGCCCCGTCACGGCCGAGCAGTCACCGGCCGGGGGAGCGGTGCTTTCCGCAGGGCGCCTCCTCAGCGGAGCGGTGTGCGGGGCAGGGCCCGGCGCTCCCCGCGGGCCGTCCCGCGGCAGGGAGCGCTTTCCTTTGTGCCCGGCGGCGGGCGGCCGCGTTGCCATGGGAACCGTCCCGGCGGCCGCGGCGGGCGGAGGCGGGCCGTGCGCGGCGCAAGATGGCTCCCCGAGGCGGCGGGACGCAGCGTGAGCAGCGGGCGGGGGGCGGGCGCGGGCTGCCCCCGGTGCCGCGCGTCCCCGGCCGCCCACCCCCGGCCCGGCCCCGCTTTACCCACCCCTTCCCCTTCCCTGCGGGCCGCGCCCGCCCCGCCCCGCGGCAGCAAGTGGCAGCGGCCGCCGGCACCGCGGGGCGCGCTGACAGCCCCGCGCCCAACTTGTGTTGCAGGCGCGCCCCGCCGCTGATGCGAGAGCTGCCGCCGCGCCAATGCCAGCGCCGCGCCGCCCGGCCAGCCCCCGCCGCCCCCCGGGTCCGCCCCGCCGCCGCCGCCGCGATGGCTCTGACCTTGTTCGGTGAGTGAAGCGCCACCGCCTCGGCCCGGGGCTGCCGCCCCCATTGTCTGCGGCGCGGCAGCGCCTGGGCGTGGGCGCCGCCCCGCAGGGCCGGGCCCGGGGCTGCGGGAATAACGCCCCGGAGGGGCAGCCCCGCTGCCGGCCCCGCGGGGGCTCGGCTGCGACGGGCGGAGAAAAGTTAGGGTGCCTCGGGAAGCCTCGGCAGCCGAGGGGCTCCGCGGCGGAACCGCGGGCTGGCCCGGGGCGCACCCCCGGGAGCGGCGGGGCACACGGGGCGCAGCTGCCCGCGGCGAGCCGGTGCCTTCCTGCCGCCCTCAGCCCGGGAAAGGCTTTGGGAGCGCTGCTCTGGCCGGGCTTCGCAGCCTGGGACGGCGTGGTGGGAAGCGGCTTGAGAAAACTCTAGTTTAAACTGTTGAACGTGTGGCTTCTGCTAAGTAACGTTATTAAATTAGGTTTCTTTTGCTTAAAGTGTGCAATTTTACAGCGGGCAAACAAACAAAAAGGCTTCGAATTGTGTCTGGCAACATCAGGTAAATGAAGCAATGCAAAGGAAAGCAGAAATTAGTGTAACTGAGGTTAGTGCAGAGTTAACGTGGTAATCGGTATACCCTTTCTTGAAAGAAGCTTCTGCACCACAAGTGATTTCTAGTGAATAGAGGATGCAAAGTCTGTTCATTGTGTTTAGACTGTGGATTTTATTTCAAATGTAAACAAATGGCTTGCTTTCATTCATCTCCTCTTTCTCGGACTGGTACAATTTCTTAAAAGACTAAAAGCAGTTTTCTGGGTTTTCTTAAAAATTGACACCTGCTATATTGTTCTGCATATTGAGCCTCATCTAAAAAGAAGTTTAGCACATGTTGCAAGATAGCTCTCTGTAAATAAAATCTATGCTGTATTGGATTTAGATTTAGTGCTGTCTCTCATATTTGTATTTTCTGCTAGAGTTTTTCAGGATGCAAAAGGCTCATAGGTCACAATAAACTCTCATTATATGCCTGATCTTGTCACTGAGTTCATGGAACTTCAGGAGGGGCAGGTAGGGGGGTCCTGCAGGTTGTCAGGTATAGGGTGAGGATCAAGCCCTTTAATTTAGGAGTGAAAGTGACCACAGGGATCAAATGGCAGATTGGCGGGTTCAAAAAACCGTGGTGTATGTTACATTATATCATTTTCAATTAGGTTGTTTGAAAATACGTAGTTTGTTACAGTGGCACTCAGGTAAATAGTATAGTTTTCCCTAACACACACAAAAAAAAAAATTAGGCTGAAATATTCTCCATGCTGAGTGTCATTACAATCTTTGTCTGCAAAAATTAAGACTATTTTAACTTTTAAAGAAAGTGGCATTTGTGTATCAGGTACCATTTTTTTTAGACTTATGTGATTGTTTTCCAATTTGAATGTGTTTGATCGACTGCATGACATATTCTATTAATACAAATTTGCATTACAAAATAACTTGGTGGTTTTGTGTGTTATCACATCTGTTATTACAGTAAATGTCATTGATACATGTAAAAGATAATGAGTCAAGAGAAGATGGAGTGGGGTGCTCTGCTGTGTATGTCTAGTTTTTAAATTTTATCTTGTTGAGAGTAAAACCTCAGGATTGTACCCTTTAAAGAAAAGAAAAATGACAATAAAACAATGCAACAAATATGGCTCATATGCATCAACAAATTAATGTGGTGCCTTTCACAAATGTAAAAGCTCTACAGTATGTCTTACTATGGGTACAAGAGTGTGAGTTGTGTAAATGCAGAAATGTATGTGAGTGCAATGTGTTTGCAGATGTGGTTGTGATTAATTTATGGTTGAGCTAGCACAGCTTACTGTGTTGCTGTGAATCCTCTGAGCTGAGGTAGCTTGCCACACTTTGTCTCAGCACATAACAAAGACAGACTACAACGTGCTTGCTTTGAGCTTCAGGAACAGTGTTCAGCTTTTCTTTTAAATGTTGCCTGCCAGTGGATAGTTGCATTTTCAGTTATTGCACTGGAGCTGACCCATAGTAAATCGTTATAAATATCACCCACAAAAGAGGGGGGTTTTGTTTATTCCGACATAACCTCCTACCAAAGCAGTTATCAGCAAATCTGAGGAAAGGCAAAATAAATGTCTGAATGAATGTATCTGTTTTAAGGCATTAAGCAGCTGTAACTGTACTATTTTAAATTCACATCTATCTTATACTGACAAAATTCTCCTGAGCAAACAGGTCTCAGGCGAGGGGTTTCTTTGGTTCTGCTTGTTCTCATAAATTCTAGGCTCAATATTGCACTTTTATTTTCCCTAGCCCATTATGATATATCACACTGAACCAAATTTCACCATTCTCAGGCTGCTTCTAATAAGTTGTGCTCCAAAAGTCTGTAAAATTTGAGATAAATTGCCATGTCAACTTTGGTGGGGGAGAAAATTCCCCACGTTTCCTGGGTCCCTTTCAATCAGCGTGTAGTTGTGTGAGCACTGGGAGAGGAGAGGGTTGGGAAATGTCATAACCTGCTTTCTCCATGCTCTTGGGAGTGTTTTATGGCTCTTTTGGTGCATAGTCCAAAGACTCTGCTAGAAGAGGACAGGTCTAGGGACCAGGCTGACGCTGTTGCAGATCCTGGTTTAGCAGGGACAAGGACTTGCCGAGAGGTTGAAAGACAGGTCCTGTTGGAGGTTGCCCTTTTCTATTGAACAGCCCCACATTGACACAGGAGCACTGTCTGCAGTTTGCACCTTTGAGGTGGTAGCTTGAGACTCTTGGGAAAGTTGGTTGTGAAAAGAGTTTCTAGTATTAACAATGTATTAACAGCATTTTTCTGCAGAAAACTACACAAAGCCTAAGGGATTCCTAACTTACTCCTTTTCAGTTGCAGCTTATTGGTAAGATTATGATGCAGCAATAAAGTACACGGGAGGAAAACATTAAGACTCTTCACTTTATCAGTTCTAGTTATTTTGAAATTCTTTTCTTCATCTTGTCATTGTCTCTCACTCATGAGCTTCCAAGATATCCTGTGCTGACAGCTGGCTGTATGGAAGATAGATAGGGGGCTGCCCAGTTCCCCTGGTGCAGTGGTACAGATGATGAGTCTGTTTGTGATGTGGGTTATGGGAAAGAGGAGTTCAGCTGCTCCACAGATGGGAATAGGAAGAGCAGCCACTCTTGGAATTAGTCAGCAATGGGAGAGCCTGTAAGTTGTTAGCTGGAAATGTACCTGTGTTACCTCAATCATGCTGGCTACTCCAGGAAAACGTGTCATCCCAGCAGGGTTCATGGTTACACAGAATTAACACTCACAGGTGTATGCTGTGATTTTGGCCTGATTCTATCCTCAGCCCATGGAACTCGGGCTCCATGATCCTTTTGGGATCCAACTCAGGATATTCAGTGATTGTGTGATAAAGTTACAGTGGCAGAAACAGTCTGTTGTGACCATAGGTGCCATGCCATTTCAGGTACCAACCAAAGCAGGGTTTCACCAGTACATTCAGTTTGTGTTCCAGTGGCCAAGCACTTGGAATGCAAGTTTGATCTAACACTGGAGAGTAGGTCCTGCACAAGGACTGCATCAGCAAAAGACGGGAAGACAGTCAATTTCTCTAAGAAGTGGAAAAAAATTGCTGTAGAATCCTTTTGTTTGTTGCAAGTAATAGATGCAATAAGTTTGATATCCATATGAATTGCTTATTAAGAGTTGGTGGGGATTTTAAATATATCTTAGTCCACACAAAGTGCACATTTTCACATGCAATGTCTGTGTAAATGCCTGGAACTTGAGCAGATGTCCAGTTGTAGTGCTGTTTTTTCTCCTACAGCACAGTCATGATGCTTTACAGAAGCTTGTGGTGATTACAGGTGTAGCCTCCTTTTTCTCTGACTATTTCTTGCTGCCTGATGTAGCAGCTGGAGTGGTGTATAAGCTGGTGTCCTTCTCTGCCATCTCAGCACAAAGTCTGGTGGCTTCATGCCTAGCCTTCAGGAAGCTGGGCTGAAGCTACTTGCCTGATATAGCAGTGAGCAGAGAAGTGGCTCAGGGATACCCACCAGTCCTGCTGTGCTGAATCCCTGCAGGGTAGCAGCTTCCTAGTGACAGGAAGAGCAATCAGTCACATTTCTATGGCTAGACTTCCTAAAGCCATCTGTTAATACCCTAAGATGTGAGATTGCACAGTGACACGACTGAGGTGCGTGCTGTTATTCCACTTGGATGACTCAACTATTGGACAGATAACAAACAATGTAGAGGGAAAAAGAGGGGGGAAGTATTAAGTTATCCCACTGTTTGCATGTGTCTTTGAATATCCTGAAAAGTGTTTAAAGAAAGTCAGTGCTGTACTTTGAAAGAAAAATAGTTTTGTTATGTCTAGTGCTTGCGAGTTGCCCTTGTCTTTTATGAATTCTCTTCCTGTTCATTTATTTGCTTATCAACTCTCCTGTGTGAACAAAGGAAGACAGTTCAAAACAGCCAGGAGAGATCTTCATGGATATATTTGTTCATGCTCTTGCCTTCTTTCTCAGAGCCTGCCAGTGGATGAAAACTCATCCCTGAGTAGTGGTGGTTAAGAAATGAGAATCAAAGCAATTCTCTTTTAATCTTCAAAGTGCTTGCACTCTGGTGAGTGGCCACACATGAATGGGATTAGAGACAGAGCTGGAGTCAACATGACAGATATGGTTTTATAAGATGATGAAAAGGGCAGTTTTTAGAGAAATCTTCAGGGAGAATATCAGAATAAAAGAAACAAGCAATACACTGCTACAGGCAGAAAGGGCAGGGACAAAGAAGCCAATTACACCTCTGTTTCAGGTATCCATGCATTTCTGAAAGAGCATGTAAATAGTGACTTGCTCACTTAACAAAACACCACAGCTGTGAGCCCTGTGAGCCATACTACACAGAATTAATTTTCTGTGCCTTTTTACTACTATGGATATGAAGTGAACCTTTAGAAATAAGTTCTTCCATACTTGAAATACTAATTAACAAATTACTGTTTCAAGTTCTATGCATCTGGGATTACTGTTCTCCATGTAAGCTGTACTTACTGATTCATGGCTGCTTCAAAAGGTAGGGTATACTTATGTTGGTTCAAGTGCATATTTCCTAATATGTCAGTCTTAAAGAGAGAAATTTTTCTCTAAATTAATGTTTACTTTGCTTGGGAAAGGGCATTAAATTTTGGAATGCTTGGTTAGCATAGGTATAGAGAAAGCAAATGTTCCTCTAAAAATGACTCAGATAATTCTGCAGATTCTCTGTAGGATAGGAAATACTCAAAATTTAGTCTGTTTATTTCTTGTCTTGCCTACAGAGCCTTCTAAGAACAGGAAATAAACAGATCACCTACAATTCGAGTTCTTCCCTATATTTGTGTATGTGGCCCTGAGCTATCTTAAAACTTGTGGCTACCTGTGACTGTGAAGTTTACTGACAGAGCCCCTTAACTAAAGAGTCCAGTTGTACCAGAAAAGTGTTCTCTGAATATGTTCCTTAACAGAAGTAGGTAATGGAAGCTTGTTCATGGAATAGGGACATTTATAGTAGGGCTTTTGTCACTACAGGGAACATAAATAGAATAAATAGAATGACAGGCACAGTACCTATCATGGATGCTTCTAGGCCAAAAAAACCCAACTGTTTTGATTTGGGATTTTTTAAAAAATAATTTCATTGAATTTCAAATTTATATGAATTTAATTAATTTAAAAATGAAGGGGATTTTTTAAAAATTGAAACAATTTTAGAGAGAAACTAGACCTTCCAACTTCCATTAATGCATCTGGGAGGAAAAGTGTCCAAGTGCTGAGAGTTGTAAGAATGTTTTCTCCTAGGCGCTGTGCTAACCTTTCCTGATTTATAGAACCTAATGAGACAAATAAGGAGAGTAGGCTTGAAAAGGTTTTGCCAGCAATGCAGTAAAAAAAAAAAACAAACCTGTATAGGATCTATTAACTAGTAAATTGGTATCAATTGGTCAAAATACCAGAGAAGTGACACTAACAGTATAGACAAGGATGAAAGAATTTTAGTCATGACTTCTCAGCTTAGTGCTTAGAAGTGAGCTTCATACAGTAGCTAGTACAAAATTGTGTTTCCTTTCAGTTGTGAGTATTGTATAAGAATCTAAACAAATCAGAAGTTTGAGGATTGTTGCTGAAACTGGAAAGGACATGTCCAGTTGTGTGCTCAAGTAATAAATTGAGATTCTTGAATTTCCTCCAAGGAGACTCTCTTGCGCTATCATCAGCTCAGGCACGTCATTGAACAATTGCATCCCTTTTCTCCTTGACACCAACAGATCCACTCAGAGTGGAGATGGTCTGTGCAACACAGAATCTCATCTGATGATGTTGAAGTGAAAGAGACTCTGAATGTGAGGATCTGGGAAGCTTTCCTGATGTACACTTCACATTGGCCAAAGGCTGATGTTTCAGGTGCAAATATGCACTTTCTTCTGTTTGTTTTTGACTCAGCTGACGCTTTTTGCTTTGTCAGGTTTTGGGACTTTATTCTCTCACTAATTCTCTCTGAGGGCTCTTAATTGGTTTTTTAAGGTGTACAAAACGTTTTCCATTGACAGAAAGCACATCTCAGTCTCAAGAAAAGATTGTGTTTACTTACAGTGGCAGTACTAAGTCATAATTTAAATGCTGCTCTGATCAGTAAACTCCAAGTGCAAGCCTTTTGGAAGAGTATGCTATTTTTGTCGAATAAAGGCAGATTAATCAGGATCCCCTAGGGGTGCAGACATAGGTGACTGTTCTGTGCAGTCTAAGCTGAATGAGCATTGTTGGACAATTCTGTATTTTTCTGAACGTGGGGTGTAGCATCCACAGCTCAGGCTACGGAGCTGCTCCACCCTGTGGACAGAGGTTGTACAGTTCTGCATATAAATGTCTCCACAATGAAACAAAACAGACCCGAGACCTGGCCCACGGGCAGGTTATTAGCAGAAGATGAGGTGCTTCCTCCTCCCTCATAAAATTGTAAACTGGTTTGGTTATTCTTTCAGTGCCATGGTTTGTACATCTTCACAAATGATGGCAGAAAATTTAAAACCCTCTAGATGTTGCTTTTTTGAGTCTGTGTTGATACAAGTAAAAGTGCTATTTAAGGTCTCTGAAATATTTGGTCTTCTAAAGCATTTAACAATATAGCTAGGACTTGGTAATTGCATGACATCTGGGCCTCAAGCACCCTCGCTGGCCATGCCCAGGAAGATGCTGGGAAGAGTTCCTGCAGTTCTCCCTGCAGTTCTGAGGGTTTGGTTGTGTGTGGAGTGAGTGATTGGTCATTGTCCTGATCTAGTGAGGGGGAGGGAGGAGGGTTGGTCACACCCAGCTGGGAAGCCAATAGCATAGCTGTGTGTGCAGCAGCCTCTGGGAATGTACATGAATTGGTTGACATTTCCAGCACTCTGAATGAAAAAAGTATATAAAATGAAAATGATATATATGAAGTGTTTTCAAAGTCACTGGAAATTGTGTTCATAAAATTCTATTTATTCCTCTGTGAGTCTAATTTCCATGATATATTTTGATACACTCATCCCTGAATTTATTTTCATTACTTTATTAGCTATTCCATGATAAGCACCGGAAGGCTGGTGGTGTCAGGGCTGGTTTGCTTTGGGTTATAATTTTGTTAATGCTGATAGAATGTGATACAGTGGTCTGTTTTTCACGGGACCGAATCTTAGTCCCTTGGGAGAATGCATTAGGAAGACTGCATCCTCTGGTTGTGGACCTCTGAAGAAGTTGCAGACTAGACCTTCCTGCTCACAGTGAGCTTCACAGGTAACTTCCTTTTGGTCTCTGTCAGTTCTGTAAGGAAGGCCACTGTCACATCCAGCTTTGGTGCAGGTGGCAGGATCTGGCTCTGCTGAAAACATCACATGGTTGGGTCTGGATACTCCTGGTGCTGGTGGGAGGTGGTGGTTTCCTCTCTGCTACAGCCCTCATCTTCATCTCCTTCCTGCTTCCTTTGTTGCCGGAGCAGTCTTGCCATTTAAGAAGCTGAAATAAAAGTATGTATTTTCTGTTCTTGATCAGAAACTGAATGTCAGAAATGAAGGTAGCTTGCTTGTGTGAAATTTCACTCTAAATATAAAGGTAAAACTCTGCTTCCTAAATACTAGAATTGTTTTGTTGCCCACTGCATTGTGGTGTGCTACCACAGCTACAAAACCACAGCTGCAACCATTTGAATGACATGGCAAGTTCAATAGAGCATCATAGAACCACAGAGGGGTTTCAGCTGGAAGGGACTGTAAAGGTCATCTGGTTTGTACACCCCTTGCTATGGGCAGGGACACCTTCGCTGGAGCAGAGCCCTGTCCAACCTGGCCTTGAACACTGAGAGATGGGGCAGCCACAGCTGCTCTGGGCAACCTGTTCCAGTGCCTCAGCACCCTCACCGTAAAGTATTTCATGTAGGAAAGTTTTAGAGTACTGCTGCAGCAATGGATAAGGAGAGACTAAATTATTTCTTCTTTGGGGTAAATAGGAGACTGTGAAAAAAGGAGGAGAACAGTTCTGAAAAACAAACTCAGTGCCTTAGTGAGTGCCTGACCATTCCTTGTACTTGCATTGCTGGGGTACAAGTCAGTCTCCTCAATGCTGATTCTAATACATATACAGTCCAGAACAGACTACAGCCTATAAAAATTGCTGATAATTATTTGGTAGGGCCAGTCTTCCACTGTGTTTCAGCTCTGCTGTATGGTTTCTATGTGAATCTGGAGACTATGTTTCAGTGCAATCTTGGATCATTTTTCATTTAAAAAAACAGCCTACAAAAAACCCCCAAACAGGATGTACTTCTTCCTCACCTCTCTCTTATGGGCACACGTGGTTTTATCCTTCCAATAAAGGAAGCATGATTTTGACACAGCAATTAATTCTACTGATTTCCCCTTTTGGCTTTTTCTTTATTTTATTTTTAAACGTATATTTTTAAATGGAACTTAACAAATGCTGAGAAAAATCTTCAGTGGTTTAATAGGAAATAGAAGGACAGGAAGGTTGTCACAGCATTAATCTCCACAACAGTGGAGAGCTCATGTGCCTGTAGCTGTGCTGTTGCTTTATTGTGGTGCTCAGGGAGCTCCTGGCTGACCTCTGCCCAATGCCACATCATGTCAAAGCAAGCTGTGGTCACAGTCCCCTCCCAGCACCCTTATGTGCCCCTCTTCAGTGGCAAAGCAGCAAGCACAGCAGTAACTCAGTGGAGCATCTTGTATTCCTTAGATTTTATTGAAACTGTACTGTGGAAGAACATACCCCCACCCCAATCCACCTCTAGCGGCATTAAACCAAAGATGATAATTTAGTCTCAACTTGCTCTTTTGCAGGCTCAGAGTTCCAGGAGCTAAACTGTAGCCCCTGTGTCCCAGCTGTCCCAAAGCATGGTGAGCCCCAGGGTGGGACAGAGCATGCAGCACTCCTGGGACAGGAACCCAAGCAGCCTCTGGGATGAGCGAGTTGCAGACTGCTCTGTCAGAGGGAGAGCTCACTCTGGCTAACTCAGCTTAGTGACTTTTTTCTCACTTAGTAGAAAGGTCTGTGAGAAGCAGAAAGATCTTTTTTTATTGCTTTTCTGGTGGGATGCTGTTGATGCTGCTTTTACTGCTTTTAAATGTAAAAAACTGGCATCTTCCTTCTCCCAGTGCTGTGCAAGAGCAGCTGTGGAAGAAACAGGCAGGGCCTGCCATGTCTCAGAGCTGTCTTAGCATTTGTCCTTCTTTTTGTACAGAAATCCTGTGAGTCACAGTCTCTGACAATTGCTTGCAATGTTCTGCCTCACAGCAGTTTTCACCAAGCTGTGTCAGGCCAGGACCATTTTTAAATTATAAAATGGGTTTTTGATCTGTCATATCCTATCACTATCCTTGTGTCTGTCTGTATGAGTTTTCCTGTGCTGTCAATTGCCATGATAGGGTTCTTTTTATAAAGTCAAAGTGGGGCTGAAGACACCAAAAAAAGCTGTTATCCAGAGAGACAATGCTGGCTGGGGGAATACTGGATTAGCAAGACTTGGGAATAGAGATACTGATCTTTCTTTGAGGAACTCATCTACAAGGGCCTCTGCTTCTCTCAGCAGCTACTGTTCCGATTTTCTGTTTAGATGTCTTGTTATGTAGGCCTAAGTCTGCTTTTCACTTGTGGACATTTTCATGGGATCTTCATTCCAGTAAGGATGCTTTGATTTCCTAGAAATGCAGCTAATAATGGCTGGAAACCTATTTAATGTAGTGCCATGATAACATAAGAGCTAATAACCCAAGTTTCCATTACTTGTGGACCAATTTCTTTCTTCTAATTAGTGGAAAAAAAGGAGAAAGAAAAAAATTCAAAACAGAGACAAGAAAACCATTTGAGCTTATCTCCTGTAGGGGGAAAGAAACATGGAGTTACCTGAAAAAGGACTTGGAGGTTATCTCTGAGCATCGATCATATCAGGCTTTCCAGCTATTTCTCCCATTCCTTCTGGGCAGTACCAAACCTCTGTTCAGTTCTCCTTCCAGCAGCCTGTTCCCAGCTCCCCTGATCTGCTTTTCTCCTCCCAAATCCAGAAGGAGCTGAGGACAAAGGGGAAGCCCATGTGGAAAACCTCTCAGTGCCTGCAGAGCTCCTGAAGCACCTGAGTCCATTTGGCTGTTGTTGCAGTCCCACAGTGTGCTGGGTGGTGCAGGAGTGGACCCAGAGCACAGCTTCTCCATGGACTGGCCCTGCTCTCTCTCCTTTGTCTGGTTCCTGCCTAGTGCAGCAGATGAGCCTGCCAAGGAGGAAAATCATTTTGACAAAAATGGATGTAATGCTATAAACAGGGAGAGGCTACTGGGTGAAAAGCTTTCACCACAGTTCTTTGGCTGCAGTTATAATAGTAAGCCATGGCATTGGCAAAAAGAAATGTGAAGTTTTCAGCTTTTCTACCTGGAGCATCCTAATTAATTTCTTTGGAGGCCTCTTGAATGCATTATATGAAGAGGTAAGGAGTGGTACGTCTCTCAGACTGGGGGGAAGATCACAGCAATCAGAGAAAGCCTTTTGGAATAAAAACTTGAATTCCAATTAAAAAAAAAAAGGCATCCTACCACATTGTTTCCATTTCCTGTCTCAGACCCTGCCAATAATTTCTTTTTGGACTTTCCTTCATGACACTATAAAAAATAATCATAGTCCTGGGTAGGGGTGCTTTACTTGGTAGTTGCATCTGTTCTGAAAATAAGGACATAAATACAAACCATATTTTTGCCTGAGCAATGGTGTGTGTTATTGACAACTGTTTTAGAAAATGAAAAATCTGTTTGTAATTGGAATCATAATAGGTTTGTTATAACTTGATGGCCTAAAAGTTTAAATGGGTCAAGTTTGAGGAAGGAGAAACTACATCTATTTGACCATCTGACTCAGTTGGATAGATGTGCTTTGGAACATGTGAGTCTGTCTTGACCCCAGTTATAACAGCAGTCAGAAATCAGATCTGCTCTTAATTTTTTCTGGAAGGCTCTGATTTTTGCCTGGGCTGCTAATGGGTGCTTTGGTTTAGGTTTTTTTACCCCAGGAGGCTAATGAATGCACAGAAGCTATCTTGGTCTGAAATGCAAGGGTGGACAAGTTCTCAGTGGGTTTTTACCAAGGGATAGGGTGGCAGAATCAGTTTTGTGGTCTTTTATTGAGGTTTAGCTTTTGGTTATGCCACAATGCTCTAAAGGTGTATTTTAGAGTAGGAAATGAACTTACATTCATTATGTTGGTGTTGTGTATGGAAAAACAAATCAAAGCAACCAAGCAAACAGTGATAAAGCATGTCTCCCCATTCAGCAAATTAGGGCACTATACAATGGATGGAGGAGTTCTATCTCAAAAGTGCTTGTCCTTTTTTTAGAGTCTCTTCTGCTTAACTTGGACTGGACAGACATTCAGGGGAGATTAATTTACAGCTAGAATACACTTTTTCACCATATCATCATGTTGTTCTTTTTCACTACTAGGATAGCTGTTCAGAATTTGTGTAATCAAACTCCAATCCCTGTTAGATGTGTTAGAGAAATGAGGACAAAAACATATTTCTGTGAATGCCTTGAGGCATGGCTGTAACAGTTGTCACTGGCTTGAAGTTATGGTAAAACTGATGTGCACTTGTTAGTATTATTAATGTCTGGAAGAAGTGAAGCAAGCCATGGGAAATGAGCTTTGTCTCTGTGCAGGCAGACTTTTAAAATAGGAGACAAAGAAGAATTTGCAGAAGAAAAAATAGGAAAGGAAATGTCAAAGGGTAAATGTTTTCTCCACTATTATCCCTCACTATGGTTGCAATGAGAGAGTATAAGAGCAATAGCCTCAACAGCTATTTCTCCAGCCTTCCATGCGACCTTCACTGGCCATGATCAAAACAGTGCCTATAACAGTCTGGGTTTAAGAACAAAGAAGTTTGATTGAAGTGTTTAAGCTTGTGCAACCTGACATTACTTTGAATTTACAGTGAATAAGAGTTTGCTGTACTGATCTAAAAGATACTTGGAAAAATTTCCTATTAAATCTAAAAATCTAATAAAGACCTTTTCCTGAAAATTTTGACTTTGCAAAATTGGTCTGCAATAGACCTTTCAAATAACCCATGGGGAGGATGAGAAACTGCCAAACTCATTGATCCATCTCTTCAGGGCTGCTGTCAGACAGTCAGTTTTGTCATAATGAATTTAAAAAAACCCAATAAAACCACGGGCTTTCTTTTAAATAGATACATTAGAGAGGCATATTTGATTTTGACATCTTCAGTTGGAAGTTGTTTACTGTGTAAATTAGACATTTGAGAATACATGTGGTGATGTAAATCAGAGGGTTACAAGACAGCCTTTGGCCTGACTCTGTTGTTTTACCTGCAGCTGACCTGCAGAGCCATGTCAGGAAGCAATTCCCATCGTGTCTGTCTTTTCTTAGAGAGCAAAGTTCCCAGTAATACTGAAAACCAGCAGCAGCCTGTTGTCTGGAGACTGAGGTAGCCCCCTGGAAACAGCAACATTAAATTCCATCTTTATTAAATGCCCACAAGGTGGCACTTGTCATCTTTTTACCTCTCTGAGAGCTTAATTTTTATATTTTCAGCAACACTAAGAAATAATACTAGATGTTTTGAAACTTATCGTAACAGTAAGCTACCTGTGCTTTCATGGGGTATTTCCCCACCCCTCCATTAAGCTACCATCAAGAAAAAGAGAAAAACAACTTTGTTTTGCTCATTACTATTGCGTATGTGAAATATTTCACCTTAAAATTTAGAACTAATATTAATTTTTTTTCTGTAAAGTATTTTAATTTTGTTTTATTTCTCATTACTTATGCAGTATTTATATATGCCAGTATTTTATCTGGCAAAGAGGAGGAAAAAGGAATACTTGCTTCCCTTGCTTTGGTTAAACAAAAATCTAGAAATGAATTATTTGCAACCTGGTGTAATCACTTAGAAAATGGGTTAATTTCATTGCAGCAGTGCTTGTGATGAGCAAAATATTACTTCTTGAAATTTCCCATCATTCATAAAGAGGCAATAATAGTAGACCTGCTCATAAAAGGCATTGAACTCTGGCTGTTTTCAGTGGGTCTCTCATTCAACCCCATTAGAAGCATCCCCACAGAATTTATTGTTGCCTGATCAGACATTTGTAGGAACAGGAAGGCAGTGTGATCATTTTGTTCTTTCCCGCTCAGCACTGATGTAATTATCAGAGCATGCCCTTCTTTAGGCCTCTTCACTTTTGCTGAGTGTGCTTTCTTGTCTGCCCCTTGGTCACACCAGAGAAATGCCATTAGCCCTTGTAGCTTTCTGGGGCATTGTTCACACTGACTTTCTCTTAATCATTTTTTTCTCCAGTCATAATTAGAAACCTAATTGTACTTTTTTGTACAAAATAAGTTTTGTCCTATTAACAGTTCCTGGGGAACAGTATGTGTGATGTAGTGCCATCTTTCAACTGAAGGCACACTTTTGTTGTTGGTGCCTTTTTCAGTGACTTGCATCTTTCCCATAGATTGTATTTTACTCTTGTTCTCCTCCCAGATGGGAACACCTCTGAAAAAGAGAAGAAAATACATTGAACTGTTTTCTTGCTTAGATAACTCAAACATCATTTAATTTTAAAAGTCCAAAGCTGACCATGTGCATTTGAATTTATGGGCAGTGAGGAGTGTAGCTACCCTGCACCAAAGGGCAGGGCAAAGAAGTAAAACCTTGTGGAGGAAGAATTGTCACTGGTGACTATTGCCTCTACTCTCAAGCTTGGGCACATCCTTGGATGGCTTTAGTGGTGGAGTGTCTTTCTTGTGTGCCAGCTTTCCCCAGGCTGCCCTGGAGCAGCTGGGTGTGCTTGAGCTGGCTGCCTGTGACCTCTGCCTGCAAATTGCCATCCCCTGGCAGGAGGCAAATCACACAAGCTGGCAATAGCTCCTTTTTGGACTTAGAGGCAGTTTGTCTCTGTGGCCAGACTGGGATTTAGTTGGCATTTAGGAGCTCCCTCACTCCAGCTCCCACTGCGGTGGATTGTGTCAGCAGCACGCTGGGCTCAGAGCAGGGGATGCTCTGCTGGGAGGGTTAGCTGTCTGCACACCATGGAGGTGCGTGCTGAGCTCTAACACCTGCCAGCATGTTGGATTGGGTGCCTGTCTGATGTCTTTTCCCCACCTGGAGAAGGTGGAGAAAATAGATGGTGGTTTATTTGAAGACTTTTGCACTGAAACTCCTTACAGCATTGATGTCTTAGGAAGAGCCTTGATATGTCTTAAAGTTTTCAATGCATTTTTCTTTTTCTTCGTTCAAAGGGAACTGTGTGCCAAAGATAACATTAAAGAAGCATCAAAGACTCAATAACATTCTAGAAGTATCAGTCATCATTGTTGAGTGACATACAGCTGGGGTGTTCTCAGCCCTGTGGGGATCTTCCCATAAACAAAGAAAATTCTGTGATGCCCCTGTGAAACCCTAAGTGTTTTCCACATGGCCCCAGGCCATATGTGCCATCAGGTTCTTGCCATTAATGTCTTTGTTTTAAGTCACTTATAGAGCAACATTACATTTGGATTAACATTATTTATTCAGTGACTTCTAAACCCCAACTTTTTTTGTAAAATAACAGTATAAGAGGTTTTGTTTAAGAGAAAAGAAATATTCCAAAAAGTTGCATGTCATATCTTCAAATGGGCTGTAAGCCCATGCAAGATATTTTGGTCAGAAATAGTTTGTTGCTCCTTTGCTTTGGAAAGGTGAAGGCAAGACAGGATTGAGCCAGAGTATTTTGAAGGACTTAAATACTGAAAAAGTATTTGTTTCTAAGAAAACATTTCTTGCCAGGTAAGAAAGCCTGACCACAGCTGTCTGTCTTGTCCATTGACACTGACTGAAGTGCAGCTCTCTGCAGCCCTTGGCAGCTGTGTGGGGCACCCTGAATCCGTGGGAGGGCGGGTTGCTTTCCACAGGACCACATGTAATGGGCAGCAACCACACATGTGACACTTGCTCTTTGCATCAAGGTCTGCTCTTGCCCACCACCCCAAGACAGATTGTCATCTGACTTACTGCTTCTGGTAGCAGAGGGGTAGAAAGAGGCTTTGTGCAAAGAAAGAGGCATCCCAAGGTCTTGTCTAGGAGCAATGAAGGATGTTTGGTGTGTGCCCCTTCTTCACCACACATGCTGTAGACAGGGATGGTTTGGTGTTTTCTGCACCCTCCACCCTGCTGCCCCTCTCTAGAAGCTGCCTGGCACCATCTTCCCCTCCTGCTGCCAGCTGCACAGGGACTTCTGCAAAATACTTCCAGTGCTGCTGCAGCCAAGGATCAGCTTCTCATATTTGCCCTGAAACCATGGAATTGTAGCCCATCTGTTTTAGTGCTGCTGCCTAAGGCAGTGGCTCTATTCATCCTTCAGTTAACTCAGTGCTGTTTGAGTTACATTTTGGTTAGAGTCTGTAAAAACCTTCACTGCTAGGGCCTGCTTGGCTGCTGCTGAAAACATTTTGTGATGGCTTGAGCTTAGTTTCTGAAATGCTGTTGGCACTTAAACTCTGAAAAACAGAGATGAAATTATTTTTTCTGTTCAACTGTGCTTTTCTTTGTGGCCTCTAACACAAAGTTCCGTACCTGAGGCCTCATCTGTATTCAATAGAGATATTATCAAATAAAACCAAAGGTTGGGGTAAGAGCTAGTATCTCAGCAGATAGATGATTATTTCCTCCCAGACAGCATTAATCTCTGATGTTAGAGATGACCAAGGTACTGACATCCAGTAAAATAAAACTAAATAAACTGAACAATTAAATAAAACTGAATTCTCTATGGGAAATCTCTCTGTAAGTCCTACACTCCTTTATGGGGTTACCATGCAGAGTTAAGCTGCTGCTGCTTCTCTGCTCTTGAACTGGCTGATCTCCACTCAGGAGAGAAACAACCATTTCAAGCAGAGGTAAACATTTTTATTCTTTCTTTAAAAGGAATACACAAAGACAAGTACTAGAAACAGTTTGAGGCAACAGTAACAGTTTTCATGTCTGTAGTTAAAATGTACACTCTGAAAGTACTGCAGTTGTCCAGATTTATATAGTGGATAAAATAGGAGTGAGTAAAAAAGAAGCAATATAATGTAGGGTAATGCTACATTGTAATGTCACAATTAGTCACATTTGTGTTTATGGAAAATCTGAGATGTTCTCCTAGCGCTTGTGAATGTGTATGAACTTCTAAATGGCTGTATGATTTTCTGTTGGCAGAAGCCCATTTCTGTGGAAGTATTTCTGATGTCAGTCTATGCTTCTCAATTCCCTTTATTTTTTTTTTTTTTTTTGGGAATTGGTGTGCTCAAAGGAGGGCATTCTGGACCCAGGGAGCAATTCTCCTGCCCACTGTGACATTTCTGACTGTTGCCAGAAGCTGCCTGTTGTGCTGTTCTGGGCATTCTGTCTCTGTTTTCTCTGCATTTAATCAAATTGCAAGGAACCTTAGAGCAGAGATGAGATGATACAAGATGGCTTGAGAACGAGATAGGGATGGCTGAACAGATAGGGATGGATAGGTGAGTCCTAACAGGACAACATTGGGAAGCAAACCAGAGTACTGCTCAAGGATGAGGGGAGAGGTCTTGCATGCAGGTGGAGATTGCTAAGGCTGGGGTAAGGCAAAGTCCTGGAAAAGAGAGGAGTGTGTTGTGAGTAAAGAAGATGACAGCAAGCAAGTGCTGAGTATCCAGAATTTCTCCTGTGATTAGAATATAAGGAAACCAAAGGTAGATACTCAGGAAACATTGCAGTTCTGAATGAAACAAAGTGAGAAAGGATGAGCCACTTGAGTCATGTCATCCTTAGGATTCTACATATATGAACTGATGGCATTAAATATTGCTTGTACAAACTGCCAAAATAAGAACAAACACTGTGTCTGAGTTGCTCGGAGTAAAGTTGGTGTAACAGCACTTGTCAGAAGCTTTATAGAAAGCTGAAGAAAAGTGTTTACTGTCTTTCGTGGTAAATTTGGCTTATGGGAACTCTGTGTCGTTTTTAAGTACGTATCATCTGCACTGTGTTTGTAGCCTAGTTAATTCTGAGGGAAAGTATCTGTCAGCTTGAGACTGGTCTCAGTTTGAAATTGCAATTTATGTACATGGACAATGTCCCTGATCTAAAATGTCCTTGCTGATGAGAGTGCCTTCATATACTGGTAAAAATCTGATCAGTGCTGGTAGGATTGCCTCTGGACAGAGCTGATTGCATCAGCTTATGTATTTATGTGTTCTGTAATGCTCTAGGCCTTTGGAGAAGAGTAGCTTTAAGTTGAATTGCATCTCACTTAGGGCAGAAAATACAGTTAAGATAGAACCTGATGCACAGCTTGTAGAAAATCATTTTATCCTAGAAACATTTAGCAGAGCTGAGTTACTGTGAAAAAAATCTGAGAACTGACAGTGTAGAGTTTATTGTGTTAATTAGAAAGTGCTGCAGCATTAGTGAGAAAATGTATTTTGGGTTCCACGTTTTCTGTGGAACTTTATTTTATCATGCCTGTAAGTGGTTTTCAGATGCCTAATTGGAGATGCCGTATGGGGAGGCCTGTACTATCTGAGAATCAAACCATTTTCCTAATAATGAATTTCTAAATACTTTTGATGTATTAAATGGGACCACATCAGTTATCCTTTAAAAGCAGGTTACTAATAGACAGAGCTGGTGTTTATGCTTGCTCTATTTCATCTTTGGGTAGTAGGAAAGTTTTAGTAATAGAAACATTGTTGCTTAGAAACAAACACTACAAACCTCTGCTCAACTGTTTCACTGTGCTTGTGTTTGCTACTACTCTTTTTTTTAAAAATCACAATAGAAATGACCTTTTGTTTTTTCATTACCTCGTGTGGGATGGCTGGAGGGTATTCTCACACTGCAAAGGCAATAAAGCTCACCGACAGATTTTTTTCTAACAAAATCCTTCTGCACAGCTGCATAACATAAATCATTCCCTCCCATTTCTGAATGTTAGATATTTCTTGTATGAAAGTAACTGCTGTTCTTGCCTGACTTTAACAAGGTTTGAGGTTTTTTGTTTGGCACAAATATTGTCACTTTTTAGTTTTATAACCACAATGCCCTTAGCTGTAACAATTGCATGGCTTGAGTGTGAGGAGGTATAGGTTAGACTGCCAAGATGTTTGTATTTTCATAACAGTCAGCTCATATTTTAAAAATACAGTGTGTGTTGTCCTTTACTTAAATTATTTATTTCTGAATTCAACTAGTGCATATATTGCCAAAACCCGGAGTATATCAAAAAGTAAATTCAGGTGGTGGAGTAAGAGTTGTCTTCTGGGACTAAAGCCATTATTTTTACTTAAGAGTTTTGCCCCTTTTCCATGTGACATTGCATTGCTGAGGGATCATGTTACAATGCTTCTGGAATGAATCGACTTGCACTGCCTTAATTAAAGGTATCAAAGTAGGAATGAATAACCCTGGCTGCATCTGTTGCTGCTGATTTGCTTTTACTACCACAGTGAGGCATGAGCTGCTTAAGGTCTCTCTGCAGGTTCAGGGTGTTCTTGCTGATCTGCAGGACATGCTAGAGCATCTACAGGACCTTCCAAAGATCAAACTCCATCATATTCAGGGGGATGGCAGTTTAACTGAGTATTATTTAATAATAAAGTCATAATGAATTGTATTTATGAAACCCACTGCCACCATGGTGGCCTGCAGGGACTGCACCCTATTCATGCATAGAGCTAAAATACGGGGTAAAAAGTGGAACAAAATTACAGTGCAGTCAGGGCAGGGAGTGTTCTGGCAGGGTCTGGCAAAGTCTGTGCCTGTTAAACTGAAAATATCTCCTTCCACTAAGCTCTAGTTTAGAGATTTTCAACATGCCTATGTGTGAGAGATGGACTACAGCAAGTATCTGAAGAGGAGAGATTGCATACTCTAAGGGGAGGCAAACGAAAATCTCAGCTTCAGGCTCAGTTTTGCAGGCCTGAAGAGCTCTCAAGTGGAGATGCCACTCAGGCCAAAATTAAAGCAACAGGTTCAGAGATTGCTTTATCTTTATGTAACCTTGTAATAAAAACTAGAAATTCATGCTTTGTTGGATGCAGCAGTTAATTCCAGTGAGCAGAGCAAATAGAGCTTGGGCATGAGCACGGCAGGCAGAAGTGGCTTCAGACAGCAAGGCTGGCTGTGTGGGTGGCTCAGCTTGTGACCCTGTGGTGCAGTGAGGATGAAATAACTCTCACCAGCTCCAAGGCAGATATGCACAGCACCTTGCTGAAAGCCTCGGTGACTTGTGGCATCAGAACTGAAGCTAGTCAGAGCAGTAAAACAGTGGATCAGAGTCAAAGTTTGCAGCATAGCCCTGAGCTCAAAATGTCAGATCAGTTGTAATACAAGTCATAAGGGTGACAGAACTTAGAAGAAATTGGGATTTTATTTTTTTTTTTAATTTTGAGAATTAAAATCTTGGAGTAGAAATACGTTGGTACTTTTAATATGTACTCACTACTTCCAAAAAAAGCTTGTACTCAGTAGGGGAAAAAAAAAACCCTTCTTTTTTCCAAAATATTTTGCCATCCTTGCATACTATGATTTTATTTTAACAGTTGTTAATTGCCATCCAGCAGAGGAAAATGCTAATGGCAGGAATAAGTTGCATGAAAACTCATTTATTGGAATATAAATTGAGATTAAAAAAATCTTTCTGGTGTAGTTGAAAATGAAACTTGTAGACACATGCATAGTAAAATAATATGCATTCTCCTTCCTCCTCACAGTATGCTGGCTTCTGATCTGCATGTTTGCCATTTTTCAGATTTGTTTCTATAGTTTTTATTCTAGCTGGATAAAGAAAATACCTTTTCACATTTTTAGTTTAAGTAAAAAGGGGGAAATTTTAACAGATTGTTCTGTAATAGTAAGAAGTAACTTTAGAACCTAGGTGCAATATTATCTCAATAATTCTGCAAGTTTTTTCTGTGTTAAAATATTTCTTATGCAACATTAAGATTTTTTGTTTTCTTTCAGATACTGATGAATACAGACCGCCTGTTTGGAAATCTTACTGTAAGTATCTCCGTGTCTGGGGATATTTTTCCAAGTCGGAGCCAGAAAGGTTTCAGTTGGGTGCTTCAAAAGACTAATATATCTTTTCATCAGAATGTGAGTTTCAGAAGCATCAAAAAGGTTCACTTCTGTTTAGAGATAGGTTGAACTACCCCCAGGGACAAGTGAACATAGATTATTTAGAAGAGTAGATTCTCTGCCCCTTATTAATGTGAGTTGTCCCATTCCTGCTTGGTCTTACTTACAGTGGTTTTTCTGCCTAGATCAGGGCTTACATAAACTCCATTCATGCCTTAAAGTTGGTATCCTTGCAGACATCTAGGGCTCCTGTGATCTAGTGCCTTGCATCACAAGAGCTGAGCTTGAGCTGGTTAAGAGAACTCAAAAGAAATTGTTTTCTTCAAGAATTCGCTGATGTAGTAAAACGAGAGCATTTGCTTGGCCTGGTGTGACAAATCACAAGCAGGTTTTTTGAAGCCCTGCCTAGAAGGGCCTGGTTTGCTACCAGCCTGCCCATGCTCTCCAGTTCTTGGGGTCTTAGGCAGGTGTGCAGGGCAGCAGCCCAGGTGCCTTGCCCTGAGATCAGAGTGCCACTCGCTTGGGAACTTCACAACTTGCTGTTTCATTAAAAAAAACCAAAAAAACAACCCAAATCAAACCCACAAAAAAGCAAACAGACATTTTTAAATGCGAAAGAATTCCATATAAAGGAATGACCTCTTATTTGGCTGTGCAAATAGAGATTTAGGGACATGGAAGAGAACATGAGAAAAATGTAAAAGAGCACTGAAGCTTCCCATAGTGGCTCACCTATAAATTCTAGTTCTTTGTAGACAGAAAACCCAAGATGTGAGACATTTTGAGACTTGAGGAACCACAGCAAGAAAGAAGAGTCTTCTGTGAAAAACAGATTTTGAAAACAGAATGTTTGTGTGTATAACACACTTAACAGTTTAGGGATGTCAGACTTATATTTGCATTACTTTGTATATATTCAACTTGGTGTCTTCAGGCTGGAAAAAGGGATTTGCTCAAGCAACATTTCGCATTGTGAAAATGTTTGCTCTCTAAAGGTTGAGGGGATTTAGCACTTGAGAAAATGTAGTTGCTTTAAAAGGTTTCCATCCTGCTGTGGAAGACTTTTTAATCAGAGATGTGGAATTAAAGGCTAAGTGAGAACCATGGTTAGAAAGAGAGCAAGTGTAAGAGGGCATATTTGATTATGTTTTACAGCTCTGTACCTCCTGTGAGCTCGGGGGACACTGCTTCCTTGTTCAGTTTATTCCACTCCATAATCTATAACAGGGAGGCTGAACCTCTCTAATATCAGATTTTCATTGGCAGCTTGACAGAAGCTGAAAGCCTGGGCACGTGCAAATGTGCTTGCACCCACTCTCCAGCATGGTTTGCATGTATGGTCTGTGTGCACCCACTCTCCTGCAGCATCATGGTTTGCCTGCCATGGTGAACCTTCCTGTGTTCAGAAGTAAGCTCTGAATCCCGAGGTTTGATTAGATTTCTGTCTCATGACAGATGAAGAGGAATGTCTTGTTTGACTTCCCTGCCAATAATTACAGCAAGGAAGCTGGTGTTGAACTGTTTGAATTGCATAGCTCAGTTAGAGGAGGAGGAGGGATAGGAATCCTGTTTTGTAACTTAGCTAATCAGTCTGCTGTGCTTCTTACTGGAAGAGGAGAAAGGTATTGCCATTGGTGAAAAAGAATTTCCTTTCAGAAAATCTTTTCAGCCTGGCTTGAAGTAAGGTGGGAAGTAGCTCTCAGTTTTCAGCCAGTTTTTGTGGAGCATGCTGATTGTGGGTCTCCTCTTTTGTGCAATTTAGAAAAATCTTAATTTGTCCTTTAATTTTATTTGTTTTCCTTTGAACTTAGCTCTGCAGTTCTCAGAATTAGACATGGACAAGGTCCAGTGCCATCAAATACAGCTTTTACAGTGGAAGCTAGGGACTCTATATGCTGGCAGTATAAATGGTCATGCTATGCCTAAAATGATAATTGCAATTTTATATACCAGTGTGCTGTTCTTCATCACTTGCAAAAATAATTTTTGTATTACCAGCCCAGCATGAAAGTGACTGATTTTAGTAGCAACAGGAAAAACCATTAGGTTTTTTTATTTGGAACAAAGGGAATGTTTTTTTCCCAGTTTATCTTATGATTCAGTGATCATTTGGCATCTTGCCATTTTCTCCATTCCCAAATAGGTTGACACATAAATACAGCATTTGCCAGTGGAAAAGACTTGGCATCAAATGAGAGTCGTAATGAAGTCAAATTGTATTGGTTAAATTAATGTGTGGTCTTATTATCTGAAGAAGGTGATAGCACAATGTAGACCTTGGTATTCATGCTAATGATTGAGATTTAATTTTAAAATATTACAATTCCAAATGTCCATTTTTCTATTTCTAGTGTACGATAGTGTACTATACTAACTTAGTGTTGACAGCCTCATTTTGAAGGGGGCTTGCCAAAACAGATTCAGTTGGCATAGAAGTTGAAAGTAATTTCTTTGGTATTATACTAGAAAGTTTGTACATACTAGTAGCATTAAATTTACATCTGGTTGCAAAGATCTGTTCTGGCTTGATGAAGCTTATTTTAAAAATAGAGAAAAATAAGGATGAAAGATATAAAGGTAAGTAAGTGTATGTCATAATTTGGGCCTTAGCTATTTTACTGTGCTACTCAACTCTTTATGTCTTTAGATCTGCAAATGCAAAGGCCATCTTTCTCTTTCTTCAGACAGGTCCTCACTGATCAGTGGTGAAGGCATTCTGCATGATACTTGTAAAGTCTTGACATATAGCAGGTGACTGGTAGTGCCCAGCATAGAAGGATTAGGTTCCATCTGCTTACGGAGGAAAGTTTGACAGCAGCCTGATTTGCCATATAATGAATTTTAATTTGTGTCTATTATGATTCTTTTTCTGATCTGTTTGTTGGAAACTTGTCTGATCTCACCTAGTTATTCCATATTACTTGATCAATTTGTTGTAAAGAAAGTCAATATCCCATTTTGGCTTGCAACATGCTTTTTTTCTGACCACTTATTAGTAAATTTTTATATCCTTGGTATCCTTGTGTTAAACTTTGCAGAAACTCTCCCTTATTTAAACCGCAATGTTTAATGTTAAAATGCCTGACTTACACAGTGATTCTGTATTAATTAAAATTTAACTTCTGCCTCCTCCCAGTGTATCAGTTGCAACAGGAAGCTCCCCATCCTAGGAGAATAACCTGCACTCGTGAGGTACGTGTCACGGTGTTCAGTTTTATACAGTCCAGTAATTCCATGTCTGTACTTAATTGTGTCCAGCCCAGCGTGGTTCCCTGGGACACTTTCTGCTGTGGTTAGAGTGGGTAGCCTTGAGGTGCTGGTACTCAGAAATCCATCTGTTCTAAAAATGGAATTTAATGCATTTTGATATGTATCATCATTTGCTAAGAATCATTTACTACTTTTTGATTCTTAGATACATGGAAACATACTTTTTCTCCTCCCTTTCTCATCAGAAATTCACAGAAGCAAGAGCAGAGCTGTGCAGGGAACTGTGCACCTGTTCCTTACGACATCACTACTAGATATGTGAAATAAATCAGCAGAGGGAAGACTAAAACCTCCCCTGGTGCTGTTGTTTGTGTCATAGTACTTAAGACTCATAAATAGCAGGAGCTAAGCTATGCAGACCACAGATGTTATGGACTGAAGTGGTAACAATGGGATCCCGTTGATAGGCAGTGATACGGGAGCACTGCTCATGGGATCAGCTGTTGAGGTAGACCCTGCTGTGCCCTGAGCTGCTGTTCAGCAGAGCAGCTCCTCTCCAGGGCTGTGGGGCTCCAGGGTTTAGCTGACACCAGGCACTGGTGCAGCAAGGTTTAGTCATACCTACACCCATCTTGCAGCTTTGCTGAAGAACCTGGGAAACATTCATTTAAATCTCAAAAATGTTGAAACGTTAGGCAGTATTACAAAACACAGCTCTTACTGAATGACTGGAAGTTATTACATTGCTGCGAGAAAACTTGAGTATTTATATCATTTGCCAAGAGAAATAAAATTGATCTTTGAGATATGTTAGTTGCTTCGACATAGCGTTAAATACAGAAGGATGTAGCACTCTCCGGAAGGAGCATTAATAGCTTACAATTTAGATGACAGGGAGGATTACTTGACAGAATTATACAGGCTCTTAGACAGTTCTCTGTAATTTTTATGAAAGTCCAACTATAATTCTATGAAGTAGTCTGTCAACTTCAAAATAAAATTTAGAGATTTAATAGAAGCAAAGTACTTGATTTAATGGAAGCACTCCTTTTCCTCTGTTACTTTGATATTTCTAAAAAAGGTATAGCTGTGACTTACTGTGCTTAATCAAGATATAGCTACAGGAAGGAACAATACATGAATTTTACAAGAATTATAGCAAAACGTTTTGTTTTGACAAGGATTTCTACTGTTAATGAGCATCAAAGCAGAGGTATTCCAATTAAAATTGTTGTGCATGTCTTAGGTACATCAAATAAAGTTGGATGCAGATTTGAAGGAAAGATACTTACAGAAGATAAGACCCAAGCTGTGAAAAAATGGAATTTTTCCCCAATTTTTTAATTCCATTGCAACATTATTAAGAAGGTTCAGTTCTAATTTGAGTGCTATCTATGGTACATTTTTTCATTACATTAATATACCAAGTATCTGAAGTCTTGTAAAAGCTTAGTATTACAATGCAAGCTTAACAATTCAGAGTGCTCACCTGGATAGGATAAAGTATTTTATTCCTTGCGTCCAATGGATTGTGCTTATTGTTGCTTTTTCCTTCCTCTCCTCAGAAGTCTTTCACTGGTGGAAGAGGTGGTGGTATGTGTGTGGTTATGTGTACACAGGCATATTGTAAAACCTTGAAGAGATTTTTGGTAGCCCTCTGACACTGTTCCTTGAGGTGCTGACATTATGCCTGTACAATCACTGGAGCCTTTTATTTTCTGATCCTTATCTCTGAGTCCTGCTGTAGTTTACTCCCATTGTGACTGACTTACAGTGTAATGCTCATAAAGTTGCCTGACTTTTGTGGTGATGGGTGAAAATTTTTCTGTTTCTTCAGTTAGGTGCTTTGAGGATCTCATCTGTGAATGTTTTAATTCCCACAGAATTAGAACCTTCATTTTTCTGTATACATTTTTATGTCTTTAAAAAAACCAAACAAAATAAAACAACAAAGAAACAAAAAAACCCCAAACCCATAATTGAAAGTACCAGCACAATTAAGGAAATTATACAATTCTTAATACGAAAATTTTAATTATTTTGTAATTATTTGACTGCACAAAGTATATGTACTCTGTAGTCAGGGTAAACTGATAAAGGACTCTGGGATATTCAGTAAGATGTGTTGGCATTATATCCCAGGCTAGTTTGGCTGCAGAGAAGGGTTTTGGGGGTCTTTTGTCCCAGGTGGTAGGAACTCACAAGCAAATTTCATACTTTGTTCTTCTTCATAGTATTTCTTTGAATACTATTAGCTAATACAGTCAAATAAGCAGAGATATAAATGTGTATTCAGTATCTGAAAATTAAAATTTTTTCCTGCCTCTGGGGTGATGGAAATTGTTCAGCTGTTAATCAGATAGAGATTGTCCTCTTTTTAGACTAGAGCAAGAAAATTGCCAGCCAAATTTAAAAGCATCTGTGTAAATCTTCTTCAAATACCAATCACATTGACTACTACAACTTTCTCGTCCTCATTTTTACTGAATTTCAGTTCTCTTAATTGGAAAATTTTATTAGCTCTAATAGAGATAGTAAATTAAAAAGTTGGACTGGTTTACAAAGGAAAATTTGCTATGGGAGAGCGGTGGCCTCTAGCCTATTACAGTCAATGGGGGATTTGCAAAAGTATCACAATCAACTGAAACATTGCTAAGTTCTGTCACCAGTGGAGAAAGAAATGCAACACATTAGTGTCTATAATGTCATATTTCTATGAATTTACTCCAAAACAAGATTATGACATATGACAAACTTTAAGTGAATGTAAAACTATCCCTGTGTCTGAGTGAACAAAAAAATGAGACACTGTTTTAAAATAGCTTCTTGAACTCTGAAGAGTAAACTTGTGTCTGCACCATGAACATTGTTGTAGAAACTGAGAAATAAAAGCTGCAGATTTAGAAACTAGTGAGAATAGAAGTAAACACAAAACTGTGAAAGAATCAGTCAGGTATTTAGCTGCAGAACAGAGCATATTAAATACACATTTCATCATTGAAGAATTAGCTTCTTTAAAAAAAAGTTCTTGGAAGCTTATTTTTAACTAATAAAGGTAAAATTTTAGAAGTACATTATCAGTGTGCATTTTCCTACTTCTGCATTAATTCTTTATAATGCAGGTAACAGATTTTCATTATATGTATGACCAGTTTTTGCAGCTGAGCTGATTTGAAGTGAAAATAAATTCAGCGAACAGTAACTTGTTAACCTTTCTCTCTGGTCTGAGCCTCTCCTGCTTGTGCTGAGCTTTGTGATCTGCTCTTTCTCAGCTGGGTTTCTATTAGCAGCCATGCATGAGTCAGTGGGGAACAGAATCTCTTCCTGAGTGCTTGAATTATTCAGCTGTATAAACAAATTCATAAATATTAGGAAGAAAATTTTGATCCTGAAAACATCAAAGAGGTCAGTGGGAATGAACAATATGTAATTTGGTGAGGTACTAGCACATAAATTGCTCTTCATGACTTATTGTAATCCACTTGTTGACAAAAGCAGCAGGGATGATTAGGGAAAAAGCACTTGTTAAAGAATAATTTGAAATCACACCGTAAAAAAAACCCAACCCTTTATTTCATGTGCAAAGACACACATTGTACAAGTGCTGATACTGAGAGGTGTATTCAACAGAATGACCTACTTAACTTGAAATGCTTCTCAAATACAAAGAATTCAAGTTTCTGCTCTGCTACACCAGTTTCATATCAGAGCAACACACAGATCAGTGGAGAGATGCTGAAGTAAAAAGAGCACTGCATTCATTTGGGATTTTTTTTATTGTGAAGGTGCAGCAGAGCCAAGTCTTTCAATACTCCATGAGGTTAAAGTTGATGATTCCCTAATATTCTAAGGCTATTTGACTTCTCCATGAGGCTTGTATGCAAATTAAAATGTCCAGTTAATACTGTATTTCCTTCATGAAGCTGATATTTGTTGTGTATATATGTGCATGTATAGGCATATTTAGGGCAGTTTTCACTGATATATGAAAACATGAACAATTTTAAATAACTATATGAAAAAATACATAGTACGGAGATAATTAAAATCACTGGCTTTTTCTGTCCTTTTAGGCTTCATCCTAATTTAGTGCTGATAGTTAACAAGGCTGTTAAACAGCATCTCTGTGTAGTATTGTGAAAATGGTCAAGAAACACAGAATAGATGGGCATATATAATGAGCTGTTTGTAAAGGTGGCTTTATCTGCATGATATTTGATCAGGATGACTTCCCAAATTTCACGATAGCTAAGGTCTTTGCCAAAGGAATGTCTACTATAAGGTGCTTGCTAATTCTGCCTCATTTGTCTGTTCATAAATTTGATTTCATTGCCTTCACACCTCAGTTTGAAAAAAAAGATAAATTAAGCAATGGTGGATATCTTGTTGATCTTTGTGTTTCTTGAAGGTGTCATAGGGAGACTTTAATTTTTTCCCTTGGCATTATTGGTGTACAAATAAACACATTTAAAACAAATATCTCATGCTTTTTTTCCTCCTTTTTTTTTCCGAGTTAGAAGTTTTTAAAACCTTGCCAAGCAAACAGCAATAGGAAATTTTTCCCATAAGTAAAAATACTGAGGTTTTTTACAAACAAAACAAAGATACAAAGAAAAAGAAGCAGCTATAGCTGCCCTTACGCACACTCAGCAATGCTTTGGTTCGAAAATACTGCCAAATCAGAAAAAAGTTCTGCAGAGTATAATTACACTGTCTTTTCATCTATCAGCTTTAGCTAATAGGACTCACTTCTTGCTATCATCTTGTTTTAAAATGTATTTCCTTTCTTAGGTGGGTTTAGTTCCAAACCAGATGTTTTAATTTTTTCTCCCTAAGTTAGTTAAAAGGTTAGACTAATGAAGCTTCTGAACTAAACTGTTTTGTTTAAGCTGTTTGACTTTCAGTGCTCGTGTGCAAAGGGAGGATATGTGGATGCCTGTGATTGTCATTTGTAGAATTAATTTTGTAGGATACAGTCTGGCAGGAACTTTTTGAAGTCCAAGGAAACACAAAAGACCAAGAAAGCTGCACATTGTTTCCAGTGCAGTTAAGGATAAGAATAAACAAACACTATGTCTAAGTTGCAAAGAGTACAGTTGGTGTAAAAACACCTGTCAGAAGCTTTATAGAAAGCTTGAGAACAATGTTTGCCGTCTTGGGTGGTAAATTTGGCTTACAGGGAGTCTGTGTGGTTTTCTCAGTGCACACAAACTGCACTGCATATGTAGCCCAGTCATTCTGAATGAATTAGAAGGCCCCTGCTGAATTCTAATGGAATTTTCTTAAAGTCTTAATGTGTGTCAATATAGATGTCAAAACCCCCTAATATTATCATAAATGTAAACAGTGATGGGGAAAAAAACCCCGAAACACAAATAAACAGGCAATAAAACTCTGAATTGAGGTTCCAGCTGCACTGAGTCGTATGCAAGCAAAAAGTGTTGCACATCAACATTTATTCTGAAGTTATTGCAAGTTGGTAAAACTCATCAGTAAAGACTGTTAAAAGAAGTGGTTATTTTCCTTTTTAACTCATCATCCACCAAAATTAACTGCAAGCCAAGCTACAAATGCCTGGAAGTCCTGTGGAGGTTTTTCCAGATGCTTTGTTGCAGTCATCTGCCCATTCACATTTTCAAATGTTTGTTCAGAGTATATTATAAATTTTCTTAGGATTTGCAAGTACTCTGAAGATGACCTGTCAAGTTACTAATCCATTTCCAAAAAGGGATGCTTTTGTGCATGTAAATTTTCCATTTCTGTCTTATAAATTCACTGAAATAAATATAAAATCTCACTAGATAGACAACAAAATCTTATTCATGACAGGATTCTTCTTTTAACAACTGCCCTCAACTAGTGTCTTGGCTTAAGGGTTTTAGTTAAGAATTGTTGCAAGTTTCTATAACAACAACAATAAAAGGCTTTCATTTTTTTCTGTTTATGTTGCTATCTTATTGAATAAATAGCCTATATTTAACAAAAAATATCTAAGACCTCTTTTCTTTTGAAATGATCGAGTCTCTTCAGGCCCTTTGAAAACAGCTATCACACCAGTCAACTCTTGTTTGCTGTTATAAAGGAAAAAGAAATATTTTAGAACATGATAAATCTTTCCAGTGATGGAATGTTTTTTCCAAAGTGATGAATCATTACAATAGCTTTTTATTTGCTGGGAATGTCGAAGAATTGTTATTAGACTGTACATGAGGATGTATGTTGGTTTTTGTTGTTTTGGATATCTGAAATCTTTCAACTCCATGGAAAAAATGGGAGAGAAGTGCTAATATTAATAGGCTTTTTGTTGAAAAGTTGGAAAAAAGAAACTGAAGTGGCATTCTGTGTTTCAGCATAGCTGGATTCCTTTATACTTTTGTAGTTCAGATTGTATAACTGTTGACTTCTACTCCCCAAAGAGTTTCCCCCTTTAAATTTAGCAAGAAAGGATAACCTGGTAGTTTAGATTATTAGCTGGTTTCTGTGAGATCTGCTGTTCCTCACTTGGCTTTAAACTTCCTGGACAAATGAAGATTGATTGCTTCCTCTAAAATAGTTATCAGGCAGCCTGTACCCTGACACCTCTGCATGTTGTGTGCATTTACACCATAAGGTGTCTGGAGCACTGACAATGTAGAGTGACACTACACAACACATGCACATCTGCTTTTGAAGTCTTCCAGGAGATGCTGCAGATCACACAGTTTAATGCAGTCAAGGAGTACAAGACTTGGGCACTTGGTGATTCACTCAACCCTTTGCCCTCACTCTGAGGGCTGTATAGTAGTGGCTTTATTTCAGCAGGGACACCAACAGCTCTGTGATGGAAGGTAACATGTAAATGTAAGAGTTTTATGTATGTTTCACTATATTAGTGCACTCAGCAATATGGTGCACTTACATGCATGAAATGCAAACTCATTTCCCCTTTCTGGCACTTTGTAAAAGCAATATTTAATGCCATCAGTTTGTATATGCAGAGTCCCGAGGATGACATGATCCAAGTGGCTCATCCTTTCTTGCTCCATTTTAAGCCATTCACAAGTGCAATATTTTCTGAAGGTCTCCCTTTGGTTTCCCTATGTTCTAATTGCAGGAGAAATTCTGTTGTAGATTATTTTTTGCCTGCACTTTCACATTTCACATTTTCCCTTTCTGGTTTTAATGCTATATTGTAGACAGTCCACTTACTGTATAGCTTTCTTGTTATGAAACATTACAATTTCTGTTGTTTCTTCTAGGTAGAGAACAGACCCAAATATTATGGAAGAGAGTAAGTAGCAAACATCTCTGAAAGTGGTTTATCCTGACATATTGGTTAATAATAGTTGCAGAAAAGGTGTCAAGTATTAATTCTGTGCTCTTTGTTTCTTCTGCATGTTTTACAGCAATGTCTCTCACCATCAGATCGTTATTACAGTGCCATCACTTTTGTCTACCTAAAATGACAGCTGCAATTTCTGATGGTTATGGATATCACTGAGTGGTACTTTAACTGAGAAAAACATACATATGTTTCTGTACTTTCAAGTGATTGGCTTTTTCCATCTCTCTCTCCAGTTGGCTTTGAAAAAGGTGTTTCTGTTAAGGAAAAAAAGCTCTTTGGATCTATATGTGTCTCCTCTTTCAAGCTGCTAATGCAAAGATGTTTAGATTTAGTGTGGAGAAACAAAGCAGATCTTTCTTATGTTTATTTTGGCAAAAGATGTGTAGTGTTGCTGGGTTATTACATCAGCAATTACTGAGATTATGGCAACTTGCTAAAATCTCAGAGACTGCATAAAATATCCTCAGATGCTTTAAAATGTTTGACTGCATGCCACTAGCACAAAACATGTGAAGCCAGCAGGAGAAAACAGATTTATTTCTATATATTAAATTGATAGATGCAGATTTTAAAACAATGTACTTGTTTTGTAGATACTCTTTCCTAGATGCTTTTTAAACCATTTAAAGTAACTTCAAATACAGACAGAAAAGGTAATTAACTTAAACTGTAGATTCCTGAAAATCAGTAATTTTTAATTACTATTGTTGGTGCTTCTTTAAAGCAGACCGAAAAGTGATTTAAAAGAGAAGAAGCATGTGTTTCAAAAACACTTTTGTTCCTTAGATTCCATGGGATGATCTCAAGGGAGGAAGCTGACCAATTATTAAGTGTTGCAGAGGGAAGCTATCTCATTCGTGAGAGCCAAAGGCAACCTGGAACCTACACTTTGGCATTAAGGTCAGTAATTAATATTTTATTTTTAAATTCATAAAATATTCAGGAGATTTTACTGTGTTGCTGACCTCAGAACATAAAATTCTTTGTGATTGTTTTAAATTTTTTTAATCATTATACTTTTTTACCCTAGTTACAGATTCAGTATCTTTAACGTTCACTGCCCCTTTTTGAAGTGCTGACATTCCTTATTGTTTGCACCATCGGAATAATAGCAGTTGTGGTTTTGCTGGTGGGGCTTCATTTTGCCCTTGTCCTACTAGGATACAGATGTGGCCCCATGCAGATGTTGGGAGAGCAGGTGAACAAGAAATAAAAGGCATGTTATGAGTTCCCCTGACTAGTGTACCATGCACTGGCTAGGTAGCTGTTGCTGAAGAGCACTCATCTCTCTCTAGTCTCTCCATGGGATGGCAACAAATCAGGAGGCCCTTTCTTGTCTGAACACCTGTTAGCTAACAGTGTTTGCAGATCTGCTTCTTCATTCTGCAAAGTTCTGGCATGTGGGTCAGCTATAAATAAAAAAACTCAAATAAAAAATAGTTGTAAGTTTTAAACAGTTTAATTACTTTTAAGATATTGAGGTTATTTTGGCCTGTGCTGTACAGATGGGAGATGGTGATTATTAGCAATGTTTTAAATCTAAGTGGGACAAAAAAACATTGAAGGAGAAGATGCAGTTACTGGAAGTTTTATATGGGTAAAGTAAGATTATAATTAAAGTAATAATATCTTGAAATAATAGGTTGTGATGAACTAGTTTTTCAGGGGAAAAAAGGGGTATATTTTCATAGGATATTTGTTTCTGTAGTTACAAGATTTCAAAGAGAAACCTTATTGACATTTATACTGACTTCCATTAACAGTGTAAATTTGGTATTTCTTATTAAAATAATATTCAATTTCATCATCTTCTGCTCTTGCAATATTCTTTTCTAAAAATAAATCAGTTGTTTTAACACCTGGCTTGAAGGAAGAGCTCCCACCCATTGCTTCCAATGGTGCAGAAGGCACAGGGCCTACAGACTAAGATGAAGCTGTTGAGCATCTTGTAGGATTTGTTGCCACAGGTTGTTTTTCAAATGCACCTCCAGTCCAGCAAGTCAAAATATGTCTTTTTTTCCCAGGCTTGGTGGTGTCTCTTTCACACTGGAAAACCCCTTTGAAAACAATAAAATCAATTTTATACCAAGTAGAGAAAAGAATGGCTAGCTGTTAGTGATCAGTTTGGTAAAAGGTTTCAAATTATAGCAAAGTTGTTATCATTAATTTGATAAAATTCAGTGTTTGGGAAAACAATCAGAAACTGAAAGTGCAACATCTTGCAGCCATTTCGTTATGTCTAAGTGCTAAATGACTCGTGTTTCAAGGGCAGTGGGTCTAGATGGCTGCTTTCCTTCCCACAGCAGATAATGCTCTGTTGTCTCGCTGTTAGCCCTCAGAGTGTATGAATGAGGATGTTAACTCTCATACCTTAGGTGGAACTCTATGAACTGTGGTGCTCTGTCTTCCACACATTGGAATTTTACCACTAGGATTTTTTTTGTCACGACTAGGTAGTGTAGCAGAAGTCTATGTTTCCATTGACTGGAAGGAGAGTTTTGCTCCATTTTTATTTTTCCTCTCCCTGGAATTATAAATGCAGAATATAACCATTAGCCAAAATGCCCACTTTTTTCTGACATTTTAACCTCTCTTAAAAACAAGGTCCTTTCTGCAGTCTCTCTGTGCATCCTGACTGTGAGAAGTTTTCTGTGATTGCCATGATCAGTGTGTGCAGTTCTATCATTTTTTGAGAGCATCACTTGTGTTTGGGTCACTACACTGCCAGATGGCAAAGATAGCGCTGTCTGCAGTTTAGATAATCCCAGCAGGAATTTAAGAGTGTCATTTCCATGGCCAAAAACAGAGCTTGTCAGTAGGATGGTATGTATGAGCAAATCTTTTCCAAGTTCAGCAGAAGGCTTTGATTGAGTTCCGGGTCTCTAATTTCACCCATCCTCTTCTAGCTGTATTTGAACTGATTTAGTATTTTCATAATAGGATTAAGTGCCACTCTGTCTCTGAAGCAGTCATGTTAAATTTAAGATCACTTTAGTATGATTTTTGCTTTTCCTTCTTTACCTTTGCTTTACCCCTTAGAAGTTGTGGGAGGAAAGAAAACTTGGTCAGCTGTTACATAAAAAACAGACACAGAACAGATTCCAAGAATTTTATGAAGTTAACCGAGCAATTCTCTAGAGGTGCTCTAATTCTGCACTAACATAGTGACAAAACATAAAGTGAAATATCCTTGTTTTCTGATAGGTTTTCAGGCACATTTTGGTAAAAAAGTTGAGTAAAATTTAGGTTCTTGAAGGTACTATCAACTCTTGGCATAAATACTTGGTTCCCTCTTTATTTTTGTGTATCTACTCAATCTCTCTCGCTGTTTGTTTTTTGATGTGTCAGTCTTTGACAGTGTGTCAGATCTGATTAGGGCAAATTGAAAACTGCCTATGAAGTGTGATTTCATCATGAAATCCCAGTTCATCGAGACATAAAAGTCTTGTGGTAGCTCTGGGTAGGAGCAGCTGATGTTGAGACTGAGACAGGTTTGTTTCCTGGCTTGTAGCTGCCGATGGTTCTGCTGGGGAGGCAGGCAATTCAGTGAGACAGACGGCCCAGCATGTCCAGCTCTGGCAGATGTCTTCTTCCTGTGTTTGTGTCAGCGTGCCTGGGAATCCTGAAAAACCCAGTGCATCCAGTCGTGAAGAGCAGTTTAGTGAAACAGGATCATATCCCTTCCTGTGGCAAGGTATGACGTCTCTGTAATGAAATGTTTCCAGTCTTCTTTTCTGAAATGGAGAAGAACAAGCTTTTTTGTGATTGTCCTGAGTACCCAAGCCAGACAATTCCTCAAATCATTATGGAGCACTTTCAGTGTTACCTTTGATTCCACCAGCTATTGTAGCTGATGTCCAAAATCTCAGTGTCCGTACCAGGCAGGACTGCACATCCTGTTCAAGATGAACTGCACCACGTGTTTTAGTTCTTTATTCTCTAAACCCTTCTAAATGAGTTTCTGACCACTGTGAAGCATTAGGCTGTGGTGCTTTTATGGAACTAGCTTTAGTAGATCTAAAGGTCTTGTTCCTGAGCTGCTATAGCTACAGACATAGCCTAGCACCACTTAAATGACCAAATATAGGACAGGAAAAATAATACTTTTTGCAAGCTTAAGCAAGGCGGTCAGCTGTTTGTAGTGAAATACTGTGGAATAGTTAATTGAGTTCAAAATGAAGATTTTTAATATTTTTACTTTGTAAGGTAGAGAAAGTAACTGTTACCCAAAAAAACTTTTCAGTTTTTAAACTTGCTGTTGAGTTACTGCAAAATCTGCTTTCCACTTATATAACAAGCTGCATTTTGATCATCTTATGATGAGCTATTTTTGTCTACTTTCATCCATTATTGTGCAATTAATTTGCATCATGACTTTTTCAAAGGCAGGCTACCTTTTAAATCTAAATTTGAAACAAAAGATGGTGGATTTTTTTCAGAAAATAATTTTTTCAGAATTTGTAAGAGAAGTAGAAGTATGTTCTTAAAGAAAAGGAAAATGATAATTTAAATGTTGTTTTAAGTATAGAAGTTTGACTAAATATTCAGAGCTGTCCTTCAAATAAAACTGATGTTCAGAGCCTAAGAAGGCCTGTAAAATTGTGTCAACTCAGATACCATATAAAGGAGAATGAAGCATAAACACAACTGAGAGCAGCAAATCAGCTACTTATATTTAATGCTTGTACTTAATCATGGATGCATTCACCACACTTTACTAATTAATTAATCAATCGGAGAATGCCACTTAAAATGTTTTGTACTCTTGAGCTTTAAAAAATTACTACCATAAGCAAACTATCATAGATACGTGTCTGTGTCCATACATGTCAGCAAGTCTCAGAATAAAAATATATATAATACATTGTAATGTTAATTCAGTGTTCCAAACAGATTAAAAGAATGAAAATTCCCAATTCACTTCTGGAGCTATTAGATCTGCTTTTAAATTTGGCAAAAGATTACTACATTGCTTAATGTTAAGACCTGTAGCAAGTGTCAGTAGCAATAGACATGGTTTGCAATGTAGCCTTTTGTGGTGGAGAGCTTGTTTAATAATTAGGATAAGGATAAAGAGGAAATGGGTAGAGAGTGTACTAGTGGTAGGCGTTGAAGTGTGATGGTACTGCATGTTCTTTTGAGCAGATAGCTGCTGTAGCACATTTAATTGGTTACCATGGTTTCCCTTCCTGCAAATTCTATTGTTGTGATACTGAGAATGAATTGAAATAAGGTTCTGCAGCATGATTAAAAAAAAAAAAAAAAAGATAATAATGTGAGCCATGATTATGAGTCATGTTTTCTTTATGTTTGGGGGTTTGGGCACACTGAAGATTGTGTAGCACCAGGAAAGAATTTTTCAGGTGAATGTCAAAAATTAGTAATCTTTATTTTAGTCAACCAATTGCATCTATTGTGCAAATCACTACATTCTCAATCACTAAATTATGAAATTTTGTTGAGAAACTAGCCACTGGCATTTTAAAAGGAGACCTAATTTGTAGGCTATTAGAGCATAATGCTGCAAATGAACCTTTTAAGTTTCAGAGGATGACTGCTTTGGTAGCTGGGTGCTGTTTATTTTCAGTGAGCTCTGTTGGGACACATGTGTAGTGCTGTTCCAGAACACGTGTGGATTTCTGTGAGATTACTTACACATGTAGAATTCAACATCTGCAAAAGCCTTCTTGAATTCAGAGATTAAAACTGTTGATCTGCATTCTGCTGAAAAGCCTCCTTGTACATACTGGGACACAGGAGAGCATTTGGGGCAAGAAGAATTGTTTGAAACTACTTTCTACACAATAATAGGTGAATTATGTTTTTCAAATTATGAATGTATCAAAATCTGATCATAGTTTATCCTGCATCTACAGCTGATCTGTAAGTAGTCAGAAGGAGCCCAGCAAAACAGTAGCAAACTGCATCTCTTCACTTTAAACCATGGCAACAGTAGTCTGCCATCATGCTAGTTGGAAGGAAAAAAACTTAAAGACCATTTTAAAGACTAAACTTTGAATATCTTTCTGTGTATTTCTTTTTACCTTATTTGCAAATGAAGCAATTTGCAGTAGCAAGGGTTGAATTCAGTTTCTAGAATCCTTTCTAAAATATTCATACAATAGTCTTTAGTTGCTAACTGAAAAAAAAAAAAATACCAACCTAGGGGAAAAGGTGGTGATAAATTCTGGAGCTTGCTTTTCTGCGTCAAGTAAAACACTTGGCCCTCTATTTAAATGATCCTCCACGTAAAAAGTTTCTTTCCCTACATAAAATTTCACACTAAATAATTTACTCTGTTAGTTTGTCAATAACATGAAAGGTTCAGCTATCAGTAAACAGCTGAGGTGTCTGCTTGTCATCTGCCTTATGTACGTGCACCTGGGCACTACTGAAATGGCTTCACTTAAGTATTTAGAATAATAATAAATAGCTACTAACCTTAATGAGTAATTAACTGGCTACCTAGGTCCTCCCACAGACTAGAATGCTTTTTTCCTTATGGTTCATGTCTTCTTGCTGTGTTCCTGTTCTCCTTCCCTCCTCTTCCCATCTGTTGTTGTTGTCAGCTCTGTTTTCTTTTGGCTAGAGTGTCTAATTTATCTTTGGCAATTCAGTTTACTGCAGTCTTTCTCCTGCTCGTGTTAAGTTCAGCACTTCTCAGAGGAATACTCTCTGCTTCAGTGTGTTGTGAACTTTTTTGGAAGAACTTGTCCAAGAGCTGCCTGTGCTCAGTGTACACAGCTCATGTTCATTTGATGCCGAGTCGCTCACCCTGGCTGTAGCTCCTGCTGTGATCTGGTGAGCAGCAGAGGCACTGGGCTTGTGGTGAGGTACTGTGCTGGAGATCAGAAGGTCTGGGCTCACTTTTGACTTCATATATGACTTGGCTTTTAGGCCATGACGTTCTGCAGGCCTCATTTCTCCATTAGAGAAGATGTTTTCTCTTCTCTATTGTCTCACATGCTTGCTCAGTACAAAAGTCTAGGATATCTTAAAAATGGCCTAGGCAGACTGAAAGTTGTACCTCGTCTCTCAGCTCCTGAGCAGGAATCTGTTGGACTTTGCTGTCTTTATGCTGCATAATGTCTGCCTGGTTTAAAGCTTCTAGGCACTCTTTGAGTTGAAATAATAGTTGAAAAAATCAAATTGCAATGCAATCTGTTGGTAATTAAATTGTGTATACAAGTACATTGTGCTCACCTCTCCTGTTCAAGCATACATATATTTTCCGTCTTCTGCGAGTTCTACTGGAGTGCCTCTTTTTCTCTACTGCTTTTCAAAAATGCTAGGTAGAAATCTATCTTCAAGTTAGTCCTTTTGCTTGGCCTCTTCTTTTGTTTTTGGAATACATATTTATAAATTTTCATATTTGGAGAAATGCCTTTATTCCTGTACCTCATGAACTGTAGGTGCTGCAGGTGCCTTATAGACATGTTTTCAAGATAATACACAATAGCCTTACATTGTTGTTTAATGTCATAATTGCTTTTATCAAAACATTTATTAATTATTCAAACACCAAAACAAATGACAGCAATAAATGTTATATGGCTCAGTTTTCCTTTTCCTTCTCCCTCCTTTATACTTGGTGAAGCTCAGCTGAGCTGAGTGTGGTTCCTCCTGTTTTCTTAGGTGCTAGGAAGAGAATCAAGCTAATTTTTTTTTCTTTTATATCTCGAGATGAATAAATGAACTCTTAACAGTTTCAGTAATAAATTGACATCTGTCCCATTTATTGCTACACTTGCATGAAAGAAGAAATTGTATTCTAGAAAAACAGAATTTGCAAACAAAAAAAACACCTATTAATTTTCCCCGATGAACTGTTAGTAGCCTCGAGAATTCCAACAATTCACATTATATATGCGTGAACAATTTCATTTTATGTTACTAAGCTTGTTTATTGTTAGGGAATGCAGCTTTGAGGAAAAACCATTTAGAGAGCAGGATGAATACATTGGTGAATCTCACTGCAAAGAAGTGATGAGTGAGTACTGGAAGATTAGAGGTATAATACACTGAGAAAACAAGTTAAGTGAATAGCAAATTCTGTAATACCTTTAAGTAAGTTAAGTAAACCTGCATTGCAAGATTTGAATTAGCAGTGGCTTAAGGCAAATCAGATTTTACAAAATCTCTCTGGAACAGAAATCTTACTGTAGTTTTGTTTTGTTTTTTTTTAATCTAAGTGAATTTGGGTTTTCTTGAGACCCTGAACAACAACCTGCTGGGTACCTCAGGAAAAAACCTGAACAACAGCAAATATATTGTTGCTTCACTCTGCTCTCCAAAAACCCTTTCTGGACTTGCTAAGCTATTTTACAGTAAGAACATCTTTTTGGGTTTTCACTTGATGTCATATATGACCTAGAATGAAAATGTTTTACACAGAGAAAAATTTGCACATTTTGATGTTTGCTGAGCACACAGTGGTAGGGTTGATACCTTAATTTAGATTAATTGAAACACAGTTCTATTTTGAAGTAGTATGAAAGCTCTCTGTAGCATGAAGTCACATGGTAAAATTAACTCCTGAAGAACCTTCTCTTAAAAAATTTTGGTAAATATTATTTATGTATTAGGAAACTGTGAAAGTTAGTAGCATTCCTACTAGTAACATTTCCAGATGATCTTTATCTAGCCAAGATGGCATAGGTCTCCAAATATTGCTCTCATGTAAAGAGAAGATACCATTTTAATACATTTTAATATGTTTTACTACGTAAATAGTTTACATATTTTTATGTTCCCATGTGCATGTAGAATTCAAATGTGTCTTAACCACTAACCACAGTGAGTCTATTTCCAGGAAGCATGGAACTTTTACATGTAGAAAAGGCAGGAAAACATTGCCCAAAACATAGGTATTGATTCTGATTCAATCATCAAATCAATCCCAGCAATTTATATAATGTTAAATGGAATAAGGCATGCAAACACAATACTAAGAGGAGGTAATGCATATGTTCAAGCCAAACAGATTATTTACAAATGCTTACCCCGATCAAGAACAGTAACATTCACCTTAAGTATTGAGTGGTCTTACTGCATATCAATAGCATACTTGATCAGCTGACATTTCTTCAAAATTCTAAGATGGTGAAAATCAGCTGTTAATGGTAAAATAATACATTAAAGCAATGAAATTCTTCTCTAATTTTGTTAGATTTATTTGTGAAATGCTCTATTACAGGCTGATTACACTTTTTCTTCATTGTTTTCAGCAACTGTTGCCTACTGCTGATGCCCTAGAGCAGTTGGTTTGTCCCTGACAGTGCCTAGGATCCACAGGGAAGTGCCAGTGCTCTGGTCCTCACTGCCTGCTGTTGGCACATTATTTATGCACTATAGTTTTCCATCTTGGACAAGGGAGTTTGGGCAGTAATGTCTTCAGCCTCAGTTGAGAGAGACTTCTGGGAAGATGTTATTGGTGATACTGTACAAGCTCTGAAATTTTTTGTTTGATCCAGGTTAGACAGAGGGAGTCAAATGCTGTCAGGGGATAGACACGCTGCAGTACCAGGTCTAAGATCTGTTTTCTCTTTTGAAGGATGCCATACCTTTCCCATGCTGAACTAAAGTATTGTGCATTCAGCATAGGTGTTACCAGGCTTTAGGGAAAACTTTACACTGAATTAATGTTCATCAAGCAACAGTCAGCTAGCCAGTACTGCCCTTCCAAATAGCTCTGTAAAACCATCCGTGGTGACGGTACTTTGACACCCTTCCCAGCCATATCAGCAAGGATTTTCTGTCTCCATTTATATCAACCCCTAATGCATTTGATTTCATTTATACATATTGTGTTCTTGTAAAATACTGCTCAGGTTTTGAAAAGGATGTTATTTGTCAGGCAGGTATTCTGGGAAGTTGGCAAGTTCTGCAGTTCCCTGGCCATCAGCAGAAATGTTGTTGCCAATGAATATCTTTTTTAAAAAAATTGCTGTTCTCAGGAGCTGGAGATCTTCAGGGATAATTGTGTAGAGAAATTTTTGGCTGTATGCAAGGCTTGTCTTTCTTTGACAGGGAAATGGGCCAAAAGAGGATCTGTGGAATAATTTGTTTTCACTCCTAAGAACACAGGATGATTAAGAGACATTTGTGATTTTAAGAGTCCTTATATTCCTGTGGCTTTTCATGGAGTGTCAAGACTCTAGTCATGAGTGTTGGTTGAGAGTTTTCAGAAGATAGAACTGAAATTCTGGCACCTAATTTTAAGAAAGACTTCTGCCCTCTGGCTGCAAAGCATATTAAGACTCTTTCTCCAAGGGAAGATTAAGTCCAAGTGACGTTTAGGCTCAGCCTTCAGTTTTCCCAGTTCAGTGTATGAAGTTGCTTGAAACTAAGGACACAAGTAGTCCTGAGGGGTATTAATTTGTCTTGTGTCATGCAGCTATGCATTCTAAACAATGCCTGTGTCTAGAAATTCTTCTCATCATAAAATAGCCTGTGAAAGTGGTGAATAGCTACTGTACAATTCTGTGTGTGGACTATAAAATTCATCTTCTCAGATGGTAAGAGTGTGTCTGTGCTCTCAATTCTTCACTTCCTCCTTTTGTTTCTGTACTGAATGCTGCATACAGGTAGGTGGCTGATTCTGAGGCCTGTCTCTCATGGTATGATACCTAATTCAACCCCTAGTCCTTTATTATGCTTTATTACAGCCACATTTTCTCTACCGTTTAATGCATTTTCCTACGTTATCTGCTCTGCCCCACTGGCAACCAAAGGAACTAGACAGTGATTGCTTTTCAGACAACTTGGAATAAAAAAAGTCTTTTATCTGTAGTCCTGCTGCTTGCAAACAAATGCACAGTGGACACAATGAGACTGTTTGACATGTCAGAGGTCTAATTCTTTTTCTTGGAAAAACATCTAATGTTGCCCTGTATAAACCAAAAGAGAACATACTTTATCTGTGTCCCACTTTCTATGTATTAAACAAAAAACAGCTGGTACTGGTACTTGCCCTTAGGAGGAGAGCATCAGGAAGTTGAAATATCAAATCTTGGCTCTGCTTAGTTGCCACGGTGATGTATAATTAACTAGGCTGCAGGAATGTTACAGAAAGTAAACATAAGGAAATAGTCTTGCTAATGGAAAAATTTAAACCATGGTTTTAAGTTAGACCAAAGACTGAAGATTAAATCTTTATTAATAGCTTTCAATTAAACATATGTGTTTGTTTTTCATATTGTAATTTGATAAAAATAGTGTCATTGTGTGGTCAGGAAAAAATTTAAATGAGTTTGAAAGAAATAAAACAGGATTCTGAGACACACTATTGGCAGTAGTCTTTGTAAAAGACTGGTGTTTCATTGACTTGTGGGGTTTATCTCCTTGTTACTAGTAGGATTCTATTTGAAAACCAGTACCTTTCTCCACAACATAGCAAATTAGAAAAGAATAGAGAAAAAATTTGACGTGGAGCAAATGGGAAATTAGATAAAGCTAAACCATTCATCTCTTGGAAACTCTCTTATAGTATCTCTCAACACACTTCATGTGCAGCAGTCTGAACAGATCTGCAGCATAGGGGCTGCTCAGTAAAACATACCTGCGATAGAAGGGTGCACCTTCTGACCCTGAAGGAAAGACAACTATCTTTTAAGAAGTTCTGTTTGTTTTCTACATTTGGTCATCTTGTTCTTCAGAACAAGACTTCAGAATGAAACAAGACTGATTTTAGACTTTGAGAGATGTTGCTAAAATCAAGACACTGTGTGTACTTAGTAATAGGCCTTGTGATGCTTTTCTGTGCCTTATCCTCTCTTGATAAAATTGGTGTAATACTTTTTCTTCTAGAAAACTGAGAGCAGTAAGTGATCTCCAGCTTACTTAAAACTCTGCTTTAAGTAGTCAGAGCTGATGTTACTGATTAGAACAGCAGTTCACCTGCATCTCTTAATATAAGTAATTCTAATGTATATATTGTCATTAAAGGCCCATTATTCTTCACCTTCAAACTTATTTTGTTGTCCTGATGAAGTGAGAACCATCAAGGTGCTTGTATGTGCTCAATGTGCATTATTCCCACTGTCTTGAGCCGATGACAGTGAAGGTTGCTCACTTTGGCACTGCAAAGTGCTGAGCACTCTTGGCTCATGTGAACTTCTCTGACAGTCAAGGGTGTATGAAGAGGACATCTCGTGGTCAAAGCTTGTTTGCCATACACTGTGTTAAGTATAAAGGTGCCCTGAAAAGTAAGTCTGAATACATCTACCCCTTCTGCTATAACTTAGGACATTGTCTTTCTGCTTTCTGAATGACTTGTATTCACTCAGAACTGCATCTTTTGATGAAATTGGCATTGGGTAAAAACTTAATTCTTTCTGTCATTTTGTAATTTCTCACGTTTGATTCAATGAACTTTTAGTTGGTGTGGAATAAAAATATGCATGGAAGTACCAGTTAATCTACAGGAAAATGCCCACGTAGTTCCTACACGTTGTGGCCTCTTTCCTTACTGAGCAGGATGCAGATTCCATTTACATTTGAGTGTTATGTAGAAATAGCAGCTTCTGAAGTTGCAGTCACTGTCAGGCTATTGACAGGGTGATGGGAAGGTTTGGCATTTTGATGTAGAACAGAGAAAAAAATACAGATTCCAGTACCTTGTAATTTTTGTCCATATTTGCAGGAAGAATGCAATATTTCACCTGAGGCAAGCTCTAAAATTATGCTTTCCCCTGTTTGGCAAGGCCCCACTGAGAAGAGGAGCCACTTCAGCAAAATATTATTTGCTGCGTTCCTTAACATCTCCAATGAAGCATTTGATTGTAAAGTGAAACCAATCCATCCTTTCAAATTTAGTTCTTAATACTTATTTGGCACATCTGACCTCCTAAGGGGGCCCAGTACCCTCACTGCTGTCTGACCAAGGAACAGCACTGGAGTGAGCTGTGAAAGCAGCTTCTTGCCTCCATCTTCTCCTCAGGAAATGTTGCCAATTGCAAACACTGGTGTGTTTTCGTATGTTTAGACTGCTTTGAGGCAAAAAATGGTTGCAGATTCGAAGTGCAGTTTTTAAAAATATGCTACTGTTCAGGTAAATTCAGCATTCTTATGGTTGCTAAGAGCCTGTATCAAAATGCTGTTCCATCGTGATGCAGAATGGCTGGTGTTGGATAGCTTTCGTGTTATGTATCCTGTATATTACAAAGATTTGCTTGAAGCTTAGGACTTAACAAGCATAACACAGAAGGACTTTTGTACAAAGCTTGAAGAGTTAGTCCTGGGCCTTTGGCCAGGAATAAAGAATGCTTGCCCTTGTGCCATTTTGTCCTGTGCTGCTCCGGTTCTGGCAGCAGTTCTGCTTCAGTGTAATTGTTGGCACTGGAGCTCAGCTGAACCTTGAATGGCCCCTTCCTGCAAGCGAGCAGGGGAGCAGAGGTCCGAGACGGCATCAGAACTCCGTATTGATCGGCTCTAACAGAGGACTCTATTATGAGACCTCTTCATATCAGAGCCAAGCAAATTGACTACAGTGATAAAGTAGTGAAGCACTAAAAAAAGCCGTAAAGAGTGTGAAGTAATTTTTCAGTTTTTCCATAGCTAATGGAAAGGCTAAAAGAATACAAGAACAAACAGCTCCTTCTGGGACAGTAACTGTTTTGGCTGTCTATCTGCAGTTGTTGTTGATCTCTCCTTCCTATCTGTGCTAAGTAGTAGTTCTCCAGCTCGGCTGGACCAGACACAGAGCATAGTCACAGCTTTAAGTGATAAAGTGTTTTTAATTGTTTGCAAAGGCTTGCTTACTCTTATTTATTCTGCTTACTGTTCTTTAAAAAAAACAACTTTCCCATTTCATTGAGGCAGATTTGGAAGTCAAACCAGAAACTTCAGACTCTACTACGATGGAAAACACTTTGTTGGGGAGAAACGTTTTGAGTCCATCCATGACCTGGTGACAGATGGATTGATCACTCTTTATATTGAAACGAAGGCAGCTGAATACATTTCCAAGATGACAATTAATCCAATTTATGAACACGTAGGATATACAACCTTAAACAGAGAGCCAGCACACAAAAAGCATATGCCAACCCTGAGAGATGAACATGATGGCAAAGAGTCTACAGGAGAGGATGAGGTAGCAGAAAAGAGGGTAAGCAATTGTTAACCCATGCTTTTTTTTCTGTTAGACTTCTTATTTTGTACTTTTAACCTTTCCCCTCTACTATAAGTACTAAAGGTCTCAGCAGCTACTTAGTCTACATAGTTATTTCCAGTGTTGCATTAGCAGTAATATTTAAACTGGTTATAGAGTTTTGTAATGGTAATTTTTGCACATCGCAAATGTTCATGATTTGGAGGTTAGTTATTTGTCATTGTGATTCTTCAGGTGTTTTTATAGTTATGGATGTTACCATTAAGCCACTTCTTTATTTCAAATGGACAAAGAATATTTAATCTTAAAATTGTTTACAGTATATAAGACAATTGCATTTTATTTCTTAATATATTCAGCTTTCCCCAAACAAATGCATTCCATAATCTATTCAGCAGTCTGCATATAATGACAGTAAAGTTGTCCACATTATAAATAAGACTGTTCATTAAGTTGATAAAATGTTAAAACATTTCACTTGGCTAAGTTCAGCCTGTCAGAAGCTGACAGAGCTATTTTTGGCTTCAGCCAGACTTTACAAAGAGGGATTGCTCTCTTCAGAGAGTTGCAGTATCAGCTGAGAAGTAATTGCATCCTGGATTATAAAAGAAAAACGAAGAAGAAAGAAATCTGAGAACCAGTGAACATAAAAATATTAAAGAAGATTGGGAATGTACTGGGCAGACAAAGCAGCTGCCTGAAATTTTATTTGTGTTTCAGAGACCGAACATAAAAGGAAACCATAATGTAAATTCTGTTGTATTAAATGAAATATTTTGTTTATTGAAAATCTGACAAATGAAAGTATTTTTAAAGCCATTTTTACATGCCTGTAGGTCTTAATGCATGTATAATAGTCTGATATGTTTCCCTATTTCACAAACTTCAGAATGATATACATTAGGACTATCTAATACACTTATAGTGTGTGGAAGATATGCTAACCTTAGTTGGGATCTTTTATCTCTCCAATCAGAAATATGTGATTTTAGTTTTTGTGGAAGTGGAGGAAAGGTCTGACTGACAGTTTCCAACATACATGACTTTTACAGTGAAACTAAGCTTCATATAGAGTCCACAGAGAGAGAGGCTCATAGCTTTGGTCCTTCAAATCCTCCTTCAGCAGAATCTGTCATTCTGAAGTGAATTTGCTGAGAGATGAAGCACCCAACTTAGCTTAAAGTATGAATCTTCCCTGTTATCAGATCATTTTGACAAAAGAAATACTGCTGGGATATTGAAGCTAGCTGACCACATTTTATATCCAATTTCTTGCCTGTTAGGTACCAGTAGTAGAGGGGTGAGTTATCACTTACAGTTCCTGACAGCCGCTGCTTCCACCGTGCTGTTTCAAAAGGATTTTTTTGCATATTATCATAGACAGTTTATTATAATGCAAAGCCTGGGTAAGAATCTTCTCTAAGTCTTCTGGAAGTCACCCCTTTGGGTTTCTTTGGTAAAATTAACTCTTAGAATTTAGAACCTTTCAAGTGACAGCAGAACTCAAGTTCTGTTACACTTTTTAGATTGATAAAAGTGTTCATAGTAAAGGGATTTCAATGATTAGTATTGAAGCATGCTGGTTTTTTTCCATGGATTACATTGCGTTATGTCACTCAACAACAAGGTATACATACTGTTTTGAAACATTTTTCATTAAATAGCTGAAGGACTATTGAATATTTCTCAAAGACTGAAATTTTATGTGAAAAACCTTTAGACATGTTAGACACATAATCTCAGCTTCCCACTCTCTTCACCTGGAACTTACAAGTGACTAAAGGGGTTTCAGCCACAAAACAGTTCAACAGTAGTGGTGTTTTCAGTCCTGAAGCCCAAGTTTTAATACTCTTCTTTATTTTATCTTGGAACTTTATTGATGTGAACACACTGAGGCACACAGACATCACAGGATAATTAAACGTGGAGATTTCCATTTACTTTTAGAGTAATTTTCCGGTTGGGATTTCTATCTGTGGCTGCATGGGATCACTACAGTGTGGTGTTTCTCACCGTGGAGTGGCACAGAGGTGACATCTTGCCTGTCTTTGCACCTCTCAGGGTTTTGGTGGGAAGATGGCACAGATTTTCCTGCATGTCACTTCACCCGGCAAATCTCCAAGGAGAGTGAGGCATTCAGCCCCACGACCAACACCTGATCCCACTAGCAACCTCAGCATTTGGAATAAGCAGCCATTTATAAATAGGTCAAGTAGTTTTTCTTTCTTTTTGGTGCCAGGGGTGGCAGGTTGATTCCTGTTGTCCAATACGAAGAGAAGGTCATTGAATTGCAATGAACCAAAAAAAATTGTTCGGAGTTCAACATGATAAAAATATTGTTTTATGAGCTGAGCAACAAGATCTGTGTGTCCATTAGCTCCATGGTGAGGATGAAAATTTCCTCTGTGTACAGCATTTGGCAACTAGTACATCTTTTATCAGTTTTGTAATGTAGTCACATGGCTTCTCCCTGCGCTCTATGCTTTTTCCTCTGTAAAGAGAGAAAAATAAGTCTTGTTCTATAACGTACGTGATCATCCTGAGCCAAAATGTTCACAGATTTGCAGACTCTGAGGCTGTTCAGATATGAATCTAAATTTTGTGCCTGTGACTGTTGCCCAATCATGTGTGGGTGGTGTATGGAATATAAGTCCTTCAGAGGAAGGGAAGAAGAGACACAAAAACACAGTCAGAGCCTGTGGAACAGCTGGTGGGAATGGAGTCTCACTTTCTGCCATGGAAACTGGGCAGCTAAAGAACACACCCCAAGCCTGAGAATGAAATATTAAAGGGCACTCACCCAGTCTTCAGTTTGGTATGGGGTATAGCAGGGAATGCTGCATTTTGTGTTAGATGCCTCCCAGCAGGCACTTGTAATAGTTTATTTGTTTCCTGCTCTTTTCTGTAATTAATGTATGGTAGAAAAATTCAGTATGTGTTGGGTGACACTTTTCATTTGCAATATATTAAAAATGAGCCCTAGTAAAGGGGAAAGATTTAAAGACCATAAGAGATGAAAAGTCGAAACTTATGCAGTTGTTAGATAAGGATTGTAAGACACAGATTGCAATACTCCTGAGTCGTGCAAGAGACCATATTGTGGAATGATTTAAGATGGAATTTTTAATGGGAAAAGCATGAGAATATAATCCACTGCACAGCATGTGCTTCACTGATTATAAGAAGGAATGTCATGTAAAAGTATATGTTAAAAGTTAAAATTTCTGGTTAATGATTTAATGCTTTTCATAACCTATGAAGGAATTACAAAATAGTCAAGAGATAACTGGAGGAGGAGAGACTGAAAACAGGAGAGTGCTTGTCCTATTCAGATGTCCCACGTAGACATTTTAGCTGATGCATTAAAAAGGTGATGCTGGTTCCCAAAACAGTCTGTAAATTGTTCACAACTCAATTGTGGAGCCATCGTGGTCTGTGTGTTGAGAGGGCTAAGAATGATTAAAAAGAGGGTTTCCCATGTGGATTTAATCTGTATGACCTAGAGTGGAAGTGGAAATAATGCCCAGTATCATAAGATTTAGTATTCCTCCTGTGCTTTGAATACTAATGGGTCTCTGAACATTCTCTACTCTCAAAGGCAGTTATGGCCTTAGAGCAGATGACTTGATTCAGTTAAACACCTCATAAAAATGGCAGCTCTTGGAAATTAGTAAATATCTAAAACACGTATCAAAGTCCTTCTTTAAAGCCCTGCAAAACAATTTTTTCATTTTGACATGTTTTGGATTTCTTTATAATATGTATAATCCGTAAGAAGTTGTATGAGTGACTGATTTAAGATTTAGTATTTGTTATGAAAAAATTAAATCATTGGTTGTGAGTTATCCTGTCTTTCAAAATGAAATGCTGGGGTAAATGTTAGGATAGCAACTGAATCATATCTATTCATGTTTACTTTGGTGGTGTGCTATTTCTTCAAGAACTTTAGTGGCTGCAAATCAATTAATGACCCCTTCTCAACTGTTCTACATTCCATTCAATTCCTATAGATGGAAAGACTTGAGAGAACACTTGTGGCAGTAGTCACCCAACTAAAGCAATTTTCTTTTTCTGTTTTCAATTACCTTAGTTGGTGATACCATTTTTTCCTCTATAGTGAAGAAGGCTGATTTTCTGCAAATCTGTGCAAGGAGATCTGAAAATGTAAATCTGTATAATTTTAGTAGGAAACATGCTTTTACACCTGTCTCCAAAGCCAAAGTTAAGTGTGATCTGTGTACATTTTTAATGATTTCCTAACAGACTCCACATACAAAATCCAGGGTGATACTTCCAGGTGTTTGCAGAGGGGCCAGTCTTACCTTCCAACTTCAAACTGACACTTATATTTTATTTAATGACACTACTACTTTTCTACTTTTGCTCTCAGTCAAATCTGTTAGTAAGATCTGCTTAAACCTTTCCTTCACCACAGCTTATTTTATCTTCAGTGGCAGCACATGAGAAGCTGTAGCCAAGGAAGTTGCAGTAGCTGTCATGGAAATACAGGCACCTTTATTGAGGTCTGTGATAGAGGAAGACAGCTTTGACTGGCGCTGCTTGGTGCCCATTAATGCCAATTCTGGAACTGATAGGGGCTAAAAAAAGAGATCTGGTCTTAATAATCAGGAGCAAAGTGTGCTTTGAGAGCTGAAGCGATCTTCATCCTGGAAGTTGTTTGAAATATTTCCATTTACTTGACTTAACTTAAAAGATGGGTGTATAATGTATACAACACCTAAACAAGCCATAGCTGTACCAAGGTAATGATGAAGCAATAATGTTTTTAGAAGTGCAACTAATGAATGTTTACCTTAAAGTACATTTAAAGATGCAGGATACTGAGCACTGAAGAATCCCATGGGTTAACTTGAGGAGATTGTCAACTCTTTTCTCACAAATGTTCCTTTCCAGTCCCTGCGCGGGTGTCCATGACAATCACTCTGTAACTTTAATGTAATTTATAAATAAAACATAACTCTGTGGAAGGCAGAAACTTCTATTTATTTCTTCTGGGTTTAGCCCATCTTTCAGCAGAGACTTCAAAGCACAGACAATTTTGTCAATTCTGAGAAAGTTCTTAGCAGGATGAAAGACAAGCCTACTTTTTAGGTAGCTGCTCCAGCATATCAGCAACATCTTGCTCAGAAGAGATTGCCCCAGCCTCATTCTTCCTCATCTTCCCTTTCTGTGCATTAAGCACAGCACGTAGTATTTATGTTGGTGGGGAACCAGTGTCATGTATGGTATTCTGTATGGCACCTGCAGTCCAAACTAGGACTGCAAATGGTTACAATATATTTTTACAAATATATATGGTTTTAACTTAACCCTGTGTTTATTAATACCCAGGAAAGGAGAGTTAAGTGCATGTTGCCCAGTGTAAAGACATCAGCACAAAGAAAATTATTTCTGCAAATTACAGTCCTTTTTCTACTTATAATCACCAAGAGTAGCCCAAGCCCTTATTTGTGCTCATCATGGCAGTAAAATTGATTCACTGAAATCAACTGATTTCAATTTAAGGTTCAGAGCTTCCAAATGAAGCATGTACTTTGCTAATTTAAACCCCAGGTCACACACAGAATATCTAGTTTACTCTTATCAGTATCTTATGCTTATAAAAGATAAATTAGGAAGCAAAACTTGTTTTTTTTAAGGGAATCTAACTGGACCTGTAGTGTTAAACTGTGTCCCATAGTTCTCCTGTTTCTCCCAGTTCAAATTCTTTCTTCTTCTGCTGGTGCCAGCTCTGGTTCGTGCTCAGCCGTGCTCAGTTAATTTGTGCAGGTTCCAAATGGTCTCCTGGCGGATTCCAGTGAGCCCTGCAGGACTTGCCTGCCTGTCTGTGTGTGTGTCTGCACCTCCAGAGCACATTAATGTAGTGCTTACACCAAAATGTGGGGGCTTAACATGAATTTAAAGCTGTGTGCTTGTGTTGCCGATTGCATGTTGCTGATACAGTATTACAAGGGTCAGAATAAATAAGGTTTCACAGCCTGCAGGCAGTGAGGAGTGCCTTAGGTCAGCCTGCATTTCAAGCAGACTGCACCTCCCATTGCTATGCTACTCCTGTAGAGGTGTTCCCTTCCTTGTGAAGGTAAACACAGCTGAGGATCAGCATCCTGCTTCAGCCTTTTGTCATGGGTACAAGTCACTTCACTGCTTGCTGAGATGGCCTTTCAAGTTACTTTCTGCTTTTTCAGCTAAGTATGGCTTTTTTATGATCTGACATGTGAGATGTGTATACAAAGATACAGTCTTCAGAAAGTTTGGTGTCAAATTCTACTGAGACAGGCAGCTGCCATGTGAAATCGAGTGGGGCTAGTCTTTCAGACTCACACATCAGACCCTTAGCAGAAGTGTGGTGAGTAATTACCCTCAGCATATGCCCTGTGCCTGATTGAGCCTTTGTAAGATGAATAGTGTGCAGAACTGTTAAAAAGGCTGTAAAGCAGTACAGTTACTGTGCAATTAATTCTAAAGTATAATGCTTGTGTTGTTACTGATAAAATGAAACCATTAGCAGTGAATAAACTGTTACTTTTTTCCTGTGTTTCTCAGTGTTGAGTCAGTGTGAAGCTTTCACCTCAGTTCTTTTCAGGGTTTCTAATGCTTGGTGGTTTGGATCTGGCTACATTTTTAATGCCCTTCAAAAAGTATTGTACAGCCCTAGCCTCTTTTACATGTACTGGCAGAAATCCCCTTCTTTTGTAACTGGGATAGACTAGTGCAAAAGGACACACAGGGAAGGAGGGAGGGAGGACTCTTCCTTTGCTCTTGAAGAGCCAAAGAGGATGGCTTTCTTTAGGCACTCTTCAGGGTGAGAAAGAGTTTTCCCACCCTAGTGGACCTTAGTGGTTGGGACAGAAATACAGAGGTCCAGCTCAGCTCCGCATGAGCAATGAGTCTGCTGTTGACCTGCCCTATGGGCCTTACACCTGAGGCTTCCAAAAAGTCTAGGTACCACCTACAGGTACAGTGGGGAAGCCACATAGACACATATAAGTAAATTAAAATCTTCTTTCCCCCTTTTTTAAAAAAATACAAACACCTGTGTCTACTTTGACTTTTTATGCCTTCCCATAACTGAAAATCCATGCAGTGGCCACAGAAGGGAAAAGGTGGGTCACTCTCTGGGCAACCTCTAAAGCAGGTGTGTGGTTCTGATTTACTGCCTTTGCAAAGGGCTTTCTGGATGGTGAGGGACTGTGGTGGGTTGCTAGTTGGCTGATCTCTCGTTTGTTGTTCTCATTCCTTAGCTGTGTGAGTTTGGGGTCTTATTTTTTTTAACTCCTCCTCCCATCTGGCATCTCCTAATTATTTTCTATTAGTAATCACTTCTACAGGAAACAGCCTGGACTGTTGAATTAAGAGCCCTATAAAAGGATAATTTAGTTATTTACAAGTTTCTTACCTTACTTAAACTTTATAACGTGACACTGTATAGCTGGTGATAATCACCTTGGGCTGTGATTGTGTCCAATCTCATAAACTGGACAGGGTCAGGTCTGGTCACTCCTAGAACGTGAGAGGCTCAAGGAGAAGCTGGGGCAGTGCAGTTGGTAGCACCTCTGGCTGTGAACTTATATCTGAAATATCTTGCATTTTATGCCTTCTGCAGCTCTGTGCAGCCAGTTCAAACCTGTGCTAGGAGTCTGAGTACCAGGGATTTTCTCCACGTACCTCTCTCTTTATTCAGATAAACTCCTTTCTCTCCTTACTGTTTGTTGTGTGTGTGTGTCTAGATGAGAGCAGGGAAAGCATTTTACATTGGTCACTGTTTACATGCTTCCAGGTATAAATACATGTCTTTTGGCTTCTGTACAGAGATGGAAAGGATGTGGAGCTGTGGTGGTCTGATGTCACCCCCACCAGAATGTTAGAGAATGCACTGATAGGCAGGCGCATCTGCTCCACTAATAATTGCCCATTCTTAAGTGGGGAGCAAATGCTTAAGGCCCATGGTGAGTGAAATGCTTGCTTTAGAGGTGGTAGCAGAAAGAGAAGTAGTTAGGTATGCCTAAAACAAGTATTAGACTGTGAAAGAAAAGAAGAACAACATTTTTCCTGTGGTTAATGCCACAGAAGCTGATCTGTTCTGGTCCTTGTTTCTTTCTTTTTAATCTTTCACAGGAAAAAAGATATTTTCAGCTAAAACTTCTCATGCTTAATTTTAGTCTCTAGCTGAATGTTTTCTGACTGAACAAAGTAAGGAGAGCAGTTTTATTACTAAGCTCAACAAACTACTTGCTCCTATTATTTCAAACCTGTCACACTTGTCATCAGCAAAGACAGCAACTCTTGACAGTTTTGCAAAGTCTTCCTTTGATCATTAACTTTTAGAATGTTAAACTTTTCCATATTTAACCTTTCTTCTGAACGGCATCAGCAGTTAGAAACAGTGTTGCTTCCGGCATTTAATGTTCCTACAGTCCTAATGTTTCAGTAAGGTAAGAATCACCACACTGAAAATTCTGGTTCTCAGTTGTTGCTGTCGTCTTCATCATGTTAATATTGATATTCCTCAATTCCAACTTTGATACAATTTCCAAAATAAGTAAAAGATGATATGTTTTTAATAGTGAAGTTCACATTATAATGCACTTCAATTATATTGCTGTGTAGTGGAGATTATTATTTCATTTTCTTAGAGCTTAAGCAGTTAGAAATAAGTTGCCTAAGGAACCTTAGAGCTCGTATCACAGAGTATAATGTCCTCTATTAAGCCTTAGTCATATGTGTATGTGATTTAATAAATATTTTCATGTTTTCCAATTTGTGAATTAGATTAGTAGCACTTAGAGGCAAGCAGCTTTTACCCTTCCTGAGAGGGAATGAAGGAATTCTGTGAAAATATGAAAAGGCTCTGTTCCAAATTTCCATTTTGCATGTAATGGAAATCTTAAAAAAAATTTTACATTTTAAAAGCTCTGTGTTTTATATCATGTGTCAAATAGTTTATTGATAGAAGATTTCTGATGATTTTACATTGCTGGAAAAGTCTTGAAGCCATTTCCCAAAGTTAATATGATAGTGAATTACATTTGCATTCAGGCATTTCTGTGAATTGGATGATGATTAGAGTAGCAGTATGTTTAATGCAAGTACACAAAAATTGCAGAAACTATTCTGTGTTGTTATGTTTCTCAGAATTTCAAGTGCTCAGGCCCTTAAGTGACAGCTTCTCATTCCCTCCAGCTTCCATCCAAATCCTTGCTAGCACTGGTCACAACTGGTGCTTGGGAGCTTCCTCTGCCACACTGCAGTTCTCAAGGCAGACTCACTGCTCAGTAAGCTGATCGTGCTGAGAGCTTACTGGACAATTTCTTATGGACCTGATGGGTTAATTCTCTTGGGCTGTTTTTATTATTGAAAATTCACACAACTTCAGTGTTAGAAATCTTATAAGCAGTGTCATTTTAAAGTGCTAGTTGATGGTGGCAGTACAAATGAAAAATTGCCCTGTAAGGTAAGATGAAAAGCATGTTAAGAAAGAAGGAAGAAGTTGTGCTGGTTTAACATTCTGTTCATTTCCACTGAACTTAAGTAATGCAAATATACCCTAAACTTAGTATTTTAACTTTGATGTGACCTGTACTCAAAACAAAAGCTGTTGGTCAAAGACCACATACATCTGAAATCCCAGGTGTAGACAGGGACCTGGGACTAGTGTATTTCAACTGAAAATAGAGATCAACTAAACATTATGTTGTAAGAAACCACAGGCTTGCTGGGGGAGAAAAATAAAAACCCCTAGAGTCTCTCCTGTGTAACAGAGGTTGTATGATCTGTCCACATGGCAGTGCTTCTCCTTTGAAAGATAAATATTCTTATAGCCAAGATTTATGATGGGGAGTTACATTGCCAGCCCCATTTTGAATCATTCCAAATCATTCAATTTTCAAATCAAGTGGTTATTTAAATTTGTTTCAAAGATGCTGTGTTTGACCGTTTGAGATGATGATTTCTTGAGTGCCTGTCTCAAGAATTTTTAAGAGTCATAGCTTTCTGTAGGGAAATGGGATGTTTACTGCCCTTATAGGAAAAATTTTCCTGACAGAAGCATTTTAAAATGTTAATTAGGAAACTTAGAGGGAATAAATAGGAAAGATGAACCATATGTGTAAAAGGAGAGAAGAGAAAATTCAAACACTGGTCAACAGAAGTGAAATGATCCTTTTCTGAGAATGTGCAGGGATTAGAAGACTATATGGGTGGAAATATACTGATAATTTGTTAATAATTGATAATGTGACTTTGGGAGCAGACTAACAATGCTGCCAATTCCACTCTGGTTTTATTCATTACAGGTTTCAAAGCAGTCTTGATTTAAATAGAGGTTTATGCAAGGAAATGGGAGTCCACATGAGACTCATCTGAAGGATGATCAGCCCATCTGATTCTCCAAGTGTGCCTAATTGCACTGTATAAAATGAACAGATCCTGACCCACGGTGCAGCTATACCCATGGACACACATGGACCTACAAAAAATGGTAATCAGGGTCCCTGAGGAGTGTTGGTGAGCACTGGGGGTTACCCCATTGTTTAATTTTTCTGCAGTGAGGTGGTCCATAAGGTTTTCACCATTATAAATTCTGCAAACACATTGCATATAGCCATTTGACAACTCTAGTATTTCTTCAGGTTAAACATTGTTTTCACCTTGACTCATCGGTTCAAATCAAATGGTAATTCAGGAAGGATTAGGAGACTTTGCATTCTTACTCTTATTTATGCTAAATAAGTATGATTATGGACTGAAAGTATGATTAAAAAAGAAACTGTGACAGCACATGTACCATAGCAACACAGCTTATTCAGGAAGAAGTGGATGAATTCAAAATAGAGGCTGTGCCAAAGGAGCAGGTGTAGTCTGAAATACAAAGAGTGTTTAGAAATTAATGAGCTGCAGTTTTCAATTATAACATACATTGAATTAGTCTAAATTGAATTACCATGTAGAACGAAAATAGGCTAATATTAGATGCATTAGACTGCCAGTCAAGACTAATGTGAAATTAATATTATACATCAGGTAAGAAAATATTGATGAGACATAAAAAGAAATTTCCATACCATTTCCCCAAGTTATACCAGTAGCCAAAACTCCTATTCCAAAAGGAAAAAAAAAAATTAAAAACCTAATAAATGTATGAATAGAAAGACCTTGTGGATTACATGATTTTTATTATCCCTAAGTGTATACATTTTCAGATACAAGAAGATAACAAAGGTCGATTATAGAAACTGCTTTTATCTATAAGATTCTTAAATGGATATTATAAAGGAAATGAAACATTTATTTCCTCATCAAAGGGTATGGTTAAACTTCTCTTTCACTTTTATCTTTCCTTTTATTTGAGGAAATTCTTATAACAGTATGGGTCAGATGAGGAATAAAACCACCAGTCCCTTGTGGTTTCAAACGATTAGTCTTAACAGCCTGTTTTCTCTTACAATACTTTAATTTAGTATATCAGTAATAAAGAGCATTTGCCAAAAGAGGAGCATTCATGCAGCTGCCAATTTGCATTTCATTTTAACTGCTATCACTCCTATAGAGCACATGGCATTTATAAATTACTTCTAAGGTCTTTTTAGAGTACAGCCTGCCTTGACATGTCATGAGTCAAGAGGCTTTTGCTGGAATGACCCTTCACTGCAGTGAACATCACTTGAGCCTCGGTCACAGCAGCTCAGCTCCCTGCAGACCAGCAGGGAGACATATCCCAGACAAAGAGATGGGAAGAAAAGGCAGTGCTCTCAGCTGAAATAGGAAATGCTGACTCAATGAGAGCAAGATGGAGAACTTGCTGAGGAGCAGTGTCTGTGTTGCTGTCCAGGGGGAGGGTTGTTCCCCTGGGCAGAGCTCCTTGTTCCATCAGCTCCTCTTCCTGAAGGCCTTGTAGCTGCAAGAGAGATCTCTCTAGCTCCAGTTTAGCAATGTGTCATGGCGTAATAATTAACTTTTAAACTATGTGAGTCCTCCCAGTCTCTCTGCTTCTGCCTTGCCCAGGGAGAGGAGCACCTGACCAAGGTATATGCATTAACTCACTGTTTAGCATACCACCTCCATGGCCCAGGCTCTTGGCAGGAGGGGAGAAAGCTAGGATGGACCAAAACCAAAACTGTGAAGGATGAAGGGTAGATGGGAAGGACAGAAAGCAAAATTGTAAAGGATAGTCTTTGTCTGGAGGATTTACTGGAGAGCAATTCCAGTGTTTAATGATGCTTCTCTTCTTTTTCACAAGTTGTCTTGAATGATTTACCTGGGGAACAGTGATGCTGCCAGGCCCCTGAGGCAGGGAGGTGGTGCCTTCTGTCCTCTACCAGTTCTTAGTCTCCTTCTGTACTTTTCCAGGTCTGGTTTGGGTTGGCCCCCTTTTAATGCAGTCTGTTTTCAGGCAGAAGAATAGGACTCTGGTAAGAAGCTACTACGAAGTTGATGCCTCAGCTTAAACTCATAGTCATGGGAACCTCTTTCCTCACCACAGTCAGAGTTAGGAGCTCATTTCTTAGCTTTTTGGGTAGCTTTTATCATGGTGTTTGATTGGCATCTCCTGCCTCAGTGTCACACAGCTTGGTGGCAGCTCTCCTTTTGTAAAGCAGTCACGTCCTGCCTCTCGCAAGCAGGCTGGTAGTATCTGCCATTAGGGAAAGGGCTGGAGCAGTGGGTTATTGGCAGCTGGGGCCATGGTGACATCTTGCACTGGTGTCTGTAGGGAAGAGCCCTGTGGCTCCTGCTTGTCCTGGGTTGAGGGCAGGACTGCGCTTCTTCATCCACAGTGCAACTCTGTATGTATATACTCACATAGCACTATTTATGTTGCATAAAGAAACTTGTAGCTGTAGCTTATACATAATATATATAGCTTATATATATTATAGCTCACCAATAATGGTGAGCACCATTATTGATTGCAACATCACACCCCTACCTGTGCACACCCCTACCATGTGCCCACATACACCCTTGTAGTGGGATTTGTACCTGTGGAGTGTGGAGGAAACCCCTGGAATTACCTGTACATGGCAGGCCAGTTGCTGACCTCCCTGAAAGCACAGTCACTTGATATTAGCAAAGTTCTCCAGAACCAGACCAAAAGCAGGACTTCTTCCTGAAGGTACTGAGACATTTTTATTTTATTTTTGCCATGTTTAGATCCATAGTTATATACCAAAATGTATCCCCCCCACCCAGGAAAAGAGTGGGTTGTATTTGCCACTGGAAAGTGCCTTGCTTTTGTGCCACTATCCAGAACAGTAAATGTTTATTGGTTTTGCCTTGCCAGTAACTGAAAGAGAGGATTAGCCAAATGGGTGGTTTTTGCTGCTGCACAGGTTTGGAATTGGCATTCCAAAGGCCCATGTAAGTAACTGCCAGGAGCAAATCTACAGCCTGTCACTAGGAACAAAATAAACCCAGATCCCAATCAGCTGCAGTGACCAGTAGGTTTTAGGAGTAAAGCTACAGAAAAGCTTTTCTCTCGGCTTTTCTGAAGATCTTTCTGCATTTTTATGAGTTTGCTCTGCATGGTAAACACACCACTGGGAACAGTCTTCCCAAATAATGCCAATACACTTTAATTGTATTGCACAATATAGTACTGAAGGAACTCACTTTTGATGCGGTAATTTCAGGTAGTAATATCAGGCAACATTTTTTCCATAATTTAAACTTTGGATTTGATTATTTAATCAATTAATTAATTTTATTTAACAGCCTTACTTTAAGTCAAGCCAACATTTTGGCTGAATTTGTTTGATTACATTTTCAATTAAACATTTTTTTTAAACTTTCTTTTAAAATTCTAGGTATAAAAATGTTCATTACCAGCTATGGAAATCATATACGCTTTTAGCAAAAACATAAATACCCATTTTTTTTTAGATTTTAGATTTTGCTATAAGTAGTTCATCGGAGGGGGTGGGGAAGGTCTGATTGAATTGGAAGTCAGTCCATTTGGAATATATTGTTATAAAAGCCAGAACTTTTTTCTCAGGAGTAAAATTTCATCATTTAACCATGACTTAAACCCAACTCCTTGTGGGTAACTGAAAGTGGGGCTCTGTGTTGCCTGAGGATTCCATTCTGCTGGAGCCCTGTGGGAGCCTGAAGGTGTCCATGTGCCAGGTAAATGTGGCTGTGTTGGAATGCCAGCAAGAGAATTGGCTGAGACTGTGTGATGGTCCTTCCCACCCACCTTCTGAGATGTCAGGCTGAACTTCTGTTTTAATAGCATTCCTACCCTCTGCTCATACCATGTGGGCAGAGGCTATGCCTGGTATTAGCATTCTGCAAGTGAAGAAAATTCACTGAAAGCAGATTATCACCACTTTTAAATGAAAAGTAAAATTTTGGGTTCCTCTTTCCCCTTAAGAACAATCCTATGAAAGATATGACTGGGAAAGTTATATTTAGCTTGGAACAAACTTTCACTAAGAGCGGCACTGAGGAAATTTGGCTCAGTTTCACAATCCAAGTGATTAGCTTTTGAAAATCATGTACTGAGGCCATAAAATAGGCTCATAAAGTGTTCATACAAGCAAGGATTTTCTGAGCATATGCATTTGGCTAAGTTAGCTATACAGTGAAATAGAATACTGCAAAATGTACAGTGGTTCACTGCATAGTAAACCAAATCTCTTGATACGTGTTTCTTGATACATGTACAATAGGGCATCATATTTGACATTTTTTAGAAATGCATGCAATATAACTGCTGGTTATTATTAAAATACAGGGAAGGGATCATATTATATATAAATTCTGAAACAATAAAGGCATATTTAGTCATAACAACATGAAAATACCATTTGAGAATGAAAAGCCTGCAGTGTGTTACACATGCATTCTGAAGAAAACATGATAATGTGTTTGAGAGTGGAGCCAGGTGCTCAGAAAACTAAACATTCCATTGTATTGGAAATGTACGTGGGCTTCAGGATCGAATGATCAATTCTAATCTGGTTAGTCTAGGACCTGTGATCTTAACCTGACTTGAATTTTCTGTTTTGGTTTGGGTTTGGTTTTGGTTTTTTGCTTCCTGAAGTAATTCCACTTTATTACTCAACAAATGGGAATGCATTGATTTCCCTTTTTAGAAAGATAATTTGTACGATGTCGACTGAACTCTGTGACTGGATTAAACTTACATAATGTGCCTTTCAGAGAGTGACTAATTGGAATTTACTGCAAGTCGCAGATGACTTTTAAATCAATTCTGTGAAGGCTTCATAATAAGACTTACTGATTGGGAGATTAGTACCAGAAAATACGCATACATTATCCAGCTAACACTGAGAGCAAATAGGGCTCCAGAGAACAGCTGTTCCTCCTGCACCCTGAAAGACTGCTCCAGGGACAAGTAAGGAAAGTGGAGTCCCAGTAGGACCTAGACTGAACCACTCTTACAGCTGAGGTTTTATAACAAATGGGAACATTTGAAATAGCACATTATAGTCTTTCCTTTTTTTTTTTTTTCCCCTTCAGTCCATATGTATGATGTAGAACCCCTAAACAGATGTCATGGTTTAAAGTCTGTTTGTTGCTGGGTTTGGCTTTTCAGTGCTTAAATCACTGAAATGTACAGGACTGAGGCTGCTCTGGTTGCATGCTCTGCTGAGAAGTTGCTCAGCTGCTGGTTCCAGTTATTCCATTTTCAGTTCACCTCAACCCTGTGAAATCATGTCCTGAAATTCAATCTAAGAATGACAGCTTTGCAGTTTCCTTCCTCATGGAGTCTGCATATTGCTCCCTGCACGTGCAATTGTGATTGCAAATGTTTGTCACACACAATTACTAAAAAAAAATTAAATTAAATCGTAGGAAAGTGGAAAGAAAATTTTCACATCTTTTTAATCCAGTATGGAGCAGACAATATCTTCAGGCAGAGCAAGTTATAAAGATAATTTGCTGGAAAATGAAAGCCTCTGGAGAGGAGACTTGGCTGGCAGGTGGGAGTACAGGAGCCACTGGTGGAGAGCAGGCATTGAATCAAAAGCCAGCCAAAGGTGTAAGAAGAGGAGTAGGACCTGCAGGCTAGAGGCAATAGAGACAGCACAGGGGGCCTGGAGCAGAAGAGTGTCTTGGGAGTGGATAGCTTCCTGCAGGATTTGAGTTAAGCCTCAAGTCCCTGTGACTTCACTTGTTTGCTCTCAGGGATGACTCATCTCTGCAGTGACTAGGGCTGCCTGAGGACAGTGGCTTGCTCTCTCTCACTTCATTATCTCACATACTGAAAAGTTAAAGATCTGGACCTGCCTGATGACCCAAACTGTTGTCAGGAAGGTGTGTACAACAGAAATGTCATTCTTCAGTTTGGTTTTTGAAAGCATTTGGTCTGTGTAAAGCATTACTTTGCAAAGGCAAACACCCAATGTTAGGCAGTTTACACGTTATAAAATTGTGTCATCTGAAAGCAGTTGTATAAATTTGAATTTTTCAGTTGCTAGCTTTATGGCTTTAACTTTCTTTCAAACTGTGTTTCTGGTGTACGCTACTGTAGAGCATGTAGCCAGGAGAATGGCTGTAAGGGTAGGTGGTGAGCCCAGTACTCCTGTATTTGTAAACAGCAGAAAATGCTTGCGCTGAACAACAGGAGGCTGATTTATGTGAAACCGATAAGCAGCCTCTGTTAGAGTACTGAAACACAAAGCAGTGTTAAAATTAAAATTCATAATCGTATAACTACTTTCCAGATGATAACGCATTTTTATAATTACAACCATGAGATAGGACCTTTCCCAGTTGGGTAGTTTTGCTTACCTTTTTATTGGCATTCTTAGATTTGATTTTCCAGGATCCAGGATCTGTTTCTACTAGCATGACTCTAAAGTGCCATTGAAAATAACTCAGTTCTTCAGAATTAGGAAAAGAGAAGCTGACAATTAAGGACTAAGTGTGCCAAAAAACAGATATGTGCTCTACTAGCAATTGAAAGGGAGATTCAGCCTGCTTTACTTTGCTTCTTAGGTGGAATTACACAATGTAATAAGAGTAGATTCTGATAGTAAATTTATTGTTGAAAATCACTGCCTTATTTATTTCCAACAAATTCTGTTTTCAAAGAATTAATTTCCAATATGAAGTTTTGGTGATACATTTTTTCCCTTAAAAAAAGAAGGAATTTTGGGTTGCAGAGAAAAGTGTAATGAATTGCTTTTAGAATTCATTACTTATTCCCTGAGCCTGTTGTCACTCAAAGTTGTTTGGAGAGGATGACTCCTCTGGGGCAGGTGTAGGTCCACCTGTTCCATGAGGACTTTCACCTGATGTAGTTCTTGGGAATTAAACCATGAAGTGACTTGAGCTAGAAGGAACGGAAAGAATGAGCACAAAAGCCTGCCTGCTTCGTCCTCCCCTAAGTCCATGGTATTTTCACACTTTGTGTAGATGAAGTGGTCAGTTTTTGTCATCTCTTACTCGTCTTCTCAGTTTTCTTGATCTCCTATTGCCATGGAGTGTTAATACGATTGCAAGGATGGACAGAAAAATGCTAGAGGAACATTCATCTGCAGCAGAAAGGAGTGGTTAAAAGCAAGACAGGTAGATTGACGTAGTCAATGGAAAAGTATTTCTTGATAGGATGGATCAAGCAGCCTCCTACCTGTATGGAGATCAGGAATTGAGTCAGACCCCTGTATGAGCCATTAGTGCCTGACAGCATCCTCCCAAATAATCTGTAGCCAGTGTTTCAATTACTAGTTCTATTGCAGATTAGTGTTTAGTGAAGCACCAGCCTTGATCCTTAATCTCTGCACCATGACCTTATGCTGAAAGCCATCAGATCTTTAAAACCTGTCAGGAAGGTACGGGTGGCCACCCAAGAGAATGGAAGGGGGGCTCCCAGAGAGCACTATTCTCAGCTCTATTGGCAGGACTGAGCTAAACTGGAACACTGTGATCCAGCTGCAAAGCACATACCAATTCCACCCAGAAGCTTGTGACAAACTGTGCTTGTCGGTTTCTGACTCAGGAGAGATAAAAATACCTCTGCTGCAGCAGGGAGAGCGGTTGCAGTGCGGCAGCCTGTGCAGAGGAGGGAGGGCTGCACGCCGGCTGTCTGCACAGGCGGGCGCTGCAAGGAAAGGTGCCCTGGCACCCTACATCTCGGCAGGGTGGTCATCCCCACGGTGTGAAGCTTGGCTGTAGTCAGATCAAGGGTCCGTTTTTGCTGTCTCTGACAAAAACTGCTCACAAATGCTTGGAGAGCACCAGAGGCGAGGGGCAGAGTGGCCGTCGTGGTGACCCTCCCTCCCGCCTTCAGCGCTCGGCTGGAGGGAGCCGCTTGAGCTGGGCTGCCCTGGTGGGCAGCTCCGGGTGGATGTGCCACAGTCTGCCCTGCTCCTTGTGAGCCCCTCGGTTCTGGCTCCTGTGGCAGTTAAGTTCGAGGCTGGAACGGCTGTGTGAAATAGTTTGTGTGAGAGCTGGCCAGGAGCAGACTGCCCTGTGCATGCTTCATCCTCGGTTGCATCCGTCCAAACTCCAGGTTTCGGTCCAGTGGGAGCCTGTGGTCATTCACCTTCTTTAGGATCTCTGCAGATTGCTAAAGAGAGGCGGCACCAGCAGTTCGGGGTTCAGGTCTTTGCTGGATGGAGAGCTGCAGTGAACTTGGGGTGACATTTGTGTTCACATCCCTACAAGATGTGAGATTGGTGAGCGTGTTTTCACAGGAAAAGCACTGAAAAACGTAATTTTAAGGGAAGAGTGGTGCCCATCAGAGGTCACATTTCCCGCTTCTGGCCGTACCTCCTGGTGCACGGGCCATGTCAGATGGGGGGTCGGGGAGAGCCGCCTCCCCTGAGGCTGCTGGTCGCGGTTCACGCCGCGGGTGCCTCTCCCGGGGGGGCCGGGCCGGGCCGGGCGGGGCGGGGCGGGGCGGGGCCGCTCCGCCCGCCTCCCCGGGGCTCCATTGGCTGCGGCCGCCCCGGGGCGGGGCCGCTCCGCTCGGCGCGGGGCCGCGGCGGGCAGCGGGCGGGAGCAGGGCGCGAGGCGTGCGCGTCCCCGCGCCCCCCGAGCCGGCCGCCGCCGATGGAGGGAGCGGCCGCGGGCTGCGCGTCCCCGCCGCCGGCTGCCGCCCGCCCCCGGCCCGCAGGCCGCCCGCCGGCAGCGCCGATCCCCGCGCCCCTCCGAGCCCGCGCCCTCCATGGCCGCGCCGCCCGCCCCAGCAGCCTAGGCTGCGGCATGGTCCGCGCCGCCCCGCCAGCCCGAGTGTGACACAGCCGGGCGCGGGCGGGCCGCCGCCTCCACCGCAGCATGCCGGCCAGGGAGCCCTGGGCAGCGCACCGAGCCGGCGGCAGCGCCGGGCACCGCGCCGGGCACGAGGGCCGGCAGCGCGATCTGCTGCTCGCAGCCTTGGGCATGAAACTGGGCGCTCGCAAGGCGTCTGTGACAATCTGGCAACCTCTTAAACTCTTTGCTTATTCGCAGTTGACGTCGCTCGTCCGAAGAGCAACTCTGAAGGAAAATGAACATGTTCCAAAATACGAGAAGGTTCATAATTTCAAGGTAAGACGTTTTCCTACCTAATTTCTTTTTCAGGCGCGGGGACTTCGGCTCGTGTTTTGAAATGGGTCTGGTATTGCAAGGAAATCATAAGTATGCACACTGTGACTTTCTAGGAACTTAAAAGCTGCAAGTAAACCTCATTGCCGGTTAAATCAATTAGGCACGTTTAGAACATACGGCGGAGAAACTGGGATTTTGTTGTTGGCTGCTTGTGTGCACGCATTTGTTTCGATAATATTTGTCGTATCTAGTTATCTCTTTTCTTTAGAATTGATTTATGCTGAGAGAGATGCTAAAGGTGAGAAAAACAACAAAGTTTTCTTTCAACTCGAATGTAGTCCAGCTTTACTTTCAATGCCAAAAAAGCTCTTAGATCTATCGTTAGATGATTAAATTGATCTTATCTCAGTTTGTTGATGGTAAACAGCTTTGTAGGTAAGAAATGTGTTCTGCTGCATCTGGATTGAGCAGATGGTCTGCATTTCCCTTAGTTTCTGGCTTTTCTCCTGTGTCAATGAATTGAGTGTTGAATCCAGCGAGGCTTATACCATGAGGACATGCTGGCATCGGCAACTACCTTGTGTTTTAATAAAATTTACTTAGTCTTCTATATAGCTTCTAGTTACTGTTTTAATTACTTTAAATAACCGATGTTCTGGCGGGAGAGATACATATCAGTACAACACATTTGTGTTTTGTGTGTGTCTGTAATAGGTGTCCAGTAAGGACTCAGTACTGTAACCTTTTGGTGGTCAAATATATTTGATGATAGGCAGTCTTAATTTTAAGACTGCATAAATTGATGTTTTACTGGATTCCTGTAGATGACAGTACAAACTTCATATATATAATTTGAAGGCCAAGTGTTGTCTTTAATGTAAAAAAAAAACCAAACCAACCATAAAAACCTACTTTTATTCTTTTAAGAGAAGTGCAGATTGTTAATTTAATACAGGCATCTGGTGATAAAAGCATCTGTTAAATGTCTCCTGTTTTCATTTTTGATTTCCACCACATACACACGTCGGAATGTGGGAAAGTCCTCATGCATGCACGTTTATTAATTTACCTATCCTCCATCTGATTTTATTTAAACCACCTTCTAGCTTTTGAGTGCAGATAATCACCAAAAGTGGAAACTTTATATGCTCAGGATGTTTTGTTTCATTTGAGTTCTTCCATTAAGCAGGAATTTGAAAACCATGTACAAAATGGTATGTAAGAAGTGTTTAATATGAATGCTTGGCATAACATAATTGTGCTGGCTGACAGTTCAATGCAGAGCATTTTTTCACAGGCTCCTGAGGTGTCCTAAATATCTGCAACGTCTTGCAATTTTCATTTGTTCCTTAGAGTTTGAAGATAATTCTTGCAGATGCCAGCAGATTGTGATTTTCCATATACTACAGTGTATGTAGTACAATAAGTATTTCATTTTTCACATCTGTGTTCCCTAGTTGCTTTTCTTTAACAGCCTGAAACACATCTGTTTTCAAAATAATCTGATAACCTGATTTTCATTCATTTGGGTTTGTTTATTTCTTTTTCTTCTATAAACTCCTTATGGAAAGTTTCAGAGCTGTGAGTTTTCCAGTCATTTCCAAAAACAGACTGTATGTCTGCTCCAAGGTCATAGCCGTGGCACAAACCTTCCACACAGATTGTTTTCTTTATAATAGTTGTACTGTAGTTCCTTTATACATACTGTTGCCAGAAAAATATACCTTGAGAAGTAAGTCTATTCTCAGGTCAGTGGAATGGAGTCACCTTTCACACATGATTTTTGCTATAAAAGATTAGAAGAGGACAAGCGCCTTACAGGGTGTGCTGCAACCAACCTTCCCACAGAAGGAAAGCTGCTGGCATTCATGAACTCTAAATGTGGGCACGCTCCCATTAGAATAAAAAGTAAAAACATAAGCTCTTAGCAAGTACTATATTATAGCTCTAAAATGAACGGCCATCGTTAGCTCACGTGCTTTTCTCCTTTATAATTTCCTTGCATCTGTCAAATTTTTTTCCTCACATGTATAGATGTCATCATTTAAAATGTCTGTGTGAATCTCCGAGGTTGCCTGCCAAGTAGCAAATCTGCCACCCATGTGGGGAGGAAGGAAATGTCAGGTCCAGGGTCTTCAACCTAGACTTTTGAAGCAAACCAAGAAAAAACAACTCAGAAATTAAATAAATTTATCTAGTTCAGCTAATCAACAATGACTGCTGTCCCCGGGGGCTTCACAGCAAACCAGGAGGGTGTCCGCTGCTTTGTACCTCTGCAGCTAATCCGCTTTTTGTGCTGCAGGCACGAGGCACCAGATAGGGGCCCCTAACCCTCTCCCAGCAGCTTCTTTGATCAGTCACATCACTGCTTACAGAAACAGAGGAGTCTCAGAAATCCTTTTATACTGGAAATGCTGCAGCATCCTAGCAGAGAGGGGAGAAATGGAGAACCGCAAGTGCACAGCAAGCAGTGATGTTTTCTTGGAGAAGGGAAGGTGACAGCAGCAGCCACTCCAGAGGCAGGCTGGTGTCAGCAAACATCCCAGAGACTTGACCACAGGCTAGGGCACCTCAGTTCTCTCTGCTCCCCTGCACCTCCTGACTCTGTGGGGCACGTAGGTGAGGACACAGGTTTGAACACTCAGATTCTGTTGCCTGCAGCAAAGCTCAGGCAGAGGAACACGGTGGCAGAGGAGCAGTGTAGTGAACCATCATTACAGGAATGCAGTGCCTAGGGAAGGAAGGGGTGAACATGAAAGCTGCCTTTAATAATCAAGAGGTCTCCTGAATAAATCCATTAACCTATGTATTGCTCCAAGGGTTGTTTGAAAGAAGAATGTAAAGACAGTTTTACTAAGAGTGCTGACATGGCAGGGTTTTTGAGAGGATTTGATCTTATTTAAGTCTCCTGGAATGTGAGTTGTCTTCTGCCTCAAGGGAGCAGGCTGGGTAGCCAGGGTGACAGGGAGCTCTGCAAGCAAAGGTGGTCAGTAATGATCTCCTGCTCTAATGTTCTCCTGGCTGGGGAAGTCTAGTCTCTTATGAGCACATCTCAAATGCAAATACAGAGTGCCTGAATTCTCTAAAGAAAGGGATGATGATTTATAAATGTCAGTTCTGAATGAGTTTTAAATGTTTGTCCTGATGAAGGGATGAAAACTAGGTGTGAAAAGTATTCTACTTTTAAGCATATTTTTGCCTTTTCCAATTTATTAAAAAAATAAAATTAATATTTCTGTGTTTTTCTCTATAAATCTAATATAAAATACACATTTTCTAATAATTCAAATATATCGTATTAAAGAGGCTTACATTGTTTGATACAGCATTTTATTTAGCTCTAATTGAATAATGGAATTTGATGTGTAACTTGATTGGAGCTATCTTTTTGCATATTTGGATTACTTTTGCATTCCCTCCATCTACTGTGCTTTTCTGAAATCCAGCACACTGAATGAGATCTCTTGTAAAATGAATCATTAGACCAAATGAGGACAGGCACTTCACCATCCTCAAAATTTCAACTCCACCTTTTCTCACAGAAAAGCTTTTCCTTTCTTTCAATTCACTTGCCTATTATGGGGAGTAAATCTCCCCACGGTCTGTGGTACAGACATAGCGATATGGTGTGTGTGTGATGGATATCAAGCTCATTCTTCTACCCAGTGCAGGTGAACAAGAGCATCTTCTGTTTGGAAGCTTTGGGAGACCTGTGCTCTTTGAAGTGCTGACAAGGAGCATAGCTGAAGGCAGTGGGGTTATTTTCTTGCCAAAAGAATTTAATCGTAGGGGAAGGTTCTGTAGCAGAAGAGTTACAAAGTTCTGTAACTTCATAGAAGTGGACAGAATAGATTCTGTCATTCCCATAAATTTATTCTACCCCTGGATCCTACCAATAAGAATGCTTTTTACTGTCCCTTACCATTCTCATAGTTGCTTATATTGTCCCCAAAAAGCAATAACTGTGATAGCTTGTAAATTAAAATAAAATCTCTTAGCCAGCTGATATTTAATCTATTCAATAAGTTTAAGGGTAGGAAGCAGCTGGGCACTTCTGGGCAGGCGGATGAAGGAGGAGCTTAAGGCAATAGAGGAACTGCAGATCTGAGGGGAAAAGGGGCCTGTGGCAAGGTGCCATGTGGATGGAAAATGAGAGGAGGACCAGGGGAAGCTCTGGGTTGGAAGGTGTGTAGTGGGCTCTAACCCAAGAGACTTAGCAGGGTAATCAGAGCTGTGTTTTCTCCATCTTCTCTCTCTGGTGAGACAGTTTATTAGGGTAGTGAATGCACAGGATTCCCTTTGCTCAGTCCTCTGCACTTTCCCACTCTTCATCTCCTCATCTCGCCATTTCTGCTCTACATCCCATAGTTTTTTGCTGATAAAAAAGGTACATCTAATGAGGTACCTTCTGCCCTGAGTCCACCCTATCTGACATGAAATATCTTCTGCATCTCCTCACCACCTGGTGCTGTGCTTTAGACTTGGGCACTGACCTCACTCCTTCGCCTGCTGTTTGCATGGTGCTGGGGAAAGAGATAAAACTATGCTTGAAAAATGTTCATGATGAGGGCAGTTGTGGAAGAGGAGCTGAGATTTATGGGATGATACCTTAAAACAAAGAGGAAGGTGAAAATCTGAGATTAACAGCAAGAAATCTCCTGGGTTGTGAAATTTATTAGTCAGTGCAATAACCTCCTCATCACTTGGCAAATTTAAGATAAGCCTGGACAAAACACCTTAAAGGTCTTCACTCCCCTCCAGCTTCTGTGACTCATGGGCCCTGGGGAGGTTTTAGCTCCCTTGGCTCGCTACAGGCATTCCTTCAGACATCCCTGGCTCCTGCTGACTTGAGCCAGCAGAGCACCCTGCAGGTGTTTTCTTACTGCCGATAGTCCAAGGCACAAACCCACTCTTCTGCCTAGATTAGTGCCATGGTGCTTCACTGAGGCAAGGTGTCTGTGCCTGTCTGGGCTGGACTGGAATCTGTGCTTCCATGCATCATTTTCCCCAGGATATTGTCTTGTTTCTCTCTTGCACTTCACTAAATAGATCTATCTCCAGAAGACTTCTTTTTTGTTATCTCTTTGTGCAGTGCTGGGTACTCTCGTGGTGTTTCCTAGTCGCTATCTGAGGAGTGCTGAGGGCACAGTCAATTAATTGCAATGAATAACAGTTGCAAGGCTGCTTGCTAAATCAGTCAGCGTGAGCAACATAATTCCCTTTCAGGCCAACACTTCTTCCAGAGAGATGTTTTTCCATGGTTGCTTAAACTGACTCAGCCAAGATGCTGATGAGCCTTGTTTGTTGAGGTTCTTCATCCCCCTCTTCAGCTGAAGCAATATCCTGGCTTTCTCTTTGAGGATGACCCACTTGAAAGGCCAAATGGGGAGCTCCGGAGCAGAGACAACATGCCTTTCCAGAAGTAACTGGAGGTGGAATATAACCTTAAATGTGCACAAGGAGTGAAGGCTCAGGTGAGGACCAGTCCCTGGAAAGACTTTGCTAGTATAGACAGACTCAAACATCATTGTAACAAAGAGACTGCTGATATTAACAAGTTCTTCTGCCAGTGAAATTTGTATCACATCTTGGAAACAAACCCACCTGGCCCTGGCCCAGATATTTTTTGGGGTAATTGCATTTGTGCTGGGTGCTTTGCTAGTGTAAGAAGTCATAGTAAATCACTTCCCTGCCACATCTTATCCTAGAGAACTTCTCAGTAGAGCCATGCCTAAACACTGGGAAACTAGGAGATGAAAAATGCAGAAGGGCTGCAAAAAGGCCAGCAACTATAACCAACTCTGACTATATTAAGCAGAGCCATTTTTCTGTGACTTCTGACATGAACTCATTTCTATTTCTGACGTTCTGAAAACTGGGGCAGATGCCGATTTGGGGTAAATTTATCTAGTTCCACTGAAAAGAGGATGCTGGATTTTTTTTATTGGGAACAGAACTGGCACTGGACAGTTTTTGAAATATCTTTAATTGAGCCACTGCACTAATATGAATATTCAGAGAGAGAGCTGGGTGCCTCTAGCATAGTTCCTGGGGAGAGTCAGTGTGTGTTCCCACAGATAAGAAAACTTCAGGAAATTTAATGTTTCTATTAGACTCCTAGGACTCAAGGGGAAAAAATGGTTCAAAGGCAGGGAAAATACCTGGAGAACATAACTGGAAAAAAACTTCCACAGAGCTTCTGAGGAGACCTCATCAGCTTTGTGTTGATTCATGTGAAACTCATAGTTACATCGTAAGACAGTTCAATCCAGAAAAGCTTTTAGGCATTGATGGATTATAGTCTCCTAGAGTATTTATTTAATGTTACTTGCACTTTTTTACTTTTTTGAGGAAAGGCTTTTCAGGGCTTTTCCAAAGCAGATTCCAAATACCACAATATTACTTAAATCTTTCTAGTTTCCTAGTGCTAGTCTCTAAATTCAGGCTTTGCCACTGTTAAAAAAAAATATAAGAGAGAGAAAGCCTTTTTTCTAAATCCTTAATTGATTTAGGCTGTAATTTCTTCCCCCACACTTTTATTAGTCTCCAAGTGTGGATACTATGAGTTTGCCTTGCACACAGCCTGAAGCCAGACCGGCACATTTCTCTGGTAAGGTTTGGAAGCGCTTCTCTTGGGGGGGACTGGGACTTTGCCTCTAGAAGCTTCTAGTGCAAACAGAACAACAGCTTTTCCTCCAAATTAGCCTTAGGATCATTTAGGAGTCTCTCAAGGGTTTATATTCTATACACATAAGGTACGTGTGTATATACAATTTTAATTCTACAGATTTTATTCAATTTTCACCCCTAGTTTCAGAATTTTTTTGTATGGAGGCATGTATCAAGTAAGTTGGACCTGGAATAAAATGCAGAATGTTCCTGTTTCCAGGTACCAATTTAAAGAAAATCTGCTATTCCATCCTGAAAGGAAGGTGGCCATTTTCACTCAATTTACAAGCAAAAAAGCCAACAACCTGCAATTCTCATTTTTCGCTTCAGCTCTTGTAGAGCACAAGCTAACCTCAATTTCCAGTTGCTCCTATCTCTGCTGACACAGGCAGTGCAAACCAGAGAGTAAACAAGATCTGACAGCGCTTCTGGCTCCAAGTGGGTGAGGACATGGAGGGAGGTTGTCCTGCTCCACATTCTCCGTGCCCCCACTGGCGACAACAATGCTATTTATACCCCACGCTCTGGGCAAGGCAGCACACTGACAGCATCTCTCCTCTCCAGAGCCGCTGCACAAAGTCATTGGGGAGGTCCCAGGCTGGCTCCCCGTGGTTAACACCAGCTGGGCTAAGCAGAGTCAGCTGTGGGTCTGGAGAAGGTTTGTTCCACTGTTCTCAGTTACCTTCATTTTTGTTACACCTTCACATAAAAGCAGTTATCTTGCAGATACTGCTCTGCCTTGTGGGTTGTCATGGCAGTCTTCTTGCTTCTCAGGTTACTTTTCAGCAGCAATATTTTCCTCACAGGAGAATTACCATGTGCTGGAATATTTGAAGTGCTTTGAGACCCTTGTTTTAGAGGCACTATCTAATCATCACAATATATACAAGGATAAACTGAAGCATTGCCCAGACTGATGGTTGAGTTTCTCACTTGTATCTCTTCTGTACTCTTCACGTCCAGGCAATCTCTGTCGGGACCAGGGATGGATGAAAAGGTCATGCCTATTGGATGCCAGCATGGGTGTGTTCAGTGCCTGATAAAATCAACTGTGACAGGGAAAACAGACGTTAATAATACAGGCTGAGTACATTGTTTTAATTGAGATTTACAATGTCTCCCATATTCAATTAAAAGCTTGGTAAAGCCCCAATAGGCAGAATTCAGCTGATGGAATTGTAAATTGGTTAGGACCACTGAGCTGACAGTCTCCATCATCCTTGGGAATTTGTTTGAAGGACAGTATAGCCAGCAGACCTGAACCTCTGGAGTACCATGTGGTGCAGATGCTGTGTGCCGCATGTTCAGTCCCTGGTGGACTTGGTCTCCTCTCTGAGCACTGACGAGGCTTCTGCCTAAAGTGCAAGGCTCTGCTAGCCCAAGAGTATAGATCAGCAGTATTTTTTCCTATCCTTTTTCAAGGTGATGTATCCCATCCCACAACAGATGGTAATGCCTGGATTTCCCAGACCCCATTACTCTGACCAGCAGTTCGTTGTGGAGGGCTGTGGAGAGGCTCTGTACAAAGCAGAGTCTGATGAAAAGAGTTCAGTGAGACCGTGGCAGCAGCCTCTCAACAAAGGAAGCCTTTTTTGTTATACAGTCCCAAACACTTCTGTTTTATGTGTTCAGTGTTAGTTTTCTATAACCATAGTTTTTCAAATCCAGCCCTGCTTTCTGCCCATCAGTGGCTTTGCTAAAGCTCTTTTGATTCACCATCTTCCCTCATGTTTGCACAGCATCTCACTGGTATATTCTCATTCTCTTCCTCCCTGCGTTGACAAGTGAGAAAATATAAGTCTCCCAGTTAAGAATACAAATTATCTGCTGGCTCATTCCTGGTCTTCAGGTAGCAATCAGGGGTAGCTGAATAACTGCCTTGGAAAAACCAAAAGTATAAAAAACAAGTGAGTAACAAGATGCATGGGTAACTAACTTCAACAGTGACCTTTTTAGAGCCTGAGAAATAATGGGGAGAGATCTGCTTGAGGACTTCACAGCTTTTCTTATAATCTGCTGTCAGCACTACGTCATTTTTTATTTGATTCTCCTAAAATTTTGTCTTTTCTAAAAAAAATTTAATTAAATGCAAAACAAAAATAAGTGAAATTTTCTAACACTCAGAGTTGTTAATCACAAGAATTAAGTTATTTTTCTTCATGTCTAAGAAAATACCTTTTAAGCCTGAGCAAGAACTTCTCCTATATCGTTCATGGTAATTTAATGTTTATTATGCCTTGTTGATAGTTCAGGAGAGTTCAAAATAGAAATGCCTAGGGTGTAAACCTAACATGACGCTCTCCTCTTACCTCAGACTTGCAGGACAGCTTAGTAATAGTACTTTATATTGTTTCTGAAGCAGATATTTTCCTTTAAAATTCTCTAGACTTTTATTTTAAATTTATTTTCTTCTCCCAGAATTTTACAAATAAAGATTAAACCCAACTTAATTTGGTCTTTCACACACTCATTTTCCAGATTCTTTTAAAAAATTACTCCCATTTGGAAAGAGAGAAAAGAAGATTTTTGGGTGGGAGTGAGAATGGAAGGGTTGGGAGATGTAAAGCCACAGTTGGCAATCCTGCTCTCTCACATTTTATAAGACAGTAAAATCTGCATATGGCAGATGCTCTTTTTTACAAGGGGAAAGAAACCCCTTGTAATTGAAGTCAGGATCTCTGGGACTCTGCTGGGTGTGTTTTTAGAAATTTTTCTGGAAAGCATCTTTTAGTTTTGAAAACAGAGAAGTTGCTTGGCAGGTTTTTAGAATGGAGAATTAAATACAAAAATAAGAATGCTGTATTAAACAGTGTCGTGATAAATGCAGTATTGTTTGCAGATGCTGGCTCTTGAACTAGCAAAGGGATGCTAAGACCTTTTAGCTGCCAGACCCCACCCATCCTCTAACTAAGATTAGAGGCTGTTCTGAGCTACCTCAGAAGACTAATTTTTCAGTATTTTCTGGCATCACTCGCTGTTTCTGATTTAATTCCCAGAGAGGATGTGTATTCAGACCAGTGCAGGGTTAGGAGTCCGATACCACTCTGCAGAAGTGGGAGTATTGATGCTCTGGCACCGCTGAGCTCTGGGGAAAGAGCACTGCTGATGAATCCCCAGGAACAGAGGCTTCAGAGCTGATCTTGTCCTGCTGTGTTCACCAGGGCTGGAAGGACATTGTGGCCTTTGGGCCTCCTGTTTAATATTGCCAGAGAACCTCCCATTCCTGTTTAATATTGCTAGAGAACCTCCCATCTCATATAAAGGATGAACCAAGGCAGAGAGAGCATCATGGGACATGGGAAAACCTACCCTCACCTTTTAATCTGTTTTGAGGTTCCAATCAGAATAATGGATTAGAAATAGTAATTTGGATGGGGCAGCATAAAGCAGAGCAGGCTCTGGGTAAATCCAGCTGATGATATGGAAAGGCATTTCAGTATTTGGATGAAGCCTGGCTGCATGGGGTGAGACAGCAGTGCTAATGCTGCTGAGGCAGGGGTTCTGAAGGGCAGAGGCAGTCCTGGTGTTGGGAAGGGTGACAGCACATGCAGTGTTGGGAGGGAAGAGGAGAGTCCACCTTGTCCTTGTCGGTTTTAGGCTGATGATGAGTCACGTAAACTCTTCTGAGGAGCAGGCTGAGAGCCAGGGTGATATCAGGGGAAGTAGAATATAGGTGAATCATACTTACTACATGTAAGAAACTGAACTCATTAAAAGAGTTCATAATACTAAAAATGGAGACAAAAGGTTGGAGCGGCAGATTTGGGATGTGCTAGACCCTGCAGAAGAGTTTCTAAGGAGAATCAGGAGGAGATGGAAACATGCAGACCATGGTGGGGGAGCAAGATGCCAAGAAGGAAGAATGTTCACTGATAAACAGCCAGTTAGATATCAGACATCTGAGGTTTAGAGAGGTTTTCAGCACTGGGGATGGGTCTGGAGAAGCCAAGCTGGGACTCCAGCACCTAAGGACAGCATTAGAAATGCTTCAGCGAAAAGCACATTCGGTGATTTGATGTTTGATGAATTGAAATCAGCAACCACAGAGAGACAAAGTAGGATAGTATAATTCTTTTTATTTAGAAAGAGCTAATAATGTGTCAGTTGGCATTTTAAGGAACAAAACAAAATTCCCTTCCTTTGTGTAGAGATACTAAAACCAAAAAACTTAGGAAATTGAAAAATATTGTGAAAAGAAATTCTTTATTGTCCAGACTTTTGAAATGTCAATTTTGTTTCAATTTTCTTTGACAGGATTTTTGAGAAATATTTTAGAGAAGTATGTTTCAGGGGGAATTTGACCCAAAAAAAAAAAGATTGTGACTGAAATGATACCTTTTTTCCCCTGAAAATGTTCTGTTAGTCCTGCAGGCATTAAAGCACAATGCTTTGCTTGAGGATACTAGAATGTTCTTGTTCTGGGAAGGGAACACTGCCAAAAACCTGGATAAAAACCACCAGGCCGAGGAAGAAAGTCAAAAAGGATGTGGGTAGTGCAGGTGGGTAACGGACTGAATGGTGTGGAAAATCTCTTTGTGGTGAGAGGAAAAAAGAAGATGGAGAGTACAGCTGCTGAAAATCTTGTCATGGTTTGCTTTGTGGAAGTCGGACAGAGCTGCAGGGAGAAGAGGCCTCGTGGAGCACATCTCACCTTCTGGAGGTGGGTGGGATGGGTGGGGACCAGCAGGGCTGGGGACAGCCAGGGCTGGGGACAGGCAGCCTGGGCTCTCTCTGGACCAGGCAGTCAGGGGCCTCACTTGGCACAGATGTGCATGTGAATTACTTGGTGAATTCAGGAGTAACTTTGAAGACTCTCAGCAATCCCACTGCTGCTCCAAGGGCACCAAAAGCCCAGAAGGCTGCAGACCTTCCTTTGGCCAAAACTGAACTGTGGTCTGAATTGCAGGTGCTGCTCTATGTTGTCACTTGTGGGGGTGTCAGCTGGATCCAGCTGCCTCTTACATCAATGGTGTGGGGGACTTTTTCCACCTCAGTCAGGCTACTTTGCCTTTCAGTGTTCACAGCCAGAGCTGTGTGCAGATGTCAGGAACAAACATTTCCTCCAGCTTCCCTGTCCTGCTCCACACTGCTCCGGCTGGGCACTGCACACAAGTGAGGTTACTGCCTGCTCCCATACCCACTCGGTAACTCTGAGGTACCAAGTGACTTCAGCCTAAAGTATTTTTGCTGTATTTCACTGCAAATTTCATTTCTTTATGATCACCAGCTACTAATTTTATTTTCAGCCTGTCTATTCTAAGTAGCGGCTCAAAGCCTTTTACTCTGGCTAAGAAAGTAATGATTTTCTCTGTAAAGAATCCTGTGGTTTCCTACGGCAGGACCTTTATCAGAATAAAATCAGAAGCAGTTAATGGTGGCTGCAGGATTTGTAACAAGCATGTGAGCCAGGAATGAAAGCAGCTTTGGGGTTTTTTTTCTTTTTTAGCTTTGAATTTTTTCCTGATTCAGTGGATTCTTTTTTTTTCATTTTGGATTTTGGGTTTTCAATATGTAGCATTAGTCTGAAGAAAATTAATTTCCTATTGGAGTTATTCTAAACTGGAAAGTCTCTGGGTGAATTTACAGTATTTCTGTGTGGCACTGGTATTTTTGCCTGGCAGGACTCCTTCCATGTGAGGTGAAATCTTGCAGCCCCCTACCCATTCACACAGTGCCTAATGAAGGGGCAGCCATAGCAGAAGGCATTTGAAGTTGAAAAGTGAGCTCTTGGACAGTTACTGCAAAAGCTTTGCCTTGTAGCCACACTCCTGCCTAGACAGAGAGATGCCAAGAGGTGGGAGAAGGGCTGTGCCTGCTTCTCTGTGGAGCAGACCTCCACAGACGCAGTTCTGCTGCTTGGGATTGAAGGACTCCAGTTTTCCACATGTCTGCAAGAGTCATGCTTGTTAGATCTTTCTTCATTCCTTTCTTCCTTTTCTGCCACGATAAAGGGAAACTTCCAGAAGCTGCATGTGGAACCTTCGAAGAAGAGGAATTCTGCAGTGTTTACATGCATTGATACTCATGTCTGTGAAATGATTGGGTCATTTTCAGTAATTTTCCTTTCTGCTACTGTCTTCCAGGTGCACACGTTCAGGGGCCCGCACTGGTGTGAATACTGTGCCAACTTCATGTGGGGCCTCATTGCTCAGGGAGTAAAATGTGCAGGTAAGGTCATTCAGTGTTCTTTTCCAGTGTTGTCACTCTGTAATGTGCAGACTGCTCCTTGTTCAATGGAAGGAGGAGATGTATCCCCTCTGCTGCTGATGGTTTCAGGTCCGTGTTTCGGTGATTGACTGGAGTGATGCAGAGCACTCTCCTCAGAGACAATCATCATCATGAAGACATTTTCCCCCCCCACACACACCCCTTTTAGAATGGGGGAGAAAATAGACAGATGCATAGTTACCTTTGTTTCTTTTATACCATTCCATGTATTGGTAGGTGTTAGAAAGTCACTGGGGATCTTGATGTGCAAGGTGGGCATCAGCAAATTTCATGCTGCTTCTGTGAAACAGACATTCAGATTAATTTTATATATAAACCAGCTGACTCCCAGCATGCCATATAGACCCTAAATCATGTCTCCTACTTGCAAACTGAAAAGAAAGCAAGAAAAGGGATGATGAATAAGGGATGCCTACTGAAATGTTACATAAACATTCAGGTGCTGGTAGGAATGTATTACATGTATGGGTATCACTGCAGGCATTTCTCGGATAAAGCCTCTCCAAAGGAAAACAGTTTGACAATTTTATTGATAAGGTTCTTCTGAAAGGAAAGGAGAGTCAGTTTTCTTTCAAAGGCAAAGAAAAGGATCAAAGGGATCAAAATAGTTTGCTGTATTTAAAAAGTATTTTATGACATTCTAGCAAACCGTATTTATAAAAATGGTGCAAAGAGATGTTGATGTATGAAGACCTGCTTACGTTGCCCTGGAAACTGAATTTTCAAGCTAATTTAAGAAAATCTGCTCTGTCTAAAGCTTTCTGAAGTCTTGTCTCAAGCAAATAAGAAGGCTTTTTATCACAGAACTGCAAAATAATGTAATAGTTAAAATCATTTCTAGCCACATAGGATTGAAATATTTTTAAATTCTTCACCCATAACTATTTGAATGCAATATTTTGTTGTTACCATTAGAGTCTGCTCTGTCTAGGATGCATTAGAGAGTGCGGCTCTGTTTTAAGACATGGTTATGTAAAAATGGCGATTCCTTTCTCAGTATTTTCCTATTTTCCTTCTACTAAGAATACCGGATTGCAGCCATGTCTTCCACATGTGAGTGAAAGTTGTTAGTACTTTCTGCTGTTCTTGATTTTATACGGGGTGTACAGTGCTAGGACAGGAGGAGGAAGCTTGATTTTGGTTTTCTGATTAGAATGTTTTTGATGACACTTGAATCAATAAATGTGCCATCTTTATTCCTTGCCTTAGATTCCTCCATTTGGGCATTTAGGAGAGATATCAAGCATTTTTCAGGTCGATGTTAGGCAACTTTGATACTGAAAAACAATAAAAATAAGTAGTATGAAGGTTTGCAGTGCTGCATGGCACTGTGGAATTAATTCTGTTGCTTTTACATTTAAATCCAAAGCACTTATTATTTTGTACTGCCTTTTTTTTTAAACTGAAGTAGAGCTGATTTTCTGGATTTATGCAGATTTTTCTAAATTGTGGGTTTCCAAAAGCTTCCAAAATCTGGTTTTCTTTTCTCCTTATGAGGATGGTATTAAGTACTGCATGTTTCCATTCTCCTCCTTTCAGTGTAAGGAGCATATGTCTATTAGATGACTTCATAGGTTCAGAAACTATAATTAGGGCTTTCTGTCTTTTGTGAGGTTTCACGTCAGTGTTGGTAGCTTCCAGTAGTTTCTGTGACCTTACTGGTATTTTTAAATCCCATGTTGTACAGCCATGCTTGCTGAAGTGTCAGCAAGGATTGGGGTGGGGTGAGGTTGCAGCAGTGTCTGCCTGTTCCTGGTGCAGCCAGCCGAGCCAGAGGCTGCACAGATCTGGGCACTTCAGGGAAATGCTGGAGGTGCACGGACACAGAATGAGGGCCTGCATAGCCAGTGCCAATGTACTCATGCAGAGGAGCTCAGGCTTGAGTGGTGTGAGTTTGGCTGAATTTATGTGGTCTTACAGTGTTTTTTAAAAAAAAAAAAAAAAAAGAAATAATTTTGCTTCTGAATTGAGTCATTTTGATACAGAAACAATGAGGCACAGTAAACCAGGAGCCACACGAGGCCAGTGCTTTTCAGACTGGGTTTGTACTCAAAAAAAATTACAGCATTTAGCAGGATGCAGCCCACTTGAATTGAAGTGGGGTTCAATGCCACTTCAGGGAAATCCACAAAACCTGTTTGGTGGTCTGTATAATCATTTTATTGAAAATACCTATGAGCAAAATTGGATAGATCATATGTAATTTTATACTTGTTGAAGCATTTGCTTTTTATAGCAAACAGTTGCACATCTCAAGAGGACTCCATTTGCTTTACAGAAGTGATAAGTTTAACAAACGATAGAAATAGAAATGGATTACTGCATGGGCTACTATCAACCATTTTAAATTATATTCTGTGCAGAAGCACAAAAACATGCAAAAAGGGAAGTGTAGGACAGTCCAAGACCAGACAGCAAAGATAAATGTCACCCATTTCAGAAAGGAGGAAGAGCCAATGGAAAGAGGAGAGCATATTTCTAATGGCTGATAGTTTGTGTTACACAAAGTAAGCCAATCCTTTAAAAAATTATCAGCCAGAACTAAACATTCCTAAGAGTACACATGCCATAGCAACCAGCAAGGATGCCCTAGCAAATTCAACTGGAGTTGAGCTTTGTTTCAGTCCAGCACGGCTGAATGTGTGTCTCTCTGCCAAAAGACAGAATTGAGTGCGTTCAGGATCTTGTCAGGTGCAGTCCTGTATTACTAATTCCTGGAAGGTGAATTCACCCTAAATTATCCTTCTTTAGATTTTATGGGAGACAAAGAAGGAGGACTATGTCTTTTCCTTCCTTAAAGATGAGAGGTAAACATAGGCACTGCATTGGACACCTGATGGATGGTTGTTGGTTGAAATGAGATGTTGGGTGTTACCTGGACTGCAGAGGTTTGGGGATTAATACAAACCACCAAACAAGAGAAGAACTTCATTGTCTTCCAAAATTAGAACCTGGGGTGATGTCTGAGATTTGGATCCTGTAGGAAATTATTTGGTGGGTGTAGTATGTAGTCTGACTTCTGCTGAAGGTATCTAGCAAAACAGAAATAGTTTCTTTTTCCTTAAATGTCATTCTCTCAAATTTGGTCTTTATTTCATCAGCATCTTTAAAGACAGATTTGCTTCCTTAGAGGGAATCCTTATAATAAATATCTGCCCTACTGCCTCAGAGGGTCATACTTCCAACTTTTCCATCCAAGCCTTTAAAACTTCTGTGAGATGAAGACACATCTGTATGTGAGGAATCTGCCTCTTCTGGTGGCATGCTCCATCTCTAGCATGCTTTCCTTCAGGCTTCTGCCATAAGTAGAAATGACTTGGAAAAGCATTTGAAATTATAATGGCACCACTTTGTGTAAGCACTGAAGGTCAGCAGAAGTTAATGAAGATGTAAGATTTTACCCCAGATCAAAATCCAATGCGTGAACTTAGAGAAATGTATTCTTAGTTACATCCCTTCCATGTAAAGCTCTCCTGTGCTCACAGGGCTCATTCCTCTGCCCAGAATGTGTTCAGAAGAGAAACCATAACAATATTCAAAGAAAATGTGCACCAGGGAGTTCTTTTTATGAATGATACAAACACGTAACAGTCAGTAGCATTACCAGAATATGTAATTTGTGGGAACATGAATATGTTCCCACAAATATCAATAAGAATATGAATATGTAGGAACACAGAATAGTGTTGTCTCAGAGACTAGAGCATTGGTGATGATGTTTATGTCCTACCCAAGTGGACTAGCAGACTGGCAGATCAGTAGAATTGTCAAGCTGACACATGTATCCAGCCCATCAGAACCTCCAAGTCCTTCATCTGTACCCTTTTGCTTGTTGTTCTTAATAAGCAGTTTAATCTGAAGATTTTTTTTTTTTTTTAACAGGCTAGTTACAAAGCATTAATTAGCTTATCTTAAAGATAATTTTTTTATATATCCCTTGTATGCTTTCGGTGGTATTTTGGGCTGCTCCTAGTAACAGCAGGCAGCATGACCCTCTGAGGCTGTACACAAAGCACCATTTCTGCAGCCTTCATAGTTTTGCTTCAGGTTATCTCAGCCTGCTACACATGTAACATCTTTTGCTTTCCTTGGAGCAGGTAACCTCTCTGAAGAACTAATAGAAGTTAACTTGCAGCTGAACTCTCAGTGTGCAGATAACCAGCTGCCAGTGGCAGAGCCCAAGCAATATTGCTGCCAGCCCTGACCACAGTAAGATCTGGGAGTTCATTTTCAAAAGAGTTAAAGTACAGCCTCAAAGCAGGATTGTTTTGTGAATTACTGCTTGTGTTTAATTTCCCCATTTCATCCATATCCTTCTCCAGCAATTGAAATATGTACAGCTGCCCCATTTCCTTTGCTATTTGTTTTGCCTTGCCATGAAATCCTTTGTGTTGGACAGCCCTGTGTTGCTCCATTGGTGTGTAAGAATGAAGGAGAGCACAAAGGAGCCTGTCCATCCTCAGGCACTGATTGTACAGGCAGAGTGCTCATGCTTTCTGTGCCTGGAAAAACAGCTGATGCTCGTGTGACTAAAGTCAGCAAAGGGAAAGGCAAGGTGTTCTCATCACACTGCCCACTCTCAAAGTGTTTTGCATGGCTCACTCATGAAAAGCTTCCCTTCTGCCCACACTTGTGCCTTAAAAACACAACCAAGCTCCTTCTGTGATGAGCACCCAGATTTAGCTGGTTGTAGAATGCTGGGCACAGCCCAGTAAAGGCCCAAAGAGCAAAGCAAAGCTGCAGAGGGAAGGGGACTGGACAACAGCCCCTGCCCCTGCAGCAGGTGCTGATGCTGTTGGAGATGTGTGCTGCCTGACAAGCTGTTCCACCAGCTCGGGATCTGGTGGTGTTCCTGCAAGGAATGAGCTCTAGAATTTTGAAATTCTAATCAGACAGCAGAACCTTGCTTCAGAGCCGTTCCCAAGGGGAAGCTATTCTGGAGCTATATATTCTTGAAACTGTAAGTCCTAAAATCAGCTTTATCTCCAAGCCCACACAGACCTGGAAGCCTTGAGCAAGCCAGTGGCCCAGCCAGGGAGCTGTCGAGGAGGTAGGCAGGTGTCGTGGCAGGAAGCCTGGGGAGTTCTTGAACAAACTCAGTCTAATCTTTCAAAACTTCCATAAAATGAAGCTCTTGTCGCTAAGTGTTTTGGAGACACAAATGTAAGTATTCTTTTGATTTGAGATACGGGAATACTGGATGGTTTGATGGGCTTTTTTTCTTTTCATTTCAACAGCCCTGATTTTTCACTAGCATTAGGTAATTTTGTTGCCAAGTAACTAGCTGCCCTCTTGAAATTCCTGTCTTAAAATAATGTACCCTGTAGTGCATGATACAGTGGCGCAGATGTAAGTAGATTTTAGGGAGCAGAGTCATATGTTTGGAAGCAATTTTTGCCATGGGGCTGCTTAGTGAAGTGACTTAAGGCTCTGGTGGGACCAGGGTTGCTTCCAGATGTGCATTGCAGATGAACACACGCACGTATTTGAGGCACTGTGGCAGCTCCAGTGTGGCCACCCAAGTTGCAGCCACACAGCTGAGGAGGAAGAGGGCAGACCTTCATAGCACCCTGCTGGATTGTGCTTGGAAGTACGGAGTGCAGCACGTGGGGCCTCTGGAGGCTGCTACCTTCACTTGCCTGTTGGAACACACTGCATCCCACGAAACAGAGAACATTGCTGCCTCTGCTACAGAAAGAATGTTAAATTTTTAAACAAAAGCTATAAGCTCATGAGTGATGTATGAGAGCAAATGCCTTTCTAACCTATTCACCCTTTCAAGAAGGAACAATACCAGTACTTTGTGCTTGTGTAGAGCCCACTGTCTCCCTGTGTCAGCTCAGGTGTGAGGGTGTTGCCCTGTCTGGTAGGTGCTGCAGTGGACCAGCCCAAGGCAACACTCGCTGCCTGCACCGCAGCTCCATGCTTCCCACCCTCCTACACTTAGCACAAACCTCAGAAGAGTCTTTCAAAATTTCTTGCAGAGAATGTAAATCTACCCTTTAGCTCTTAAAGCTGCTCTTCAGAGTGATAGAATGCATCAATTTTGGGGGGGATAATTCGGACATGTAATTAGAGTGATGTATGTAGCACATGGTATCGTTCCGATGGAGCACGATCAGCAGCCGTGTTAGCCAGTAAATCATAAACCAAAGGAAGTCGGAAACTGACTGAAGCCAAATCAACAGTATAACAAAACATGACAGCTAAGTATATTTGTCTGCAAATATTTATAATGTGTGCTCATGGGGCAGTAGTAACGTACATCTATCTTTTGGCTCTGCTCATGCATTTAATATGAACATGTTATTTGTTCTCTTAGCCCAGTGGACTAACATCGGTATTAGCTACTTCTGTAACATTACTAAACCTTCTTCTATGCTTCACAGGAAGCTATTGTCAGGCTGGTTTTAAATTTATTACTTCTCATAGAAGTAATGTCACAGCCCATCTGAACTCCTAGATCAATATGTTCTTAAAGCCAGAGCAGCTTATCACCGACTTTCAAACCTGTCATGAGAATTACTTTCTGTGCACCCTCCTTAAATTTCCAAACTTCCTATAAACTCTTGAATTTATGACTGCATTGGTCTTGGTCCATGTGGTATATTTGAAAGGTGGCCACAGTTTGATGGCACTGTAAAAGGAATAATAAGAGTGACTTACAATTCTATTTCTGAGAAATCATCTCTGTGAGGTGAAACTGATTAACTGAAGTCAGCAGAAGTTTTACTATTGACCTGCAAGAGCTCATGACTGCATCTTTTACATCCTCTATTATTCTAGGATTTATCAGCAGATACAATGCTTTAGGGGGATTTCTCTGTAGCTCTTTACCAGACAGCCAGTAAGTGCGGCTGAATTTCTCTGAGAAATGGATAAGGCTCTGGCTTACTTTGGATCCAGAGTAAAACTGCTATTCTGGATTTATTTTGACATTAATGAAAAGTAAATAGACCCTCAGTTTGAAATTAAATTAATCCCCTTGGTCATAATGAACCCAGCCGAATTATGAAGCTCATGTGCAAACAAGGCAAGACTTTACCCCATGGTGGTATGTGGGGAGATTCAGGACTTGGCTTTCCTCTTCCTTCCTACTTGATTCTAAAATAATGGCTTTTAAAGCTTTCAAAGCATCTACAATGAGAACAGAGGACTTTATTTTTTTATTTAGTAGTATTCAGTTTGCAGTAAAATTCCTGTCTTTTAGTACTAACAAATAGTTGAGTACAGTTAAGTACAAAAGTGGGACATTGCCAGTGGAGAGGAGGACTGACCTCTTGCCATGGTGCTTTTTAACTTGGTGGAGTTAGCAAGACATCATCCTTAGTTATCAGCTGAACCAGAGATGAGTGAAGTGACTGAGACATGGATGTTCTACCTTTTATGAGGTATTGTCAGCTGGGGTTAGAGGCTCACTTGCTTCAGGAAGCACAGCACTGGTGAGTTTCAGGTTCTTCACTGGAAAAAAAATACCATTTCCTGATGCAAATTCACTGAAATCACCTTTATATATTTACTGATATGAAATTGCTAAAGTAAGATGGTTTAATGTGCTTACACAAGAGGCAAGAAGCCTTACTTATTACAAGGACACCACACAGCCCAATAATACTGAACATAAGGCTCACACGTTTTCTAAACATTAGGTATCCGAAATATTTCCAGGTTTTAAATGTTTCTCAGGAGTGTTGATAAGCCCTTAAGCAGTGGGTTGGTACATAAAATCTAATCAAATGCAAAGGAAGAACAAAAGAGAGAGGAGAAAAGTTGACTTCTGCATTTGTAATTATTATTCTGGGATTAATGAGGTCAGATTCTCAAAGCCTGTCTGACTCTATGGGATTAACAATAACACAATTACTGTCAGAAGCAAGGTTTTCACAATGAAGCCATCTCTGTAAAATGAGATTTTAATGAATTGAAACTTTCTTGTATATAAATATGATTAAGATGATCTCAGTCAAGGCAATAATTGGTTTAAGTCGAGATACTTGGGAGTATGTGTTTTTTTTCTTTTTTTTTCATGTATTTTATTCTTAATGATCCTTGGGTTTCCAGAAATGTAACTCTGAGCTATATTGCTGTGTGAAGCAGCTAATTTGCACTCACAGAATCCTTCATGAGTTCTCATGAGTGAGGTGCTGCCATTCCAGTGTTGTAGACATCATTTTTGATAGGCAGGTATTTCATCCTTGTTGGAAGAGGTGCTTCTTGAGGCAGTTTTAGGAATTGTATGTACAATAATTATATTTGCATTTGTAAATACTATTATTGCAATGTTAAGGTTTATTCCTAAATAAAGGAAGTCAAGATTTAAGATTTCCTACGTGGTCTCAATTTGCTTCCCTTGTGTGTGTGTGTGTGTTAAGATGTTGCCTCTAATTATATGACTATTTCTTATTTTTACTCCTCAATTTTGTCTTTATTTTGAAAACTGACTGCTTTAATAGCACCTATTCAGTATTTTCTCTTCTTGTTTTTAAAAGTGCTGGTCTTACTAATGACACAGTATTCCAACCTTACACCAAAGAAGAGTAATTTTACCTTTCCACAAACATTTATTGATTTGGTTCTACGAGACCCAGAGGAGGCAAGAACAGCTTCTCCTTGCCCTGTTACAGTTGGGGCAGTGACTCACTAAAGGGCTCAGGTCACATCTTTCAGTGAATTCAGTGGTTCCCTTTTTAAAGCACAGAGAGAGACCTGGTTTTTCAGAGTTCAGGCAAAATGTGACACAGGGCACAGATATTTAAAGCCTAGGAGGAGCTCCCCTTGCCTGTGCTGGCTGGTAGGCTCAGTCCGTTCTGTGCCCAAACAGGTAGGGACATGCTGGGCATGTGGTCACTTTGGGCTCTTGGAGCACTTGACTAAATGTGGGATGTAGATAAATGTTCAGGTGAAAGCAAGGCTGTCACCGTTCCCTCTCTGCCAGGTGCCTTTGCCAGCGCTGAGGAGCCAGGCTGCCCAAGCCACCCTTCCCCACGCTGGATCCACACAAGGCAGCTGCTGGGGGAGCTGGGGGCAGAGCAGCCCCTGGCCCACCCAGGCTGGCCCCAGCATCCCCGGGGCACCGGGGCTGGGTTTGGGTGCGTGGCGCTGCCCGTGCTGGGGCTCACAGCGCACAACCGTCCAGGAGGGAAATTCAGCACCGCAGCTCCCTGCCCCTGCCTTCCTGCTCCTCAAGAGAATTCTTATCAGCCATTTCATCTGGATCCGGATCTGTGCGTGTTTTGATGGATTGAAGGTGACATGCCAAACTTTAATTGCAACCAGAGGATCCTAAGTGACAAATCTGGTTGCTTTATAGGCCTTTTAAGTAAACCAAGTGCTTTTAGCAGCAGGCTGCAGCAGACTTAGTGGAAATTAGTCATCAATTCTGGGGTTTACTCTTTTGGAAAGAACTAAGTCAAATAACTTGGAGCTTTAATGAAAGAACAAGTATTGGAAAAATCAGCAGGAACAAAATACGAAGGGACTCTCAGTAGACAGGTAGTAGACAGTCCTGCAATGAGAGAAGAAAATACAGATTTTCATCAAGGCATTGATCCTTCAAGCTCCTACAGCCATCCCTTAGTCCTGTGACAGTGCAGGGCACTCGGGATGGCAGGGCAGCAAGGTGCAGAAACGCCTGCAGAACAGGAGTCCCTGTGTGTTCCAAGCGCACATCAGAGTGTGGCAGCCTCCCTCGCTGGGATGTGGTGCTGTTCTCGCCGGGCTCAGCTGTTTCCTGACAAGTGCCTGGGAGTCTGCACGTAGAGATCCCTCAAGTGGCTCAGGTTTTGGCTCTGCCTTGCCAGCTCACTGCAGAGGAGCTGTAGCCTGTTTGTAACCCAGTCCCTACCTTCATGTCCCCCTGGAGATGTCTGAAGTGCCACATCCAGGACTACGTTGAAGATGGAGGTGTTAGGAAATCCTCAGTAACTTGGGGGAAAAGTCCCTGTTGGGATAGCAATGTATGTAATAGTGGTGGGGAACATAATTGACCCCAAGCCTCTGATTTGAAAAAACATGGAAAACTTGTCACTCTGTGTTAGACCATCTAGAAAGAGAAGAAATGTCTTGGGTAGGAAATCCTTCTGACTTCAGGGCTGTCCCTACCTCAGGTATTTGATGGTTAAGGGCCCTGAAGAGAAGTAGCTGTTGTGAGCTGAGGTCAGATCCTGCCAGAGCCATTTGTACTTCAGAGCACTGATCTCAGAGTACATTTTCAGCAAACACCAGCCTAATCACGTTTTCATTTTTTCCCTCAGATTGTGGTTTAAATGTGCACAAGCAATGTTCCAAGATGGTCCCAAATGACTGCAAGCCAGACCTGAAGCATGTCAAAAAAGTGTACAGCTGTGACCTTACCACACTAGTAAAAGCACACTTCACCAAGAGACCAATGGTGGTAGATATGTGCATTAGGGAAATTGAATCTAGAGGTAAGGCATCGTTAATGGACTTTTGTTGCTTTACTGATAATCCATTTAGATTGATCTGGGTCATCTGGGTTTCTGCTGAATGTATGATTGCTCAAAACAGATTTGCACAAGACATTTTATGACTGCCAATTACCCTGCACAGCTAATATTATACTGTGCATTATTTCATGGTTCATACCATTTATAATTTTTATAGATTCTGCTAGAAATTGCTTAATGGGCAGTTACTGCTTTGTAGTTACATATTAGTGCCTATCTTTCCAATAATGTATTTATTTAAAAAAATTAAGTGGACGTGGCAAAACAAAGGGGGTTAATTAATGTTCTCACTCTTGCTAGTTCCCCTAGCCCGCACTGAGTATCCTTTTCTAGCATTAGGGTATTTGTTTTCATTCTGAAATAATGACTGATCATCAAGTATGTTAATCTGAGTTATTTTTAAATGAGTTGTAATTGGTTTAATATGTTCCTTCAGCTCTGAAGTCATTTGTGTAAATACAGTTTAGTGCTGATAGAACAAGGCTTCTACTGCAATGGTCAGGGTTAAAAACCCAGGATAAGGTTTCATTCTGGAAGAAAAACCTGATAAGGCTTTTAAAGCATGTCTTCTTTTTCTGCCTTAAATGAAAAAACTTGCCAAGAGAAGAACAAAGTGGAAGGCAACTGTGAAAATAAGGACTAATTTTAATCTTGTTGAAATGTTCATTGCAGGTCTTAATTCTGAAGGACTGTACAGAGTCTCAGGATTTAGTGATCTTATTGAAGATGTCAAAATGGCATTTGACAGAGGTACAGTCTTTCCTGCATGCTGGAACTTGGTGCTGATGTATAAAATATACACAGTTTTCTGCAGAGCCTCTGTCTCACGCTCCACTGCACCAGTGGTCTGAAGGAGTCCGACGGCTGTGCTGGCAGGAGGGGAGACACCCCATCAGAAAAGCACATCAGCTTCACTTTGGCCTTTATTACAAAAATCTACTTTTCTCCTTCCATCAGTATCTGTGCTCCAGTAACCATGTGTGTAGGAAAGGACAAAGCTTTGTGAACTACTGCCCTAGTTTGCAAGTCAAACTGCGCTCAGAGGGGTGGGGGAGGGATAGAGGGTAAGTGGTGAAGTGCCTTAAGAGAGCTGTGCAACTTAAATCCTTCTTTCTGGATGAAAGCTCCAAAATAATAAGATGAATGCAATAGTGCAAACAAAGTTTGAATTATTGCAGACTAAAAGAAGGTCACTGAGAACAAACTCTTCTCTCTGAGAAAAGACAGTGGGAAAATTAAAGGCTTTCCAGCTGCAGTCCCTCTATCCCAGTAGAAATCAAGACCAGAATCTGTGCTGGAAACTCTCTTTCCTGTTTGTCTGGAGGACTGGACCGATTCACACAACATCTGCAGTGTTAGCAGGGTGGGGACATGCTGGAGAAGCCAAGTTCTGGATCTGTGTCCGCTGCACTTTGGAGTAGGTAGTATGTTGTAGTTAAATGGTGAACACATGTTTTTCCTATAAAATAGGGAAGCTGTGGACAAAGCTGGTTTTTTGCCTTTTACTTTTTTTCCCAGACTCCATGATTTCTCATGCAGTGCTGATGAATGTGTTGCTTTGCAATGCAGAGCTAAACGTCCACACCTTAATCCAAGGCAGATACTGCAAGATCATGCAGGCAGGTTTTAAGAAAAAACCCAAGCTTATTTTTAGTAATTATTTGAAACAAAGAAAAGATATGTTACTATATAAAATGCTTGAGGTTTTCACCCTGAAACCATGAACATCACAGTCCAGTAACTGTTTTACTTATAAAAGATAAAATCTGTAGTTGTTTCCTTTGCAATAACGTTTGCTTAAGCAAGTTACTATTTTTCTTTTGAATGCTGTTTTACATCTGTTTACATTTCCAAGGCTTTAATATCAGTGTCTTCTCCACACAGATGGGGAAAAAGCTGATATTTCTGTGAATATGTATGAAGATATCAATATTATCACTGGTGCACTTAAACTGTACTTCAGGGATTTGCCAATTCCACTCATCACGTATGATGCCTACCCAAAGTTTATAGAGTCTGCAAGTAAGTGTAACACATTTTTTGTCTGCTTTTCATTCTCAGCCTTAGTCCTTTTCGTGCAGGACTGTCCTATTCATTTTATAGCTGTCCCATCAGCTCTTACCCTGCATGCCCAATTTAGTAAGGATTGCAGAACTAAACATTCAGTGCACATTACGGCCTGACTGCGTGATGCTCTGTGAGCATGGTTACATTTTCTTTGCCTTTGTCACCAGGAATGTTTCCTTTTCATCACACATTATGGATTACATCACTTGCGTGTCTTTCGTGAATCCTGGGTACTTGACGGTGATTATTTAAAGTCTGTTGGGTTTGTGGTGCCATAAAGAAGGTGATTTATGGAAATGTTTCGAAATAAGATATTGTTTGTTTCTGGACTTGTCCATTTTGAGTGTTTTCATAAGCTGATAACCATTCATCCCGAAGCCACCTTTGGGGCTGGCCTTGCAGAAAGTAGGTATGTAAGAAGGGCAATAAGCCCAGCTGGAACTTCTCTCCCAAACATCCTAGCTGCCTGAAGCATTTCTGTGATGTGTTCACACCAGCCACACCTGGAAAGGTGTGAGGTAGCCGTGGCTAGAGAACAAGGACTGCATGCTGGCTGTACAGCCCCTTCTCCAAAGAAGGCTTTTTCCAAGTTGTATAGAGACAGCCAAGGGCACTGATGGCAAAGTTCCCAGTACCTTCTGTTCTCCCAGTGTTGCACCTGTAGATTATTTGTGCAAAGCCAGTCCAGTCAGCAAGGATTGCCAGAGGATTTTTTTAGTAGGCTGCAGGGAATATTTCAGTGGAGTGCAGTTTACTTTGGGGAATTTTCTTTGTCCAAAACCAGTCACATCCTTATGGTGCTCTGAGCACCTCTTTGGACAGACAAATCCTCCGTGAGTAATCCAGCAGAGCTGTGAGACCCTATCTCCTGTGCAGGCCACCAGTTGTTGCCTTTCTGTATGTGAATTCTGGCTGTCTGTGTAGTGACAGCTGAACATCTGTGTTTCAGAAACCACGGATCCGGATGAACAGCTGGAAATTCTCCACGAGGCGCTGAAGCTGCTGCCGCCTGCACACTGTGAAACATTACGGTATCTCATGGCACATCTGAAGAGGTGGGTGGAATAGCTGCAAAGAACTCTAAGCCACACTCATTTTTAGCAAAAGTCCATGTTAGCACCTCCAGAAAAGTCTGGTCAAGGCCCACCAAATCCTGGAGAAGGCCTGTGGCAGGAGTGGTACTGTGCACAGCAGCAGAACTCAGACACAGGGGATTATCCCTTGCAAAGCAAAACCAATGTGGCATGTTAGGGTGTCCATTTTAGTTTCTCAAGTAACATGAACTTCCTGTCAATATGTAAGAATCATTCCCTTTCCTTAGAAAAACTACTTTATTTTAAGCTTTCTTCCACATTTTTTCATGTTGTAGTTCTTCTACAAGTAGGACTGTGTTGACTCTGCTGAATGCCTCAGGCAAAATTCAGTTACTGAGTTTCTGCCTGGTTTGTCCCTTTATTTCAATGACATTTCTAATGGGCATTTTAAAATGGACAAAGGGATGAGAGATGTAGGAACAAAAAATTCCTCCTTACAGCTTGTGATATGTGAAGTTAATTTTTCCTCACCCTGTTCAAGATTAGCTGTTGCTGCTGTACCTAGCAAGTTGCTTTTCCACATCATATTTCTGGTATATGTGAAAAGGTAGAAAGGTGACAAAATTCACTATTTTTAAACTTCTCTTTTACTGCTTTGCTAAGAGGAGCTGTGCTGCTCAACAGGCCATTGTCTTACTGCTGAATGCGGGTAATCAGACACAGCTCCTTTTTTTGGAATACTTAGAGGCTGAAGACACAGCAACTTGGTAACATCAGTCTGACCTGTTTTCAAATAAAAACTAAGGCAGAAAGGGAAAAACAGAAGACAAATCTTGTATACCGAAGGATTTGTTCATTCAGTGCAAGTGAGCACAGTCTGTGTGCTCTGAGGACAGACACCAACCCACCACAAACCCACACAGCATTTGCTTTTACTCGCTCCCAAGTGTTTCACCTGACACTCCCATGTGGGACCTGCTGGAAACATTGGCCTCTCCTTCTCTTGGGGAAAGGCACACATTTTTGTCCTGTTTTTCTGATTTTCAAGCATATGCAGGCATGGTCTGGCACAGAAGAAATATGAGAATCACTGGGTGTTTTTTTTTTTTACAGAGTAACACTCCATGAAAAGGAAAACCTGATGAGTGCAGAAAACCTGGGCATAGTTTTTGGACCAACTCTTATGAGAGCGCCGGAGCTGGATGCGATGGCTGCACTGAACGACATCCGCTATCAGAGACTTGTGGTGGAGATGCTTATAAAAAATGAAGACATTTTATTTTGAATATTTTTGGGGTTTTGTAATAAAAAAGGAAGCAACAGTGTTCTATGGATGAAGGAATATTTTAAAGTAATTTAATGGCTCTTGTCACTGAATTCCATATTTGCTAGAGCTTTCAATGTATTCAGGATAAAAATGAAGGAACTCTTTGTCGTTTCTGTAGTGCCATTCAGCTGATGTTGAAAAAGGTTAACACATACTTTCCAGTACTAGTAATCCTGGGTGTTTATCATGTTAAAATAAAAAAAACAAAATGCCTAAAGCTATTGCATGATTTGCTCCCTGTTCTCCCTGTTCTGGTGAGACTCATTCCATGAAGAAAACAACTGAACTGGTGCAGCATCTTTGTTCTGGATAGTTTGTGATTGTAATTCAGCATGTTTCTCCGTGTAAACCTGTTGTGATTCTGCTTTTTTTGTTCTATGTAATTGGTTTCTGATACTAAAAAGAAGGCAGACTTATGTGAAATGGAGCCTCTGGCCATTTATTGACATTTCATATTCTTCTCTTCCACTTTTGGGGCTGATTTCTTCTTGGGTTTCTTTCCATTTTTTCATCATACAGTAATTTGTTTTTAACAGAAACAAAATTGTACTTTAAATGCTACTTTAAGTAATTCTCCATGATGTTTATGGTGGTTGCAGTGAAATCTGCAATACTGAACAGTGTTCCTTTATTATTATTATTGCTATTTCAATTGTAATTTTGTATTTTTATCTGGCATGCATATATTAATTTATTAAATTTTGCTTTTAGAACTCTAACATTATGCTATTTATTTTTACTTACTGAACTTATTTCAAAAATACTGATTGTTTCATTTCTTACATTGGCACTTTAACACCGAACAACCTCTGACTTAAAGAAATGAGTTAGAATTTTACCAGTTTTGACAAGACTATTCTAAGTATTTTGGGTCCTGACACATTGCTAAGGTTCCCACAAATTCCTGTCTACTTTGAAAACTCCTTTCTTCCTTGTCTAAGATGCCTCTCAAGAAGGCTTCAGAACTCTTAAATAAACCAAGGAAAGTATTGTCAAGCCATCTGCACCTTCATGAAATATATCTATTGTTGTAATTGCCTATATGTGAACTGGAATGGCAGTTTATAATTAAACAACTGTAGCTGCCCACAGTAGATGGATACACCACAGAATTTCAAATGCAGACACGTCCCAGAACACTCACTTTGCACTTCAAATGTTCAGCTCTGGTGCAAGCACTTTGGTCTGCCCTGCAAACCGCCTGGAGCAGGGGGAGAACAAGGAGGAATAATCCCCTAGTGATCAGAGCCAGCTGACAACAGTAAGGTGCCTCACTGCATCCCACCCCTCCCTGCATGTCTGGCTAGGAGAGGAGGGGTGAGCTGGTGACCCTTCTGCAGCTCTCCTGAACTGGGGATTGAAGGATCCCAGGAAGGAAAAGGTGAAGCTGGGGATGTACAGTGGGGAATGCTGCTCTGGGCTGGGGGCTGCTGGGGAGGCAGAATGGGGGAAGTTTTGAGGGAATCTAAAGTATGGTTTGGTTTGAGGTTTTTCCCAATCATCTGTAGTATTAAAAGTAGCTTGCTGTTACAACTCCTGTACTAATTAGTGCACATTATCTCTTTATTTATGGCAATGAGCTGCAGCAGATGGAAATCTCTATGTCTCCAACCATAGCCTTGTCTCCCCCCAGCCCAAAAGGAGTGGCCCATATGCTGCTAGTCACATCTGCCTTGCACTCCAGCAGCCACACATGTTCACCACTGCCTTGCTCCAAGCCAGCTCCTAAACTTGCTGTATCTCCCGCCGCTGCCCTGGCGCTCAGTGATGCATTTCCTCACTCGGCCCTGTGTTTTGGATGGCTCCTCAGGCCACGCATCACCCCTGCCCTTTGCAGCGTCCTGTCCCTGCACTCAGCCCCTGGCAGCACTGGGACGAGCAGGCTCTGTGATCAGGAGGAGGGATGTTTTCTGCAGGTGATGCTGGCGGGGTGTTGCGCTGCAGCGTTTGCAGTGCCCGCTCTGTGCGTGCCCTGGCAGCCGGCTGTGGCCGCAGCATCCTCCTCCCACAGCGGGAGCCGACACAGGGCAGGGCTGTGTCCCTCGCGTCCTTCGGCAGCCTCGGGGAGCCCCAGGAGCCCTCGGCTCGCCTGGGCAAAGGGCGGTGTTCCCAGCGCTGTGCCGGCAAACCTCAGCCCGGCACTTTAGTTCCCCTTTCTAAAGCGTACAGCGGGAAGCACGTACTAAGTAGCAGTAATTAGAATAATTACCTTTTCTTCTGCTGTGAAAGATCTAGCTTCTCCGTCTGGGTGCTGCTGACACAGCTGCTCGCTTTGCTTTGCTACAGGCGCTTTCAGCTGCGTTTAGAAGCAGTGGTGGCCATCGAGAGGTGGATCAGTGAGAGGAAAGGCCGCTGAAAATAGCAAGCCAGATTTGCTTGGGGATGGTCAGCGCACATGGGGCAAACAAGCTTTGTTAGTTACTCGTGATCACCAGCCTCCTGCTGGAGAGGTGCCCTCTCAAGCCCAGTTTAACAAATGACTATAATAATAAAAGATTCTGCAGGAAAGGAGGAAAACCTAAATGGGGTTAAAGAAACAAAAAACAAACAAAATTTCCTGACACATATACACACAAAAACCCAAAGCCAGAGCAAGCGAAGGCCCTACAACTCCCCACACCCAAAAGTAAATAAAACCACCCTCCAAAAACCCATGTCAAGAAGGGCAGCTTTTCCCTGATGCTCAGGCCCCTCTGCCCCCGGGAGCAGTGGCAGCAGCTGCAGCACAGGAGCTCAGGTCAGGCAGCCAGGCCCTGCTGGCATCAACACCCTCCACTCTCCCCAGGTCTCACATTGTGATGGGCTATGAAGGAAACTGCATGCCAAGGGATGATATAGCTTCAGATTGTGTTTAACACCAGATAATATCAATATTCAGCTAATCAAGGCTGACTGGCTCCAGCCACCCAGCTCACCCCACGTGGAACAGAGCTCCACATCTCTTGGATTCACGTATGTGAGTCGTGTTGTGTTAGGGTCAGAAATGTGGGATGGAGGACCCCAACAGTCAATGAAGTGCTTTCTTGACTTGGAATCCCAGGAATATATATGAAGTGACTTTTCTTTATTCTCTTTAATTGCAATTTTTTAAGTGTGTGGGCAAAAACCTCCATTTTAATCTTATTTTTTGTTACTATTGTAATGAAGCTCTGATCTTTCCTGAGTAGTAATCATTTAAACAGGCAGTGCAGAAAAAAAGCCTTTGCAGTGAATTTGATATTTCTTTTTGCTAACCAGGAAGATGCTTTGCATGAGCATGCAAGCAATTGCATGTTTTGATTTATTTGATTTTTTAAATTAAACACAGAAAATGGGCATTTTTCATATTTGTATTAGTTAAGTGACAATAGAATGGATAATCTAGGTCTATGAGAAGCAAGGGCTACCACCAAGTGGATTTGTTCTCTGAAGGAGTTGATTTCCACGGAGTAAAGGTTGTCTCTAGCTCTGCTGACCTTGCTGTCTCCAGTGCTGCAGGGTATGTGTGGACAGCTCGGCAGAGACACTGGAACCAACACCTTATCAAAGGGCAGATGGACACAGAAAAAGATGGGGGAAAAGGGATTAAACTACAGGTCCCCACCAGAGGAATGAGTGAGCATCCCCATTTCAGGCTGCAGAGCTCGGGAAAAACACTGTGTGCAGAGGCCATAGGCAGGGAACCTCTGGTGAGGCTTTGGGAGAGCTCTGTGGTGAGGGAAGCAAGCTGCCTTCTGAGACAAGAATGCAAGCTTCTGCTCATGTCAGCTTAGCTGACAGGATGGATAAACCTGTTATTTATAATTAGATTTAATAACAAACTTTTCTGGTCCTTCCCCCTCCAATGGCAAAGGAAGGAAGGCTTCTAAAAGGCATTTATGATATACTCACTTTGTTCCTGACCTAATTTTTGCATGCTGATGAATGTTCTGCAATGTTTTTATTACAGCTATAATTATATTGCAGTTGGGGAAAAAAACATTTAGTGAACCTAGCAATCATGGGGGTTTTTTTAAGTCGTGCAAAGTTACTGCTTAGCAACTACACCTCAGCGCTAGAAGGCTTATGTAAGGCAGGAGGAGGAGGGCCAGGACGCGAGTTGTGGATCACAGGGGCTGCAGTGCCAGCCGTGTAAGGGAAGGTGCCAACCCTGCGCTCTGGCCATGCACTGGCAGGACAGCAAGCACAGGGCCCTGTGCCTGGCTGTGTGAGGGGCTGGGGTGGTCCTGGCACTGCCCCCCCTGTAAATTTCCCCAGGGTCCCTTCCCTGCAGCACGGGACTGGTTGGTGCCCTGAGCTCTGCCTCTAGCTGAATCCAAGGAGCCCAGGCTGATGAACTGAGAGGAGAAAGCCTTACCTGTGCATTGCGGGGTCCAGCTCTTCTTCAGCTTTTCAGCACATTCTTCCCCTGCCTTAGTCATAGGCATTTGGAGTTCTGCTCTTCACCAGAGACCTTGCATAATCTGATAATTTCTTCATGCTGGTCTGATTGTCTTTCTCTGTGATCTGGCTCATACCACAGAGATACTCTTCTTGATGCCTTCTTCTAAATCTCAGTTTGGACAGCATGATTCAGTGATTATCGAATGTCTGTTGCTAATTTCATGGTCAGAGTAACCTTCTTCTTTGATCTCTCCCAAGACTGATGTCAGTAAGCTGCTCAAGGAACTTGTTTAAGAGCTTTTAGTTAGATGTCCTTTTCTATTTCTTGTGTATTTTTTCTCAAGGACATGTATAGCTCTTTACATGACTCAGGTGTTTATCAGTACTCTGCCTTGGTCAATTGGAGCAAATGGTTCTTAGGCCTCTGGGAGCCTTTAATTAATGTATTTCCTGAGGCAATTGGGCATTATTTTGAAATATATTTTTGGCAGCCAACCAGGATCTATTTTCAAGTATTATATTGCCTGAAATTTTTCTTTCTTGCTACCAAGCCTAGAGATTGTATGCTCAGCTTTTTCTCTTTGCCTCTTTTTTTTATGTCTCATTACTAACTCTGTCACTAATGCAAATAGGATTGTACAAGCTATTAAAATCACTCATTTTGTAGATTAATATTCATAAATGTATCCTAAAGCTTGCTTGAAGGATCTCTCACTAAACTCAAGTGAACTTAGCACAATGCTCACTGCTCAAATCCAGCACCTACTCCATTCTCAAAAAATGGGAGAGATTCCTCTAATTTGTTATCTGTTCTTTTATCTCCTTTCATGTTTTCCAGCATCATGATGCTGAACATACGTGGTTTATACCATGCAACAACACTCACATGACATCTTCCACTAAACTACTGGAATTCAGGTACACTGAGCATCAGCAAGGTGAGTTAGAAACCACCAATGTGGTGCAGGACAAGATACCTCACAAAAAAGGAGGTTTAAAGTCCAACTGAGTATTTTTATTTAAAGTAGGTAGAGGCCAAAAATGAAATACATCTGGAGGAGGTGAAGCATCTGTTGCAAGCTGCTGCAAGGTCAGTTGCATTGACATTTGCAAACCCCTTCCTCATGGAAAACTGTGAGCTTCTCCTGGAAGTACTTCTCCTTACCATTCAGAGAAAAGGCATCATTTCCAAATGTGTTACAGTACAATGTACAAGTACATTGGGTTTAAATTTTATTCAAAAAATCCCAAACCCCAGCAATCCATGTTCAGCAATGCAAATGCTCATTCCCAGTCATTTCAAATACAGTGCAATGCTGAGTCTCTACAGCTCCTTCACGCCCTCTCATTGGAGGGAGAGTTGTGGTCTGCCCCCAGCTTACTTTTAAGTTCGCTCTCTGTAGCCTAAATCAAGAAGGGCTGGTCTGAAGCTGCAGCAAAGAAGTGACTTGGCATTGACTGGTGAGGATATCGGCAGTGGAGGAAGCTAAAGGAGTCACAGGTGCTGCCATGGAAAGTGTGGACTGGCTTGTTCTGTTGTCTGTGTCCCTCCTTGGTTTGGAAATCTCCCCCAGCATCAGGAGGAACCTGACTTTCTCTTTCTCTTGAGCTGGTGGGAGGGAAATCCCTCTGATGTTCTGTTTTTGACCTGCAGCTCTGATGTGTCAGGTTTAGCCTCACACCTAAGCTACTGTCAGTATGCTCATAGTGTTAGTTAAGGATGAGGCTCCTGCTGCTGCCATAACCCTCCTGGAGAGCCAGCAGTCAGCACAGCAGCCTTCCCAACACCCATCCCAGTACATCACCAGCGACCTGCAAGTGCAGAGGGCACAGAAAGAGAAGAAAGGGAAAGGGGAGATAAAAATTTTCAGAACTGGTTACCTAAAGTAGCCAGGAAAAGTGACCAAGGAAATGGGTCACATGGAATATCCTTTTTAGTGAAGGCGGGACATTTCAAGGGATGATGTGTATCATCAGGACACTGCTAAGCTGCTCACACCACGAAGTCACTTGCTGTGCTGCGCTTCAGTGCTGAAATCTTTTATGTGTGAACACAGGCTGTGTGCAAACTCCAGGGCTGTGTAGATGTAGCCTCTGTCTGCTAGGAGGATGAACTTCAGAATCAGGCTAATCCATAAACTAGACTTTGTTAAGAATCATTAAACTGGAACTCTCTGTTTCAGCGCCAGGTTCTCTTATGGGGCTGCTCCTGTGCACAGCTTGGGTTACACTCACACTGCTCCCCTTGCTGCAGAGTGTGTTTACCAAGATATTCCCTCAACTGCCTTGAGTATGGTGTTTTGAACTCCAGTCAAATCCCAAATATTGGTGAGCAGGGAAATCTGGAACTTGTCTTCATGTGAAATGCTGAGTAAAAGTCCGTGGGGCTGTCAGGAGTGGGAGCCACCCCTGACTCCTGCCCGGTGTTCAGTGTCCTCCCATTTGTGCCTTGCCATTGCCAGCTCCCACCCTCCTGCAGGGAGCCAGTGATCACTCTGAAGGTGTTTCTGGAGTTTAGGGTATATCTTCGTTTTACTGTTTCATCAGTTGTAAACACAGACTTGTAAGTTCCCAGTTGTCTAACACAGCCAAGATCTTGCAGGCTGCCAAGGAGGCAAAATAAATTTTGTGTGATAGGTGAGAGCTACACATCAGGAGCCACAGAAGTCAGTATTTTCCACTAATTACCAAGAAAATTCTGTGTGTGTTGGCAAAGATCCCAACATAAGCAATAAAAGTGAGTATTTGGCATGAGGTCAGTCCTGGGTAAAGCACATATTAACAATTCCAAGTGTGTCATGTGCTGGAGTAGAAATCTGTCCTTGAGAGCATGGGTGGCATTTCCTGCTTTAAAACACTCTGAAGGCTCAGGTAGCACAGTGAGGTAGATGTTGACTTTTTAAAGGCAAACACTGCAGCCCCAGGTGAGAGGGATGCTTTGCAGAGATCTGTGGTAAGTGTTTTCTAGGATCAGTGAGGGCTTATGGAGGGGAAGCTCCATGTGGGAAGGAGATTCCCAATCAGTCTACTGGCAGAATTAAAAATAAAGCAAACTTGTTTCTATGTGTTTATCCAGATCATACCAGCAATGAGAGAGCCTGCACCCCAAAGGTAGGCACCCTGATGCTCTCACAGGGTTACAGAGGTGCTCTCAGGATCAAAAAAGTTGATCCCAGTTGCACTTCCTGCAGGTGTGATGTGGGATGGTTTAGCATGTCTGCCTTGCACCGTGGCACAGGAACCCCATATGGGAAGCAGGTGACATCCACATGGATATTTATGCTCTCATCCCATAGCTGGGGTTATATGGGGAATGTGCTGTGAGGTGCCCCATGTTTCAGGATTTTTTTCGTATTCGGGAGTGATGGCATTGCAAAAGGGTTGTTGTCAATTATATCTTTGTGGACAGCAATCAGAGAAGGGCCTGTGTCACTTAATCTGTGCAGCAGCTTTAAGCATTAAAACACACTTCCTACATTGCCAGCTCTTCTTTCCACTGGCTGTTTAGTGGAGCACACCTCAAAATGCCTTCAGGAAAACTCTGAACTGTGGAATACTGGCCAAAATATGTCAGACCTCATGGGAGCTGAACAAGCAGCTTTTATGTGAAGCTAAACTTGAACAGTCTGCTCTGCAGTTAGTCCAGTGGAGAGTCATCTGCCTTTAGAAACAGACAGATGTATTTAAATAGGTAATTGTGAGCATCCAGAGAAATACTTCAGGCTAAATGCTCCTGTGGTCCCACTCATGAAAGCCACTGTATGGACTGGGGTAGGAATATGATACATGTATTTCCAGAAGCCAGGTAATGCCACTTTCTGCACTGGTAGTAACTCAATTACATACTTACCAATAGCAACTGAATATGCGCTTAAAATATAATAATGTCACCTCCAGAGGCAGACACTCCTAGGAGAGCACTCAGGTGCCTAACACTCATTTGCTTTGGATGTCTCTACTGTCAGCATGCAGCAGAGCTGGTTCCCAGCTTTGACATCCAGGCCACCCTTTTTGCCTGTTTTTTCTATCAGCTGCCAGACTTTTGTGTTTTGTGGAGGGTTTTTTTGCAGCTGCAGAGAGAAAACTCATGGCTGGTGATTACAAAGTTCAGAACCAGTAGCAGAGGTGGTCTGTGCCAGATGAGTCCATTTTTCAGCTTGTGCTTCTAAGGAAGGGCAGAGCCTTTAATAAATACAAGTGTCACTTAGCTGCATCTGAGAATTAATGAGATTTTCCTGACCACAGAAGCAGGGTAGCTCAGGAGTCCTGCTGTGCAGGAAAGTCTTCCTGAGGGGATGGACCAGCAGAGCTGCTCCTTTGCTGTCCCCACCACTCTGGCATAGCTCACACAAGCTGCTGTGCTGACAGAGCGGCCCACAGGAGCAGGGCAGAGCAAACCTCACAGCTAATGGACTTGTCCTCTTTTGTTTCTTGTTTGGCTCTCCAGCCTGACTCACCTTGGCCCCAGAGATAAGCCTGGTATTTGGATGGGAGCCTGAGAAGCAACCATGTCAGGGATGTCAGCTGGAGTTAAATTTGCCACTGCTCTATCCAGTAACTTTGTTCAGCTCCAGGACTGGTTTCCTGGCATGTCCGTAACAAAAAGGCAGTGTGACACTGCGGCCTGCTTACTGATTCCTTGGACATTTTGTAGTTGCTCATCTTGTGCCTGTCACCTCTCCTGATTCTGTTTTCAGTTATTCCTGTCTTCATTCTTGCTGCTTGGGGCACTGCCTTGCCCAAAGCAGGTAAATAAGTCTCTGCTGACAGAGACTCTCTGAGAAGTGTGACCATGAGGGCCAGTGCCAGTTTAAAGGCAAGCAGTGTTTCTTGTCACCTGCATTAAATTAACACTTATCTAATACTGATCTAATGATGTCTTTTGTGATTATGGTTTCACTGTTTGACTGGGGACCTTTTCCTTGTTCTTCTCTTTCTTTCCAGACTCAAGTTCCTCTTATATTTCCAGAGGAATCCTTCATATTAGGAAACCGTGTGCCATGTCTCTGCCACAATATGAAAGGTCTGTAATTGCAGAGGTTAAAACCATCACTTTTGAGCAAGTTTTTGGTATTTTCAATTCCTTTGGGTGATGTAACAGAAAACAAAGAAATAATGTGCTGAAACCAAATTAGCTACAAATATCCGTGGGGATAAAATGTATTTGCGGGTTGGTGGGTGTGTGTTTGAGTATGGAAAACTGCAGCTTTGGATTTCTTGATTTGAGGAATTTAATCTTGTCTATCAATAAGTTCTGACATGTACATTAGTGCTTAGCATGTTCTTATGGGAGCTGGAACAAACCAGGTAAGTACAGTCCTTCAGCATCTCAAGGCTGTCATTAATTCCTTGAATGAATTTCTTCTGGAAATTATTTGCTCCCGCTGTTTTCTCTTGCCGGGGACAGTTTGCAGTTGTGCTCCCGTGTCCCGGCTCATCCCCTCATCCAGCTGTTGCCATCTGGTGGCCATTCGGGCTTCCAGCGGGGAATGTGTGCCATGACTGTAACCAGGGCAATCTGGGAACAAACACATGGCAAACTCACAAATACTTGTATAGCCATCTGCCTTATTCAATGCTGCCATAATCTACTGTAGCCAGCAATGCCATTTTCCTGATACAAAAAATGCATTTAAAAAGGTATACACTGCATTTGAAAACTAAAGCTGAAACTGCAGGACGGTGCTATTATTTTTAATTTTTATTTGCTTTCCTTCTGCTTCTCACCACCTCCACCCTCCCACAGGCCCTGTTGTCCGTGTGTGTGTTGGAGCCTCTGGCACCTGCTCTCTTCCATCGGGCATTGCCTCTCTGCACGCAATTCTGTGACCAAAATTTCAGTTAAAATCTTGTATTTCTCACTCTGTCAAAAGCATTAGGTATTCTGCTCACCTTCACCGTGTCTGTACAGTATCACCCTGCCAAAGAGACTTACCTGCAGGAGTGTTTGTTCACGGCCGACTTCCTCCGGGCAGGAGCCCTTGCAGCGCTTGCTCCTCGTACATGGATGGAAGGAGCAGTGTCCTAAATTCAGCAAGCAGTGAGTGTGCTGCTTTCCAATCGATCTGAATGAGGCTGTTCTGCCATTAGCACGGCGGGTAGTGGGTTTGTCTGAGACATGGGCAGGGGGCTCATAAAAACAAGCCAAAATGGTTGGAGTCAAGATAGATGTAAAAAGGGGTTTTTGTGTGGGAATGAAACATTTGTCAAAAAATTCTCTGCATACTCTGAAGGGAAAAAAGAAAAACACCTATCCTAGCAATGGATCAAATTCGGGCATTCAGCTCAGCCCCTTCCCTTGCTTTTTCACCTCGGTCATGATGGGTCACATTCCCCAGTTTAACAACAAGCAGCATTCACTTCTCTGTCCACATTTAACTGCAGTAGCTCAGGTTGCCTTGGGTTTCTTGGGAGGTAAAAGGCTTTGTGCTTCTGCCAGGGAACATTTCTCACAGCCAAGCTGCTGGTCCCAAAAGGCCTTCTCCAAATACCTGCTCCTTCCTCTTCCAACACGAGCGCTGACTTGCAGCCAGTGAGGGGAGGCTGGCTCCCAGGCTGGGGGCTCGGCTGCAAGAGAAATAACCCCTTGCTGGGGCTGCAGACTTCCAGGGGCCCCCACACTGGTGAGATCCGAGAGCCAGACCTTGTCAGGAGGGACAGACACTTGGGCTACCCGAGAGCTGTCATCTGCTGGAGTGTGGTAACACGAACCTGGCAGCCCTGCCTGGGGTGGGCAGGAATGCTCTGAGACCCTGAGAGGATCCGGAGGGCCGTGGTCAGCATTCCCACAAGGCCTCCATGCAATTGTATCTCCACAGCAGCTGCCTGGCCTGGGATAAAGGCTGGGAGCAGTCAGACGCGGGTTTGAAATAAGATCGCTGCAACAATGGGAGCTGCCGGCCACGAATGGGCCAGGAACAAGGCCAGAGTTATGTAGACGGAGAGTTTTTATTGGAGGATAAATGTAAATGCAGAGGCTGAATGCTTAGTGGAGGGGGTGGGTGAGGGAGAGTGATTAAAAAAATAATTAAAATAATAATAAAGGCATCCAGTGTGAAATACCAAGCCAGCTGGCAGACACCACAAAGACTATCCAGCAGAAATAGAAAATACATCTGGTGTCACCCAGAGGTAAAGCTAAGAATGGTTTTCCTTTCTGGAAAAGGGAATTTGGAACACCGTGTATGAATGATTGTGGCAGGTCCCCCAGTGCCATGTCCTATCTCCACATGGCAGTTGCCTGAGAAAAATGCGAGAACACCACTAGCATTAGGCAATATATCCTCAGGACACCACCCCAGAATCCAGAGACTTGTGACTCTGGGACTTCAGTGACAGACTTCTTAGGGGGAGAGAGTGTGTGTGTGTGTACAATCAATAGTATGAAATTATTTAGCAGACTAGTTTTTCTAAATACAAAAAAACTCTGCAAACAGACACTCCTGTGGCACTCAAATCCACTGCAGACACACTCTGCAAAGAAATGTCTGGGTTAAGCCTGACAACTCTATGTTTACTTCAATGCCCTCTACTTTTTTGCATGGGGACAGCAAGTGAATCCAAACCTGCCTTCTCCAGATCAGATTTGGGATTTTACACACCCTACCAAAGCTCTCTCTTTAACTTTTCTTTCAGACTGACAGTTCATACTCTCTATTTGTTCCAGGTACAGAAGCCAATTTGCACTGTGGATGTTGTTGTCACTTTCTCCTGGGCCTCTTCCAAGTCTTTTGAAACCAGATGACCTGAACTGCAAAGAACATTCACGGATTTATAGTGACATCTTTCCTTTTTGCTTCATCTCCTGTCCTAGAAACTGATGGACTTGCTTTTCTTATACTGCTGAACACTTCACAGGACTATCTCTCTCAAGGTTTTGTTCCTGGGTGATATTGTTGAGCTCAGAATAGATAATCATGTATATATGAGGTAGATAGTTGTGTGTATATATGTGCGTGTGTGTATATATATATATATATAAAAATTTCTCCACTGTTTCTTGTTTTCTTTGCTAGCCTGAATGACTATTATTACCAAACACATCACTTTTCACACCTTTCCAGGTAATTCATGGCAATAAAGAGCAAGCACTTGCACACCCTACAGAAATCCACTGGATCTGCCCTGCTGTAGAGACAAACCAGTCCCGTTTGTACCACTTGAGCCTCTCAGCTCAGTAAGGATAGAGGTAGCTGCAGCCAGGAGGGTGGGGTGTCTTCTCTTACTTAGTTAATAGCTTTCAAGGTGGAGACTCTACCAGGAAGTCCTGGTAGACTAAAGGAGATGGACCTGTCTTGAGAATAGTTGTTTGCTTCTTCCAAGATTTCCCATCCCTCTATGAAGCCAAGAGAGTGGCCTTGTCCCAGCATGCTGTCTGTACGCTGGTGGGGACATATCAGAAATAAGTGACTGTGCCTGTTTTGTCTCTGAGAAACAAAACCTTCAACCTGGCAAGTTGCTCTGTTCACAAAAATGTTTCTGAGATCTCACCAAGATGTTCAGTTACTTACAGATAATTCTTTCTTAGTTTATTTGTGTGTGTATTCATTTAGTTAGTCAGAGATCACATTGATACTTAGGAAGAAAAATGACCTTCTGTAAACTGCAGGAGATATTTGATGGGTGAAACACACTATGCTCCCATTTCCAGCCCGGTGGTGCAGTGGCTCTCAGCTGTCATTCCCAGAACAGGTGCTGTAAATCAATACCCTGATGGGGATATTTCAGCAGCACAGCCCCCTCTGAAGAGACCTCAGAGGTGCTTTGAGCGTGCCTCCATCTGTGTGACTGCGGCAAGAGGATGATGAAGGTCCATTGCGTAGTCCTCCTGCTCATCTCCACAGGTAAAGGTGTTTCAGCCATTGTCTTGAAGGGGGGTTGTCTCCTTCCAGAGTGTGTGGGACCAGGGCTTTGCACACACCTCAGCATGAGCAAGCGTGTGTTCCAAGAGCATCTTGTCCTACCAGTAAGGTTTTATGAACACACCAAGTCGTTTAAATGAAAGCTTTGGAGTGCATTAGTATCTGCTCAGATATTTGTAATTTCAGACAACAGATATTTTGAGTGGAGAAGTTTGTGTTTAATTGTTTTTCTCTCTGCAATCGTTTTTTCATGCTCCCATTTGCCCTGGTGCTACATGTATTTCAAAATATGTGAAAGGATCTAGTAAGCATGGCTCGGAATGTGAAAAATCATTACAAGAAATTTCATTAAGTTGCGGGGTGTCTGACAAGGAGGTAAAATTGATTTGCAGCTGCATGTGCTGTACTGAGATAATTCTTTTTAAAATGTCCCTTAAAAGAATAAATATTTTGTGATCCTAAAAGCTTTTCAAAAATTTCAAGCAGTATATTAAATTCCTACCAAGCCAGCCTACCAGAAGGGAGAAATGAGAGAGGATTTTAATTGTATTTATAAAGTATAGAGCTTCAATTAGATGTGATGCTGTGATCATAACTTAAAAATTGAAAGATGTCTCCTGGCCACCCTCGCTCAGCCTCCTAGCAGGGGAAGTAAATGGTGCCTGTCTGCAACAGACAGCCTTTTTCATTAGTATCCAAGTATTTTAACATAATCTCATGGTAGGACAAGGCCAAGGCAGAATCCTTGGCAATCTCAGCTCAGCTACATAAAAGGAGTTGGTGAAAAGTCAGTTAGGAAACCAGGGGAAATCCTAGCTTAGGTTGGAGTCAGCAGCAAAATTCTTGTTGACTTCTGTGGCCCAGGATTCAACAGAGAGGGGGAGACAAGGGTGCAGTCTGCCAAAAATGCTTGCAGTGAGGCTCAACTGTTCTGCTCCCTCTCACTGCCTTTAAGGGCAGAGACATACAAAAACATCCCCAAACACCCCTTCCATTTGCTTTCCTCCGCTGTGAAGAAGCTACAGTCTGAGGACACCGTGTGCCTGCTTCTTCTGCCACAGGCTCTCTGGAAACAGGGCCCATCTGCTTTCCAGTGCCTGTGCTTCTCGGCAGTGCAGAGCCATGCACAGGCACTGTGAAGGCTCCACTGGAACAGGGTTGCTCCCTGCCATTTCCACTTGTGCAATTTTTCTTTCAAGGCTCTTTGGCACAGCATGGCCAGGTCATGCTGGGCAGCCTGTGGGCAGAGCTGTCCATGGACCTACACCACACAGGGAGGGGTTTCTTTCTCTCACCCACCTGCAAAACCTGAGCAAATCCCACGGTAGAGAGGAGCTATTGTTCTACTTAGATTGAGGATGCAAGGAGTCTGGGTGGTGATGACTGGCGTGCTTTGCCTTCTTTAATGTTACTGTCACAGGAAGGTCTGTGGAACTGAAGGAGGAAAAGGCAACATCAGAAATCCCTGAGAATGGATATTTCCTGTGTTTAACTGCCCATAAGTACTGCATGTTAGCACAGTTTCAGGCTGGAAAACTCCTAATGTTCAGTCTGATGTTCGTGATCCTGGTTGGAGGCCACTGTCACAGGGAGGCCTTGGTGTCCCCGCACCAGCGTTTCCTCCACACCAGCCTCAGACTGGCGATGCTGTCGCCTGTTCCCTGCCCCTTCTGACTGGTGCCACCCCCGCTGCTCTGCAGCTGGGCTGGCCCTGTGCTACGAGGACGAGACTCGCCTGGTGGAGGACTTGTTCAGTAACTACAACAAGGTGGTGAGGCCCGTGGAGGACCATCAGGACGCCGTCGTTGTCACCGTGGGGCTGCAGCTCATCCAGCTCATTAGTGTGGTACGGTATGAATGTGGGTAATGTTGAGCCACTGGCTTGTGTGGTGGTGCCAAATGGTGTCCTTTTCCTAAGGAAACAATTTTTATCCTTTAATCCTGGTGCTTGCTGATACTCTCTTTTATTTTTTCCCTTTCCTTTTTTTGAAGGATGAAGTAAATCAGATTGTGACAACCAATGTACGCCTGAAACAGGTAACTAAATATTCTTAACCATTTAATCTAATCCAAATAAATGCACTGATCACAGTCAGAAATTAACTACACTGCCATAGTTTCGGGGGCAACTTGGACAGGTGGATCAGGTAGCAGAGCATTTCTTTTTACTGAGATCTTAAGAATAAAGTGCTCTAGATGCTAAGAGTCTTAAGAAAAGCATTTGGAGCTGGATTTCTAACAGTAGGCTTCTGATATATTTATCTTTGTATTATTTATTTATTTTTTTTTAATAAACTTCTTAAACCAAAATTTAAGTTAATGTAAAAATGAGCTGGTGGTCCCACTCCCATATGTTTATGCTTACCTGCATGTCCCCAAAGCAAGGGAGGAGCTGTTTCTGTGAAGTACTCAAACTAACCCCAGTGCTGGGAGAGGATCTCAGGGGCTGAAATCTTCCATCTTTAGCAATGGACAGATGTCAACCTGAAATGGAATCCAGACGACTACGGTGGCGTCAAAAAAATCCGCATCCCCTCAGACGATATCTGGCGGCCAGACCTTGTTCTTTACAACAAGTAAGGGGTGCCAGCAGGGGAGGGAGGGAGGGAGGGAGGGAGGGAGGGAGGGAGGGAGGGAGGGAGGGAGGGAGGGAGGGAGGGAGGGAGGGAGGGAGGGAGGGAGGGAGGGAGGGAGGGAGGGAGGGAGGGAGGGAGGGAGGGAGGGAGGGAGGGAGGGAGGGAGGGAGGGAGGAGCTCTGCCTTGTGGCACCACTCTGGTGAGACAGTTTTCCCATGACATCTCCAGCGCGTACAATTCCTCAGAGTAAGCTTCTCCAGAAGCAGGCACAGGAGTCATTTGAAACAGTCAGAGAAAGTCAGTCCCACAGTCAGAGAAATCCTTTTGTGACTCTGTTAATTACGCTGCCCGTATTACTTTTAATGTCCTTGTTCCTTCTGCAGTGCAGACGGTGATTTTGCCATTGTAAAATACACCAAAGTCCTTCTGGAGCACACAGGTCTGATCACCTGGACACCACCAGCTATTTTTAAGAGTTACTGTGAAATTATAGTTACCCACTTCCCATTTGACCAGCAGAACTGCAGTATGAAGTTGGGAACATGGACATATGATGGTACAATGGTTGTTATTAACCCGGTAAGCAAAGAGTTTGTAATTGGAAAAGCAGCAAAGACCTGTACGTGTTTTTAAGAGAAATCTCAGATTTAGAATGGAATATGACCTAGTTTTGACTGGAAAAAAACAAGCAGACCCAACCTGTAAAACAGAAAATTCTCATTTGTAGATCTAGCACAAAAGTTCCTGGTTTGGCTCCTAAATTCTGCATACATATTATCCCTGTGCCCTAACAGTCTCCTGTCTGTCCTCTGGCAGCTTTGCACCACTTTTTATGGTGCTGCCTGTTCTGCTTCTGTTTGTTTTCTTGGGTTTGGGGTTTTTTTGAGGGTGTACATTTTCTCTGCTCAAGACTTTCCATTGCCAAGGACTCTTTCCCTGTCCCCTCAGATATGTCTCCTATCTGTAATATTTTTCAGTCTACTGTCCCTGACTGTTTCTGTAAAATATTTAGTTGAATGATGTGTAGAGGCTGTAGTCTAAGAAAAAATAACATAGACAAGAGTTGTTTACTCTTTACAAAAAAAACCCCACAAAGTGCATGAGTTACTTGGAATCCTGTTCCTGAGCCAGACCTGCCAAGTTTTGATTTTGTTCAGAACTCTTGATATTAAGAATTTGTTTGGGTGTTTTGCTGCCAGGAGAGTGATCGTCCAGATCTGAGCAACTTCATGGAGAGCGGGGAGTGGGTGATGAAGGATTACCGTGGCTGGAAGCACTGGGTTTACTATGCTTGCTGCCCTGACACCCCTTACCTGGACATCACCTACCACTTCCTCATGCAACGCCTGCCTCTCTACTTCATTGTGAACGTCATCATCCCCTGCCTGCTCTTCTCCTTTTTAACAGGGTTAGTTTTTTACCTACCCACAGATTCAGGTATGTAAATTCATTCATCCTACTTCCATAGAAATTGCTTTTCTAAGAAGTTCCTGAGAAATTCCCAGTATTTGAAATCATCAGCCAACTTGAAGGCCGGTGCATACTAAAACTGGACATTTCCACTGAAAGTAATGGCTTTAAATATTCTGCAAAGAAAGGATAAGTGCTGAAAATTGGAACTGTTGATATAAATAAATAGAGGTGCTTTAAGTTCTGCAAACTAAAGATTTAGCTGGATAATTTTTATGTTTTGCCATAGGTAGACAGTGTGTTAGTATAGTACATCCTGCAGCTAATGAGCACACAGGGGTGACAGAGGCCCTTCTGCATCATGTCAGAGCAGAGGGCTCATTGCCTGCTCACACACACATCACCTTGTGTGGCACAGAGTAATCCTGACCTGTTCTGGCCTCCTTTGTCTCTGCTGAGCCACTTGGGCTCTCTGCAACCATTTCCTCTGCTTCATTGTTTTTGTCTCTTATCAGCTTTTCATACCACTTAATCTCAGTGTAAGCCCCTTCTTATGAAATATTTGATGCATTTTTTTGAGTGGAAAACTTTATACAAAGTTGAACTGGATAAAAGAAATGTGTGAATAATGTCTTATAATTCAAATTTTGACGCCCTCTACATGTGAGGAGATGTCACAGAGCAACTGACCTGGTATCAGATGTGATTTTAGTCTGCTCTCTGCCCAGAGACAGAGAAGCAAACCTCAGGAGGCTGTGGAGCACTAATCAGGTGCCTATGCTGCATTGTTCAAAATGCAGAGACCACCAAATGCTCCTAGCAAGTAAAAATATCCACCACCCACACCTCAGCCCAGTCACTCCTGGTAATTCCCACCTTAGCACTGGAGCCGATGCTGTTAGGCTCTCGGGTTTTCCCAGCCTACTTACTGCTCTGGATGCTGGCAGAGATGCAGCACTGTAAATGCACACAGGTGTTTGTGTGAACAGCTCTCACCCACATCCCTCTTCTCAAATAAATGCTCTCTGTACTGAATGATAGGAGCAGCAATGATTTTGGGGGGCTTTTTTATGACAGGTGAGAAAATGACTCTCAGCATCTCTGTCCTGCTGTCTTTGACTGTGTTCCTGCTGGTCATCGTGGAGCTGATTCCCTCCACGTCCAGCGCAGTGCCTCTGATCGGCAAGTACATGCTGTTCACCATGGTGTTCGTCATCGCCTCCATCATCATCACCGTCATCGTCATCAACACCCACCACCGCTCCCCCAGCACGCACACCATGCCCCCCTGGGTCAGGAAGGTGAGCTCTGTGGCTTGGCACACTTGGCTGGTTTCCACCGAATGCTCCATATTTTATTGGCAGGTTTTCTAATAAAAGTCAAAAAGAATTGGGGAAGTAAATGCATCATGTTAAAGGTCTCTAGGCACAAGAGCCAGTGTTTATTACTTAGCTGTGCATAAAGTCAGCAAGGTTGCTTAAGTGCTCCTTTAAGTAACAAAAATTGTTCACTGGGGTACAGTGTTGCAGGGAAAAGGTGAAACAAAACATGGGCAGCTAAATGTAGGGAATGGAGAAAAGCAAATGTCCATCTGGACTTGAATTACATATCCTGGTCTAATTCTCCATCTGATTGCGAGGCACTGCTGCCTGCCAATGACCAAGTCCACCAGCCTGCATGAGTGCAGACCATAAAGGCCACTGGGAATACCTGAGTTCAGAATCCCATTTTTCAAAAGATGGTTTAGCAAAAACTAAAAAATCTTCTCTGTACTTTTCCAGTATACAGTTGCTCTGCAGCCCTTGGGCTATCCTTGAACAGGAGTCTAATGGTAATCATAAGATGTAGAAAAAATTGGTTGTCTGTCATTACAAGTTCTTTGCCAGGGAGACAGTATTAAAGATCATCTGATTTATTCAGCAATCCTTACTGTTTTGAAGCCTGCCTGGGTTCATACTAAACCATGACATGAAATGAGGTTTTTCTGTGTATTTCTAATTATACTTTTAAGGTCACAGCTTATATTGGATTCCCTCTGTAGCCCAAACAATCCCTGCAGAAGGGAACTTTCAACAGGAAATGCTGCATGTGCTTAACATTGCTCTGGCTGCAAGTCTCTATCACTCTGAAGGAATTTACTGTAAACCTTACATGCCTGTGTAGCAAACATAACAGCGAAATCAAACCTAAGTAGCCAAGAAAGTTTCTTTGTAGCCCATTCTTTGAGTCAGATTTGTAGGCAATATGTTTGAAGTTTGATGGGATGGCTGGAGCTGGGTCGCGCTCGCTGAGGCCCTGCTCCGAGGCACCGCTTCCCGAGGGGATGCTGGGCGCACAGCAGCAAAAATGGCCTTTGGGAAGTGTGTGGCAGGTCTGCGGGTGATTCCCTCTGCCCCGGGCTGACAAAAGCCCTGTGTAACTAAGGCATGGGCAGGGAAACAGTCGGAGAGGGAATCTGTAGCAGGCCCAGCAAGGGAGGCGATCTGGGAGGGGAGAGGTTTGTCTCTGTTCAGCACACAGCTGCAGCTGTAACAGCCCCACAGACCAGCGCCTGTCATCTTCTCCCTTTGTTTTCAGATCTTTATTGACACAATCCCAAACGTCATGTTTTTCTCTACAATGAAACGACCATCGAGAGACAAACAAGACAAAAACATTTTTGCAGAAGACATTGATATTTCTGACATTTCTGGGAAGTCAGGTTCTGTGCCTGTCAACTTCTACTCCCCACTTACCAAAAATCCAGATGTGAAAAACGCTATAGAGGGAATCAAATACATTGCGGAAACGATGAAATCGGACCAAGAAGCCAGTAATGTAAGGCACTTTTTTGTGCATGATTCATTTCTAGTTTTCAAGTTGCTACATCTTACTTTTTTGGCAAAATATCCTTGCCTTACAAAAACACTCCAAGTCCTGGTTTGGCTCTAGCAGTGGACATCTCTCCTTAATAAAGTCAACAAGGAGCAACAAATAATTGTCCCAGATGTTAATTGAATATTGGCTTCCCAAAATAATAGAAAAGGAAAAAGTGTTAGTGCTAAGGTTTTCTTATGTGATATCTGAAGCCATAGAAATGGAGTGTCTGTGAGTAGGAAACCAGTTTCAATAACTGTAAGCAAGTTCCAAAACACATTTCTTCTGTCTCCCATTCAGGCATCTTGCCCCTGTGGTAAGATCATACTGCTTTTGAAAACCCAGGAATCAAGCCAAACTGCAAAAGACTAGTAGTGTTATCTGAGAAGTGTTAAATGTAACTTAAAAATTATATTTCCAATTTTGATAAGGTTTTGTTTTATTCCTGAATACTACAAGTGGTTCCTCCAAATGCAGCATGGCATGAGCTACTCTGAATACTGACTTTTTCCACATTGCAAGCCAAAGGAAGGATAAAAGCATAGAGTCACACATGGCAGTGTTCCCTAGGAAAACCTAGCTCTGCCTTCTTCTAGCACATTCAGTACAAGTAACCCCTCTTTTATTTCAGCTCACACAGCTTTTGCAGGAGTAATTCAGTCCTGGTATTTCACCTTCCTAAGTGGTCACAGACCTCTCCTGTTGAGCTGCAGGCTAGTCTGAAGACAGAGGGGTTCTCTGAGAAAATAATTTGACCCATGCTCTTGCAAAGGAGGTGCTTCCTTTCCACAGACAGGATTTACACCACGGTGTTTGCTCCTGTGACCAAATTCCTGGAGCATGTGAAATAGGTCTGGCTGTAGTCTCATGTTCCCTGTGACTCCTTTGCCTCTCTGCAGACAAACTGTTGTTTTCAGCAGGGCTGGCATGGCTTCAACATCTCTGGGCTTCACTTCCTCCTTGGCTTACAAGGAGGTTCTTCAGGTTACCAGCAAATGCCCCCTTCGGAAGTGGAGCCCAGCTGTTTGTGTCATCGGGGCACTATTGATATATCACTTCCAGGGGGTTTCAAAAGTCAAGTTCCCTAAATAAACCTGAAGGTTGCGGCTTCTGAAGGCTGTCCCTTCTCTGCATTCACTTCTGAACCACCTCAAAACAGTATTCATTATCAGAGAGTCCTCTAGATAAATTACAACAGCCTCTTCTACTTGTGGGAGAGCCAAGGCACAAGTGAAGGTGCTTTAGGTCAGCTCATGTCACTGCATAAGGTGGAGTTACAGGGTGGAAATCATGAGCCCCGCTGTACTTGGTGTCTTGCCCTCTGCATGCTCTTACCGCGCTGGGCTCCCACCAAAAGCATCCAGTGAAAAGGCACAGAGTAAGCGGTTCATGGTGTCCCACAACTGGAAAAAAAGACTAATGGAGCTATCAAGAAGGTTTTGCAAGGCATTAGAGTGGTATGCAAAGGAGGGATTAGGGTTAAATTAATAGGAATTGCCTAGATATTTCATCAGAACAAAAAAGCAATGGAAAAACAAAAGTCGGGTCAAGCTAAGAGTTTTGCTTTCAAAATTTTAAACTCTCTTTCAGAAGCAACAATTGACCTAACAATTAAGATTTTCAACATTTTTCTTAATGAAATTGTTCAGCAAATTGCCAGGGTTTCTGGTTAGTTTAGTGTTGAAACTTGTATTTCCAGGTTGCTTAGGCTTTCTTAACCACTGACCTGCCTTTGAGAAGAAAATGAGCATTTTTTGCTTAGCAATAATGGCACTTATGGAAGAGCCTTCCCCTTGTTCAAGACAGTAAATTACAAGAATGCTGTAACAAACAGGGCTCTGCAGAGATTTTACCATCTCCTTTCTTTCTTTCCCAGGCTTCAGAAGAATGGAAGTTTGTTGCAATGGTGCTTGATCATCTCCTCCTTGGCATATTTATGCTAGTTTGTTTTATAGGAACATTAGCTGTATTTGCTGGTCGCCTTATTGAACTTAATCAGCAAGGATGAATGTCAGCTGGAAACTATTTGCTACCCTGAACATCTGAAAGCATCATAACCATCAAAATCTGGCCAGCCTCTAAAAGGTTCACTGACAGGAATCAGTAACTGCTGGGAAAAAGCAGGGATAATAAAATGTAAGGCTCCATACTTAGCACTTCTGAGCTGCTGCTCAGTAGCATTTAATTGCCAAAAAGAAACATTTGCATTACTGGTAAACTTGAATGGCTGTCAGCCAGGTTTTGATCCATTTTACCCTTTATTAAAAATGTTAATGTATTAATAAGACTGTCTGACTTTGTAAGCAACAGATACAATTCCAGTGAAGTCAATAGCAGTGTAATAAGCTTTAGCTGAGCTGTAAATCTGTATTCACCTTTAGCATTCAAGCTGGTTTTAATATCTGCTCTGTGGCTTTTGTATTAGGAGGGTCACTCCTCTGATAACACTAGATCTAATCCTCCAAATATCTCAAACTCCATGCTTAAGCACTTGATTTTCATGCACAAATTTGAACTGACTGACTGTCACGCGTGACTCTGCCCATAGAAGCTCTTGCTGCAGCAAAGAGGAGAGACTTGTTCTTTACTGGGGGCAGGGTCCAGCCGATTCCTAGGATAATCTCCACATTCAGCCTGATCTGGTCTTAGAAGGTTGATTTCCACTCTGCGTTTGGAGTGATGACTAATGTGGGGGCACCTTCAAACTTGGGGGTGTTTATTTAAGCACGATTCTCTCTGTTTCCCGAAACCTGTCCCCTGGCCCGCTGAGCAGCCCATGAGCAGCAGTGTGCCCCAGCGCATCGCCGGGGAACGCAGGGCCCTCAGCTGTGCGGCGCCAGGAGCTGCCAGAGCTTTGCTCAAAAGTTGAGCAGCAGCTCTCTCTGGTGGCTAAAGCAAAGCAATTCTGCCTCTGGCCAAACACCGCCGGACTTGGGTTACTCCAGATTCGACGTAAGCAAGAAGCCTCTCTGCGTTTCCATAATGCGGTGTGGCAATAGCAGCAGTGCTGCCTCTTCTCAAAAATAAATAAGGATAGGTGGGGCAACAGCGACAAGTTACTCATCTTTTCCAGCTGCTCGTCCAAGCCAAGAGCACTGCTTTGCTAACAGCTGTAAACAATTTGCCATGAGTTTAGTAAAATAATTCGTATTATGTTAATGCTCCACAGAAATGTGTCATGCCTGCAGAGGACAGGCATTTGAAGCACTATAGGGAAAATGAGGCGAGTAACACTCCCAGCATTGCGTAGTGTTTGCTGGACAATGTTTTGGTGAGCTGCAGTCCTAAGCAGTTTGTCTGGGGTAATCGATCACTTGTAGCACTGTGCTCCGCTCTTACGGTTTAAAGGATGGTAATCTTTGCCTCCCTGGATGATCATTAACCCTGAAGTGAAGGCCAAAGATATATTGCTGGGCGACACCTCTGCTGACAGAGTGTTCAGTGCAGCTGGGTTTGTCTCTAGCAGGAGTTCCCAGCTCCCAGCCCTTGGGGAAAATCAGCAGCTCCCTGCTCACGATGAGCTAGTCTGCAGCATAATGGTGCCTGGAACTTAATTTGAGAGCCTGGGATTGGCACTAAAACTGACAGAACAATCCTCTTAGAGCAGCACGTGGTTGAATCTTAGCATTAAAAATAAACATCAAGTAACAAGATTCATGTTGAGGATCCACAGTATCTTTGTTCAGCTTCCCCAAGGCAGATCTGAGTCTTGAGGCCTTCAAATTCCCCCCATTTGTGTGTCAGAGTGAGTGTGTGCACGTGTTTGCCTGCCTGCCTGCCTGCTTCTTCAGCTCTCTTTATAGATTGCTAGGTACCAGTGCTTTCCTTCTACTTCCTCAGATAAAGGTTTGAAACTATTTATTAAAAAATTTTCATTTGTGATGGTTTGACCTGTCTTACAGGCACAGCAAATCTTCTGCCTTTCTGTCACTTTGACTCTTGATGAGCTAGTTGTGTCTCAAAAGATGTGACAGCAGGCAAAAATAAATGCTAACAACTTCCTTTCTTAGGTTGCATATTCTGGGCATTGTACTCTGACTCTCCAAACAGGGTTCTCCAAGCATCAAATCAGGGCATCTTTTTCTTTTTTTTTTTTCTTTGAATACTTGGACTCTACCAGCCCCTATTTTCTCTTCCTAGATCACCTTTATGATAAACTTTTCTTGCATACCACTTGTATGCCACTAAGATCCCCTGTTACCAGTATCCATCTACGGACAGAATACCCTTACTTACCTGCAGACTACCTCCTCTCAATTGCTACTGTCCTTTTAATGTCAGCCCCTGCTAAAGTACCAGCTTTGGAGGTTGTAAATGTTCTGTCTCAGTCACAGATAATCCATTCTCAATGTGTAAGTATGTATAGTCTAATGATTTCTCATTTACAGCCCTGTAGCCCCACCTTGCAACCTTAACACTAAACTCTCCTCTCTCCTACATGGGTTGAATCAGCAGCCTCAGGGAGATGACCCTGCATAATCCTCTGCAACCCACACATGCTTCTCTGCTGCCTCATTGCCTTAAAAAGGCGTATTTCAGCCCTGAGCTTCAATTAACAGATCTCACGATAAGCAAAGCAAGAAACAGGCGTCACACACTGATTGTTAAATTTCTGTTAAAAAAGCATAAAAAATAACGACATATAAACATCATGGTGCTGAAGTAAGCAGACCTCATTTAAACGAAGGCAGACCAGGGGCATCTGGGTGGGAAGGTGTTCCTTATATATAGGTGCATATATATAGCTTCCTGGAATGTCTCCATCTCTTTCAGTTTGATTCTCTTTTCAGTTTCTCAAACCATTTGGCAGTTAACTTTCCCCTTCCCATCGATTTAGCTGACCTTAGCTACTCTTTACTGTGCCATGGATATGTTGCTCTCAGAGGTGCAGCCACTCCCAAATCTCGTTCCTCTTTGGCACTTGTGCTCTTCAGGAGACCTGACTCTTCTGAGAGGGTTATTTGAATTTTTAAAATCCCTTGTCTTGTAGCAGCTCCAAGGGAGCGGTTTCACCTCTGCATGAGTCTGTAATCAGAACAGGCTGCTGCTCTCCATCCTCACCAGACAGCTGAGCTGAACTCGATGTCCTTATTCTGTCTCTTCAGCCAGCCGGATCTTGGCTTTATAAAATGTAGTTGAGCTGATCAAGAGAGAGAATAGAAAAATGACACTCACTGAACTCCAAGCACTTGATCATGAGCTTGTGTGTGCCAGGTGTGATCATCCATCTGCCACCAGTGTTTGGGTCCCACAGCCCCCTTCAGTTTGAGGGTTTTTTAAAAATCAGATTATTGTTTCAGGCAATTGTAAGACAAGTTCAGTACTCTTTTCTTTTCCTCCGGGATATAAGTTGCCCCCAACCTCCTTGCTGTGGCAGTCTCCCCAGAGAAGTGTAAAAGCAGTGTGAGTTTCATCAGCGTGCTGACTCAGCAGTTCCTGTTTCCACAGCTGAGGCAGACCACAGCGGGTAAGGACAGCAGGGCAACACAGAATGTGTAACACAGGACCCACATAAGTGCATAAACACTGTGCTGCTGGTGGAGAAAGGGAGTACATTACCTCCCTGAAAGGTTTGTTTTCTGGTATGGTGACAGGCAAGATACCACCCTTGAAGTCACCGATAGTTTAGCACATCAGAAATGCTTTTGACTTTGGAAGGTTGCTGTCCCTGACTCCAGTCACAAGACCTCACATTTTCATATGTTTACTCATGTTAGATAAATTCTAGCACAGCCTCCAGGCCCCTAGGCATGCTGCTTTCTTTTCTTAAAAATTGTGAAATGGATACAAAGCCTCTCAAGCTTCTGTCACCTGAAGGTTGCAGAGACACTGACTCCTAACAAAGCTCTGGAGTACTCATCTCTTTCTGGAATTCAAATCCCAAATACAGAAAAGGCAATCGTGCACTGCCTTGCAAAAGATTCTCTAAAATGATCGTACTTCAGTTCCTGATAAAGTTTAAGAGACTGACAGCTATGGAAAAGAACCAACCTGTAGACAAGCATTTCCATGCTCACTGTGAGAGCCACGCTGAGTCCTGCTGGCTGCAGGTGGGTTTTCTACAGCAAGAACAGGACAATTTCACTTGTCACCATGCAATAGGTCAGCCTGACCAGCAGGCAAAAGTCCAAAGAAGTTCATAGGCTACTGCAGCACAGTGATGATGGATCACTCCGTGGATTCCCTGTAAAGGGACAATTCTTTCCTAGCAAGGGTTGTAACCATTTCCTGTCATCCCAGCACAGATCTCCCATTGTGGCACATCTTCCCAGCTTCTAAAAGCTGAGCAGATCTGTATCAGTGTTTGCTATTTATCCCATATGGAGCCTGGAACAAACATATCACATAGTACTTCCCCAGCATGTGGACAAGAGGAAGCTGTTTGCCTCTACGTGACTTTTCAGCTAACCAATGACCCAAATGCAGTTTGCCGTGCTTAGGAACCTCATGTGGATTTGTGACCCTCTTGAGGGAGCTTTGGGACTGTAAAGACAGTAAACACAGAGTACCTGCAGTTTTACTATTTGTGAGCACTGAAATTTTTGCTTGCAAGCTAATCTACATTGTGTGCAGGGGTCAGAAAAAGGTACACATAAAAAATTGTACCAGTTTTTGTTTGTCTTGTAATGCTCCAAGCATACAATGACACAGAAACAGAGAAATGACCTACATAAAAGCCTGGCAAGTTTTCCAGCCTTCTACTGAAGACAGCACAGTAATGCTATTACTCTTATGACAGCATGTCTCACCATAATGCTGTGCCTCAGGCAACTGCTCATCTCCTGGTGAAAACATGAAAGTTGCAGCAGGTTAACCTAGCACACAGGTTACTCAGTCTTTGACCTTGCTGGGACATGTTGCTACAAGTGAATCAAGAGCATGTTTCAGTTCTTCAGGATACCTGTCCCTAACATTTTTATTTTAGGTAACAGTGTTATGTAGCTGCTGGGCTGGACCATGTCTATGCACGGAGTAAACAAAAACCATCTGAACACCTTCAAAATGTGAAATCCTACAGAGACAAAAGCAGGTGAGATTGATGTTGGCTCAAAGAGACATCCAGGACACAGTTCTTGCACTTCAAACTTTGTTTCTATATGCACAAGCGACCCCATTACATATACTTGGGCATTTTTCCATCCAGAACCTCATCGTTGGACATAAAAACATTAACAGAAATTTTGTTTCTAGAACATTCAGTCAAGCTAAGGGGGAAAAGAGAACAGAATCGATTGCTTGTCTGGCAAAGCAATCTCTGCATGAGTTAATTGAGGTATGAAACACAAATACCTTCTGGAGCATCCTGCAGAGGGGTAATTGACCTTCCCGCATTACAGTATACTGCAAACCTTAACAGGGAAAAAGCGAGCACCTCTTTCCCACTGTTTAATTACGTTTCTACTCTCCCTCTTCCCTGCTGGCTGCCATCAAGGCCATCGGAGTCAGGTAGGGAACACAAAGCGTGTTGAGAAGGCTGTGGCCCAGGGCAGCCCCGGGAGCAGGGCCGAGAGGAGCGGGGGCTGTGCCGAGGGCCGGGCAGCGCGGGGCGGCACGGAAAGCAGAGCTGCCCCTGCGCTGAGGGCACGGCCGAGGGCCCGGCGGGGCTTTGGGCGGGATGTGTCCTCGGCAGAGCCACCCAAGTCACACTTCAGCCCTTGGCACTTAGGGACCCGAACCCATCTCGCTGTAAGGGGGCTCTCTGTAACTCTGACCGCTGTGAATCCCCACTGGGCACCGAGCACAGAAGGGCGGGCGCCATCACCGGCACCCCGCGCCGCCTGGGAAGGACCGTCCTGCGGGGAGAGCGGCCGTGCCAAGGGGCACAGCCCCGGGAGGCGGGGGCACCCACCCGGCCCGGCCCGGCCGCGCTCTGAGGGGCCGGGGCATGTGCGGCGGCGCGGGCGGCGGGGGAGCGGCGCCCCAGAGCCGCGCCGCGCCGCTTCCTGCCGCTATAAATAGCGCCCGGCCCAACATGTCCCGGCCGCCGCAGCGGCTGCAGCGCCGGCGGGACCCGCCGTGCCCTCCCGCCGCCTCGCCCGCACGGAGCGCGGTAAGGGGGCTGCGGGAGCCGCGCGGGGCTCCCGGCGGGACGGGGCGGGGGTCTCGGGGCGGGCAGGGCTCCGGCGGCCGCTGGGGCGGCTCGGCACCCCCGGCCCCGCGGGACGAGCGCCCTGCGGGTCCAAGGGTCGAGCTTCGTGCCCGTCTGCTCTTTCTCTCTTTTCTTCCAGACTGCTCTGTCTTGGGCTGGACGCGTTCCTCCTGCCTCCCGAAGCCGTGCTGGCAGGCTGGCATCCCTCCCCGCTTCCCCTCGCATTCCCGCTTCCCCCGGGGTTGGGCGCCTGCCCGCGGTGGCGGCTGGCGCTGGGCGCAGCCCCCGGCCCCCCCTGGCAGCTCGGACCGCCGGGGAGGTGCCTGGTGCCATCCTTGTCCGTCTCTGCTGCTGTCCAGCCAGGGCTGTGAGGTCCTGCCTGGCATCTCAGGGTGGGGAGAGCCACGCCGGGGCCGCGGCACACACCGCTGCCTGCACGGGTGGCACCCGCGGAGGGCATCGTAATGTTGGTCACACCCGCAGGTGTTCGTGTTGCTGCCTCCCTCAAATGCTTTCATCTGCAGCGAATGTTGAGGTGGGCTGTGTAGTTAGGCTTTATGGTGGAGTCAACAAAGTAGGTCTCTGCCCTCTGAGCTGGCTCTTGGGGGCTTTTTGGAAGGAATCAACTTACGGAACCACAAGTAACCAGTCTTCAGGTTTTAGCTTGTCTTGCACTTGTTTGCCTCTGCTGCTCTAATGGCCTTGTTTGATCTTCTGACGAACACCTTCTGGAGTGCGGGGCTATGTGCCTTCTCAGAGAGTAGGTGTTCCTCAGCTACCACGTAGCTTGTTTGTGTGGCCTCTCTGAAACAAACCTGATAACAGCACTTGTCTCTGGCACCACGGTGGGCATGTTCAGGAGCCCACTATGAGGAACTTCTAAATTACTCCTTTTCTCCCGAAGTGTATTCTCAAAGACAGGGCTGTGATAAGCAACTGCTCTCAGTTTTGACCTCCTGAGGATGGGCAGTGTGTTTTGCTTCTCATTCACACCCTTTTTAACTCTGTCAACCTTCCCCTATGTTTCTTCTGTCCACTAGCTCTTCCAAGCCAAATTGGGGACGATGGTGCAGAGACCCAGGAGGCCATGTAAAAAAGAGAAGGTGCTCTCAGAGCCTCGTCTTGGGAGCCTTGCCTTCAGTGCAGGTGGGAGGGATGGCAGAGCTGCTCTGGCAGTGCTCTTTTTCGAGTGCCATGAACCACGAGGCAAGCTGAGCTGGCATGTACTTTCCCCTCTGCTGTGAGGGGAAGGAGCAGATGAGGAGGAAATGCAGCTGTTCCAAAGCACTTCTGCCCTCTGTCCAAAGAGAGCACGTGAGGGGGGAGGACAGACACAGAAAGGGAGATTCAGGAAGAGAGTATGGGGGGTTGGGGAGGGACAAGAGGAAAGCTACAAATGGAGAGGAAAAGCTCTTTATGTATGCACAAATATTATTTAAATATTTGTTTAGCTAGAGTGAGAGCAAATAGCCTAAAATTACGAGATTGTATCTCTTGAATCCCTGTTATTGTTCCTCCAAAAAGTGCTGCTTTTCGTTCTTCAATTATTATGTGTGTCTTTCTGCCTCACTCTTCTAGGCTCTTCAGTATTCTCTGACCTCAAGCTGAGCAGGACGCTGCCCTTGGCATCTGTTTGTCAAATGTGTATTCTCCGTGTTGTACATGAAATGATTATTTCCATAGTTGGTTAAGGCAAGTTTCCGAGGAATGTGAAGCAAGAGGCACGCCAGTTCCTGTGGCTGGCCTGGACTGGAGTGCAGGCATTTTGGGACAGGGGCTGCGCCTGGAGACTGTAGTTTCTCTGTGTGTTATCCTTGGCAGCTTAGAGATTCCTGCCTCTGCTCCTGTCCCTCCCACCCTTCTCTTAGGTCTTATTGCTGCTCACCTGTTCCTCTGCCTGTACTGCAGCTGCTTTGGCCTCTCACAGTTACCTGTGGGGCTGTGCTGAAAAGCTCTGAAGTCTGAGTAAGGAGAAAAAGAGAGCGCAGCTACTCCCTTGTCTGTAGAGAAGTCCCCTCTCAGCCCTGTGCTGACTCTCCCCTGCAACCTGCTTTGAGATCCCTCACCCCAACAACTGGCAGTTAAAGCAGTCAAAGCTCTCTAGTCCTATTTACTGCTCCTGCCTTGCTGTTTCTTCTGAAATTACACTTTTAACTTTCTCCAGGATTAGTTTACTCTCTGAATGGCATCAGGTAGTAAGGTACTGTCTTTGGGGACTGCATGGCTACAAGACTACTAAACCTTTTTTTTTTTTTTTTTAATGGAAAAGCCAGTTACCTACCCCAGCAGGGTTCCATTGCTTTTACCTTTGTAGTACAGTCAGAAATGGAAGTGTGCACCTAAGAAAAGGTATTGGCTATGGAAGGAGCAATTTCCCACCTGTGATAACAGCCATGGTCTTTACACCTGATGATCTCCAGGCCCCGAAAAAACTGCTGAGAAGCACGAGCAATGCTAATCCCTTTGAGAAGGGAGCATGCTGCTGTATTTCTCCCCATTACCTACACTGCATAAAGTTCTAACAGCTATTTAATGTTCTACCCTGCTTGTATAAACCCATCCGCTTTGTGTGGAGAAAAGAGTGTATGTTGGTGTTGTCTGACATTTGTGACATGATAGGAAGGCGTAGGGTTCCTTTGGAGCACATGTATTGTTGATGGTGTACATGTACAATTTAGTAAAATGTCTTTATGCAGCAGCTTTGAGAAATGTTCTGTGCTTTTAACTACCTTGAATCTTCATCTGGTTAATGGACTCGTGTATAGAAACCATATAAAATATTGATGCAGCAGAAGGGCGTGTTTCTTTAAAGCTTATGCTTTTGCCAAGGTAAACATATCTTAATTACAGCTTTGTCACAATAATGAAGTGTTATCAAAATTTAAATCTAATTAAATACTTTTGTGTTCTTTCTACTGATTTCTCTTATTCTTGACTCCAACACCTTCTCATTTCCTTCGTATGGTGCACTCTAACATTTGGTCTGTGGGATCTGTTATAAAAAGGGCCTGTTTACTATCTCGGTTCAAAATCCATGGTGCTAACTGTGTTTGAGTAGGGGTGTGGAGACCCAGTATATGGGGAGATAATTAAATTCTGGGATGGTAGAACAGATTTTGGTAGTACTGAAGAAGTTCGTAGTGTAAGTAGCCACAGATCTTCAAGGCAGCTGTCTGTCCTGTGTGCAGTTAACACCTACTTGTTTAGCTCCTTACTTCAAAGAGGTACTCGAAAACCTGTTATTGAATAATAACTGCTGAACTGTTAGTTGGCAGATAGCCCAGAAAAGGCATTATTAAAAAGTAAACTTAATAAAGATGTCAATAATCATGCCTTAGTGGCTTGGTTTAAAGTAATTTGTGTTCTTCTAGTGACCAGTATGATAGCGAAGTGCTCTCATGAAGCACCAGGTACATGCATGAACATGTCTGGGTATCTGACAGAGGTATATGAGAGGAGGAAGGAGAATAACAAACTGTTTACTGTGTTAGTACTCTGTTGTGATCCTCTGTTAGGACTGTGTTGCTGCTGCTGAGCCGAGAGTGAAATCTGAATAGTAAAAAGGTTATCTTTATCAGTGGTAATAATCCTGAACATCAAGGCCCTGCAAGGTACTGGAGTTGGTCTTCATCCTTGCAGGCACACAAGTCTGCAAGTGCAGCTGTCCTTGGGCCTCATCCAACACAGTTCACAAAGATTAGTCAGGTGTCTCTAAGGCTGGAGACACAAGTGGTGGGGGAGCAGTTTCGTCTAAATTGGAGAGATCAAAGGAGTTCAGAATATAAAGCTTTTCCTAATTCCTGGAAGGAGATAAATGGGAAGCACAAGGGGTAGTTTGAGAGTCTGTTTTGTAACACTTAACTCTGCCACAACTTCATTAGTGCTCTTCATTTTACAATTACAATTGTAAAAAAATCCAATTACACATAAGTACGCTTTGAAGTTAAAATGTATAGCTTTGTAATTCCTTAAACTACTAATGTCGTAGAAGCAGAAGTTTCTAAGTTTTAATGTGCTCATGTGGCACCCCTCATCTTTAATCTCCTCAGTGTGTCTATGTCTGTAGCTCCCACCATTTCCTTCTTGGGATAAAGCCCATGAGAAGGGCCGTCCTGTCTGCCCATGCATGCTTTTCATGAGAGCCCTCTTTCTGTTTGTGCTAAGGTTGAGCACATAACTCCTGTTGAAGAAACTACAGGATATTCTTTAACGGGAAGTAGTACAGATGTTAAAATAAATGCTCTTAGCAGCTTCAGTGAGCCTGAAATAGCTTCTGCATGTTTCTCTTATGATAAGTTCAGGAAATGGGGTGATTCCCTCTTCCTCCCTCATCGTAATATTTTGAAAGCTGAAATCCTCTTGCCATGAAGAGCAGGCAGTGTGGAGCAGGCTTCTCTGTATTTTTCTGGGCCCTGACTTAATGAGGCCAGAAGCAAGCCCTAAACAGAAGTCACATTCCTTGGCACAGTGTCCTGCTTCGTACAAAAATTTCCAGTAAGGTCCTTGGTGGTGAGTGGGGGCTAACCACTGAAACTGACTGTCCAGAGGGATTGTGGAGTCTGTTGTTGGAGATGGTCTAAAAACTGGATAAGGCCTGAGCAATCTGCTTGAAGCCAGGTTAGCTCTGCACTGAACTAGATGAGATCCAGCAGTTCCTTCCAGCTGGCTGTATGCCATATTTTTGCATTACAGGGGAAGCATGGCTGCCTTTGTCTGTCCCCAAAACCAGTGGGAATAAAGGTAGTCTTAAAATACCTGAAAATAGCCTTGAGAATTCTGAATAAAGACTTAAAAAATGTAGAAGTATGTAGAGAAGCATAGCATAAGGAGGTAATTTTGCCCAAAGTCTCATAGCAGCAGGTCAGTAATAGTGCTGGGAGAGGATCATAAATCTCTTGGCCATCAGACTAGTGCCTTGGTTGCTAAAAGATTTTGTCTTCACACATAAAACTTTTTCCCTACCTGACTATTTTCAGATCACTTGGCAACAGACGCCTGCTGAGAGATACCATATTCCTTTTTTATTATTATTTTTTGCCTTACCTGTCATGTTCACAGGGAGTTTTAGTACTAAAGAAAAATGTAGTGCATTGACTTTTTCAGAAACCTAGAAAATTTGATCTGGAAAATAATTTGGTGAAATAAAGACAAGAGCTGCAAAGGAAATTTTTAGAAAGTGATGTTATTCCCAGTTAGTTGCACAACAATTAATCTCATATTTTTAAAGAGCAGAAAATAGCAGACAAAGCTGTACACTGAATTGAAGTTTGAATCTCTCTTTGTTTAAAAAAGAAAAATCACTCAAACTCTTAAAAATCTGGAAGCTTAGAAGAACAGAGATCAGCATTTCAGAGAGTATCATGGAAGGAGTTAAGCTGTGAGTTAACTGCATCTGTGTTTCAAATCCAAATGCTACGAACAAGGCACCATTCAGATCTTCAGTTATAAGTTATGCTGCATTTGTTATGCTGCATTTTTTTATATTCTGTTCAGAGGAGAAAAAGAAAGCCATGTCAGATGAAAAAAAAATCATTACTCTTGTTTTGGTAGCTTGTTTTTTAAGTGATGAAGGAATCTCTTCTTATTTTATTATTTTTTTATTTTTTTTTTTGTCTAGCACTTACGCAGGTCATCTGCTAAGTATTAGCAGCTGTGGAACTGTGGGGTTGCATAAGCATAACTAAAAGTCAGTGGAGCCTTGCGTCATTCTGCAGATCTATCCATTGCTTATTCTCCACAACAACAGATCAGTTTTGTAGCTCAGTTGACACAAATCCCTAAATGTTAAGAGGGCATCAGCAAGCATGGCAAGTTGGGGAAATCCTATAAGTCATAGAAATCAGATAGGATAATGCATTATTTTGTTGTTGCCACAACCTGCTGTCCAGTTAGACATGTGCCTTGGTGTTCTGTGAAGAGAGCTTTGTCAGAGTAATGCCCTGGAACAGCTGAGCATATCAGCTACATAAACCTGATTTGTCTGGGCAGCTGTGCTTGGAAGATGGGTATGGGTGCTATGCCTGGCTGCTGTGGAAGCAAGACAAGTGTGAGTGCTCACAAATGTATCCCAGATTAGCTGTGCTTGGGGATATGGCTGAATACAACAGTGTCTTTTAAGCCTTAGAAAAGGCATCTTTACGTGTATAGAGCTGAAAGCCTGGAATGTCTTGGCAAGGGAGATACCTGCAGTGCACATGGGTGTGTTAGCAGCATCAGCCTGAGGCTCGCAGATCCAGCATCTGCCCCCAGTTTCATGATTCCGGCTCAGCACATTGCAGGATTTGGTTAGCAGGGTGCGCTTCTCCTCACTGAACCTGAGGTTACAAGAACTTAATCTCCTGTGGTTCTGACTTTTAAGTCGTAGAATATGTAATGAATTTTCTGATCCAGACTCTGGCTTTGTTTTCAGGGGGTTGTTTTTTTATCATCTTTTCTTTTCCTGGTTTAAAGATCTCCCCAGGCGAGAAAGACTCTGAAGGGGTGAGTACGGTGACATCAGTCATTGCTCTCCTTGTATCCTGATTACCCAGCACTGACCAGGTAATATATGTAGAATATATACTACCATGTGTAGTATATGGTAGAATATGTAGGACTTTGCCTAACATATTCCCCAAACTATTTTTTCTGGCATAGAAATGCAAAATAGAGAATTTTCACTCTTACTTTCACATCTGAAGTTACTGAAGACAGTTTTCAAAGGAAGTGTTAAATGTGACCCATAAAGGCTGCTGTGTTGTGTATGTTGTAAGTAAAGAAGCCACTTGCTCACTATAAGTGAGCTTGCATGACTTAATGTAGTGGTCTCTTTACATGGATGTCTGTTTGGTCAGATGTTGCTTTGTGTATTTCATATGGCCATATGCCTTGTGTTTGATTTTAAGACCCCTGAGACAGGGAATGCATTTGAGTAGTGCCCTATAGAGTATATTTTCTATTCCAACGGGATGAAATGAAAAATCAAATTATAGCAATGTGATGGTATCCATGTGTGATTATTTCAGTTTTAAAGAGAATGTCATTCAACTGAGGCACACAGGCAACACCTACCAGTTTATCATTGTTTATATCTCTAGGTTACATTTTAAACCATTCTAGACCATTACTACTTTGAAACAGAAAAAAATATTCCTTAAAAATACAGCTTTTCCAGTCATTAATCCTGATGGCATCTTGGAATCTGAAACTCTCAAATGGCAGCAGGCAGCCCCAAACCTTTGTTTTAATACTAGGCAGAAACAATCCACTAATAATTATCACTTGGAACTTCCTACTGTATTTTCAAATAAAAAAATCCTCATTTGATCTTAATAAGTGAGGGAGGGACAAAGTAATTGCTTCATGGACCCAATTTGCTTGAAATAGATAATACTTAATTGAATTGACCAGTGTCCCTTGGGTATGAATGAACAACTCATGTTCTTATCTTATTTGAAATTAGAACTAAACCAGGTAATGATTTTCAAAGTGAAACATCTTACTCAGAGGAGTTGCTGCATACTCACATACTTACTCACGTACTTACTTGTACCCTTAGGTGGAACTAGAGCAATACTTATTTTCTCATTTAGTGGTTATCCTTTTCCAAGCAGCTCTCTGCAGGATCAGTGTCTCCAATTTTTATTACAGCTTTTCCTTTTTTTTTTTTTAAATTTGTGTGTCCTTAAAAAAGTGTGCATGCTGACTGTTGTCAAGAGGAAGACAAATTAACTTGAGCTGCTATAGGGAACTAGAAAATGAAGTGTTCCATAACTGACAAACAGCTTGAGATGACTGGACAAGTTCCCTCTTTATTCATCTAAAATGTGCCAGTGGTTTAGCAGAACATCCCTGATAATGCAAGTGAATTGCAGGGTAAAACCCAGTTGGATGTCATCATGTGCAGTACTTAAATGAGAACACTGAGGGATTTTGTGTTTCTAAGGGAAAGAATTGTCATTGTCTTCTGTTTTGTGTTACTTGAAGTTCCCCAAGAAAGTTTCCTCTTAGGAGGAATAATGGAGTTTATAGTGAGAATGGTTTATGACTGCTCTTTTTTTATTTGAAAGCTTTTGTACTTCTCAAAAAATGTTTGTTCACCATCCACTCACTAATTGCCCAGACTGAGGAGGCACTAAAGAAGCCATGGTAATTATACCACACGATATCTAATACCACAGCATTTACAGCTTCCAAGGCCTTTGCTCCAGGACATCCACTGTGAAATGTGGACAGAAGCAAATGAGAATATAATGGAAAAACTTGCAAAAAGGGAAAGCAAAAAAACCAAAAACAACCCAAAACTGTATTTTCACTTTTTTCCCCTTTAGACAGAAATAAAGAAACATCCCACTGCAATTTCTTAATGAGGCAAGCAAGGCTTTATGCCCTAGGAAGTGAGAAAAAAGACAAAACAAATCACTCTGAACTAGCAGAAGGGTTGATAGGTGTAACCTGGGCCCAGTCCCACTCTTGATGTGGGTTGCTACGGAAGATCAGTGCTGAGGTGACACCAGTGGAGCAGGATTGCTCCAGACAAGGTCAGGACTTTCCTCCAAGCTGTTTTCCTTAGATCTTCTGGAGTTGCTCCCTCTCTTGTCTGGTAGACACTGCTGGTTATTTTTGGAAATCACCATTCTGAAGGTAGGATGACTCTTCTGCTCTAAAGCCCCAGTGCCCTTGGCATCTTTGCTTTAAAGTTTTGCAGGGTCACTGTTACATGATTGTGCTGGGGAGGAAAAACCCAGATTATCTGCAGGCTTGTTTGGTGCATAAACCTGAGTTCTACTGAGTGACATTGACAAAAATTTACAGCTTAAGTTTCTGTATTAAGTCTGGCATGTGCAGGTTCTGGTTTCTTCATTTCTCAATGGAGCATGTGACCCCTGGTATCATTGTCATTTCCTCTAACATGCATTGGATCAGGATTTCAGGCCCTGCCACTAGGGAATAATGTCTGGTATAGGGCAAGTGTAAAAGAACTTTTAAATAGTTCTTAAGGGTTTAATTATGGAAGTAGCCTTTGGGACAGCCAAGGGTGTTCAGAATCCAAATTTCCCAAAGCGGGGCAAAGTGCTGGCTTTGGCATTTGAGGTTGAGAGAATAGTCTTTGTCCCATTTACCAGCAAAGAGGCTGAAGTTAAATATGTCACAAAGTTCACTTAAATCCAAACTAGTAACATTGTGAAACATCAAGTAGATGTATATAGCCTGTGTCACAGCTGGTACAGTTGAGCCCCTGCTGGCAGCATGTAGTGACAGGGAACAGGTGAAAAAACACCTTTAGACTCCCACAGAGCACAGGGATGCTTTGAGGCATTGCTGAGAGAGAGACAGAAATATCAGCTTGCAATTCATCCTCCATAAGGAGCTGTGCTGGGGCTGCTGGGACTTGGCCCCCAGACCAACTGGAACCATTGGGCTCTACCAAAATGTCCATGACTAATCTTTGCTACCCAAAGGGACCCAGGCTCTAGTGTCCCACTTACTCTGGGCAGCTCTAAGTTTTCAGGCCAAGCAGGAGGGGTTTTAGGAGGTTTTTGCTGCTTTTCTCTGTGTTGTTCTAAGTCACTGCTGTGGTACAGCCTCTCAGGAAAGTCAGCCAGCTTTGCTGAATAGTCTAGAAATTGGACTGTAAGGCATTTCTGCTCTTTTAGCAGCACTCTTTCAGACAGCCATGCTTCAAACTGCACAGTTTGGGGTTTCTGTTGAGCATGGGTAATGCCCTTGGAGCCATAAGCCATAAACTTAATTGTAAACTTATTTTTTCAGTTTTCTACTGTTTACTTGGTCTTTTGCTAGTGGAAGAGGAAAGAAGAAACAAAACACATGTTGAGGGGGATGCAGACAGATGATTGCATGTTCAGTTATGGTTGTGTGTTGAACTTCTGCTGATGAGGGAGATCAGGTGCCAAGCTGTTTTGAGCCAGAATATCATACTGCTGCCTCTGCTTTCAAGCTCAGCCTTCACATTTGGGCTGCCTGACTGTCAGTTCCCAAGCGTGTTACAGGAATTTGCGTCATAAGTCCAGCTCCTTTTATTTGTCTGGCTGTGGGAACAGTAAGATATTCACAAATGCTTTTGAGGCAGAGGTGCTGGTTTGTCTCCTGAGTGCAGTCTCCTAATAACTGACTCAGTTTCAGCAGTTGATGAAACCAGGTTTTGGTGAATGGCAGTATAGGGTGTTTCATTTCTAAATCAGCAGCTTACTCTCTAAGCCAGGTGAGCTGTGACTAAACATTGCTTTCTGTCAGATGAAGTGTAGTCTACGTACAATGTGTTGGTAACCCCAGGTCTGTAAGATAGAAGCTTCCGCTCAAAATGTCATTGCATGACTTCCATGCTGAAAGCCATCATGAAGTAGTCAGGTTGTCACCAAGGACTGAGGCTGTTCCCTGATGGCTAATGAGTGATCCTTTCAGACCAGGGCCAGCAGTGGGCATAGTGGTGTGAGCAGTCTTGGTTGACTGTGTCCCATGTGGCTGCCCCTCACATGTGGGTGAGACGTAGGATTTCACAACAGGACTGAGTTTTTTTCAGTGTCTAAGGAAACAGAGAATGTTGGTCTCCAGGGCTGTTATCTGGATGCTGTTCATGGCCTCTGCAATTCTCTGTCACTTTTTAAACTACTGCTCTCCAACATCACAGTGGCAAACTCTACTAATCCATAGTAACTGCACAAATAATTAAATTATAATGCGATATGCAGTGTATATTTGTATTCATATACTGAGCCTCCCTTTCTCGTATTGTTTTGTTTTGGGCTTTTTTGTTTGTTTGATTTTTTTGGGGGGGTGGGGAGAATATAGTTGTCAATAAATGTCAGTAAAACACAAAGATGTGGTCTGATCTTGTGCATGACCTGATCTTGCTCACCTTACTTGGATATAGTTCAAATCAATATGGGACTGCTGGCACTTGTAGCTAAACAAAAGATAAAATCTCATCTGTAACACAGCAGAGAAGCTGATTCTGTTTTATAATTACCCAGCAACTATGCATAGACTCCCATCTGTGCTATATTTGGCATCTAGTTATTCCTGATGTGGAATATGTGCCAATGGGAAGAATGCAAGAAATGGACTGAAGTTCCCAAAGACTGGGACTTGCTTTCCCTTTAAAAAAAATTAAGAGGATGTGAGCTTTGGCTACGAGATTCAGTATGTAAAGAGGAAATAAACATCGATAACAGCTTGAAATTGTATGACCTGTGTCAGATGAAAAATTGCTGTTATCAATGAATATTATTTGTGTGGCTTTAAAATGTGTGGTGTTCTGATAGATCATGATTTCTAAGGTGTAGATTTGTCTAGCTTTATTTGCATGTACTTGTATGTATCTATGTACATATATGTACACAGATGTTGATGGGAAGTTTGAACATAAAATATTACTCAGATTCAAGTATGATCCTCTAAAACCAGTTGATGTTTTCTACTGAAATAACCAAGTATATAAAAATTTGTCATCAAATATTCAGGTGAATACTTTGAAAACTTTCTGATTAGTGAATAGTTGAAGACAAGTTGCTCAATAATAAATGTATTTTAACTTTGCCATCGTAGCAATGCTTATGTATTGAGAAAAAGTTCTTTAAGCCTAGGCATGCCATTGGAAAAGTATAGCAAATACTACTCTAGAAAAACAGCTCAACAGATTTTACTGGATACAGTGTTGAAAATACCCTATGGAAAGATAGCATGGATTGTTTCTCTCTTGGTTGACCTGCTGAGTAAGTCCATATTCTTTGGTAGGGTCAGAGCTTGTGGATAAAAAAGCTTTTTCATTGTATAAAAAAGCTACAAACTAAGAAATCAGATCTTATGTGATTGGAAGCCACAATCAGCACTCCTATTAAAACTTCCTTTTTGGTTCCTGAGAACATATTAAGGCTATTAGAAATACCTACAATGATATATGAAGGGACTTCCACACAAATATAGTTCTCATTTTAGAAATATACCTAATTACATATATATGTATAAATAATACATATGCACTGCAGAACTCTTCTTCAGGAGTCTCTTAATGTCTGTGTTAAAGGAGCAGGGAGGACAAGTAACTCTGAGAGCAAGGTTTGTCTGTTCAGCAGTTTTTACTCATGAAATACATAGGCATTTCTAGGCAAAAGTACATTTTTTTAGGAATGGATTTTATTTATGTGGCCCTCCTCTGAAAGAATAGCCTGTGACTAAACCCAGGGGTGACAGCTGAAAATGTAATCTCATGTGCACATAGCTGTGTAAAGGGCTTTGGCCCAGAATTTGTTGTGTTTGGGAGAGGGGGGGTTCATTTTTTTCAGACAGGACTGGATCAGTGTAAAAACTCTCCATTTTCCACATAGACATGACTAGAGAGTGTCAATCTGCCAGAACATTTGTGATGACCAGATTTTGTTCACATCATGGATGAGGGACAAAACAGATTCCCTGTTTTATCTGGTATGATTCTCCCCACCCCCAAGGAATGTGTTAATATTTCATCATTTTGAAGAAATGTAGTGGGTAACATTAAATATTTACATCTCTCTGAAGTCACACAGATGCCACCAGGATACCTAGCTCTACATCACACATGCTCTAATTCACCCCAAACACCCACTGTTTACTAATCTTCAGCCCCCGTCTGTGCCGATAATGAGAAAGAGGAAATGGAAACAGCAGGGATTATATGCTACTGAGAAGTCCCAGTTTCTGGTTGTAATTCTTTCAACAAACTCTTGCCGACCGTACTCCTGCTTTGAAGTTTGAACACCTCTGTATTAGTGCTTGGCTCTGGTGATTTGGCTGACAGATCTGGGCTTGGTTGGCTGGTTTGTGGTTGCATGTTCACAGTCCCACATGATGGTTTACTCTTGCACTCGCCTGTGTTGTGCCTGCTCAAAGTCGGGGCAGTACAGATTGTTTTGCCCGAGCACTGAGATGTTAATTGCTCAAATTTGCTGGTGACAGGTTCCAGACAGAAAACGGTCTCCATCATATCCACTCTTCTGTCTGTGTGTACAGCCATAGCCATACTGGTGAATGGGGTGAGTTTCCGTATAGTGAATAAATAGGGCCCATTTTTCTAAAGCAAAAAGTATGTGTTGGTTTTGAATGCTGGGTTTCAGCATGCTCTGTTAGTCTGGATCATCATGTCCAGTATACTCAGATGTGTGGATAGTGCAAGTTTCTAATCTAAACCAAAAACCTCACAGCCCACGATTGCATTCTTATCCCTGTAGCACAGGATAAGCAAATCATTTGTGTAAATAGCTTTACATCAATGTCTATTAACATCCTTCTGTAGCTTATCTGTCAGGCCACTGTGCAACTTGTGCTGCTGGGGTGGTCCTTTATTCGTAAATCAAACACTGTTTGATCGCCTGACAAGTGGGGAGAAGCCAATTTATGGCTTTAAAAACAAGTTGTGCCATCTGCAGAGTTACTATGTCTCCTTTAAGTACCCAGGTGTACACAAAGGAGAGCTTCAGGTATGCTTTCCACTCAGAAGCTAAAGAGATGGTTTTGTCTTGTGTATGTATATATATATATTTATATATGTAAGGTGAGACAGCATTAGTTGCAAGTGGTTGGCTTACATGTGATGACTGCCAAAAATCCCTGTTGGAGCTTTGCCCCTCTGAAAGGTGCCAGCCAACAGATTCCTCATCTGTGACAAGGATGGAGAAATAAATGGTTTGTTTACAGGGTCGGAATCGATCAGGCTTCAGATGTTTCCCTTCTTGTCTTAGCGGTCCACAGTCAGAGCTGACAGATGCTCTGGTGTCCGCGGTGACTCAGCAAACCCCGCTGTGCAAGAGCTCTGTGGACACGGTGGGTCCCCCGGTGTCACACAGCTGCCTTTGCTGTCCCTGCAGCGCCTCTCTCTCCCTGGCCCCACAGAAGGGCACGCAGCCTCTGAGCTTGGCTGGAGCAGCACCCAGGGAGGCTGTTTTCCTTGGGCTTGGATTAAAAGTGGCTGCGAGGCTGCTGCGAGGTACCTGCTGGGTGAGCAAATTCCAACCATCTTGAACAATCCCAAATGTCTGGGGAGGATATAAAAGTATATTTGCCCCACCAGCAAGTCCAAGCGCAGCTCTGGCACAGTCTGCTGTGTGGGACTAGATCCTCACAGAGAGGTTGACACATTAAAAGTGACTTTGTAAACGTAGCCCCTTCTTAAAATGAAGAGAAATAACCCATCTCTTTTGAGGGATCCAGGCTGTCTGAAAGCTCCTGGGGGAGCAGCTGGGAGAGGACAAAGAGGCAGTGTGCTGAGAGCAAGCATGGCCACTTCCTGAACTCTTCAACTTCCCCTCAGCGCCTCTGAAGCTTGGGGTCCGGCGTATCATGTCTCTGCACGCTTACCGAGGAGAAAATGCTTAAGCTGCACGAGCCTCACTGTGCTCTCAAGTGTCTTCCAGTGTAAATAATACCTTGGCCATTTGGCCCAAAACCTTCAATGGGGGCAGAGCAGGTGCATCTGCAGACATGTGTTTGCACATGCTTTCCTACAGCAGCTGCAGGAGCTCAGAGGGGCATGCACAAGAAGGGTGTGTGAGTGAGTGTCATGCAAAAACATCCATTTTATGGGCTAGTTTGTTGGGGGCTTTTCAGTCATGCACGTATTTCCTTTTGCATGTGTGTTCTATGCATGTTTATGCATAAAATACTTGTATCATTATTAGCTGGGGGTAATTTGTTTAACACTTAGCTGCTGTTCTGTAAATCCTGTTGTTGCTGCCTCTTTGCCAGAGGTCACTGCTCTCACATCTCTGTGGATAGGAGGGATTTTCAAAACCACTGTTACTCCATTTCCAATTATTTTAACCCACTGGTATAAATTACCAGCGCTAGTTTGCCTCATTTGGTAATAATGAACTAGTGAGCAGTGGTAAGAAGCCCTGAGGCAGCAGATGGGAATGTAATCCCTGGCTGGTGGTCACCAGGAGGCTGCTCACAACATTGATGTCTTCATCTGGCACAATTTAATTATAAAGATGACATTTGAGTTGAAACCTCTTAATTTATGTAGAAATTGCATAGAATTCATCTACCCATGGGCAAAGAAGCAGCTCCGGTTGGCTTGCTCTGGGTCTCTCACTGTAGCCATGGTTTTGTGTGACAGCCTGGATAGTGGCAGAGCCAGCTTCCTACTAGCACTTGTCTGGTTTTGCCTGAAAGTGAGAAGAGGATAGAAAAAAAATCTAATGAGCTTTTGACCACTAGATCAGCTCCCTAATGTGGTCCATGGCACAGGCTGTGGAACCACTGTGCCAACACACTCGAGGCAGCTGTGGGGTGCAGTGGGAGAGCTGAATGGTGGAGGCAGGACAGCTACAAATGAGTGTTGCTGCCAAAAGATTTGCATTCCAAATTTGCAGCCTCACTGTCTGTTCACTCTCTTCCTACCTTTAAGGTTTTCACATTCTGCTTAGGTACAGCTAATACAAATTGTGCTCCAGCCCAGATCTTTGCAGTCAGTCTGTAAGGCAACCCCTTTGGGTTTGTAACCCACTGCTTTGACACAGGCCTTGCCAGGCTGATCAGTCTCCCAGGCATTGTCTGTTGGTATTTCAGCTCTCACTAAATAAAGGAATGTGACATTTATCCTCACCCCCTTCATTAGCTTGATTGAAGAGTTTTTAGTGTTTTCCACGAGGAGCATCTTCCAGCAGAGCACTATCTCTGGTGTGACCATTCTGCCTCTACTGTGATGTGGTAGTCTTCAAACTTTATCTCCAGACTGTGTCAGTATTCTGCTGGTGGTGTACTTAGGATTGGAAGGTGGATTGCCTTTCCAGAATTCATGTGTCTTTAAAAAAAAAATTCTGATGAAGGAGCACCTAATGAGTAGTCCTGTAAGCATAGTACTCTAATCCACAACTTTACTGTCCTTCCTTTTGTGATGTGTTCAGACATGTATGCCCAATGCTAGATAACAAAATGTGGATTCACACTGCTACAAATGAGAGAATCTCTACTCTTCTGAGGACATAAACTACTTTTCATAGGATTCAAACTTTGGTTTACTGTATTCAAATGAAAGTATTTCTGAAAATTGCTGATGACTGCATCTGTTTGAATTCATCAATTCACTACCACTCTGAACATCTGGTAAACAAACACCCTTGAACTGAAATTTCCCACGCCTGCAGTGTAATTACATTCTCCACTGCTGCATTTGTTTCCCCTTTAAAAGAAAGGGGGGAGGGACACTGAGCATACTGTGGCAGAATCATATTCAGCATTTGGTATTAATATATAGTACAAAAAGGTCCATTGAAACATGGAGTGACTCAGAAGGCAGTAGAGGAGGGCTTTCTGGCTGTGCAGAAATGTCAGTGGTTCAACATTAGATCAGAAATTTCTTTAACATGTTGTGAGGGACAGTTAGTTGTTTCATCTGATGTTAAAACGTAAGCAAAGCGAGTCTAGCAAGGTGCGGTGAGGAAGTGTGTGTCACATGCTCCTCTACAGGAAATGGGACTGGAGCTGCTGGGGAAGTTCAGAACTGGGTGACCTCCAACGGATTCAAATAGCACAGGTTAGTTCTCTTAAAACATCTCTTTAGCTGTCCTACAGGGGTTCTGAACATGTATTTTCAGTGATTTTTGGCAGCAGCGGATAAGGAGTGGTCTGTGTGGCAGCTGTGGCAGCAGGCAGCGTGGGATTTCAGAGCAGGGCAAAAATATTTCTCTACAGGGCAAAAATAGGAAGCTCATCTGTGGGTTAGCTTGGGTTGTGTGAAGCTTGGAGCCTGCCTTGCAGTACAACAGCAGTGTGGACCTCAATCCCATTAGAAGTCTGAATGAAATGTTCTCCATCTTGTTAAGACTTCCATAAAATAAGTTAAAGGCCTGGATTTTTAATAGATGTGTTCAGTGTTAATACCTGAAAGCACTTTTCCAAGTAAAGGTTAAAATCATTGACTGTAGTGAAAACTTCATTTAGTTTGTTTTGGCTGTACCAAGTGTCCTTGGGTATAGCTCCTCGCTTTGATTTTACTGGCCTGGTTTCTTGTTAAGGTGTTCTCTCATTCCTGGTGATTTCTGTTGAGAAGTTTCATCATGACTTTTCGGTGCTGGGGGGTTTCAAATTGGGAGCACATTGCATTAGGAATGAAATGAAGCTACGTTGGTGCCAGAGAATTTGGGACCTCTCAGAGGGAGACTCTAATGGGATGTATGTTTTGTACTCCGGCACAAAGATAGGCAATTGTGGTTAATTACAAATCCTAAATGCAAAGTTTAGTGAAAGTTACAAAGGTAACAACCTTCAGGATGATAAAATGTATAATACAGTAGTAAGTGCACAGAATCTGAACTGAAACTAAATCCGAGCGTGGGGTCCACGTGGTGCTGGGAGAGCGTGGGGAGGGGAGGTGGTGGCCCCACAGCCAGCTCCAGCAGTGGTGGCTGGAGGCCAAGGTGTTTGCTCTGCAGAGACCCCCCCTGCTTGCCCAGGCTCACAGCTTGTGAGGCACAGGGGCCTGGACAGGGATAGTGGCCGCAAGCTCGCACAAAATGCAGCTGCGGGGGATGACAGTGCTGTAACGAGGCCATGCCAGGCATTAAAATCGGAGATTTGAGTGTCAGGCAAGAAGCCCTAAAGCTGCCCATACTTCTTTCCAAATATTTTTAAAAATATTTCTCTGGTCACGTAGAAAACCAGACTAAGTGGCACAGCTTTCCCCCTCCTTGTACCACCAAGTGCATCCATCCTGACCTCAGTGTAGAAACATCTGTGTGAGATGAATGCAGTGGCTCTCTGCAGACCAGGCTGCTGCCACCTCCTGCACGTTCAGTTGGATGCTGCACCTGGCCCTGCTGTGGGGCATGGAGGCTCTTGCCAAGCTGGGAATAGCAGGGCCCTGCTCCTGGGCAGTTAAACAGCTCTGTGGTTCAGCCCTGCCGAGCTTTGCTCTCCTATTTCGATCTTTGGGGCTTTATATGCAGAGAAGGCTCTGGCCTTAGCTGGGGTCCCCTGCTTCTGTAAAACCAGCAAGTTTTCAGAGCCAAGGTTCTGCCCCAAGTCAGCCTTTCTAATGTATTAGGGTTTATAGCCTTCACTGGAGCACTGTTTAACTAGGAATGTGATTTAAAAGCAATTTAGTGAAATCCCACTGCAGACATTTTCATTTCAGCCTAATCCTGTCTTATAGCGGCTCATCTCAAATAGATTAGGAGTTGTTTTAAGCTAAATATAATGGCTCGTAAATAATATATTTCAGCCTCCATGCAGTGGCTTGTGCCAGGTATTTGAAATGGAATTAAAAAATAAACTGATACACATTCCTAAGTAAATAAACCCTAACAGTTCTACTCTGCTACCAGGAGTGAACATAGGCAACCAGGATGAAAGAGCAGGAGAGTTGTTGAAGAGGGGGGATTTTTGAATGGGCTCTTTCCAGCAGCTTGTGTTATGAAAACCAGGGAAAGAATGTTTCTTCCTCTAACAAATTAAAAAGGAAATCTGCAAAAAGAGGAAAGGGAATAAAGAGTACAGACTAAACAAAATGAATTAAATATGCATTGGAATGAGAGAGAAGGAAACCAAAAAGTGAAAATAATAAAAAATGGAACCAGATGGGGACAAATTCTGTGCTCAGGAAAAAAAGGCTACTCTTTTGCTGCACTTCAGGAGGAGAGACTGTGTACATGTGTTTGTGCATATATCATCTATGGAAGAAAAATTAATCTTTCTATATGCTTTTTTAAATTGCTTGCTTGTTTCTTTCCCTTCAAGAGTGCTAATACAGAAGTCTATTGATTTGAGGGAGCTTCAAAGTTAGATGAAAGCATGATTAAAGAATCTTTAATTCTGCAAATAAATAGAATAAACCACTCAATGTCACCTTAATCACTGGCTTATTTTACTCCCCAAAAACTATGTGGCTGCATTGCACTGTCCAACTTGTGTCCACTGTGCTCTTGGATCCATAGCACAGGGTTATTCTACTCTCTGCAAGGGAAAAAGTAGGAGATTTGCAACACTAGCTAATGCAAACTGGAACTGCATAGGCCAGCTTCAGAGAGTTTTTTGCAGAATCCCCTTGCGGGTTTCATTTCACCACGTAGCATATGCAAAGGCTGCATGGCTTTGAGGGACTGGGGTCCTGAGACCAATTTCTAAATAGAAGTAAACCTGTAAAATGCTGAATGGCTACTGTTCTTACATTTTATTTTAAAATTACTGGATTTTTAAAGATTTTATTTTGTTGGTTCTAATAGTAAATATATCAAATGGTCAAGTGTATTTTTTGTGAGGACGTTATTTGCAGCACACCTGTCACATCTTCCAGGCTGTTACCTCTCCTTTTCTTCACCCCACGCATTTGTTCCAGCTTTTGCATGTGTTTTTCTCTAGCCTAAACTACAGAAACCTCCTAATTACAAAGCTAGTTGTTGAACCATGTCTCTTACGAGGAGCAGCTGTTGTAGTGGATAACTCTGTTCAGTCTTACCATCACATCCGTGTTTTTTTATGCCTTTCTGTTCTCCTTCCACCGTTTATGTTGGCTTTTATTATGTATGCTATGCTGAAGTTGGAAGAATTGTCTTAAATTTGCTTGAGAACAAGCTAGGTCCTTTGGCCTCAGGGAGAGATGTGGAGAGCCCATCCAATGTGTTTTCCTGTTCTGATTCCTCTTTAGAAGGAGGGGGGCTCTTTACAATATGCTGCCACTTTCTTACACAGAATTTCTACTTATGCAAGGAAATACATAATGGACACATGCTCAGACTCTGTGATCCCCAATGGTTCACAATTAATAGTTCTTCTCTTTCCTTCCCTTCAGGATTGTGCAACCTGGGAAATGTTACTGCAATTTAATTAACTTCAGAAAGTGTATTCTGGACTGAATTTACCAGACCTCCTATTCTATGCAAGCATCTCCTGCTGGTGACCAGGTACAGAGCCTGTGGGGTTGGCACTGAGGGGAGGGAGTGGGTGGGAGTCAGGGAGTGAGCACAGTGCAGGAAGTGCATCTGCTGGCTGTCATTCCTGGCCTGTAAGAGTTGGAAGCCACAGAGCCATCTCATGTCTTAGGTTGCAGTGTGACAATACAGGAGCCATTTTTCTCCAGGGCAGGATTAATGGCAGTGCCAGTTTACAGGCATGCTCTGATGTGCCACACCTTTCCTAATGTCAGGTTTAGGTACCTTAGGTCACATCAGATTTTATGCCAAATCCATAAGCTTTTAACATGTGCAGTGAGTTATTTTCTGTTTGGGGTTGTTTTGGGTTTTTTTCCCCATTTCAGTAGTACAAGACTAACAGTGAAGGGATTTAAGGCTTGGCAAGTAGGTCAGGAGACCTAAGTTATGATATGACCAGGCACAGTGAAACTGAAGTGGTCCTGACTTAGAGCAGATGACATTATACTTGAAAACTATGCACAGTGAAGCCTGCAATGTTTACAGTTTCCTGCTAATAAACAGGTATAGTATGAAAAGGTTCACTGTAACACATGGTTAGTAAGAAAGAAAGAACAGTGAGTTTACTTTTTTAATTTTAATTTAATTATTTTTTAATTTGATTTTTTGGTTTAATTTTTTTCTCATTGCAGCAGAGGCTCCATCAGAATGTGCTGTAGATAGGCTGCAGTGTACTGATGTAGAGCTGGTGCAGTCCAGCAGATCAATTATTTCCTATCTCAAATGTTCTGTGTTGTAAACTCCAACTGTGTCTTCCATATGGTTAGTGGGCCATGTAGAAACTAATGCTGGGAGGGTCCCAGAGTCATTTGGGATTTTGGTTCTCTGTAGACATGAGCATAAAACCATTTAGGGTTTCTTCTAGTTTAAGTCTGTAGCTGGTCCACGTGGGTTGATGCTTTGGTGTAGTTTCAGCAGTGCACTTGCTTTGGAAACCACAGTCTGCAGGAATCTGAGTGCTAGGCTTGGGAGATGTGAGAGGGAAGAGCTAGCCCCAGGAACAACAAATGTCTCACTTCACTCGTGGATCCACAGCTCTTACCAGGCATGATGGACTGCTGCTGGATGAGGGTTGGTGCAAAGACTAGTTCAGAGGATTATTCCACAGGACCAAAAAAGGTGATACTATTGTGTGGTCAGTAGCCAAACGTATCTGTTTGGGTAGGAAGGGATGGCCTGTTCTAAGAAGGGAGACATGAGGATAAGGAAAACATGAGTATTTTAAAACTGGCATTTACAAACTTAAACTTGTCACTCCCACTCATTTCACATATGATATCAGACTATGGAAGGTCCCAGGAACAGCAGTAATGGTGACAGCACAAATACCACCTGTGAGGAAAGACTGGAGGAAATATGATTGCTTAGCCTAAAGGGGAGAAGTTCAAAGAGATGTGTAACGAGTTTTCAAATATCAATGAAGAGGAAAGGAATAAATTCTTCTAGGTATCACTTGTAAATAGTATGAAAAATAGTAAATGAAATCACAGCAAATGCAAGTTTAAATAAAGTACTGGGAAAAGCTTCATTAGCTGTTAGGATAACAGGATAGATGACTGAGGGATATTGCAGATTTTCCATCTGTGGAGATTTTTAGAGAAAAAAAGAGATGAGTAATGCCAGGAATGATATAATACATGGTGACTCAGGGGAAGGGTAGATGCCCTCTTCCAGCCCTGCTGTCTGTTTTTCTGTATTTCAGTCTCCTTGTTGATAGTGACTTTGAATTTTTCTGGTTATTGATGAAAGCTGAATAGTTATTTTAAAGGCAATAAACATTTCCATATGGATGGTACAGTATATTTCATGCTCCACTTTTCAGGGAGGGAATGGAAAATGCTGTTTCTGAGTTTCCTGAGGAGATATTTCTCTTGGAAGTAAACAGATAAAATGAGTGCATTATACTCTGCACTGTGGGAAAGTATTGAGTTATCGTTAGCAGCTGGCAGGGTAATGACCAGGTCTGCTACTGGTGTAAGAGGGGGACCTGGAAAGGCAGGCCCTGCTGCTTTCTCACGTGAACAGTTGTGGGAAGCCAGGGAAATGCTCATTTGTATCACAGATCTCAGAAGTCTGGTACTAATGGCAAACTTCAAATTCATGCTGGCTGCACAAAACCAGCTTGGTCTGCATTGAACAGCATTCTCTAATAGCAAGTTTTGATGGATCAGGACTCACCTGAAGAAGCATTTGACTGCAGAGTTGAGGCATTGCTCTACCCTCTCTGTGCAGAAGCAGGGCTGTTTCTCTGTGTGGGGGTGCCTGGACTGGCATTCCCTGTGACCCAGCCTGCTGTGAGCCTGCCTGCTCATAAGGGCCTTGGCAGATGTGGAAGAAAACAATGATCCCTGCCAGTCATCAGGGCTGCAGTTTAAAAGAGAAAGTAGGCTTCATGAGAGTAATAATGTCTTATGATCTAATAAAATCAATACAAAGCTTCCTTTCAACTGTGAGTTTGATCCAGATACTACAGCTCTCTGAGTTTGGAAAAAAATTGCTTTTTATCTGGAAGCTTGTGGCCTCAGATTTGAAGTGGCTCTTAACTCTCCATCTAATTACAAATTCTGGTTTTGAAAGCAAAGATGTTAGGACTTATAGGTCAGTCTGCAATGTGCTAAATTAAGCCTTCAAATTTATTTAAAATAAAGTTTGGTTTGGTTTTACCCCTGAAAGCCAACCAAATCGTTCAACCAGTTTGATCAGGGGTTTGGCCATATTTACAGGATTCAGCAGATGTGATGATAACTTTAGCTAGGGTTAGACAACTGTGACAGCCACTCTCATTACAAATAAGTACAAGGGGAAATGGGTGGCCATCCTCCAAAACCTGCTGTTTCAGGGCACCTGCACTGAGCACCACCGCCTGCAGGGACCAGTTTCTTTTCTTCTGAACTGCTGGTAGACTGGTGCTAGCAAGGCCAAATTACAGCAGTTCTCTGGAGCAAGAAGATTTGTTGAATGTTCTAAAGAGGAAATGCAAGTACTGAATGATGGCATGTGGCTGCTTTTGGTTTTGTGGGTATGTTTTCATGGCAGTGCTATGTCATACATACTTTTTTTTTTAGCTTGAACTACACTAAATTACTACTCTCATGCAATAAACCTGCATTTGGAATACAAGTAGGAGCTCAGCTAGACCTGCTATGTTGCATGGAGGCCAATAACCTCCAAACCCAGCTGTTGCCTGGGTCCCAGTGAGTTCCTGTGCCGCCTGAGCGGCAGGCTGCCTCAGAGCTGCCAGCTGACACAGAGATGCCATGCTGGCTGGGCACCGCTTCCAAAACACTGGCACGAGCCAGGAGCCACTGCTGACCCTGCAGCAGCTGGGTGAGGCACCTTATCTCTCCTCAGGCTATGGCTTGTGGCTCCTACCAAGTTCAGGCAAGATGTGGATTTGTCCCTCTTGGCATATTCACCTTCCTGGCACATCTGCCTGGGTCTGACCTATGCAGTCACTAGGTGTGGCCTCACATGGGCTGTCACTGCAGTGGGCTGAGCCCCCTGGTAAACCCATGCTCTCCAGGGCAGGCACCCACATGGCACACTGTCTTTGGCTACACTTGCTGCATGGAAACATTTCATTGCTGAAGGTCACAGAAAACAGAGATACAAATATTTTAAATAAAATGCAGATAACTTATTGGAACCTCTTGGATTTTTCTCACCCTGACTTGGGAAACACTCTTTTAACATGTGTTGACTGAGCCAGCTTCATAAGTAGTAAGTGGAGGAGTGCTGTGCATTTCCATGCTGGGGAGCTGTAGTAGGCAATGCAGCTCTGCTGTTTTGTCTCCCGGGAAGGCAGTCCAGGACATGCCCTCTCTTTGTGCTGGGGGAGATCAACTAGTTTGTGTCCTAAGCTGTGAAAGATTTTGCCCTGACTATATTTTTGGCAGAATCCATTAATAATCATTCTTTCCAGCTTCTCCTCTTTGCTTACTAGCTAAGTACTTGCCATGTGCAGCTGTAAAAAGTTGTTTCCAAGGAGAAATAAAGTGAAGCAAAAACTTCTGTAATTGGAGATGGGGAGGAAAGCAGAAAGGCGTTTTCAATTTGTTGTCCTTGGATTCTTTTTGTTTGATTTGTGCCATGTTTTAAACTAGAGTCCTTTGCAGGACTGTGTGCCCTCTTGCTAGCCTGCATCTGTGTCCTCCCAGTCCCAACTGGAGCAGCACCAATTTGCCCATGTCCCTCATAGGACCAGGGGATAATCGGGGCAGTCAGCATCAGTCAGAGAGCCCTGTGCTACGTCAGCCATGTCAATACATTAAGATCGAAATCTCTTCAAGTCTTGAGCTTTGACAAGACATAAAAATAGTTTCCCTTTCTCTCTCTTTTTTTTTTTTTTTAACCCAAACCCCACATTATTAAACACACACAAATTTTAATGCTTTGCATTGTCTTTCACGTAACATTAGAATTGCTTTGAGTTTGAAGGAACCAGACTGATGAAAAACAGAGCTGGTATCTTTCCATCTATTAGATAATTTCCAAAACAAGTAGAGAAGCCTATTTCATAAATGAAATCTTGAGAAGCTATCTTATAGGGCTTCCAACTGAATGATGAAACCTTAGATTAGTCACAAACAACTTAACTGTGCGCCCTTACTGTAGGTGTTTAAATTGGCATCACCTGCTGCAGACGTGTGCCGTGTACTCAGATGCATATGTGCAAATTTCATGGTCCCAATATCACGGAGTATTCAGCTAAAGGCCCAGGTGTATAATCTGAAACCTCCAATTCAATGTTATCTCGCCTATATTTCATAAATGTATATATTGCATAAGTAGCAAGTCCTGCTGCAAAAGCAGATGGAAGGATTTGTGTAAAAATGGCTTTACAAAGCTATTGTAAATAAATTTTTTATTATAGCTCTGTTCTAGTAAATGAAACAAAGTGTAATTGTGGTTGGTCAATACTTTGATCTCAGCTTAGCTTATCATGATATAAATACAAAGAATATTAATATTGCCTGGATTTAGTTCTTTGCATTTTGGCAGTTTATTTATGAAATAATTGAAATGTCTCTTAGCTGTAGCTTTCTTTTCCAAGTGACTTTTGACATTTTTTTCTTGCCAAAAGGCAGTGTTGGAAATACTTAACAGAAAAATTCATCCTTGTATTACTCAGGATGTTTTCCAGATTGGACCAAATGGAAACTGCCGGTGATAGGAACAGCACATGAGTATTGCTGGTGACTGCACACATGCAAACTCAGATGCTGAAGGCTAAGGTCTCTCCTATAACTTATGAAGAGGTGTTCACTGTGCTGTGGGTTAGATTTTGACTGGTTTGTAAAAAGACAAACTAAATCCAAACCAAGGAGAAAGAGTTTCAGGTTTGTCCTTCCATTGCTTCAGTTGCGGATGGGAATCTGAGCAAGCAGCCACCAGGGCATCAAACTCCTTGCTTGGGGATATCTAAACACCAGTCCACAAGTTCCAAAAGCTCCTGAGTTGGAGCTGACCTTCTGCAGGGCACTCAGCAGGCCGCTAATTTGCTTTGGGGCTGCCCTTCCCAAGGAGTGAGTCTAGAGCAGGAGATCCTCTGCAGGGTGTCTATACGTGTTTCCATTAGGTAGCAGCTCTTTTTGTCCAGTAATGGGTGTTGGAGGGAGGGAAGTGCTGGTCAGCTCAGAATAAGACATGATGGATTCAGCAGCTCAGTACTCAAAAGGAAAAGATGAATCTTTATTGTCCCTGCCTCTAGTCTGCTTTAGCCCTAGAACTTCAACAAGCAGCCTTCATAATTTATCATAGGGATTCTCATTACTACTTTTGGGTCATATCTTCCTCTAAGTCTAAGAAGACTTCTTAGGTCTGGAATGAAACCAGGGCAGCTCCTATCAGCTATAAGGACAGGTGGGGTTTGTTTGGGGGGTTTTTTGTTTCATTTTATTTTTAATACAAAAATTAGCCTCTTAAAATTAAGCTTTTCTTGTTCTAGTTACAACAAAACTAATGTCAGTATAAAATCTATGTTTTTTAAAAGAGAGAAAATGATGGTCAGATTTAGTAGATTTTTATATATGATGCAAAGTACCAAGCAATGCAGAGATGGCAACCTTCAGTCTGCTTTACTTTATGGTTCCTTAATAGTTATATGGTCTGTTAATTTTGTACAACCCATCTAAAGGTAGTTTTGGAGTTGTCTTATTGAACATTTTTTAATAGCAGTAATATATTGCTTCATCCATCTGTACCTCTGAAGTTGCAGGAGAAGTTTATTGCTGGATTCCAACCGGGCAGATAATTGGGTGGTGCAGGAACATAACATTTTGGCTTTGTTTTTAACATGGATTAGAACAATGCATCATTTGCCAGTACTGCCAGGGTATCAGATGATCATGTAATTTCATATGTGCAATAATGTGTTTTCAGTAATATTATTATTACTGAAATTAAATTATTGTTTTTGAATTGATCCTTTTCAAACCATAATGTGTATGGTAAGATATTTAAGATTAAAATTAATCTCTTATCCTAGGCTTGTCTTCCTTCCGGTTTGGTTTTTTCATTGCTTTGCATGCAAATTCTGAAGTTTTATGGACCATTTGTAGACCATTTATAACAGACCATGAAGAACCATTTAGAACTTTTGGCCACAGTGTCTTGAGTAGTTTGGGATGAGGTAATTGGCTCCAATGTGAAGAAGGGGCGATTGAAGTCCTGGAGTTTGGGGAGGGGTTGTTTGTTCAAGAAAACCCTCTCATTCCTTCAGATTACTTTTTGTCCCCTATTTTCCCTCCCCTTTATTATTTCCATCCTTATTTTAAAGTCTCTTCCAGAGAGAAGAGATGTAGAGATGTTTTTATATTGCCCAAAACCTTTAAAAATAGTTACTGAAACCATAGCAGCCCATCTGAAAGCTTTCCGAGACACAGCATGAACTACAGAGCAGGCCAAACCTCAGAGGGCAGAGGCTCTTTTCCAAGCAAGGAGAAATGGATACTGAGTGTTTCTTTGGATGTTTGTGAAGATGGATGCTTTGTTGTCCAGCTTCTGTGTGTGCAGGTGCCCAGCATACATTGCCCAGCTTCATATATGTTAGCATTTTGGGGGTTTGAAAGTGATACTAATTAATTACTGTAAGCTATCATGTAAAATTTGTAAGAGAGAGTTTCATTTTGTAGCTGTTCTCAGAGGAGGATCTAAGATAAAATATCTACCTTGGTAAATACTGAAAGTATGCAAAGAAATGGTATATTTTGTCTATATTCATTTATAAGTCAATAAATTGAAAATTTTCAGTTGCTTTATTGTAAACTTGTACTAATTCCTTAGACAATGTTCATTGTAAAAAAGTAACTTGTAGCATAATTACTTGTAAAGTAGCTTGTAGCATCCCAGCAGAGTCTACAGAGAACTTAACTTTTCCTGGCTACATTACCTAAATAAGCCTTTAAATGGGAAATCAAATGCTATTTTGCAGCTTTTTGAAGTGAAGGTCAGAGAAGGTTTGTGAACAGGGGATACAGATGATATGCAGAATGAGTTCTCATTTAGTACCTAGTCAGTTAGTAAGATGCAGTGAGAGTTTCTGTTCAGTTTGTGGTTTGTGAGCAGGGCACAGAGGGTAAGTTATGGGGAGTTTTTCAATCGGTTGTGGTCCTTGGAGGCAGATGACTGCCTGTCCTGCTGGTTTTTCTCCTCAGGTTGATGGAGCAGTGTACCAGCAGTGCTGAACACAAGGCATGGCATCTCTGTGCAATCTATGGCTGTGGTCCTTGCTCCACCAGCCTTCCTGATCCAAAGGATGGTGTTGTGGGAGTCGGTGCCAGCCTTGCTTGCTGACTGTGGCACTTTTCAAATTCATTACTTACGTGCAAATACAATTTGGTGCCTCACAAATGATGCCAAACCCCAAGCTACAGTGAAAATCCCCACACAGGACAAAACATAAAGGGACTTCATGGGATGCACTCTTCTTAATCTCTAAGTCTGAACTCAAAAAGTTCAAACGCTTCAGCAAAGTCAGAAGGTACTTGTGAGTCTCTTCCAGTCTCCTCTGAAAACTGGCCTGAGCCTTTCCATGAACTCTAATGAGAATAAATTCAGGCTCTCCATCTCTACCCAGTCTAGTGGAGGTTTCTCATCACTTTGCGGCCTCAAACCTTTCAAAATTAACTTTAAGAATGGAAAATTACTTTTTTTTTTTTTTTTTTTTTTTTAATTAAAATCTCTACCAGGCTGGGTTGCCTGTTTCTCACAAAACTGATTTATGGGTCTTGCTGCACTGAACCGAGGCTTTTATTGACAGTATCCTGGCTCTGAAGTGGTGGTTTTTCTGCACTGTCTCTGGTGGAGCAGGCTCCCTTACATTAGGCAGATCTGGGGCTGGCTTTTGTTTTGTTTTTCCCACACTCCAGGCTGATCAGTCTTTGATTGCTCCTCTAATGACAGGTATTCAAGTTACTCTAATTTACGTCAACACCTGGGCTGTAAAAACTCTAATGCACTCTTGCTTGTGCAGTTGGTCTTTCCCTGATGACTGCCCAGGCCACTTAGCTTTTTGTTTGGGCTTTTGATGTGAAATCTGAGCTGATCTCTTGTGCACTGTAGTTTTTCAACATTCTCATAGGAAAATTGTAATATTTATAAGAGACAGGGATTGGAAAAAGGTGCTTTAAATTCATTCCACATGTCTTGCCCTTATATGCCTCAGATTTCCCCTTTAGAGGCAGTTACTATTTTAATATCATTTTATAGGTGCTGCCTTTAGTAGACCAGCCACAATTCACTGCATGTTTAGTAAGACTTAGTTGATTGTGATGAGGAAAATGCTTTATATTGGAAAAGCCTATTTGAATGCTGAAGCAAACTGAATTCTAACCTACACCTACCGAGAAATAAAGCAGTCTGACAGTGTGGGAGATCCTTGTTCCTTTTCTGTAAGTATTCATTATTGTTAAATGTTTTCGACTGCAGCTTCGTGTCATCCTGTTGATAAAAGAAAGATTAAGGAAGGCACCATCAGCAATGGGGTTGTGCAGGTCACATCATTATTAATTTAGTTCCCTGGCCATGAAGAGTGTGGGGTGTCCCATAGCTCCAGTGATGTAATCTGTGGCTCCAAACCAGCTCTTTTCATCCCAGCCTCAGGACTTGCAGAGAGAAGCCCCTCTCATTATAGCTGCTGCTCTGAAGGGGACTGCAGCATACCAGTCGGCAGCTGTGGGCAGCAGAAGTCCTCCAGCAAAACCCCAGAGCTTGCTCTCCATATTTGATTGCTTTCTTGACTTTTTTCTGTGTGTACTGAAAGTTGCAACAGCTCACATGTCCAAAAAACCCTCCATTTGTAGTAATTTATGGTACTTTTGGCCTGTTATGCTACCAAAAAAAGTGGATAGAAGGGAAAAAATGCTCCAGGTTTCTGTCAACTTGATTAAAATAGCAGAATTGTTGTCATGTTACACAAAGCAAACAGGTGGTCAGAGCTGTAACAACCTAGAAATATAAGTGGAGCAATAGGTGGAAAGGCAAAAGGTGGATATACTCGTGTGAACAAAAGCTGTTTTCCTGTGGTAACAAGCTGGCGATTCCAAAGGCCAGGCCATGTCTTTCTGCTTCTGGGTCACCGTGTGTGGCTTGTGGGAGACATCCTTTCCTGCCCCTCACTGTTAGCTGCCTGCCACTGCCAGGCCATGAGTGACCCTGTGTGGCCAGAGATGAGTGGTGCCATGTTGTGAGGATAAGAAGGTGGAAAAAGTCCTGTTCCTAAGTGCAATTATTTTTGTTCTGATTTAGGACTGAATAATCTGGAGGCAATACTCAGAAATCCTTCATTTCTGAACTAGCCTGTTCACCCTACCAACAGCTCCTCGAGCTTAAGATGGTTTTGGGGAGAAAGCTGTGCAGTGCTGAGCAGCCACATGACATTGAGTGATCACTACTACAGTGACGAGACACTGGAAAAAGCAGCCCCATTGCAGAGAAGCTCTTGGGCTATGTATTAGGAACACTATTTTGTGAGCACTAATGTTCACAAGGAGGAACGGGTGAGGGAATAAGTTGAAGAGAGACATCAGGTCGTTTCTTGCCATAAATGTGTTGTCCCTGTGTGGAGAGGTTGTTCCTGTCGCCTCTCCAGAGCGCTGGGAGTCAAGTGTCCCTTTCCAGGTTGCCTCCAGGCTGTGTGGATCCTCCTTGGCTGTGCTGGGGCAGTGTGCCTGGGTAAAGCCTTGTGTGCTGGTTCCAACACTCACCTTGACTGAGGGCTGAGGTGGGTGCTAGATGGTGGAGTGTTGTGGGCAGCTCTGCTCTGGACAGCTGAAGGAGAGTTCACAGACAGCTCGTCCTTAACCATTACTTCTGTCTGGGAGAGAAAGTGAAGCCTTTTGCCCTAGGGCTTTTTGCACAGTGGATGGGGGGAGGACTCTTCATCTTTTGGTATGAGGGTGCCAGTGGGGATGGGGATGGAGCTGTCAGAGGTTGCAGTGTCTGAACATGTCCTCCTGTCCTGAGGACTGGGATACAGCCCAGTCTTTTCTGCAGGATTTGGTCCTGGCCTCCTGCTGAGGAATGACACAAGTGTGCCTGTTTTGAAACTCTCTGTAGACTCCCTCCTGAGGTGCCTGGTGCAGGGACTTTGCTCCAGGTGTTCCTTGCAGGGCTGACGTCCCATTCCCCAAGATCAGGTTGCTATGGTGGGGAATGTGACCTGACCCTTGTTGTCTGCACAGACAGGAATACTTTTGTAGAGCTCCTTTGGGCACTGGCTGAAAGAAATTATAGGAGTATGGATTAGATGTGAGTAACTTCTAACTCTGTTTTCAGTGAGTCAGATACTTTCTGCTGTAGTGTGTTTGCTCTTACATTATCAGTTTTTCTCAAGTCAACTTCCAGACACTCAAACTGACCAAAAGCTTAGCTGTTTTTTTCAAACAGGGACTATATTGGTTACTAGAAGAAGCCCTCCAAAATTAGCCATTGCCTGTGATCGTCTGCATATTTTGAAAAATATTTCACTGAAAGAAAAATCATTTTAAAATACTTGGATTGAAACAATGTTCTGTCACCATAGCAGCCTATTTCTTAGCTGTAATTTTCCATGGATGCAGCACTGCTGTATTTTGTCCATCTAGCTCTCGATTGTGTTTGACAGATGAGGTTTGCTGGATGCAGCTTGCTGGGGACCATAGGTGCATCTGGCTGTTACTGTTCTGGGCACCTGTGGTCGTGTGCTGGCTCAGGGGGCTGTTGATTCACTTGTCACTGACACACACAGTAACCTGCACTGTTGCTGTATTCCTGTGGTGGTAGGAAGTAGATGCAAAGTGTTTAGGGGGTTTTATGTCTCTGGAGAATTGCCCAGTGTGAGCTGCAGATCATACTGACTGGAGGATCACTGTGCTTGGCTGGATGCTCTGGGATGAGGGAGTGAGCATGAGGAAGGAGTGTGGAGGAAGATGGAGATGCTGTAGGGTTGATGGAGCGCAGGAGCCTGGCATAACATGCATAGAGATGTGAAAGCACCTGACAGCATCCTCACTTTTTTTCCCCTAACTAGTCATGTCTTTTGTTTGTTCTTGTTATTTATCTTTACTGGTCCTCACTAGCTCCCCAACACCTCCACCTTTCACATACCTCTCACAATGTTGTAACTGAGCTAACTTAACTTGCAATTTATTGTAAAGACTATGTCCAAAGCAAACCAAAAAATGCATCCTCTCTCTGCAGCCTCGGTAGGGCAGGAAAAAGGCTCACTGTGGTACTGGCTTGACATCTGTTTCTTTCCTAAGAACTACCCCATGCACTTCTGCTAGAGACCCTTCAGGCTCTTGCCTTCCACTTCTCTCCTTTTTGGTCCCTGCCTGCAGCAGGATGGCATGCATCCCCCATACTGGTCACTGCCCAATTGGGAAAGGTGCACTTCCCTGTGGGAGATCCTCCTGTGTGATGTTCAGATTAGGCCAAATCTTATTTCAGGGCCACATAGACCTCATCCACTTTCACACGTGCCTGTGAATAAAGCTTATCATCCTTCACCCCTCCAATGGCAGTTGGTGGGAAAAGGAAGGAAACTTTGGCTCTGGGTCTAGGGAAGTGATCTCCATCACTGACTGGTATACCTCCTCTGCCCCGGCATTTTGTGTAAGGGGTGGCATTTTTCAGCGTGGTGGAGAGTCATACTCAAACCACTTATTTCGGGTACTGTGGAGAGTTTCCTTGAAATGCCAAAAGTCCCCAGTAAAGTAGGCTTCCTCTCTGGCAGCATCAGCTCCCCAGAATTTCCCTGGGTCTGAGACATTCAGAGAAACTTCTCCTCTTTGGTCTTTCTTTTGGGTGTCCAGATCTCTGCACGTGATTTTAAGGGTGAAAAGTTAGTGCCTCCTTTTGCTACCACAGCTTCCTCCAGACAGGAGAGGACCATTTATATTTTCACACCCTTATAATGTCCTGTCTCAGGCCACAAAGTCTTGTAGTCCCTGCACCAAAAGGATTGTCTTCTCAGACAAAAACTATTCTTAAAAGACCAGTACTGGTGTTAAAGGACCCAAAAATACCGACAGTAACATTTTACAATTACTTTGTTCCTCTGGAACAAAGCCTCAAAAGTTTTATCCTAGCTAGGAGAAGGAAAATCCAGGCTGTCCAGCTGAGTATAGGCTTGTTATACAGCAGTGTCTCAATTAAAAAATGTATCAGGTTATTTGAGTGCCAGATAGGCTTTTCACTCCTCCATGTGCAAGTGATTGAGGCCAGAGAGTCTCCTGAATATTTTTTCTTCACCCTATAAGGGAATTCTTCTTCAGTATCATCCGGTAGCTTCATGCTCAACTGAAATTGGTTTGGTACCCTTGTTGAACTCTTTAGGGACTTAAACTCATCTATCTGTATATTTATTTATAAATTTCTATATATTTAGAAACTTTAGAAACTTTAATAAAAAGAGAAGAAAAACACCTGATGTTTTCAGGGGGGATTTACTGGCATGGTGTTGCATGGGAGGAGCACCTTCAGTATCCTCTGATGTTCTCATGCCATGCTCCTGGACTGACACTTGGTGCAGGCAGCCCCTCTGGCCTTGGGAGATTGGGGTAGTGGGACATGGGACATGTAGAATTATAGTGGCTCAGGTCTGCCAAGGAAAGTGGGAACAGGGGGACTCAAATTTCATGACATCACTGTAGCTATTTTGGTGAAAAAGTTTAATAGCTCACTACTCTGTTCAAAAAAATGATTAATGAAAAAATATTGTGGTCTGTATAAAACTGATTGTGGGTGATTTTCCAACTACTTTGTAATTTGTAAAGCTGCCCTTTTTGATTTGAGAGCTACCTTATTAAAGTACTTGGTAATGTAGCCAAATTTCCTCAAATTCAGATTTTAAAATAAAAAAAAAAAAATAATCTTTTCATTAGGAGAAAGTAATGGATTCTAAAAGAACCAAATCAGTACTGGTTTGGAAGTTTGGAACTTTTGCATAGGGGAGCAATCAGCATTTTAATTGGCAAGTTCAGGATTTTTTTCCCCTTAAATTTATAAATTGTTTTATTTCTACAGTTGTTTGTTCCTTCCTCTTTTTTTGCTTAGAAATTAATCATGCAGGAAATGATTAACCACAGTGAGTTTGTCTGTCTGCCTCTGACTCAATGTTTAAGAGGGAGGGCCTTAAGCAGCTCAAAATGTCTGACCGGATACAAACCATGCACTTGCAGTGTGGTTGTTCACACTGTCCATCCAACAATAAAGGTTGTTTCATTTTGTTTCTTTTTAGCATTCGTAATGCTCCTGAAATGATTTCTGAAATACCAAATGAAATCTGAAGTGCCCAAAATTTGTGTTTCACTAGATTTAGTGTAGTTCCATTTTTGCTCTTTATGGATTACTCCACAGAGCAAGGAGCTCTTTGCAGAATGCGATGTGCATTTCTTCTCTATTTCAGTTTTTAAATGAAAGGAGTCTTTATCGTGGTGCATTGCCTAACATAACATTTTAATATCGTTCCTGATGGTGGCTGCTGGATGTACCTGGTAGTTTGCAGAAACTAGTTTCCTTATGCAGGTATTCTTTACTTAGGCAGTGTTGGATCATCTCATTTGCTGGCAGCGAGGGTGGCTTTCCCCAGAGGCAGCAGACGTGGGCTCCGTGAGCTCCACTCCTGGGAAGGCTGCGGGGAGGCTGCCCCAGCCCCAGGGCGCTGGCCAGGCAGGGCAGGGAGAGTGAGGATTGCAGGGGTGGGTGCCTGCTCCTGGCCCATGGACCTGCGGTGCTGCTGGCGCAGTGGGAGGGAAGCTGCTGCGGCTGGCTGTGGAAATCCTTCTCATGCTGGCAATCCATGCCTCTGTGCTTGGTGCTCACTGGCTGATGCTGCAGTGTACGTATGTGGGTTAGTTACTGCAGTCCTTTCTGCTGCTCCACCAACACTCACCCAGACATAACACTTCTACATAGCTTCTTAAAAGCTCTGGTAATTTACACTGGTGCCTAGAAAATAAGCTAGGACACATGTCACCTTCAGCCTTGTCTTCTGGAACCTGTTCCTCTTCAACACCCTGCAGCACCAAGCATTATAAGAAACTTGGTTGTTAACAGATTTGGTGGGTAAAATTTTTTACTAGATGGATTGGTTCCTATTGCAAGTATTTTATAGTGTCAGCTGTTAGCAGTTTAACATTTCCTAGCCTATTTTCATAGCCTTTTCATAAATTCAGCTCTTCCCCACTGACCAAGAGCAAATGATGTGAGTCCACTGCAGAAATGTAGGACAGTAACCAAAGCTTTCCTCTAATTGCAGAGTTACACTTAACATCTCAAGACATCTCTGTGTTCTGTAAGAAACAGTGGTCTTGTGAATTGGTGAAGATCAAAGCAGCTGCAGAGTTTGAGTTCAGCATTGTGCTGACTCAGCTGCTTTGGTTCTGCAGCGCAAGAGTAGCTCTCATCCCAGGGGCTACTCCCAGCACTGTCATGTACTGGAGGAGCAAGTCACCAGGTCACTGCATCTCTTCAGACCATTGTTATTCTTCATATGGGCTTATAAGGGATCAAATTTTAAAATCCAGCGAGCACGTCTTTTATTTTTGCTTACAGTGAGTCAGACAAAGAAATAGATTGTACAAAATCTAACAGCCAAACAGCAGGATGAGTTAGAGCTTCAAAGACAGAGGTGCTGTTTCTTCCTGCAAAGTTTCGGCTTGAGTTTCTAAAAATCTCTTTTTCATCAGCAGGAGCAGAGTCAGAGTGGCAAAAGTAAGAGTGAAGCAGTATTGCAACTTTGGTTTTAAACTAAAATTTGACAATCTAGGGTGTTTTATGGGCTCTGTAAGTGTATGCATTGTACGTTTTTGTGTGGGCACACAGGTTTCTCAGTCACGCCATGTGATCTCTTTTCTGATGGCTCCTAAAGGAAGTGTGTGCTCTAGAGCACCCTGAGTAAACAACCCTGCAGCAGGATGCTCTTGTTAAACTTCAGGCCAGTTTTGCCAGAGTTTGGTTTATTACAGAAGCTTGTCCTGTGCTTCCAAAATGCTATTTTCCAGCCTGTTTCTGAGGGCTGTAGGGCTTGTTCAACAGCAGCAAAATGCAAGCTCACCAGTGTGTGCCTGTGTGCTCTGTTGAGAGAGCCCTTCAGTACCAGAAATACTGGCTAGTGTGCAGTGGTTGAGTACAGGTACATGTAAGATGGGATAGAGAAGCAGGGAACACTTAGTGCCTTTCTCACCACATTTGCCTCCTTGCAAATCATGTGTGCAGAGAGGGTTTTGGAGAAGCTGGATGTTTTTGTGGGTAGTGGCTTCCCCTTAGAGAGCTCAGGCTTCAAGCATCACCTTACTTCCTCTTTATGCCACCAATTCCCTAAGCAGCTGATCTAAAACAATCCAGTTAAAAGGGGGAAAAAGTAGAACAGAGCAGCCCAAGCAGGAAACAATCTCTAACTGACAAGTTAGGAGATTAGTTAGGGAGGTATACAAGTTACGGTATTTTACAGGAAGTGCTTCACAGACCACCTGGCTCACTTGGTGCGTTCAGATCTGAGCTGCCTTCATTTAAAAGCCTGATATCAAACCAAACTGTAGTCTGCCTGCTCCAGAAACTTTCCTGTGACACATGGAGTGCCAAAGAGACTGATGGTACATTAGCTAGACTGCTTTGACTTCTTAGCAAAGCAATGCAGAGAGAAGAATTTCTCTTTTTAATCAGATGAAGCAGTTAAAAGCTTGGTGGAATACCCTCATGGCACAGTTAAGCTAGAAACATCTGCAGCTGTGAAAAGACTGTGTTAAGAAACAGGATGGTTGTGGTCTACTGTAAGAAATTATTTTCCTGTTGACCATTTTTTTAAACAGGAAGCTGAAGAACAAAGTAGCATTAGTCTTGGTGCTTTTAATAGGTTTCAGATTTCAAATATTGCATTTAGAATATGCTGATAGGGAAAGGATAGGGCTTTGTGCAGAGCTCTATGAGAGCTACAAATTTGGAAGATGGAAATGTAACTAAATTCAAGCTGAACCTCTGAATATGAATCTGTTGTTTCTCTGGAGGAGCTTAAGATGCTCAGTAATGCGGCAGAGGACTGATGAGAGCAGGCTGGTCTGTTTGCAGGACTTTGTGAACACATGCATTTGCACAGCACTGTGTAGGCTTGGCTTCACACAGTTTCCTCTTTGTCAGTCAGTCTGTCTATCCGCCAGCTTCCCCTCTGCTCTGCTCGCTCTTTCGCAGTAACTGGAAACAGTTTCTTCAGTATGGGAGGAGAAAACCTGCAGACACTTGGGACAGCCCTAGTGCCTCACACCACTTTGAACGTCATGATTTTTCTAGATGGTCAGCCAGAGCTATGGGTGATGTGTCTGACTCCTTCCTCCCTAAAGATTTTACACAAAATCCACTAAAGTCTTATTTCAGAAAATATTTCTTCTGAGGAAGGTAACTCAGCAATTTGGGGGGGAGAGGGGGGTGGGAAGGGGGAGTTGCAGCTGTATTCTAATTCTTTTGAAGCTTGAGCATCTGATGAGATAAATCTGTACTTCTAAACAATTTTTTCTGACACGCATATCATGGATCATGTCAGAGCCATTACAGACTTCGTAGGTGGTGACTCACTGCAAATGCCATTTTGTTTCATTCAGCACATTTTCCTAATGTTCACTTTAACTGTAAAGGTTAGTGTACGTGGCATGATGTTGATTTGACAGATACTGTGCTATTACACTTCCCCTCGGTTTCATCTAATACAATCAAGTTACTTTAAAAAGTAAGAGCTGTGTATTCATGTAAATAAGTGCCCTGTGGATCTCAGCCAGCAGCCTGGGGTTGTCTGGAGAATTACCCTTGTTCCTATTCCCATTGTGTTTACCCATCTTATGCAAACATTATATAAGTGGTGGCAAATCATTGTTATTAAAGGTGGCTCAGGTGAATGGCCAGCATGGGTGAAAGCTCAGATAAAAGAGTGAAGGACATGTTGAAATGCCATAGCACTATTAGAAATGCTCCAAAGCCCCTGATAGGCACAGTTCCAGCAAGCTGTATGCCAAAATGCCACAAAAAGCCCTTGTGACTTGAAAATACAGTCCTTGATACTTGGGCCTTTTTTTTCTTTTTTGGTTGTTCCATAATTTTGTTGTACTAAATCTCTGTATTTCAGGTGTGACCCTCCTAGGATTGCTCAAAGCTGAAAGTTCAGCTTGCAGTGGGGAAAAGTGTGAGCCTGGTCTCTGGCAGGGAAGCTTGTGTAGGGCTGAGCTTTATCAGCAGGCTTTTCTGTCTGCAGCAGCCTGCAGCTGAGAGGCCAGGCTGCCTGCTTGCTCTTCTTCCTCAGGGAGAATATCCAGAACATGTCTGTGTGTGCTACTTCTGAGGAGGAGGAAGGTGTATTCAGACGTGATGTTGGAGCTTGGGATCTTCAGAGCAAGCAGGGAGAGAGGAAGAAGCATGAGTCTGTCCCAAAGCTCTACCCATAACAGTGTAGGTGGAGGAATCTTTTAGCAACTAAAGGGATTTAACAAATCAGCAACTCTTTCTGAGTATGACCTTAAAGTATGATGCCTTCTTTAGGTAAGGGTTGATGGCATAGCTGTGAGGCTATGCTGAAGCACTTCCATGGGAACGAGATTGTTGGATTTAACAGAGTTCAATTTGGTTACTGCATTTTGTGCACTGCCATAGCAATGCATGGATTGTGTAAGTGTTCAAAACTGGATGTATATCTATGAATTTGTATGGCAGTGGGGATCATGTAGGGAGCCCCTGTTTAAAGATGCAGCTGGTTTCCATATAATTAAAATGTTTTTTATAGATTATTTAGACTTCAAAAATACAGAACATAAACCTGTTCACTGCAAGGATGTTTCTTTAGCTGAGTACAAATGTATTTATTAAAATGTATTGATCTCTGGACTTTGTGTGTTTGTGTTTTGCTGTGTAGGTTTCTTAGCAAGAGCAGATAGAGCTCAGCCTTCCACCATGCCTGTGCCTCCCCCTCCAGCTCCCCCTCCACCCCCAACACTGGCCTTGGTAAGTTTTATGGGAGGTAAATACATGCACTGTTCTCTGCTGCTGCTTGTCACTTTGAACAGGATGTCCAGAGGTGCTGAGGTGTGGATGAGGGTATCCATGGTATTTGGAGAAAGCTCTCCAACATATTGTTTATGGTTGATCATTGATCTTACAAGAAGGACTATCACTTCCACTGCCTTCCAGTTCTCATGTGGATGTCACTATCCACTTTAATTCTCCATGCTTTTACTCCTCCCACACTGGTGGCTGGTCTAGTGGAAAGACAGCAGCTTTTCTATGGGGAGTTGAAGTCTTGCTATCCCCTTGCCTTTCTCCAAACCTGTACCCCCACCTTCTCCCTTGTTCTACTGGAGTATTTCGGTGACTTGAGCTGGAAAAAAATAAATCCAATTGTTTAAATTTTGTAAGGGTAACTCTTAGCTAGCATAACTCCCTCAGCCAGCCTGTGGTATCAGAGCACAGAATCCACTGCTGGCACAACATGGTGGGTGAAACTATGTCAGACCTGACTTAAACTGGAATAGAGCTTGTGCTGTGCCTACCCTGCCAACAGTCAGTCACCTCACTGACAAGAAGGAAGAGGCTTCTTGAAATGCCATTTTGAAGTACCTCGATTTTTTCAGAGCAAAACCCTAGCTGATTACACAGAATGGGCTGTCTCTCAAGAGCCTTTCCCTCATTTTCCACCACAGGCATGATACAGACTCTGCTTGGTCTCTCCATGACAGCTCTCCCCACCTTTCAGGAAATCTCCATTACACTGATCTGATAAGTTAGAAAATGTTTCAGGAACTGTTTCGTAGAAGAAAGAGCCATATATAAGCGTACGTGCATAAGTGCGTATTGTTTGGAGGTTTTTTGTTCTTTCTTGAAAAGCTGTGTCACCAAATCATAAATTGGAGAGGATCATTGAGACAAACCTCTTACGTCCAAAGGTTTTATTTGGTCTATTTGAAGAGGCCAATATTATTGAAGTGGTGATTGCCATTTTTAAGTATTTCTTTCTAAGCTAATATAGTAGACAAAGGTCCATCTTTGCTCTGATTTATCTCAAAATTGCATTTCACCACAACTTTCAACAATGTCCACCTCTTGTGTAATCAACTTGTGTGTAGTCTGTTTTTGCTCAGTCTCCAGAATGACAATTTGCCACAGATGTGCCTTGGCTTTAAAAAATCAGAGATTTTAAATCAGCAGTTCAGAAAAGGTGAATTCACATAGTACTCTGTTTCTAATGAATAATGTGGGTTAGAATAGCAGTAGTGTTGGGGACTCTGAGTCAGTAACAAGGCCAGCTACCTGTAGTATCATTCACAAAACTAGACATGGTGTGCTACCTATCCACTCCAATGCTGTTAAAACAGACACTGAAGTCTCAAGTAACTACCATATTTGAGCAGAACTTTGTATCTAGAAGTTGGGATCTATTTTGCCTCCTCATTTTTAATTTTTGTTTTGCAGGCAAATACTGAAAAGCCATCCCTAAGCAGGTCAGAACAAGCAGGGCGAAATGCTCTATTATCTGATATTACCAAAGGAAAAAAGCTCAAGAAGACTGTTACTAATGACAGAAGTGCTCCAATTCTAGACAGTAAGTATGATTCTACATGTTGGAATTTCTGTAGGCATGAATGGTTCTACAGATCTGAAAGCAGAAAATTATTTTATATATCATCAGATGAATTGCCATGAGAGTAGATAAAAGAAAGTGACAGAAATTATCATGCATAAAAATAAATTCTATTCATCATGAATGAACAGTCAGCTGAGAAATCAAGTGCGGCTTATGAAATGTGAATGCTAATTTGTTTGCTAATTCTCATAAAGTCATTTATTTTCGTGTTTGCTTATATCAGAAAACTATGCAAGCCCTACCAGGAGTTCTGCTGAGGACCTGCAGCAGATCAAGCAAACAAAACCCCCATAAGGACTGAGGAGAGGACAGAGAATAAAGTGGAATTTCAGACTCTACTTTTGCATAAACAATATAAGAATAAATGCATGCCTGGCTTGACACCACTGGCTCCAGTACCACTTAGAGCAAAACCAGAGCCAGAAGCCACAGCTCTACCTGTGTGTCACTGCTGCATGCAGTTTTGCCACTCCTGGAGTGACTCAGGGCTGTTAGCTTTTTGGCTGAGCCTTGCTGCTCAGCCAGCCCAGCAGTACTGCACAAGGCAGTGATTCTACTCACCTGAATGGAAATAAGGTCTTTATCCAGCTGTGTCTCACAGCATATCTTGGTACGTGCCAGGAGGAGGCTGGAGAAGCCCATGTAGCAAAAGTATTGGGAAGGCAGGAAGAAACAGGAGAGAAGAGTGAGGAACACAGGCCTGTGCTGACAGAGGAACAGCATTCATTACCTAAGCAGAAAAGACACTTTTACAGACTAATTAGCAAATGTAATACACTTCAATCTAGGTTTGGCCATGCAATTAAAATCTGGACTGTGATAGGAACATGATGATGAAATAAGGAAATGCCCAGAGGAGTGTGACCAAATAAAAATAATTTAAAAAATAAAAATTAGATACAGTCCTGCAGTCAGCCAGCTACAGTTTTTAAAGATTATCTCTAAATGTCAAGGTACATATTCTAGCTATAGTAATGAGCTGGAGGGGATTAAAGGAGGGGGTGAACAGTAAGATAAAAATGATGCAGCCTATTATCTTATTTACATGAAATAACAAATCATGATGAAAGACTAAAGCATGGTAGCAGCATTTCTCCAGAGGGTCACACCCTATCTGAGTCAGAGCCAAACTGAGCTGACATGCTTAAGAAAGAGGATAATGTGAAACATCCCCCCATGGATATACTCTTCCTTTTTCCTTGGGGAAATTTTTAGAAGTGCTTTTTATCCACAGGTTTTAATTACTTTGAAGTCAGTGAAATTTTTACCCACCCAAAGTTGTAGAAATCAAGATTTCAAGAAATTAAGCAATTGATCTTAGCCTGTGTGGCCCAGCATCTGAGAGCTGATCTCCTCAGATACCCCAATGTGTGCACCTGCTGATTTTGCAGTGATTCTCTGAGTAAGGCTCTTCCTCTGTATTTTAGTTGTGGAAACACTTCCATTTTACTTTTGGCAACTCAGTTGTCAGCAGAAATATTGTCATTAGAGAAATGGGAGAGAAAAGGGGGAGGGGTGATAAAATAATTCCTGCCTATTGTGGAAGCATTGACAGCTAATGATCCCGCAACTGCACTTCTGAACCTACAGAAATGGCATCTCCTTTCCTACTAGGCTTTGTTTAAATAAGTAGATATGTTGCAAAATCATCAATAATGAGAGAATTCTGTGCGCTCCCAGCAGTGGTCCCCAGAGACACCTTCCAAAAGAACAACCTTCCTCCTGCCTTCCTCCTTCCTTCCCTTTTTCCCATGAGATTGCCCTGTCTCTGCTTATGGAGAAGTGGAGGGGAAGCATAAGAGAGCAAAAGTACAAAGAAACAGGGAGAAGCAACTAAGGTGCTAACAAAGACTAAATTATATTCTCAGAGGTCTCATCCATGCTCAGTTCCAAATTCTGTGCAGCAATTTGCTCTGCTTTCCAGTCTAGAGCAGACTAAAGTGATGGCTTAATAAAACACAGAGGCTATGGTTATTATGGTTACTTCCCCAGCTCCTCTACGGTACAGTGGTGGTGGTGATGATCCAAATCTTGTGTGTTTTCAAAGTTCATCCATTTTTCCCCAGCTACAAGCATTACTCTAAGGAAAGAGGTGATTTTGCAGGATCAGTCTTGCTTCACTAACATGGGGGATCTTTTATTCCCTACAGAACCCAAAGGATCTGGTGGAGGTGGCTTTGGAGGAGGTGGCAGTGGCGGGGGTTTTGGTGGTGGCAGTGGTGGTGGCTTCAGTGGCGGTGGACCACCTGGCCTTGGAGGCCTTTTTCAAGCAGGAATGCCGAAGCTCAGATGTACTGCAAATCGAGATGCTGGTAAGAAAGACCTTAAATTTTCAGTGTGAAAAAATGACGTTGCTTAAAACCTTCATAAGCACTGCAGTAAATTACCTGCTGGGATCGAGAAAACCATCAAATATTGTAGGTTCTTAGGAAATATAATTTTCAGCTTGAATCTTGTTTTATTCTTACTATTAGTTTTTATGAGGGAGAAGCCAGACTCCCTTTCCACCCATCCCTCCTCGTTATTGATGAAAACTAAAGATCTTGGTAGTGTTGAATGGCTACCTGCAAAGGACAGTCAGGCAGATTACGTCCTGCCTTAGCTGTTGGATGTGCAGGACCAGAGGGGAACAGAGGAGGATCCAAGCTAATTCTTTCTTGTGCACCAGGAAAAAGAATCTACTTTCCAAGTGGAAAGTACTCATGTCATCTCCACAGCAGCATGATTTGCTGCTTAGGGAGTGCATGAGGCATCCCAGCTGGCTGGTACGCGCACTGCAGATGCAGGCTTGTGTGGAGTGTGCTTTTGGCTGACAAAACAGCTGCCCCAAGCCTCATGCCCCTTTAAACAAAGGATATCTGGGGCCACTGAGTTCTTTAAGGACATAGGATTTCATACTTGTTGAAGAAGGACTATGCAATGAGGGTTGTAGAGTGTTACAAATGTTACATATTTTATAGGCTAACAATTTTTCAGCACATGTGTACAAAACAGTCTCTCAGAGCTGGTATTTTCTATTGTGTCACAGTTTATTTTTGGGAACTTGTATTAATACAAAAGTTCCTGGCATCGCAGAATAGCACTTGTGAACTGCAGGGCCGGCTGCCTTCTTCCTTATGTGCACAACTACATCTTTAGTTCACAGCTACTAGAAAGGGTTGAAAACAGCCGTTTGCTGAACTTTCGTTGTGAAATGTAATTTAAAAGCTAAGACTTTGCTCTCAGTTTGATGGTATTCTGTACTTGCTGCTCACCATTCCTTCCCTCCCTGTTTTATTTATATGTTTTTTGTATGATGGCTGTGTTACTTTGTGGCCACTTAATTCGTGCCTCATAAGCAATATCAGGATGTCGCCTGGTACTCTGGGGTGGTTTCCCGATGGTACCGGGGTTGGGATTGAGCCTCAAGGCAGGGGTGCCCCGTGCCGGGCTGCTCCCTGGCCGCCGCAGAGCCTCGGGACGCGGCCCGTTCGGAACCGCAGCCCCGGTTGCAGCTGATCTCCCTCTCCTGTGTCCGCAGACGCCGGGGGAGGCCGGCCGCCCGTCCTGCCGCCCGGAGGCCGCTCCGCCGCCGCCAAGCCCTTCACCCCGCCGAGCGGCCCGCCGCGCTTCCCGGGGCCGCCCTCGGGGCCGCGCACCGCCGCCCCGGACCCGCAGAGGAGCCGCGTGCCGCCGCCGAGGCCCGACGCCGGCTCCAAGCCCGAGGCGGCGCCGCCGCCGGTGCCCAGCACGCCCCGGCCCATCGCCTCCAGCCTGCACAACCGGGGCTCGCCGCCGGTGCCGGGGCTGAGCCGGCAGCCCAGCTTGGGGCCCTCGCCCCCGCCCTTCCCGGGCAGCCGGGGCGCGGGATCGAGCGCGCCCCTCCGGCAGCCGAGCCCCGGCGCGGCGCCCCCCTTCTCGGGCCGCCCGCCGCTGCCGCCCACCCCCGGCCGGCCGGCGGAGGACAAGCCGCCGCCTCCGCCGCCGCCCCCCGCCGGGCACCGGCCGCCCGCCGCCCGGGAGGCCTCTCTGCCGCCACCGCCGCCGCAGAACAGCAAACCGCCCGTGCCCGCCGCCCCCCGGCCCAACCTCGGCGCCCCGGCGCCCCCGCTGCCCCCCGGCCGGCCGGGGCCGCCCCCCGTCCCGCCCGCCCCCGCCGGCGGCGACGAGATGCCGCGGCTGCCGCAGAGGAACATCTCGCTGGGGTCGTGCCCGGCGCCCGGCGGGGGCCGCTCCGGACCGCTGCCCCCGCCGCCCGGCGAGAGGCCGCCGCCGCCCGTCAGAGACCCGCCCGGCCGCACAGGTGGGGAGCAGGGACAGCTGGCACGGGAGAAGGTGCTTTGGTCGGGACAGGTGGCACGGGAGAGGGTGCTTTGGCCATGCCAGCACCAGCTTCGCATGCACAACAAACACATCCCAGGATGACGTCCCTGTTAGGCACTAGGGATTCTGCAGTTGGAAGCAAGGGTTTATGGGCATCGCGGTGGCTTAAGAAAGTCAAAGTGCATCACCAGTGTGCTCACGTGTACTTGTACAGATCTTGGTAACTTTCTTTATAGTCACTTGAAAAGAGGTGTACTCAGTTTGAAAAGGGTTGTAAATGGATTTCCCCATTACGTTTTTTGATGCAAAGAAGGTTCTGGTAAAGTGACTGCATCTGACTTCTTGAGTCAACCAGCAAGATTTAATGGTCGTGTTGTCGTGAGTGGAGGTTCGTGGAACTTTGACCTTCTACGTGTTCGGAGGCACACACACAGTCAAATACAAATAGCTTTAATAAAAGACCTAGCCAACAGTTGTTAAATGTAATAGCACTTGTTACAGCATGACTAAGTGTTGTTACTTACCATATGTAGATATCAAATTAGACTAAAAGTAGGATTGTCTCCTTTGAGCAATTTCTTAATGTACTTTGTCCTCTGTGACAACTATTGTTCATAACTTTTAAGAATTGCACATCATAACAGCTCTCTAATACCTGATTGTTGTCCCTGTGGAGATGAGAGAATTTAGGCACAATCGAGCCATGTAATATCAGGTAGAGAAAAACATTGCACAGAAGATACTGCTGGGAAACTCCATAGAGTTGTCTTTAATTTCATCCTTTGGAATAAACTCAGAAATCATCTCTAGCCTGCCTGGTCCTATACAATATAAATTAATGTCATGGGAGCTCCCATAGACATTGAGAGCTCTCCAGCTCCTTGAGCCATCCTGGATATCCAACACCTACAGCAGCTGTGCAGCTACAGAAAATAGTGGCCCTGAAAATATGCTCTGTGGAGCTGATTGCCAGCCCACAGGATGGCACAATGCTAGTGCAGCATGTTGTATAAATCAGAGAGATCCCATTACAATTGACTGGGGGGATGGATCAAATTGCAGAGTGTCTGCAATTATTAAGTCACTTCCAAGTTTGTTCTGTGATGGCCTTGGCTTCTGCCAGTGCTTTCCTAGTTGACCCTTTTCTGAGGCACATGGTTTTAGCAAACCTGCACTAACTTTCTTCTGGCTCAAGTCTACTTCAGTAAGTAGAAAGAAGTTGTAGCAATACATTCTAAACATAAATGCACCTATTCTGCAGCAGCTCAGTATAGACAATGGAGTTTAACTAGGTTTAGAAAGAGTAAGCAGAACTATTCTGGAAGTTGCTGAATGCTTCTCATTCTTTGAAACCATTTCCTGAAGGCAAACTTTAGTAATTTGTAAAATAAGAAGAGGAGCAAAAATACAGAGTACAGCATGTTTCTTGAAACGTTTCAATGCTTGTTGCTGGAGACACAATATCTACTGCTCTCTTTTTCAAAGTGCATGTCTGTAGATATATTTCATCAACACAGGGAAGCATTTATTGAAAATTAATATAATTGCCAGTTGCCCAACTGCGCCAAACAGAGGTTAGTGAAACTTTCAAGCATGCATAACTCTCCACACCCTCTGCTTCACCTTCTTGTATCCTAACCATGGGCACTTCTCTCCCTGGCAGAAGCAGCTTTCCTGTCTTTATTTACTTTCCATGTAGAAGCACCCTTCCCCTGCCCTCAGGACAGCCCTGGCTCTATGTTACATAGGCTGTGCCTTCATATTTGACCTGTCCACATCCGTGCCAGTTACGGATTCACAAGCACTGGAAATGCCAGTGTGAGGTCTGTTTCCAGTTTACAAGGAGATGGATATGCTCCAACTACTGAAAAACCTGTCACGCAGCTCATTTGTTTATAAATGAGTGAGCTGATGAGCTGCTGCTTAATGCAGCCACTCCTGGGGAGAGCTCCCCTGTGTGCCACCACAGACCCTGGCTGTGACACCCGGAGGGGACCACCTCTATGGACAAGGAGCCTCTGAAGGTAGCAGGTGTCTTCTGCTGCACGTCCTCTTGCCTTGCAGTGGTACATAAAAAGGAAATGGGTTAAGGTTTGGACCTCCACGGCACCCTGAATTTCAGCTGTGATTTCTTGGCTTGTGTGGCAAGCTTTTTGTGTGGTTCTTGTGGCCACTGTTAATTGAGAGTGGTTTAAAAGTAGCTTCGAGGACCAGGATCTCTGCAGAGGCTTCTGTAGCTGAGGGGAATGCGAATATAGACTCTGCAGTGTATTTGTGTTTGGGTACATCCTGCTCCACTGAGCTGTGCTCTCCAAATCAGCTCTAAATCCCTAGAGAGCCATGGAGAGCAGGGAAGTGAGTGCTGAGGGCCATAACCCCTTGGGGCCAAAGGTCCTAAAACAGCCCTTTTTGTTAGCGAGAGGCCTTGGGATGCCCTCAGTGGCTCTCCTCTGCCAGAGTAACCCCTGGTGTTAACAGCATTTATGTGCTTGCTTTTGCCTTGCTCTAGGCCCGCTCCCACCACCTCCTCCCATCAGCAGGAACGGAAGCACTTCGAGGGCTTTGCCCACTACTCCCCAGCTGCCTTCCCGGGCAGGGCTGGACAGCCAGAGAGGTGGACCGCGACCTCCGCTTCCCCCCGACCGGCCGGGCTCGGCAGCGCCACCGCCGCCACCGCCACCTTCAGCAGCTGTCAGAAACGGCTTCCAGGATCCAGGTGATGGTGAGCATCCTCCCAGCTCTTTGCCCTCCACAGAGAAGATGTAGTGGCTTTTGGCCCTAATACCTCAAAAAAGGTTTGGAGTAGGGGCTTTGTTTCAAGTTCCGACCTTTGATTTCTGACCAACAGAGGTGTCGCTTGGGTCTCAACCTGGCAAGTAAGAACAGAATAAATATGCCATACATTGAGCAGAATAGCAAAGTAATCAATACAGTCTCCAAAATAACCCTTTGAAAAATACCCTGAAAAAAGGAAGGGAATTGTTTCAACTCTAATACGAATTCAAACCACAGCTACAGTGACGCTTTGGAAGTCGGAACAAGTTAGATGACTCAAAAGCTGAAAGCTGAAAAACAGATGAGGGAAGAGATTATCAGAACATTGCTGAAAATGTCAAGTATCTATTTCTGTTAGCGTTTATTAAAAAGATGAGGTCCAAGATTGCTGTGTTTTACGGATTTGTCATGCTTTTCTTTTTAATTGTTTTCTATTTGCATAGAACAGATAAATCCTTGAGCTGATTACAGGAGGCCAAAATTGGTATTCCTGACATTTATAAGGTTAGAAAAAAGCAAACAGAAAATGAAACTATAACTCACACTTTTGAAACATCTTCACACATCAGGTGAGGCAGAAGGATCACAGGCATATTTCTTCCCACACAAGTCATTTGCAGGGTTCAGAACATGCAGCTCCTTTGCACACTGGTTTCTGATTGCAGCTATTGAGAGTAAACATGGGAAAGCTGGATCCAGCAAATAACCACATGCACAAGTAGAACTTAGCTGTTCATTACATTATGTAGTAAAATGCAGCAATATCACAAGAAAGTTATGATTGCAACGTCCTGAAGCAAGCAAGTGAAGAAATTACTTTCTTCCTTAGGCTTTCAAAATCAGGCACAGAGCAGAGCTCTTGGAACATTTCCAATTATTTCAATGTAGAAACTGGTCAGCTTGCTGTATTTACAATTCTATAGACTCAGTAAGTACAGCAAAGGTGCCTCTGTAGTCTAAAGAGATATAGCTTCAAGTGATGTATTTTTTCATTTTTTACACTAGTTATATACAGGATTCTCTGACATAAATTTTAGCATAATGGTTATTTTTCTTCTTCCGGTATAAATATTAAGAGAGAATAAACAGTGCTTATTGGAGTGTCCGTTTGATGAAGCTTTTGAGCTTGGTATGCCAATGATACATGAATATTGGTAAATTCTATACCAGGAACAAAATACTGTTCTGAAGTAGGAGAAACTTCAGACTTTAGACTGAAGTAGGCAGTTCTGGTACCACATATATGTGTGTGTGTTAAAAAATCAGATCTGTTATACATGGAATGAAGAATAAGACTTATTCTAGTGGAATTATGGCTGTTTTCCTGATCTGTGATTTTACATTATGTTGGCAAAATGATCAGTTAAAGTTGATTAAAGTTTTCATTCCCAAATTAACCTAAAACATCATCTTCCCTGACTTCCTAAGAGAATGCTGGTTCAGTACTCAGCTGTGTAAGCATTTTGCGATATAAAACATGCATTAAACATTATGTCAATGTTAATTTACTTTCCTAAGCTATGTCAGAAAACTAATGAGTAAATTGCATGGGATTTTTTTCAGATGAATGGGAAAGCAGATTTTCTTTTCATCCAATATCTGATTTGCCACCTCCAGAGCCATATGTACCCATGAACAGAAGTTATCCAAGTAAACTAGCCAGAAATGACAGTAGAGGTAAGTTGAAATTTCAATGAATTGTCGTAAACCAAAGTTTTGGTTTGAAGCAGAGTTTCCCATTAGTTTCTGACTTTGCTCTGTTAGTTTTCATCCCATTTGTATTAGTCCACAAAAGAAGGCAAAGTAACATGCACATTTTTTTGTGTTTCCTTTTATGAGTTTGCTCTGAAAATCTTCATATAGGGAAAAACGTTAAAAGCTTTGGAATTTTATTGTGTTTAGAGCTTGCCACTTTTTGTTGAGGATTGCAAGTATTGCAAGTAGCACTGAGAAGTTGTATGTTCACATAAATTAGTATGGCTAACATGAACTATCAGTCTGTTTTGGGAAGGGGACAATGGACCAAAATACATGTGTTTTCCAGGAATCAGGGATGGCATTAGTTAAAAACATTACTTTATGGTTTTTGAAGTTCTGATGTTGTTTAATAACTAACCAGAAACTCTACAAAGATTGATTTTTTTAATTTGTTTTTAATGGCCAGGCATGAAAATTAGCAGATCTTCACCAGTTACTGAATTTATTGCTTGGATGTAGACTCCCCCTTCAAAGGAGTAACACAAAAAAACTTCTTTCTCTTTTAGGTGGGTCTGTCCGAAAAGAAAGAGGTGCCCCCCCGCTCCCACCTATACCAAGGTGAAATGGGTTCTGGCCCATCTTTGGGTGACGTCTGTTTGCAAGTTTCCTTCAAGTCAGCTCTCCTGTCCACATGACTGGAAAGTTGTCTGTCTTGATTGATTTCCACTCTTGGCTTGTCAGCTGGAACGAACTTCAGTCTCTGTTACAGAAGTAATAGATGTGGCTTGTGGACTATAGTTGCTCAAAGCTATGAATTTTATTCGCTTAAACTGCAGGCATTTTGTGGACCCTACAGACCTTATGTGCATCATGCTTACTGTGTCCAACCCCCATGCCCTGGAGAGCTCCGTGGGAGATCTGGCTTTGAATTTGATAGAGCTTGAACAAAGTTGTTTCATTCACTTTGGGTACAGTAGCCATATTATTTTAATGATAAAGTATTTGATGTTTAAAAAAACAGTTGCTGGGTAAAAAAGTGTAGCCAGGAGTCCCCTGGATCCTTCTTTGCATGCTTACTCAGCCTATCTGCTTCTGCAAGCCATACTTGCAGAACTACTACATGGTGACAAAGAGTTCATCTTTAACTTTTTTACTTCGACTTAGTCAAGCAAACCTTAAACAATGCACAGCACATCCTGCCTCAAGGATGGAGTGTCTCTGGCCTTTTTTTTCTACAGAGAATCTTCCAAAGAAAAGCACAAGGGAAGAATTCATCAGCATAAGAATATATATTTTTTTAACCCTCTTTCCTATTTTTTTAATAGTGTTACATGTTGTGTGACCTGATTCTTTCCTACTCCTATGTGGACCAACCCATATCATGTCATCCGTGCCCTGGATTACTGTAATGCCCTCTGCCTGATACTGCATGCGAAGAGTCCTCAGAAAGTAGTCTGAGTGCAAACCCAGCAATTATTATAGTTGCAGGCTCCTCCTGTAAAGCATCACTAATGCCAGTGCTCCACAGACTGCTTTCCAGTTGTTTCTTTGGTACAATTAAATGATGGGGTTTGACTTAAGAAGCTCCTTAGCACTTAGGTCACAAGTCTCAGAGAACTTCGTTGACTTCCATTATGGCAGAGAAGCCAAGGTCAAAAATGTTCCTCAGTGAAAGCCCTTTGATGGTGTGAGGGGGGTCCAGGGTTTGTACATTGAAGTGGGAGCATCAAAAATTTTCCATCTGTGCTGGTTCAAGAAAAATGGGCAGATTTGGTTTTCTGAGTTGGTCATGAAGCCTGTTCTTTCAAACTTTGCTGGAAGGAGTCTCAACAGAAAGTGGCAAGGCTTACATTGGCAGAAGAAAGTAAACTATTCTAACATTGTGGTTAATATGTTTAATGGCTTTTGAATTTTGTGTGTGAGAAAAGATCTCATAGTATGAGTGAATTTTACAAGTGGATCTAAGTGTGTATAAAATGCCTTTGGAAATTAGAGGAAGATTGTCATTTTGGATTTGAAATACTGGTAAATGATAGCTCTTTGTTAATCGGGCCTCTGAAGTTTAGCTCTGAAAAATGTCCCCTTGGTCTCATCAGCAGTAGATTTCTTCACTGTGTTCCTTGGGATCCTTACCAAGCCTGTGTCAGCAGCCGTACTTCACAGGGTGTTGCTCAAAAAAATCCAAAATAAAACATAGAAACTAGTCATGTAGGTTAAGAAAATGTTTCTCTAACATGGGAGACATGATCCTAAGTACACTCTGCGGCTCGAATGAGGTCAGTTCTTGAAAACCTAGGGAATTTAGCCAAAGAGTCTGGACCCTGCTGAAATGTCTGCATAGGGCTTTTTTGCTCTGTCTGTGAGCAGGGAGGGGCAGATCTGCTTTCTGCCTGGCAGCCTGGACATCACATTGCAGGGGATGAGACTAGAGTTGGATTTGGCCAGATCAAATTTAATTTGGTCTTTTCAGTGTTTGTTTACAAAATCTTGTTAGCTGTGATAGCATTTGATTATGTACCTGTTTTTACATTTTTTGTATCTAAGGACTTAACTTACTGTTTATGGTCTTGAACCTGCAATTAAATGCGCAGGCGCAGGGATGTATCTACATCCAGTTGCAGGATCCTGGCCGTAAGAGTTTCTTAAACAGATACTGGTGGGACCTCCATGTAACAGGTGCACCTTGGGATCAAACCTGGCACAATGCTGAATTTGTATATGTATTTTATAGATGTCACTTAAAGTGCCTGTCTCTTTGGGATATTACTTTGTGAATAAAAGACCAAATAAGATTTTTAGGATAATAACTTAAAGGATAAATTATTGTATTCATATTTTAAAACTGAAGCACTTAATACCTTTCTAAGGAACAATATTTTGAATTTAAGAATACAGTTTTTTCAGTACCTTGACCTGCCAAATCCTTGTTAATATCCAAATAGCTATGCAGCCAAAAAAAAAACCCAAGCCTTCAGAAATCTCTTTTTTATAACTTACCTGCTTCCAACATGACTGTTTTCCTTTGCTGAGTCAATGAAAATGTTGCCCAGTGTTCTGCCAGTTCTCTGTATCATTCAAATTGTCTTGTATTTGATCATTTCAGCAACATTTGCTGACCAGAAATCTGGACCACTACCAAAGACTTGGAAAACCAGCTTCAGTTTCACTTTAAAATGGGCTGTGTAAAAGGCCCCCAGTTAACAAGCCAAGAATCCTGAGCTGCTTCTGTTTTAGCAATTCTTTTTCACTCTAGAAACCTCTTCAGAATAGATGTTTGGCATACATGTAAAATAGCTTAATCCTGCAGAAAGGGGCATTTTTGTTCACATAACAACAGCATTTTCATTTATATGTGTTGCTGTAAAAGTCCCTAGATATATTCCAGAACAATGCAGCATTTTATCATTCAATATATTGCTTCATGTAGCAGTAGCTCTTTACAATATGATCAGTATTATAGTATTTATTTCACTATGAAGTGTTAAAAAAAAATAATACAAAACAGGTTGAATCAATGGTGCCTTATGACTTTTTAGTCAACTTTTCTGTGTCTCAATAGAAGAATTAATAGACATTGCTCGTCCAGGTCTTAACTAAATAGTGCCGACAGTAGCATTTTACAGTGTTTGAGCCAAGCCCTGCTGTTGTTGTGTGCTCAATCTGCTAACTCCAGGTGGAGCTCAGTGTGTAGGTGAGGTGTGTGTGGGCACTGGTTGGCTTCACAGTCAGTTGCTGGTATTGCTCTCAAAATTCAGACCTGTCCCAAAACCAGTGTCTGACGCTGCTGTCCACACAGCCCAGCTGACTTAGTGTGGTTGCATAGCTTATGGAACTAAATTTGATTCACTGCTTGCATGTCAGGTTTCCTGGGTTTGTTCTGATGGCATTGTATTATAAACCCTCACACCTCATCCTGTCTTCTTACATTATCACTGAGGCTCGCACTGCATGACAACAGCCACAGATGTTCTTTTTTGTTTAATTCAACTCTATAAATAAAATGAGAATAACTTTTGTACCATGTAAAAATAATTTCTCCTCTATATTTTTGGAAGAAGGCACATATTATGTTTGTTATGACTTTCTGCACCAACCATTGGGAGAAGAGGTCACAGTGAGGAAATGTCCAGAGTTGTTGAAGGAAACTGAGCTTGTGATTCGGGAAGTGTGTATTTCTGTAAATGAAATAAATAACATCACAAAGTTCTTGTTTAAAAGCCAGAATTTCCCAACACTAAAAGAATCATAAGGTTTGTTTTTTTTCTGCAAGACAGCACTGTGAAAGAAGTTCCTTAAAAAACTGGGCAGTAGTTTCTCCTTGCAGCATCAACTGTTTGGCTGACACTTGCAGAAGTAGATCCATCTTGGAGCGGAGGACAAAGGAGCTAAACTGTTATCGCACATCAAAGCTATTGTAACACAACAATCTTCTGTACAGAAGCATGGAAGTTTTGCCTTTGAGGTAAAGAATGGAAATGAGTGATCAAACAGATTATTTCAAGCAGAATGTCAAATGTTGAGAGACCTAGAGAGGGCCCCTTGGCCACAGGACACTGGAAAAGAAAAGATTGCTCAAGGAAATAGAAACCAATCAGCTGAATGTTGTTACCAATACTAGAGTAAAAAATACCGTATAAAATGTGCATTTTGTACTTTCAGATTGCAGTGGTGTGAGCACCCTTGTCTCACAGCTGGGTGCAAACAACCTGTTACAGCGGTACATTGACTCCATGTAACACAGATTGTGTGAGCTTTAATCTTTCAAACAGTATTCAGCAGGAAGTAAGGAGAATCTCTCACCTAAGATATCCAGGAGCACTTCAAGTGCAAATTCATGTACATGGTTCTTCATGTACATTGGAAGAAAACAGGGATCTTGTAGCCTGCAGATGGATGTGTTTGGACCATTCAGTTAAAATCTAAACCGGAGCATTGGCAAAGAGGGGAGTATTGGAATAACTCAGGCAGAAGCAGGGCATGTGTTTATGGTCTCAGTGAGTATGCAGCAGGTAGGTATGCAGATTAAAAAAGCAAAAATGGAAACCGCATGTCTTAAGAGAGTAACCTTTTATGAGTGTTGCCATTTTGAAATACAGTTTGTCTATGGTAAATATTCCGTAGTGTAAACTAATGCATGCAGAGGAAGACATCTAAATATGGACTTCCAAAGCCACACAAGAGAGAGGGAAATATAAAACAGGCTGAACAGAAAGTAACATTTCTATCAGATGCTTAAAGTTTGAGTTTTTTATAAAATATTAATCTAGTTCTGTGAATTTTTTTGCTTAACATTTAGTTTTTAAGTGACTTTGTTCTCCTTATTTTTCTGTCCTATACCAAATAAATTTTACTTTTATTTAATTGGTGGTGCAGACTGTTACATTGAGGACAAACACAGTTACTTCTTTGACAAAAGCAAAGTTGGCTTTAGCAGGAGCATGGCAGCGGGCCTGGCAGGAGCTGGGGTGAGCTGTTCCCCTCCTCTCCTGTCTGCCATTGGACAGCAGCACAGCAGTAGTGCTCAGAGGACTTCGTCCTACATGCAGTGAAGGACACCTGCAAATAAGGAAAAATAATGAGTTTACTTTAGGATAAAGAATGATTGAATACCAGTGGTTTGTGATGCTGTACTTGTAGGTGGCTGTTGGGGGAGCTGTGACCCTTGGCTCTTGGCAGGACAAGCTAGGCGCCTGCCAGGGGAAGATGACATGGAAAATCACTGTAGTTAAGTGTAGATTTTTGTTTGTTGTGTCTCCACTCAGAAGGGAGAAAGCTGCCAGGGAGTAAGAAACAAATTAAACCCTCCTTTTGACTTTGTAGCTCTGTTCTTTATCATACATATTAAGCTTTTCAGATAATTTGGACCAGGTTCTTCAAAGAAAGGAAAAAAACCCCTATCAAATCTTTTGATAAAAGTCCACAGGAGGTTTAAATTCAGGCTGCACTTCAGCTTCTTAGAAGTTAGAAGGGTCATTTAAAAAGCTAAAAAGCTCTGTACTGTAACTCATCTGTCTTGCAAAGACTTAAGCATCGGGTTTACTCTTACACAGGTTGTGGATCCTTTGACACCTGTGAGGATTGCTTGTTGATACCTTCATTTTACAGACTCACTGAGGCAAAGACCACTTTCTTAGAAGGCCATCAACCCTTGTGTAGCCTGGAGACCCAGCAATCCTGGTGTCTGGGCTATAGAAACAGAGCAACCGTGATGGAGAGTGGGGGGAAGCTGGTGAGTTGTACAGGAGCTGGCTCAGCAGGCCATGAGACCTTTGTTTGCAGATCTCAGTGGCAATAGCCTTGAATGAGAACACGGAGATACTAATCTAATCATCAGCTACTAGGACGGTCTATCGCATGTTTTACCAAAGAAAACGTTCTTTTCTGGTTTTCAAGAAATCGAATCACTTGCTTGGCTTCAGGAAGAGGCAACTGAGCTGAGCATTCTGTGACCTTGTCATAACCACAACATAGTCCTTCCTTCATTGAACTCAAAAAATTCTGTTGATTTAAAAGAAACCTATGCACTACCCTGTAAAACAGTTCTGATTGCTCCCTGCAGGTGCAGGAAGGCTCATGTGTTGCATACAGCACACAGAAATATGCAACTCTTTGATCGTGGTTCAGCAATTTCCAATGACCTTCCTGCCTCCTATGCACAGGCTGCTCCCCTCTGCCCTCTTGCCCAGTCTGACTCCATTTTACACTGAACACAGTAACTTAGTCTCAGTAAATTACTGATTTTGGAACTAAATATTGGCCCATACAGCTCTGTAAAACACTTAATATATTATTTAGGTTAACTAATGAAATAGATCATTGGCAATCAACCTCTTAACCTATCTAAAGATTCAACAGCAGTCCAGGTACAGAAACAATCCTGAGGAAAGGACTGACACAAAAATATTTTGATTAAACATAGAGAATAAATTGGGTGGTTGCTGCTAACATTTCCTTGTGTCCAATATCTGTCTACTGAATAACAACATCAGATAATCTCTTCTTTAATCCTAAAACATTGGTGGCTTAAGATATATGACTTTGGCAAAAGCTACATTCAAAATGTAAAATAGCAATCTATCATGAAAGCTGTGTATATGATACTGCAATAAGGCTCTTCTCATTCCCATCATTTTTCCTCTTTCTTATTACCACTCTTCCTGCAGGTAAATTTTTTTTTTTTTTCTTTGAGAATGCTGAGATTTAGCCTACATAAATACATTTCTCATTTTTGGAATGGAATTTTTTTTCTTCTTTTTTTTTTTTTTCAGCTAGTATACAGGGGATACCTCTGCTTAAGCACCTCTAAGTTAAAGGCGGAGAGAGAGGGCTGTTGGTTGCTGTCCATCCTTTCTCTCTCCAAAACAGGAACTAGTGATCTCTCCCTGCAGTTGGGCCAGGGCTTTATCACTGTGCAATGCCCTTCCCAAAGGGGACCACTTTGGCCACCTCTTGCATGTGCCTGTGTGAAAAGAATTTTTGGCTCCAACCTGGCGTGAACACTACACGATAAGGCCTGTAACCAGTACCCTTCTGAAAATGTTTTTGTATTCATGAAAAGATGGCTGTTTAAGCAGTGGGTGTTGGGTGTTACCCAACTTGAAGGAAGCATTCATGTATACAGGGATGTGAAAATGAGTCATTCCTGTCCTTCTCCTTTCTAGCAGAAATTTTAGTAAATCCAGAGTTACTGACGAGCCCTCGTGTTCCCTGTGGAGCAGCAGAGCCCCTGCATCTGAAAGCTGAGCACTACCAAGCCACGAGAGCAAAAGGCAGCTGAAAGCAATCAGAGCACTTTGAAGAGAGCAAGGTAAAGGCTGTGGGTGAAAGTCCAGGCTGAAACCCCAGCCTCTGTCATAGGTATTTTGACAGTGGGACTAGTGTACCTTGTAGATAACATCATTGTGCTATTTGTCAGAGACTGCAGAGCCTGTCAGTACTTTATGTGCTGTCTCAAAACCAGCCCTCACTGCAAACTGCTGAAATCCTGTTGAAGTTTTTTCCCCTCCTTACTTAAAACAGAAACTTTCACTTCTGCTATTTGACCAGAACTTGGGTGCCTTATGAAACCTGGGGACCTTTTTTTGAAAACATAGAGGTACATGATCCTTTCCTCTAAATCTGTACTTCACCTCCTGAGCTGTGCCTGCAGAACTGCTGCTCTGTTTTCATGCAGGTGCCATTCAACTCTGGGGCTGGTGCATTTGTTCCAGTTTGTCGCTGATTTAAAAACAATACCCTGTTGCTTGCTATAAGATAATTACCCTCTGTGCCAGAACCTTCATTCCTCCCTCTCTTACGCATATGGCCACTTGTGAGCAAGGGGAGGAATTTTAAATATATTTTTTAACTGGCAACGTGTCTAATCTAAGTCCAATGCATCAGAAAATGAGAAGCCTTGCGTGTTTGTTTGTTTTTAACCAAGCAGTGGGAGCAGGTGCGATGCCCGCCCAGGCTGGCAGTCTTGGTGCTGCAGTCGCGGGTGCTGCTCCGGAGCAGCGCGGGGAGCTCCCGGCTGCGGCCGCTCCGGCCCCGCGCTGCCTTCCGCCCGTCCCGGCGGGTCCCGGGGGGCACCTGGGCCATTGGCACTGCCCACCGCCGTGCCCCGGGCCATTGGCACTGCCCACGGCCGTGCCCCGGGCCATTGGCACTGCCCACCGCCGTGCCCCGGGCCATTGGCACTGCCCACCGCCGTGCCTGGCTGCCCGCAGCTGAGCCGCCCGCTCCAGCAGAAGGTGTTCCTGCCCGCGGCGGGGAGGGTGAACTACGTGATCTTTTAGGTCCCTTCCAACGCAAACCGTTCTACGCGCATTTCAGCATTTTGGGAATACTATGCGCTGTTTCACCACAGAGATTTCACTCCAGATGCATCCGGCCTGACTCTTCACGCGGTTACACAGTTCTTAGGCAAGGCGAATTCCAGTGTTGGCATTAAAATGATGCAACAGAATAATACACCTGACTATTCTATTTCAATTCAACAGAAAGCAGCACGCTATTAGACCTAAATAAATCAAGTCTTTAGCTAATAAAGTTTAACTTCAGGTGGAGAAGGAGATAAGAATTAAAACAAAATACTTTTTTTAATTGAAAATGCCAAGTGGAAGTAACAGAGCTGTAAGAAAGCTACTCTGTCAATATTGCAGTCTTAAAATCAGAACTTACTTAAATAGTTCAGGAAGTTCTTTGTATTGTTGTTGGCCATTAATTTAAATGTAGTGACAAATTGCTGAACATAATGAGGAAAAGGTACAGTAGCTTTCTGCTAGAGAATTCAGGAAGAAGAGGGTTTGTTAATACAGTCCTGTAACACGGTAGCAGGAAGGATTTAGTGGGGTAGTAGTGGTGAAATGAATACAAAATAAATAAAAAACTATTGGATTTCTATCACAAGAGACAATAAATTGCAATCAATACATTTAATGGACAACATTTAAACCGTATTTGTGTGAGTAACAAATAGCGACTGGCAAAATAGTGGGATATGGTGTAACCACAAATGGAAACTTAGTATGTGAAGAGACTTCATGGAGATGTTGGTCACATTCTGAAAATATTTCCAAAGCTTTTAATTTGTGATATAAAAATTGGTTGCTTGTGTTTGTTTGCTGGGGCTTTTAAAAGGGGGGTGGTGGTATATTTGGGGGGGTTTCTTTACTATTCAGTTGTTTACTGAATAAGCAACAGCTGCAGCAGGTCACACACCAGAAGCAGCTTATTTAAGCACTGCAGCTTACTTTAAAATCGTTTTCCTGAGCAAAGCAGCATCTACTAACTTGTGTGTAGCACTGATAGTTCTCCTGTTTTTGTTGGACTTTTTGGTTGGGGCTTTGGGTTTTTGTGTTTTTTGAGGATTCAGACCAAATTTGAGTAGTCTTCCAGTGGCTGAACACTCAGAGTACTGAGAACACATAAATAATAAGCTGCCTATGCCAAAATGAGTGAATAGGTTTTCTTAGGTTGAGGAAGAGCTGTAACTCTTATTCCCTGTTCTTAATAATTTTACCACATACTGTTAGTATGTGAAAATACTATAATAGAAATATTATAGAAGTACTTAATATTTTAAGTGTCTACATATAGTAGATATGGCTCTAACCATAATATGAGGCAAATAAACAAAACTGGATAATGATTTTCCAGAAAAAGCATTTCTGTAAGTAAAATACTGATTTTTTTATGTTTGACCTTTGCATATTTTCCCCCCAAAAAACTGGTTAACTATGTAACTAATTTTTGAATACTTGCATTTGAGTTTAGCACACTTACTTTCTTGCTGAGCCAAGTAAAAGATTGATGCCCTAGCACTAAGGATGGAATTTATATGTTTAAGATGTCTCTTCAACATTGTTTTGTCTCCCCTGAAAGCAGTTTCAGAAAAAACTTCTAGTATTGAAATCACATGGGGCTATTCTGAGCTTTATTTAATTCCATGTAATTTAATTTGAACTTTATTTTTTGCTTTAGAGAGGTGAATTTCACCATGCACAATGTTCACTGGGCTTAATTTCTAGAGCGGTCTATTTCAACACACCTGAACATACATAATTATTGCTAAAGCCTTAGTTTGACTTTCTGCAATTTGTCTGTACTAGCTTAATGTATTTTCTTTTGGCAGATACAGTATTTTGAAGACTGTAATTGCACCTTCAGTTCTGTGGAATTGTCTCAGCCACAGAACAAAGTGGAAGTGAGTGAGTGCAGTACATAAACATGGTTTCAAAACCAGTTTGAACGTACACACTGTCTTACAAAAGATGCTATATGAAAAATAACAATTAAGTTCCCGTAACCAACGCAGATAATGAGATGGACTACTGCGAAATTATAGATGAGCTGATAAACTGCTTTCTTAAGAAGGAAGATCTTTTACAAAAGTGTTCCAAGGTAACTGAGGTGAATGTAAACATCCAGTGCATCCCTCATCATTTCTGTGTTAACAAGCTTCAAACTTATGGGTAACAGAATCTTGGCATTCTTCTGATCTCTGTGTTATATTGCTTTCAGGACACTCAGAATTTCTCTCAGGTGTTGGATTTTTTTTTAATGGTATTTCAGCCTCAGAAGTTTTAGAAATTCTTTCATGGGACAAATGCTTTTCATTTGACACCACCCTCCAGAGACACAATCCAGGGACCTATTTCCTGTTTACAGATTAATTTTCCTCAGGTTTCCCTTGTTGCTTAACTGCCTCATCAAACATCTGTGTACTGTACACTGTAGTTTATTTGCTAGTAACCATGTGAGTCAGTGTAAGTGACCAGACACATCTAGGTATAGATACGCACTTTGTGTTCTTCTTGCACATCCTACGCACCAGGAGGATGAGAGAGAGAGAGAGAGCAGACATCACAAACCAACAAACTTTCTGAACCCTGAATTACAGTTTTAGATAACCAAAGTTAGATGTGCATTTTCGGATGGAATCAGCTAAGAAAATTTAACAGAGGCTGAGCAAAGGTCACTGCCTTTTGCATTATATAATCCATCTACTTGTTAGCAGTGAGCAGTATGAAAAGGGTATTGTTTTCAGTACTGGAGTTACGAAGCCACGTTAGGTATAAATCCAGGGTTCATATATAGTTTGACTCATAGTCAATAACCAAGAAGCATTGAGGAAGTATTTTTCCTGAGATTGATAAAGAGATTACCTGAGAAGTGCTAATGTCTCTACCCATGGTTGCAATTACTGTGTTGGTAAGATACTTGGATTTTTCCATGCTGTTGAACACTAGGTGTGCAGCTGTCTGGAAATTGCACTGAGATTATACCTGTAAATTTCCAGACAGATTTCCTCCTGATGCATTTGCTGACATTCTCTTTTTTGTCTATGCTTGGAAGAAGTATGTTTTTCTAATACCCTATGGAGAGTTTATTTAGAGAAATTTTGCACACTTTTAATCAATTATGCGCCTTTGAAACTCAGTTGGCACTTTCTACTGTAATAGTTATCACTGCACCCTAATGATTTGACAACAGCTTCCATGCTAGTTCTCTAGAAAATAAAAATCCAATTTTAGTACTTTCAGAAACTGAAGAAATGTAGTTGGTTAGAGTAAATTCTTGAGTGCTTTTCTTCAGAATACTCCAGCATTTCAGGTTTTGCAACAAGTGTGCTTGCGTTTCCCAGTGAGGTAGCCTTCACACCTTGCTATGTTTACTGGTGAAGTAGCCTTCACATGGAGTACAAAGATACATTTGTGACTTCCCAGAAAACCTTTCCAAATTGGCTCAGTTGTATGCCTTTGTAAAATGTTTTTATATGGTCACTGCCAGTTCTTAAAAGTGGCATTGTCTGAAACCTGCTGTCACTGAGAGAGTGAAGCTCTCGCAGTTCCTGTGTGGGCCCAGCCTTTGTGCGCGTAATCGTTGCAGGTAAATGTGTATGATGAAAGCCACAGAACAACTCACGTAATGGTTGCTCCAGCTGCTTTTCATTGGTTAAGCTGTTGCCCAGATGAAAGAGCAGAAATTGTCTCCCATATAATCTACTGACTACTTTGGTGGCACATAAGTGGATGGAAACAGTGAAAAACAGAACAAAAATCAAGGGGGAGAGTAGTTATGGGAATGCTCAAGAGGATTGAATTAAAACTTTGGGGACAACTTTCAGTTTTGTGTTTGTTTAGTGGCTTTTGGAAAGCTTGGCTTTGCAATGGGAGCAACTGTGTTTTCTGTGATCTACAGTTCAACTGCCAAAGCTGAGTTGCCAGTGGCAGAGGACAGCTGTGATCAAGAGCTGATGGACTCTATAAACCTGTCCTCCCAGGAGTTTGTATACAAAAAACTTACCTTTCCCATGGATTACTTGCACTGTTACAGCTGTGAGCATTATTATGTTTGGGGGTTAAATTAATGTGTGGGGGCTTTTTGATACTTGGGGTTGGTGAAACTCCATGAGAATTGACATCCATGGCTGTCAACCTTAGTTTACTGAGATCTTAGAAGGAAAAAGAAATTAAACCTTATTATAAAGGCAGCATGTTGGAACACAAAGATGCTCCCTGGAACAAAGGGGAAGTTCAAGGCCAGAGAACATGTGGCTCAAAGAAAACTCCTATGAAGCTTTGATTCAAGTGTTGAGGGGGCAGGGAGGAGGTGTCAAACAGTGAGAAAATCCTGTCCTTTGCTCTTCTGGGAAGCAGGACTTTGTGTGGTCTTTGGATATGGTCAGGAGTATCCTGTATATTGAATACTGCATTAGAAAGATTTCTTGACTCCAACAGTATCATTGCTAATTATCCAGACTGAAAAAAGCCAGAAAAGTGTGTTCCTAACATTTCCCAGCCAAGTGAAGAACTGATCCTGTAATCCAGTGCTTGAGTTGTTCACAGTGCTGTTCTGGTGGTAGGGTATGGTTAGTAATGATTTCATGTTTCTTAACAAGGCAAGGGGTCAGACCCTAGTGTTCTTCTCTCCTCATCTCAGAAGAGGCTGCATGTCAATTAGAGACAGTTGCTAGGCTGCTTATAATATGTTTAAAAAGATTAAAATCTGCAAGAGGAAATATGCTGTATTAAGTCCTATTTATATACTTTTCTTTTCCCATTTATTTAGAAAGAAGCTACAATAATTCTACTGTATTTTTTTCACATGCCTTTGATACTGCATTTTCATACTTTCGAGTATTTTACTTTTTCAGAGTTTTGCGGTTCTTTACTATTTACTTTTTTGAATATTACACTTTTAATTTGTCTGTGTTCCCCAAAAGAAGACATAAGTTTCAGGTCAAGTGTGCTTACCTGATTCAGCACATTGTGTATGCTAGAGCTGAGATGGAAACACAGCCCTATCCTGTTACTGCTGATTCCTTGGGAAATCAGGCTGGTGGTTGGTGGGTATCAATAGCAGCCAATGAGCAGCATTAGCCAGCCAAATGTATGCTCTTTTAAAACAGCTGAAGGATTCTTGTATTTTAAATACTTCATTAATGCTAAATCACTAGTGATATTTTCAAAGGGAAAAAAATGCATTCTAGAGAAGGGAAGGCATACATTTTTACCAAGAGTTCTTAGTATGGTCTGGTATACCTCCCCAGAGCATGTCCCTCTAAGGTATCATTTCTATAGGAAAGAATGAACAACAGAAAGTCAAGAAATCTGAAAGGCCTTATTATACAGTATTTCCAAAGCCAAATCCAAATCAGTCTGAAAATGCTCTTTGTCAGGTGCCAAACAGAGAAACTGCAACAGTGAAAAAAATTAATAAAATTCAGAGTCTCCTGTATTAGTGTTTGCATCAAAACAAAGTGTCACCCTAATGTTACAGTGGGTGAGTGTTACCCAACAGGCTGCACCAGCAGTAAACATACATCATAAACCTTGGCACGGCTTTGGAATAATCCCTTGCTGATCTTTTGCTTTTGCCAACTCTGGGCTGTGTTGGCCCAGAGTTGGGACAGGGTGTATTCAGAAATGAGAGGCAGTGAGGAATCAAGCACTGACACTGCTGCTTCATGTCAGTTGAGGTTCTATTAAGTATATACACTTCTAGTGAAGAAACATAAAAATTAAGCATTAGTGTATTTAAATTAAATTTAAAGCAGACATATGATCTCAATAATGTAATACCTTCGAAAAATTTCAAACAGCCATGTTTATCTCCACAAGTTTCTGTCTCTCTCTGCATGTTTTACATAATCTTCTTAATTGGACTTCCAATTCATTCCCTTAAGTGTTATTTCTATTATATTGCTGCTCTTAATATATAGTATTGGTTTTGTTTCTGGTAAACATTTCAACAGTAGACCTCTTGAAGAGAACTGACTATGGAAAATATGCATCTGACACAATGCTTCATAAATTGTCAATTGTCAATCACATACGTCTCTTTTGGTTAAGATAATTCTCTGTTCTGCTGTTTTGGTCCTTTTTGGATGTTACTGAAAGGGAAAGTTTGGGTTTTGGTTTTGGTTGGGTTTTTTGGGGTTGTTTTTTTTTTGGTTGGTTGGGTGTTTGGTTCTTTGTGGGTTTTTTCCCCCTGGAAGTTCCTTGGAAATTTTTTGAGTATTTTTTTGAGGTCTTTTGCTGGAAGTTTGGAATGGGAAGCTACTGAGCACACAGACTGGTCGACATTCCCCCAGTCAGGAAAACTGCCTTACTCCCACCGGGACACCTATTGCCACGTGTCTGCCACACTTCACAAGTAAGGCAAGCTGGTTTGAGTCTGATCAGGACGGGAGAAAAAGGTACACTGAATTCACACTTGCCCTCTTTGCAGCAGCAGGATCTGTCTTGGTTCTTCGGAAAAGGGCAAGTGCAACTGCTGTGCCCTCAATGGCATTACAGAGGGAAAGCCTTGAGAAAGCTCTTTTTCTGCAAGAGAATCTTCGGTCATTACCAGTTTTTACTGGGGAAATTACGGACTGGCTGAATTCGTGGAACCGATGGCACGTGGAGAACACGGGGTTTGTTTCTAAGCGCTCTGACAGCTAGGAGAGCTGGAATGAGCGTAGGAGGTTCAGGGCGGGCTGCTGCCGGGAGCCAGCGCCGCTATCGGCCCCGCCGAGCTGCAGGTGACGCTGCCTCGGGCCGATAACGGGGCCGAGCGACCCCCGCCGGCCCTGCCCGGCCTCCCGTCCCGCGGGGCGCAGTGCCGGCTGCGGGCAGGTGCCGGCAGCCACCAGGGGCGCCCCCGGAGCGGCGGGAGGCGGCAGGAGCTCGTTCCGCTCCGGTACGCCAGGGGAGTCGGCTCCCGAGCGCGGGGGAAACCCGCGGGCCAAGGTGGCAGCAGCGGAGACCCGGCACGCCCGGGCCGCCCCCCGCGCGCCGGCCGCAGCGCCGCCATCTTGCGGCTGCTCCGCGCCCCGCCCGCACAGCCCCGGCCTGCCCGGGGCCCGCCCGCTCCCGGGGGCCGCCCGGGGCCCGCCCGCCCGCGGCGCTGAGCCGGCTGCGGGAGCGGGGCTGTCGCTGGCGGGGCGGGCCGGGGCGGGCCAGACCTCCCCACACTGGGCTGCGTACGGGCGGCCTCGGCCTTGGAGGGGTTCTCGGTTTGGCAAAGCATAAACCGTCTCCACGCACCCCTGTGCGGAGGCGCCTACCGAAAGCGGAGTAGGTAAGCTGCCCGCTCCTTTCCCCGGCTTGTGGCGTTATTTTCTACTAAGGCAGCTGTCACACAGGGGAGTGCTGCTGGGTTTTTTTTATTTTTGACTGAAAATGCTGTGTGCTCCTAGCTGGGGTGACCGTGGGAAGGAGAGCGGTGATGGGCCGGGAAGGGGCAGGCGAGAGGCGTTGCTTTTGTTGTAGCTTTCTGGCTGCAAGTCAAAGGATTTTACATCCCAATTTGGCAAGTGGTGCAAGTGAGGTGCATTTTAAGGGGTGCTGGCAAGAAAATGCTATCTGCCTTTTGAAAAATGTTTTGCTGTTTGCTTCAGAAGTATGTATCTATTTGTCGACAAGCCCAAAGATTAGCCTAAGTGAAAATTAAGAGTGAGTATGTTTTTCATTCATTTTCTGAGTTGACATTCGGTGCCGCTGGCAACTGTTGCTTCCTTTGGTCTTGTCTGAGCTCCTGCGTTGCCTAAGTTTCGTGGAGCTTGAAGTGTTGCTGTGTGAGCTGTGCCAGTCGTGTGCTCAGGGCAGGCCTCAGCTTCCCCAGGTGTCCAGTGCATGCGGCTTCCCCGGCTGCTCCACAGCCAGGGCCTTTCTTGGAATGGCATCGTGGGAGAAGGATGACAAAGGAAATGTCATCTTGAAAAACACCTGCTCAGAGACACATAAGGTGTGTGATGTTTCTTATGGCATTGTTTCCAGATATAGGTGGCCCTTTATTGTGCTAATTGCTGTTGCAGTATTGTTCTGTTTTCTTAGTCCAATAAAGAGAAAAGTAAAAATTGCGGTTAACTTGCAAGAATAGGAACTGCAATAATCACTTCTTCCCACTTACTTTTTATCATTGTAGCTCCCTAAAGTTGCTTCCTCTTTGACTTACTTCACAAATCTTTACGTGAAAACGCATGTAGTACACGCTTAGCTGAGAAAGGGGTAATAGGGCTGCCCCACGAGTGGTAACTCTTCCTACCCCAATTCCATTTTAATCTTCCTGAGTTAAATAATGTGTCATCCTTACATTAAAGTGGGAGAGTTTCTGCATTGCATTAAAGTAGGTCATGTTGTGAGATATAATTTATGAACAATGTGCACAGTCTTGCCAGTGTCACCATATTATCCTGAGAGTGATTATCAATTGAAAGCTTAAGAGCGAGAGACCAGAGGGGAGATATGCATTGAAGTTATCTCTTTTGTTCACTCATGCTGTCTTTGACTCTCATTAGAAAAAGATGATGAAAGGGATTTTGCCTTCCTTTGGTGAAAGGAGCCAATTTCTCTATATCTGTACTTGGAGAGGAACTTGATGCTGCTTAACTCACAGCTGCTGGAGAATTGAGTTTCTAGTCTGGTGAATTTTAAGGTTTTACAAATATTGACAACCTACAAGAGAAATGTTTTATGGGAAGTTTAAACTGCACTTTTTACTAGCTCTGTGTCTATTGTTGGTCTTCATACAAGGCTTCCTCTCATGCAAGCTGATGGTCTGGCTGCAAGCAGCTGTGCTTGGCACAGTTGACAGCAGGTAAGGCAGCATTATTCCTAAAAGCTGTGTCTGTATTGGCCTGCAGTTCCCAAAAATGCAGCTGTGGCTGAGTTCTCAAGGATTCAAATCTCGTTCTTCAATCCCTGAAGGGATAACTACAAGTCGTATGTTCTATGGACTCAAAGCTAAGTGCTTTCCCTTGCAACTGTATTATATTTCCTTATTTTAGTGTCATTTGTCTGGTTAGTTTGCTACATCTGCTATAAGAACAAACTCATTTCTATGTAGAATATATCGGGTTTTGGATTTGCATGACATCATTATCTTTGATTTCATTAAGAACTGTGAATTGAAAGTAATTTCACTCTTGTGAGATGCTAGTTTGAGATAAGCCTGAGGTATAACAAGGCTGTATATTAAATCTGGAATCAGTCATTACATAATCTTACAACAGTTATATAAATGTCTGTATCCTATAGAGCAAAAGGTGCTGAGATGTACTCACTGTGTTAAGCAGAATGCAAAAGCTTACATTTCTGGAAAACACTGCTTGGCAATAGATACTCTGTGTTAAATATGAAGGGTTTGGGATGTGCATGTCTCTCAAGCTGAAGAGATGATTCACTCTCAAAGCCCTCTCTCTGAGGAGTGCCAGTAGCAGCTTTTACTGTGATGGAGTTCTTCTCTTTGAAACTCTTGTAGTTTACCAAAAATTTGTCCTGTATGACTTGACAGGGTCCCTTGTAAAGAAGCTGAAGGTAGGCTGAAGGAAGGCTGCAGGAACCTACCTATCTGTCTGTCTGTCTATCTATCTATCTATCTATCTATCTATCTGTCAGTCTGTCTATCTATCTATCTATCTCTGACAAAAATGGTTTGGGATGTATGGATGTGTATCCATGTCAGTTTTGATTTAGTGAGGAAGATACAGGATTTAGTATGTGCTATTGACTGGTACAAGATTAAAGTCAGTCATATTTGTTTAAGTCCTGAATTATGAAATAGGGACAAGGGCACTTCTGTATTTTGTAGCAATTTTGTGAGGACAAATAATGATTTTAATACAGAAGGAAAAGAGCCTTGTGATAAGCCTTGAATAGGAAGGCACAGGAGAAGGAATGCTAGAATTTGGGGATAGATATGGCTGGAATACACTTGCATTACAGATCAAATATTGCATTTGGTTAAAAAAGTTTCATCTGTATCTTATTGCTGAAAAAAAATACCTTGAGAGAACAGTGAGTAGGTTGAACATGTTGCACTGCTGGGAGCCTTACCTCTATGCAGTGCTGTAAGCTTGGAGAATTTGACATGAGGCTGTGCTGTTGAAAACCTGCTTTTTACCTTGCAGCTAGAGTAGAATGTGGCTGATTTCTTTCGAGAATTCAGTGTTGGAAATTTGTCTCTGATCCTCTTTAGGAGTTTTTGAAAATTCCAACGACATCCTTAAGTTTTTTAGTAGAATAAGTGGTTTGTTGTTTGCTTCATTTATTGCAAGTTTTCCCATTGTTCTGTAGCAAATAATGCTTTGAGCTCCTGGTCCAAATACATCTAAGCTAATGTATCATCTATAATCTTAGAAAAGTACAACCTTTAAAATAAGCCCTCCTTAGAGTGAGACTCATTTTCCTTGGGAGAAGGAATAGCCAAGGCTATTGGACAGATTTGGATGATGCAGCAGCTCAGTCCAGATGAATTACAACAGCATCAAAGAAATGCTTGCCAAAAGCCTCAGGCATAAATAAAAGTCATGAGTCAAAGAGTTGATGCTTGTGAATATGTATATGTTGGATTCCAGGGTGTGAAATAGACCTTAGAAGACCTCACCTTTGCACTGACTTGATTTACTTGCTTATTTACATGGCTGCTGTGGTCTGTGTTCCTTGTGGATAGGATACAAAGAGGCTGGGAAGACTCTGAAACCAGTTGTTGATTTGCACAGATTGTGCCGTACAAAGCACTCTTTGGGACTTGGCAATCTTGACTTTACCACAGATACCCTAAATAGCTTAGGGGAAATCAGCTCACCTTTGCCTTAGTTTCTATCCCTACAAAGTGGAGTAAGTCATCTTGACTTCCTAAACAGAGTACTTCAGGATTTAGTCATGTCAGAATTTTTTGTGCAGAGTTGTCTGATGGACTGCACAGGTTTCAGAGCTATATTGCCAAAGCCATATCTGTTTCTGGCAGGACCTTGCTATTGACCAATGAATATTTGTGTTTGATGTCTGCTCTTTTCATCTGATTTGCAGACTTTACACATCTGCTTGCATATAGAACCTGCTGTGTTGTAACCAGCCCTTTCAAAGGGAATCCTTGCTAACAAATGAGGAACGAGGGTCAGCAGATATTTCTGTTGTACATAAATACTTTTTGCATGCTTAAATTTCACTTCTACAGACCTAAAGAATTGTATGTAGAAATATGGGTAGGCTCTAGTGCAATGAATTAGATCACTGGCTGCTGTGTCATATGTGGATTCTTTGCTAATTGAAAAGTGTATCATTAGCGCACAATATTGAAATGTTGGGAGAGGTCAAAGTTGCACAAAGCAAGGTACAAACTTCAAGGGTGATATGATGATTTAAACTCAATCTTTCTGTAAGGTAAAGAGGACCTTGCCAAATGTTTTTGTACCAGAGTGGAGAAGCTTTGATTCTTAATCAAATTTATCTTCCTTTCCTGGTTCAGTTCTTGTAAGAGCTGTTCCTATTGTCTATTCTATAATAATTTAAGAAGGCATAAGCTTGTACTTTATTCCTTTAAGTTAATAAATGTACTTCTGTTCCTTTTACAGATGAGATCATTTCACACTCTTCTTTTGGAAGAGGTGGTCAGAGGAAATGGCTAGCTATTCAGACTTCACTGCAAAGAACCTCTCATCTTCAGCTAATATGTCTCTTTCTTTGCCTGGACAAGATGGACTCAATACCACCGGCGGTACTCCTTCTATGTCAATAAGCAGGCTTTTCCCAGCCCTGTTGGAATGCTTTGGAATAATTCTTTGTGGCTACATAGCTGGAAGAGCCAACATTATTACATCAACTCAGGCCAAAGGACTGGGAAATTTTGTGTCCCGTTTTGCACTCCCGGCTTTACTGTTCAAAAACATGGTGGTACTTAATTTTTCTAATGTGAATTGGTCCTTCCTGTACAGTGTTTTAATTGCCAAAGCTGCTGTGTTTTTTTTAGTCTGTGTTTTAACACTGTTAGTAGCTAGTCCTGAGAACCGATTTAGCAAAGCAGGTTTGTTCCCTATTTTTGCTACACAAAGCAATGACTTTGCACTGGGATATCCAATAGGTAAGTATGTTTTCTTCTTTAAAATTAATTATCATTGTTCTAGACATGTTTGCTTTTATATTTCCATAATTTGAAATTGACTTCTGAATTGAAGTTCCATGCAATTGACATAATTTAAGTGCCTCTGAAATTCTCTTTGAGACTACTTATCTAGAAAAGGTTAAAACTGAAAAAAAGAGAGTATGTTGGTTCTAGCAAAAGAAAAAGCAAAATATTTTATTACAGAATTGAAAACACAATTACAAAGGAAATTTCAAATATGCAATTCCAGATTATATGTAATAAGTAGATCCATATTTTAGATTACTTTCTAAAGTATCTAAAGTATCTTTCTCCTTATTCCAGGGCAGCATACTCAGGAGAATCCTCAGTTTTTCTTTTTCTCTTCAAATTTGCTTGATATGTATAAAATTTAGACAAATGCAATTGCATACTTTTTTCCTAGATGAAAATACTATGTTTCCCTCAGTTGCATCTCCTGAGATTTATTCCTTTTGAAAGAAATCAGAAGTATGCCACAAATGTGGCTGTGAGGATTATGTCTTTGTTGGTATGCATTTTAGATGCCAATTAGAGTTTCTTCTATGTATGTATTTTGGGGGTCTCTGAATGTATTTCCATTGGATCCTGGTTAAAATATTCTTTCTACTTCTACTTTATTGTAAGACTGCATATTTCTTCAGGTACTTCATGATTTATAAGATTTGATTTATATTTTTTCTATGTATGATCTTGCCAAAATCTACACCATTTAGAGCTTTACTGGAGTAGTTACTGCAAAAGAAACATTGTAGGCTCTTGAGGTTTATTTCCTTTTGTCCTTTCCCTTCTCCCATCCCCAAACTTTTACTGGTGTTTGGTTCATGCTGTCACCTGTGCAAACTTTTTGATATTAGTAAAATATTACCCAGGCTTCTCTGAATTGTTTGCAGGACTGGTCAACAAAGAATGCCTTGCTGTTTTTTATGTGACAGAGGTAGTGTTTTGAACAAAGATTGATCTTTTAATGAAAAAATACTTTAAAATGCTGTAGCAGTTTAAATTTGTAAGGGAAAAAAATAACTATTGACAAATTGTGCACTAAACCAAAGTATTTTAAAAGTGCTTTAAAACTAAAATTTTAAAACTATTTTTTGATCATTCTTGAGTCTTCATCCCATGTAATTTCTTTAATACATTACTATTATTATTTATTATTTCTTTACTATGCTGTTTTTTGCTGTTTGAAACAATTAGCATGTAGGGAAATCAAAATGCAGGTCAAATTTATGAAACTTATCACTGTTTTTCTGTTATCATGGTTATAACAGTTCTAGATTAAAAAGTGATGTTTGGGTGAGAAAGAACCAACTGGCAGAGAGGTTTGTTAGCACACCTCTGATGTAGACAGAATTACTATGATAGAAAGCTTTGGGGTTTTTTATTACTGGGTAATAATGACACAACTCTGACAAACAGATTCAGGTATTCTCTGGAGCTGTGTGTTAAAGCACAGGTATAGCAGAGGTGTTGTGTGGGTGACAGTCACTGACTTTAATCATTGTGTTAAGCATGGACAAGTAGTGTGTGATTTATATGTACTTTTGAGCAGCTGGGACATGGAGAATTGATTTTTAAAAAACTAAAATATGTTTGATTTCAGTTTTTTTGTTATCAGCAAGCAGGCACGGAGATTTAAATAAAAAGAAAACTTTTCATGAGTGATAGAAGTTGTGGATTATTATTACTGTCTTAATGATTCCTTAAGAGTGATTTCGTATTGTTTTTTCACCCACTGACTCAGTGATCTAATTCCACTTTTTGTACCCAGTAAAATGCATTCTGACCTCATACATGGTTTAAAGTACTTATAGACCCTAATTTATTGTCTTAAGTATGCTGCCTCACTTTACCAGACAGTAAAGATTTTTTTAAATTTTTCAGTCAGACGTTACTTACACATGACTTGTGTGGAGTTGTGTTTGAGTGACATGGGCATTCTGTATAAAGCAACTTAAACATCAGTCTCAGGTTTGAGGTTTTAGGAGAAAACCTATTTACATAAAAAGCGTCCAGCATGTTTAAAGTGGTTTGGATTACCAGGATGTATTTAGTGCTTAAAACGGGCTTGTTAAATGCAGTAACTAACCCCAAACTTGGTACTTCTGTTCAGCAGTCCATTTAGGACTTTAGTACAGGTAGTTCTTGTACCTGTACTTTAATAATGGCCTGTAAAAGTAAAAACACCTTTAGTGCCTTTTTTTATATATGTAAGAAATCAGCTAGTTGAGAATGTCAGTTTATTTGGTCTAAAGAGAAGACTGTTCAAAAGAAGCACTGATTTAGCACTTGAAAGTTCCTGTCATTCCAGAGGCTTAAATAATACAAAGGTAAAAACTTTTTTGGATTTTGAAAAATGTAGTCACAAGAAAAACTTTTTCAGAAAGGTTCATAATGTTGTTATTTGAGTTGTATGCCTAGTATATATCTAATACTTAGTATATATAATAATTATGATGATACAATTAACTATATATTTATATATTATAATTGACATGCTATTAATGCCTATAGCACATTATTGATATTTACTAATAACAAGAAAATTATTAAACATGACCATTATAAGTCAGGTAAATTTAATTGTAAGGCACTGAGAGTTTTTTAATTTGCATTAGAATTGAATCTTGTATATGTTTCCAAAGTATTTTCATTATTTTTGAAGTGTCTTTAATACAAACTTGAAATAAGAAGCAATTCTACATTGACTCAGAAGTATGTAGTAGCAATGAAGACAAAGACTCATGATTTAGGGTTCCTTCAGGAACCCTATCTACCGCAGTAACTCTTGTCCTAAGTAGTCCCAGAGAATGAACCAATAATTATGATAAACTTCTTTTTTTCCAGTTGTTGCTTTGTTGTTTTGTATTGAATCAATGTAGATAGGTCACACCTGACTTACCCATTGAAAACTGATTAAATTTCAGAGAAGTGAGACTCCCTTAAGATGAGAAGGATCCTGCAAAGATGCATTTAATTCTCCACAACTGTCATGTTTCTGGGGAGGAAAAGCAAGTCAGAAATAAAGCCAAAATTTTTCCAGCATTTGGGGTGACTCAAGGAAACATAGAATTGTTATATTGTTTCCTTTATTTTTTTCTGTATCTGTTGACTAATTGTAGGATGATTAAATAGTATTGGATAGTTAATCTTTGGTCTTTAATGTGTTCCTTATTAACTGTGGCCTAATACGATTGGACATACTTCTCTTCCTGTATTATCTTATATTGATTGTTAATTAAATGAATTCCTTCAGTTCCTTCTGGAGGAAACTTAAATAATTTTCTTTAGTTTTCAGAGAACAAAATTTAAATTCAGTATTTCAATGTATTTTTCTACTGAACTGTTATCACTCATAACTCTTCATTTCCTGTCTTCTAGTTGAAGCTTTATATCAAACCACTTACCCAGAGTATCTCCAGTACATTTACCTAGTGGCTCCAATATCTCTTATGATGCTAAACCCCTTGGGTTTTATCTTCTGTGAAATCCAGAAGTGGAGGAATAATCGCACTGTGTCACAGAGCAAAATCAAAATAGTGGGCCTAGCACTCCTTCGAGTTTTGCAGAACCCAATTGTATTCATGGTCTTCGTAGGAATTGCCTCAAACTTTATTCTTGGCCAGAAAATTCCTGAATACCTTGAAAACTTCCTTGATGGACTGGGGAGTTCATTTTCTGGCTCTGCACTTTTTTATCTTGGACTGACTATGGTGGGACAAACCAAAAAACTGACAAAGGGTATGTTTGTTGCACTGATCCTTCTCATCACAGCTAAACTGTAAGTTCAGTTTATTTATTTTTATAATTTTGTTCTCTAGATGTTTTAAGCTCTGAATACCTGGTCAGATAGTTTTTCTCTCAAAAACATTATAATTGATAGTACATTTCACTATCAGCATTTTGAGTGAGTGCTTCCCAAACTCTTTGACAGAATACAACTGTTTCTTTTTAAAGGAAATTTAATAGACTAAAAGCCTGTTGTTAATAGACTAAAAGCTCTGCAGAGAAAGCAAATCAGGGGTGCTGTGCCTTCATGGTCTGCTCATAAGCCATCTGTCATGAATTGGGTATTTGGGGAATTAGTAGCTTAAATTAAAATTTACTGAATAAATAGTTAGACGGTAGTGAATTTAAGTATATTTGGTTAGCATTTGTATTTTATTTGCCTTAAACAATGCATCTCCAAATTAGTTGTTTTTCCTTGCTTTATCTATAAGTCTGTGAAACAGCTATATTGGAAGAGCGTAAAAATGGTCACTTTCTGCTCTAAAAGTGCTTGACTTTTAATAAATGAATAAATTATAAAAATAAATAAATAAAAATAAATTAATAAATGCAAAATTCTATTTAGAACTTATAATCTCATTGTCATCCCTTGAATATATCTCATGGAATATTTATTTAATATTAAATATTTTATTTCCTACAGAACTACAATTAATAGAATGTTTGTTTGATTTTTAAGTTTATATTGTAAAATTTGAAGATGCATTTGAGTGTCAAAGTACAACTAACCAGCAAAGTTAAAGACCTAGTCTGTAAACCAGCTTAATGACAAATTTTGTAATGAAAAAAAATGTGAAGAACATTGGGTTTTGATGTTAGCACTGTGCTTTACTGTAAGCCTGTGTAAGGCTTACATTGAGTCAGTGTGAGATCTGGGCTATTGCTGAAATAGTCTTGATGCCGGCAGTTTGCTGGCCAAAACTTTTGGCACAGGATACTTAAGCTTGAGCCCTTATTATATTTCAGGCAGCTTGCAGAAAGGTGGACTGAATTTCAGAGCTGCTGACTGCTTATAGCTACTATTACTGTAACAGATGAAAAATGAGAGTTTTTTTAATGTTTTGCCATTCTAAATTTGAAGTTTGTACAAAGTGTGTCTGTGTGATCAGGGAAGCTTGCTTCTATTCTTGAGTTGGTTGTCATGTTTGTCCTTATTTTAATGTAATTTGTGACATAAGATTTTTAAGCAGCTGGTAAATATTTTGATAACAACAGAGGAAATCATTCAAAATGATGTCAGTATTTTGCTTTTCATAAGAAGTATTCAAACAAGCCTTAAGTTTCCTTTTTATTCATTTTGTGGGTAAAGAAGAGTCTATTGTCATAGGTTGAGTAATATTTTTTCGATTACTTTTATCCCCTCTCTTTCAGGCTCATGATGCCATTTCTCTGTAGAGAGATGGTGGAGCTCTTGGACAAGAGTGACAGCGTGGTCAATCACACCAGTTTATCAAACTATGCATTTCTTTATGGAGTTTTTCCAGCAGCACCTGGTGTCGCAATATTTGCAAGTCAATTTAATATGGAAGTAGGAATTGTAAGTAGTTCAACTTTTCCCAATATGTCCTAACTTTGAACTTAACTTTGTTGATAAAACAAATAAATAAGTGGGCTTGAAGAATTTGCTTTTCTGTAGTATAGAGATCTTAGAATTACTTGTGTTCCCAGGATCTTTTCTGATGTCTTAAATGTCTTGATAGTCCTCATCCTTTTTTTTTCATTTGTGACTCTAGTAGAAGGAGCTAGGATAACTTTAGATATAAAGAACTTGTATGTTTGTTGTTTTTTGGGGTTGGGTTTTTTTGTCCGTTTTTTTCAAAGACCTTATCTTTGAGATGCTTTTGTAGGGGAAAAAAGAAATTATGCTACTGACTTCAGTGAGAATAGTCAGTTTAAAGCTGAAAACTTATGAAAGATCTTTAGTTTTAACTGATTCAGCTGTGCTGCCCTTCAGTTAAATCTCATGATAGAAAGCATTTTACTTTTTTTTATATGTAAATAGTAGAGGGTACCAATCATCTTTTCAGCTTAAAATAGAAATTTTAGAATTGTTTCTTCCACTTGAAGTGACATTAACACATTTTTTGTTGATTTTCATTGTTTCTAATGGTTTCTGTTTTGGATTTGTTTAGATATATTTGTATTTTTAAGAAAAAAAGATAATAAAAGTAAATCTTGCAAGATAGAATATTATGCCCTACAAACTTAGGAAATTTCTTTAAAGCAGAGTCTCTAGTATGAGTAACAGCTCACACTTCCATCACTGTGCAAATTCTAGAAAGTAGGAAGACAATGAGAAGCCAAACTAGAAAGCACTTTTAAATATATATGGTTCTTTTCTCATGAATTGGTGCATATTAATATTTACATAGCTACATGTTATTTTTTTGTTATTTGTGGTGTGAATATTTATATCCAGAAGCAAATTATGACAGTGTAAATTCACCCTTAGGCTGCAATCATTAGTATATTTGACACCCATGCAAAAGCTCTATAGAAATCTGCAGTAGGAAACTCTACTCCTGCTATTTCAAAACCTTGTTAACATTTTCAGTTTAGCCGTGTGTATAAACCAGATACTCTCTGTCTTAAATTCTAAATAATTTCTTATAGAAACAACTCATTATTTATTAAAGGTCTAGGTATGTTTAATTCAAAGGTCGAATTTTGCCAGTGGTTGTATTCCTGAAAACAGGTTATTTCACTTGAGATGTGATTAATTCCATTGTTGTCTCTGTTTGACTCTTGACAGATTACCTCAGGCATGGTGATAAGCACGTTTGTGTCTGCCCCCATAATGTATGTTTCTGCATGGCTGCTGACCATCCCATCCATGGACCCCAACCCACTGGCAGCTGCACTCCAGAACGTCAGCTTTGACATCAGCATCGTCAGCCTCATCTCTCTGGTAGGTGCTGCTCGGGTGAGACGCAAGGGCACTGCTGGTCAGGGCAGCCTCAGTGCGTAAGCAGCAAACTGAGTCATAGTAAGAGCTGTATTTCCTCATCCTGATGCAGAAGGATGAGGAAGGAGTTAAAATTCTTGATTAAGCAGTGGTCTGCTGGAAAGCTGCACTGTGGAGAAAGATGAGTGACTGAATTAGAGCATTTAGTGTAGAGCTTGAGAGGTTTTTTTGTTAGGTTTGTTTTCTTTTTTTAATAACAGGGTGTGAGGGAATTAAAGTACTAGCTTACACCACAGAGACCAGTTACATCAAGCCAAGTGAGGTGCTTGGGTATCACAGTAATGAAGGCTATGTACAAATTTCAGCTCCAGAAATGTCAGTGCATATTTGTTTAATGAAGTCTTAATGAGTGTTAATGAAATAGTTTAATCTGAAAAATCTATGTTTATCAAATTCCTTTACTAGAAATTATTTTCTTAAAAACTGAGCTGATAATCCGGAAGTCCAATGTGAATTTTGTTTTGGTTTTATAGCAGGTACAGACAGTATGATTATTTTATTGGCTTTTTTTAAAATAAAAACCTCCATGTTGGAAGGAGTTGGAATTTTCTGAAGTTGTTGTCTCACTGAAGTCCTCTTGTTTTGAATTGTCTTTAACCTGTCTGAAGGGAAGCCAGAAGTGAACACTCCCTCTTGCTGTCAGATAATTTTTGGAGATTCAGGGGAGGTGGTTGTGTATTTTAAATTCTAAATTGCCAGGCTACACTGTGGTCATTTGTGTCCTGAGGAACTAACAGGCTTCTGCGTGCTCCAGGCAAGTTCTTGGTCTTTCCTGGAAATACTTCACTAACATGAGAAGACAAAGATGGATTGCTTTTTCTGACTACAGCTGCTGAGGCAAAGGGGCTGGCAGCATACCATAGCAGTCATATTGTGAAGATCTGTTGTGTATTTAATTTCACCATCATCTGCCAGAATCTTGTTCTTTTGGGTTTTCTTTTATTCTTAAATTAATTTTTCTTCTTGTATGTTACAGACCTGGTCTCTTACTGTTGTTGTTCTCAGTAAGAAATACAAACAGCTTCCTCATATGATTACAACAAATCTACTTGTTGCTCAGGTCAGTAGTAAGGAGAATTCTGTTGTGTGTGTGTTAGGGTTTCAGTATTTTTAAACAGTTTTAGAAGTTTGGTTTCTACAGTGAGATCTTTTTAGCCAGCTGTGGAGAACAGGTGAATCTAATGTGTGACTTTTCGAAACAATTTCTCTGCCTTGAAATGCACCCTTGAAGAAAATGATAGTTAATGTGGGCACTGTGATTCTTAAACATAACTATAAACATTCAGAATAGAGAGTGGCTTCTGAAGTGTTTTCTTTGTTATTGCCCAATACTGTTGAGTGCACTTCTGTTTCAATTTATACCCATCTGAAGCTGGCAATACCAGGAGCAGCAGCAGCCTGTGTTTGACTCTATAGTGACCCAATTCAAGGAGCAAAATAGAAAAATAATCCCTGTACTGATTTATGTCCCTGAAGCTCTGGCTGAGGAATCAGCAGGTGCAAGGATGTGCAAGGGTGTGTGGGAATGCATGGCTGGCGGCTAAGGGAAACCAAAGCCAAGTGGCTCTGGATTAATTTTAATTGTTTTTTAATCTGAAAGAGAACTACAGATTACATGCTTCTTATTCCCTTGAAGTCATCTGCACAACTGGAACAGCCTGTGCTTGTAATACATCTGTGTGGTAGTGCTTTCTGAAGTGTTCTGTAGTTATTTTTTTAAATATCTCTCTATATATACGGTAAGCTCTCTGAGCTCTGATCATGGAGTCATTTGAAAAATGTCATATATGAGAACTGCAGGTGCTTCTGTTCTGTAACAACAAAGCTAGCTTTCATCTTAAAAAATAATTGAACTGTTCTATTACTGTTTCCACAACACTTCAGCCTATCTTTTCAGATTCCTTGAGTGCTAAAATTATCATATATGCAGTATCACTGGGTGACATCTGGTGTAGTTCTTGGCTGAAGAAGTATCTGTTAACCTCAGTTTCATGTGCAAATCATTTCATGTAAATGGTTTGTACTTGCCAAAAATGTCACCATTTACTTACCATAAAGGTATGTAAAGTTGGGGGTTTACATGATTTGCCTTACTCCTAGTTTATATGAGTTATATACTTCCTGTAAAAAAACCCCTCCTGAAAATAAGGTAGCATAGGCAAGTGATACAACTCTAATACTGATTTTACTATGGCTCGCAGTGCTTTAACTGCTGAATCAAGTATCCAGTTCATAAACACCCTCTGGTGCATCTGGGGGTGGGATTTAAAGCTTACTGCAGGTATATAGCTCTCTGCTCAGTTTTTCTTGTCATTCTGCTTTCCCAGTTTAAATTATGGTATCTTACTTTTCTTTCCAGTTTATTGCTTGCATTGGAATGGTGGCATGGAATTTCACTGTTCAAGAGAAAGATATCACCATACAGATCCTTGTATTTATATTCCTCTACAGCTCACTTTATAGCACCTACCTATGGACAGGTATGATTTTTCTAGGCAGAGCCCAGGTACTGTAATGGAAGATAAATGTCCTGAAATAATGTTACTATATTCTTTGGAGTACTTGTTCCTTTCACTTGTTTTTAGTTCTACAAATGGGGATACCTGTAAGTTGTGCTTAGGTTTAGTGTTAGGCACTGCTGCTGTTGGAAGCTTCTACCTGGGCAGGTCTGGCTTGCCTTTGCTGGATAGCAGCCCAGCTGGTGTGTGACAAGAGACAAGAGCCTACTCTCAAGGCAGAAGCAACTACAAATAGTGAATATGGTTCCCCTTCAGCTAGTCAAAGTCTTAATGGTGATTTTTCATTAATGCAGAGTTTAAGATTTTAATTATTCAGCATTAAGTAGATTTAAAAATCTGGTACATCGAAAAGTACAAAATACAGAATGAAGGGAAACACCCAGGTAGCTTTAACACCTTTTTCCCCTGGAAATTGTAATTTCTAAAAACAGTATGTGTATGTAAGAGTAATGTGGGAATTGAAATAAAAAAATTGAAAGATGTTTCAAGAAGCTTGGAGTACCTTACATATATGATTAAAAAAACCCAAAAAACTTTGGGTATTCAAGATATTTTTGTCCAGAATCTATGGTTTTAATTCCTGTGGTGTTCTCCTGGAGTGAGTTATTTATCTGAAGTACGTAGCTCGTGATTGGTGAGGCCTAACATAAATACTAGCTTTCCTTCCACATGAGAATGTTGCTGAGCTGCTGAGGTGTGAGTAGGATAGACAGTTCCAGAAGGTACTCCCACAAAGTTTTATATACATAAAAATATGCAAAAGTTTTATTTACATTTATCATTGACTTTAAAAAGGACTAGACAGTTTTTAAAGAGATGTTATAACTGAATACAGCACTATTTGTTGGTTACTAAAGAGTGTTGGGATGGAAAACTGCTGTTAATACCTAAAGAAATTAGTTTCTTGTATCTTAAATGTTCTTATGACATCTTTTTTACTCTTATGAACCTTTCTTGGTATTTAGAAGTGAATATTTAATATAAAATGTCCTGGAATTTTTTCAGTGTTTCACTATTATCATGATTTTTTAGGCAACGGGTGTTTCTAATTTACTTGCTCAGAATACAATCAGACAAATTATTTTGGACTATTTAAAGGTCTGAGAAAAATATCTTAAGCAATTGAGCAGGTCACATCATAGAGTTTCTTGGCTCTGTACTTACCAGTTCCACTTTCAATAATAAACAAGGCATTTATTCTGGTTTTCTTTTGGCTTTGTTTGTTTTTTTAGGTTTTCTATCTTTTTCTTTGTTTCTGTTGAAGAAGAGAGAAACAGTAAAGATTCCCATTGGGTTTATCATCATAGCTGGATGGGGGTAAGTCAATTCATAATGCTTCCTTGCTGACTTAGTGGGAGCATGCTAAATATATTATGTACTTCCTATTTTGTTCTTTCAGAGTCCCGACAGTTCTGGTAGGAATCTTACTAATTGTTGGTGAACGTAACAATACTAGTATTGACTCTGCCTTTTTCTATGGAAAACATCAGGTATGAACATGTTCTGTCCTCATCACTTCAGACTTCTGCCATGCTACATGTGCAAGTAGCTTTCAGTCAAAAGTACAGGTTACTATAATGGAAGTATCATTGTAGAATGCTTATAGATACAAAAATGTATTTCTGTAATGAACCACTAGGAACATTTGTTTGGAGAAGGACCTTCATGTTTAGGCAGCAATGACTAAAAAACAAGGGAGTAAGCTTCTCAGAAAAAAACTTAGGAGTCAGAGCCCTTTCCCTGGTGACTAATTTGTATTCTAGCATGATAGTTATCTAAAATTGTTATTATCCAATATGTAATTATTGTTTTTTGGTCTGTAATAGCTAGGATATACATCACCTGTGTAGCAGTAACTGCTTGCACTCTGCTAGGCTTCTCAGTACCATCATAGGTTGAAGGACCCTGAACTACCATTTTTACCAATAAATAGTTCATCTAATCAGAGGATATAAAGTGTACTAGCATAGGTGTTTGTCATGTTTTCTCCCTCTCTTTCTTATGGACAGAGAGTCCACGTGTCACTCAGGATTGTTCATGTGGCACTTCACATGCACTAAATAGCCTCAGAGTGGATTCTGGGTATCAGTGGCAGATTATTGGTAGGAAAGGCTAATTAATAGGGTGCTCCCCTTTGGCTAAAGCATGTAAATTAGAGCACATTCCTCTTTGGAATTAAAAGATACCTGAGCAGAATTTAACCCAGAAGACTGGTGATCCTGAGAGGGAAGTGGGGGACAATGAGAGGATGTTTTTGGATTGCATAGGAAACAAAGGTCCACACTTAAAAAAAAACAAACAAAAAAGCTGAGTTACTCAGGCAAGGAAAATTAGTCTCTTTCAGTGTCATGAGGCAGTAAATATAGAAGATATAGTCTTGTTCAGATGCATTTGTAAGTGTATTTAGAAAAGTACAGATGTTAGAAAGACAGACATATGGAACTATTTTCCTATATTTAAATGCATTTTCTTTGCTTTCTTAACAGATAATTACCACAGCAGTGGTACTGTTCATCAGTATATTGATGTCAGGTATCTCACTGATGTGCATGAACAGAAGTAAGCAGGGGTCCAGCTATGGAGTGTTGAACCCATACTCACCACGTAGCTCAGTGGAGGAGGTTGAAGTGGAAGGGAGTGGGCAGAATCATATTTCAGCCACTGTGACTCAGTCTTCTCCAGAATCCTCTGCACAGTCTTCTCCAGAATCTTCTTCACAGTCTTCTCCAAGATCTTCTGCACAGACATCTGCAGAAAGAGGTAGACAAAGTATATTTGTATAAAGAATAATTGGCTTAGGGTGTTATAAACTAACATTCCGAAAGTAATTCTGACCTGGGAAGGACAGGTTAGTGCTTCAGATGTTAGATTAGGACAGAAGAAAATCTAGATATAACTGCCCAAGTATTTAGGTTTGTGTTTCTAAGAAAAGTTTTCTTGTTACCATTGTAAGAGTTGTGTAAGTGGACAAGAAGAAAAGCCTGTGGATTATTTTTATGTAAGTAGTGATACCTTTGTAAGGATGGGACAATTACAGCCCACTAGACATCTTAGATTGTTTTCTCACTAAGTTATCTCTCTGAGAATGAATTAAATGCCAACAGAAACACTCAGTGTGTTTCTAATCCTTTTTTCGTATGTAGCCTTTTTGATCACTTTCTGGACTTTTGCCTATAACTAAAAGTACTTTTGCTGCTTCAGTGATTGTAGTGTTATGTTAAACTATTAGTATTAGTGACCTATTAGTATTGTGACCCATTTGCCCTCTCAAAAAATTGGAAAAATTAAGTCTGTCTTCCCCTTTTAGGTTACTTTTGAGCATAATAGTTAAAGCTGCATAGAATATATTGTTACACGCAGAAAATAAATTACGGTAGTGAAGGAAGCTAACTATCCTATTACTGTATATACTTAATAGGTTGCTGTTCTTGTCAAACAACAAATGGTGAATTATCCTGTGCTGAAGACAGCAAAGCAGTGTCAAATACTGTTGAAAGCAAGGTTCCTCCAATTGAGACAGGTAAATTTATACTTTAATTTAATTTAATCCTTTTGATACTATAGGCTCTTCCCCAACATCTGTGTGTTATTCTCATAAGGAAACTTTTGGAGCTATTTTTCTCTGAACTCCACCTGGATAACTGACATTTTGTATTAAATTCAATTATTAGGCAATATTATAGGTGTTTGTTCTCTTCTGCTGACAGTTGTTTGTAGTCTTTCAGTGCTCTAGATAGACAGTTGTTCTGCGTGTCACTTTTTTACCACAAAGTTACTTTGATGTGTTCTGAACATTCAGACTTTACCTCTCCATCATTGTCTTGTTTGGATGCTAGGCAGTTGAATGCATAACCCTACTTTGCATCAAGCTTTGAACAAAAACTACTTTTTTACATTCTCATATTCACATCTTGCATCTTTTAAAAAAGCCTTTGTTGTAATCAGGCACAGGTTTTGAACACTAAATGAGATCTAGAGGAGCAAGTGCTTACTGCAAATTAGATTAAGTGTCCATGCTGCTGTGTACTATTTATGTCTAGAGAAGCAAGATGGAGAAAATTGTCTAAGAGGGCCTTAGGAGTCACTAAAATAGAAAAAAATAGATTGAACTGACTGTTCAACACCTGTCTGAAAACTGCATGCCCAGTGCATTCTCACTGTACATCACTGTCAGTAATCAAAGCTAGCTGCCAGTACAACTTGTCTCTTTTTCCTATTTTTTTCTTGTTTTCATGCTTTCTTAACAAGAAGTTCATATCCTTACGCTTTGTTTGCATGCAATATGATTTTCAGTAAATCTAAATATTTCACACTGAAGCGTATTTCAGTTGTGTCTCATCTCACAAAATGTTCCCTTTCTGCCAGTTGCCAACTATTTTATCTATTAAGTAATTCAAACAAGCACCATAAGAATGTCTTCAAGAATAGAGGAAGACAAATTTAATTTTCTTGTCCTGGAAGATAAGGTAGAAAATACCTTATGGTTGAGTGGAAATTATTTCTGCCTCCTGAATGAACACTTCAAAACTATATATCAGTAAAAGCAAATTGTAATGCATACACTTGTGAAACTTTGGCTGCAATAATTACTAATTCTTCTACTATCTCACTGAACTGCTTCGAGTTCAATGCAAATTCTTAGGTATGGCCTTGCCAGGAGGTTTTTCACTGCCATCTAGAGGAAGATACTCAGAATTTCTTAGAGCTCTGTAGCTGGAAGACAAGCATCCCATCTCTTTGTGTTTGGCTCTTTTCATTAGTAGAATTATGATTGTGTTCTGATACACTGTGTTAAAAATACAGTCACAGACCTGAAATAAATGTGGTTGTCTGTCTGACACAGAGCTCAGCAACACTGAGATGCAGAGTAAAACCATTGGAGCTGACAGTATATTTGATTTTTTCAGAAATTAATTTAAAATTTAAAACTCTTCAGAGAAATATTTTTTTCCCTTTCATTATTATTTCATTATTATTTCTAATTCTGTTTTATCAATGTTAACCACACATTCAGTGTGAATTAAATCTTGGAAAGAAAACTTATGTTGAAAAACTTTTCTCGTTTTAAGAGCACATATAAACATAAACTGTTTCATTTGAGAGTAGGGGTCTGAACAGATTATTCTCAAATCCAGTATTAAATTTTGTGCGTGTCACTTCAGTAGAGATACTTACAAGGTAATTTGACTCAAGTTGAGTTTGAAGAGTTGTTAAGATAGAAGCTAATGAAAAATTTCTGATTTGTTTTTCAGTGGATCAGTGTGTGAATCACTGCAGTACTCAAACATGTGTGTTGGCTCAGGAAGAGCAGCTTCTACAGACTGGAGACAAACAGCTGGCCAGACACGTGCTGCTCTGCTTACTTCTTATAGTTGGCCTATTTGCTGTAAATATTTTTTTCTCCCAGTGTTAACTCATTGAGGTAGAAGGATTTTTAGGAAAGCTACGTAGACAATCCAGTAAAAATCTTCCAGTTACTTAAGTAACAATTCATTAAATAAAAGAGAGGCTATATTTTGGTTCCTTACTGGAAGAGGGATGTCATAAAATTAATTTTTCTGTGCCACATCATAAATTAAATATGAGTTAAGATTGATGCTAGTAAGCAAGATACTGGACAACCCTAAAGGGAAAAAAAGTGAAGTTATATCATTTTGTCATTCATCACTACCACCCCTCTTCACAGCTCTCTCAAGAGTTGGTCTTCTTCCCTAGACAATTATCAATTAAAAATATAATCTGAATTCTACTTCTGAAGGAGACTACAAAAATTGTTCCATCTGATCAGGCTTATATTGGAACTTGGGTTTCTCTGGGGTGTTAAGAATAATCTTAAGATTATTTTAAAAGACAAAATGCAATGTTGTTGTTTTTAGTGGTTTGGAGCAACTTCAATAAGTTAGTGTTGTCATTCAGCTTTACTGACTGCAAGATGGGCTGATGGTTGCTCCTGTGTACAAGTGTGAAATATCAGAATGTAATGTGTTGGGGATATAATTTTAATTTTTAACTATGACAAAGGTAAGAAACTGTTCTCTGAATGTAGTGCTCAAAGTTGAGTTTCTTATGGATAACAGTTGAATTGGGGATGACAAATGAAAATTTTGCATTTTCATTTGAAGTGGAAAATACTGTGGCACAAATATATAATACTATGAAGCAGGACACTGCAGCACAACAATGTGGATTAATAGCTACTGCTGTTGCTTTTCAAGTTCTGTTAAATTACAAAATGAAATGTTTCCCTCTCAGATTTCCTATATCAAGTATTCCATCCAAGTATATTTTTTTGCATCTTTTATATTTAAGGGGTACCCCAACTGTTAGCCTATATTTTAGCTGTATCTGAATGATTACATAGATACAAGGAAATAAGATCAGTTACTTTAAAAAATTAGCCTTTACACCCAAATGGAGGTTTCCTCCTTCTGTCAGGCATCTCAAATAGCTGAAGTGGTATGTGCTTCAGCTTGACATAATCCTAACTCTGCAAGAAATATGTAGAAAGCACTGGCCTCAGCTAAGACAAACACTGCAAATCTGTCTGGGCTAACATTATCTGTGTTATGTTGAAAACCTAAGTATGCGTACGGCAAGTTCCTTACATAAACTTGTCAAGAGGCAGGACCTCTTACACTGCAGTGTTTTGCATTATGATGTTTAAAACAGCCAAGGTGCCCCCTCCTACCAAGCTCTTAAGCTATTTTAAGGTGTTTATTCCCTCTTGTCATTATCTGAATAATTTGTTAGAGACCATGAAGAGTGTGCAAGAATTATTAGCATGTGAAGAGAAGAAAGCTTTTGATTTTTAATGATCAGATTATGTTTGTGGATTTTGTTGTTTTTCTATTTTCTTTTCAGAATCTCTCCAGTTGCTTGTGGTGGCTGTTCAACCAAGAGCCTGGAAGGCTATATGTGGAATTGCAGTTCTTCTGTGCTGTGTTTAATTTTGGTCAGGTACTTACCAATGTTTGTTCGAAAAATGACCTTGTTGGTGGGTATTGCAGCAGATAATACACATCTTCTATGACCATGTATACTTTCAAAAGTGCAAATGACAACTGAATGCCAAATGCTCATGGAAACTGAGTAGGAATTTAGCCTTATTTGCACCAAAGCTTCACTGGTATCTCTTCTGTGGAGTTACATCATTTGCAAGGCAGCTCCATGGAGGCTTTCTCTGTGAGGTTTAAATGACTATCTCTGGTTTCAGTGACAGCACCGTAGCAAAGAGCTGAAGATGGATTCTGGTTCTGGCTTATTTCAGGGCACCTGACACAAGGCAGCTTTGTCAACCATGCAGGTGAAAGCCAGGCGGTGTTAATACACACGCTGGAGAAACATTTGACACATCCATGACACGTTTCCCTACAAGATGCACTGCAGTATCAAGTAATTATAGTTTTAAGCACAGAAAAATGAATTAAGTAGAGAGCATTCTAGCACTCAAATTACAGTAAGTCTGTTCTTTCCTTGGCATTAACAGAAATGGATTTAATACCTGGCTATGTAAGGTTGCCAGTTATCCCAAAGTGTCAAGTGGCATGTCACAGTGTTAGTTTTACTGAGCTATTTCTTGAAGGTTTTATATGATGGACTGTTAGGTATTGATATGTCATTTTAAGGTCCAAATGAAAAATCAAAGCAGAAACAAAATGCATTTTGAATTATATTTAGAGAAGAGGGATACTTTCCATGTGTACATTAAATGTATTTGGCACTGAGATATTAATTTCTGTTCTATAGAAGCCGAAGGTTTTGCTTAATGGTGCTTTTTCTATTTTTTTTTTTTTCCTCCAGGGTTTCATTTGCTTTGGTATTTTTGGCTTAGATAAGCATTTAATCATTCTGCCATTCAAGCGAAGGTAAATAGAATCTTTACACTTATAAACTTAATTATTACTAATAATAATTTTTGAAGGGTGTTGAATTTTCAGTGCTATAGTATTCTGTTTCCTATTTAGTTAATCTTCAAAATTTCTTTTTCTCTCCCACTTGTAGAGAGGTAATTGCAATTCACTGTGTGTGAGGTTTTTCTGTTGTCCTAATGACACTTTCAAAGACATAAGCCCTGCAGGCTCTGTAGAGGTGAAATTTTTGATGAATGATGGATCTTCAGAAATAATTTCAGCTGATAAACTAAAACTTACATTCTGATTCAGCATCCATATCTATCATCACTGTTTTAAAACCCTATATTCATAACCCCATGCCAGTACTTGGTGTGGATGGGCCCACCCACAGTGGAGGAGTGAGTCGTACGAAGCTGCCTTTACCTTTGAGCTAACTCTCTGCCCTGTGAATCCAGCAGCTAGAGCTGGCTCCCAGCTACTCTCTTTCTTTCTGCCCAAACCTAGAATAACACCTCTGTGTTCAAAAGCATACAGATGTATTAGGAAGACTATATGTAAAGTATTGGGCACAAAAAGAGGTGGTGATAAGATTCCTGGGAGGTCCGTTCTATTATATGAAGTTTCAAAAAACATGCCCTAGTTTGATTTGCTATCTTGAATTTTACTTTTTTTTTTTTCCCCTAGACTTGAGTTTTTCTGGGGCAGAAAAGAAGCATCAGGGCATACAGATGCCTGTGTACCAGAGGAAATCAGGATGACCTGTCAGCAGTTTGTTCGTTATCATAGAGATCACTGTGTCAAAAGTATTGTCAGAGGCAGAAGGTAAGGTTCTTCCCTTCACATACAACCTGTTACAATGCACGTAGCTCACCTTTTGAAAATAATGAAATGCAGTTGATTTTGTGGGTGATTCCTGTTCTGGTATATTTATTCCAACCTCAAGATAAGGATTACAAATTTAACTGTAACAGAGAAATGTTTCTAGCCTCATACTGAAACATTGAAGTGCAAGTTATCATATTATCCCACCTAGGTTTTAAATAAATTATAAGAAGTTCTATATCGTTAAGGGTTTTTGCCAGGTTTTGCATTTAACTGGAGTTCAGAGGATAAAATCTTTCTAAAAAAATGTATATGATAACACCTGTAGTAATGCACTGAGACCCTTTGTTTTGTTTTTGGAGTAAGACACCGTCTGTATTTGTAACTAAATGTTTACTAATATGTAGCTTTTATAGGAGGCAAAACAGTTGCAACTGATTTTAGTGTGTACTTAGAGGCCCCTCAATGTGTGAGATTGTAGTGAGTTTAGGACTTCAACAGCTTCCAAGTTTATATAATTTCTGTTACTCATACCTCTAATGGGGCCTAAACTTCAGTTTATGAGACCAGTAAAGATTTCAGAGGCAAATTATGTTACCTAAATCAAGGATTATGCCTTCAGATATGTGTAGGTGGATAAGAAGAGAAGTGGGGACAGAAGCAGCAGGAACAAAAAAAAAATTCTGCTCTTATTTAAATATATGAAATGGAGACAGGAAGAATTGTTCCAACAGGACATTTTGACTATTCTTGTCATGTAAGTTTTTAAGTAGGACTAGTTTGGCAGGGCAGGGTCAGCATCATGATTTTGTTCAGTCTCTTCAGAAGTCAGTAATGTTTCATAAGAAAGATGTATCAGAAAATGTCTGTTGTGAAATAGGTTTTACAGCTGTTTTTCCCGTGCCTCCGCTGCTATTGTGGTTTCCTGGACTTTGGGCTGTTCATTTAATTGTACTTTGTGGTTTTTATTAATCATATCCACCTGAGAATACATGAAATTATGACATTTGTTGCTGTATTGTTGTAATATTATGTTTGTGCTGAACTTGTTTCATGTCTTATTTCTCCTTGTGAATTAAAACAATGCATTTAGCTTCTAATTTTAAATATTCATCTAACTTGATCCTATCCTCTTTGATTTAAATGTGCTGTAACTGAGACATTATAACCATAGATTTTAATTTATTTTCATTTTTGCATCTGCTAATAGATGTTAACACTTGCTCTGTGTTACTGTTGCTTTTAACTTTAAAAAAAAAATAGGGAAAAATTTTGGCTTATGCTGTCTTTTAGCTCTTAATCACCTTTAGGAACCCTGTGCTTGGGTTCAACAGAGTAGATTTTAGATAATCAGAAACATTCATTGCTGCAGGTAAATTTTTGCATGGTATGTCTACTGAAGCTAGGTAGATGACGGCATCATTGCCTCATAAATACATAAAAAAATAGTCTTGTTGCAAAGGTCTTGCTCATTCTTAGTACTGCATGTGTGGTCAATATTTACCAGGATACCCAAGTTATAAATGGGCTTTGTTTGCAATGTAACTGTGTAAGCAGTTAGTGTCTGTTTAAAATGTTCAGAAATTATAAAAAGAAAATTTGAACAGAATCCCTGTTGCTGGGGACAGGTTGCTCTCAGGTCAGATATTTTGTTGCAGAAAGGGTCATGGTAAGAAGTACATGGGAAGTAAGTATCCAAGAAATAGAATTACACTGTGTGAGTTTTTGGGAAAAATGCTACTGATGTCCAGTGAATTTTATTTGCAATTTGAATTTTATTTAGAAGCCTAAACCAACTTTATATGTCCATATTGCTTCTCATTGAAATGTCTGTAGGAAAAGGTAGTGAACATTGGCATGTCCCTAATATACAAAACTTGCAAATTCTCTTCTAACATGCTCTTAACTATCATGATGTCTTTCCTTGTTTCCTGCTATTTTTCCTTGCCTTTTCCCATCGTGCAGTGGTGATACCAGATTTACAGAACATGTGGGTGAATCATTCCTTTGACATACAGGTGTGGTGCGAAGATCTCCACTGGCATCTTCTTTGGCTGTGACCTGGTGAACTGGCTCATTCAAGTTGGCCTTGCCTCTGACCGTGGAGAAGCTGTGGTGTATGGGGACAGGCTGCTGAAAGGAGGCGTCGTCCAGCACATAACGAATGAATTTGAATTTCGGGATGAATACTTATATTACCGCTTTATTCCGAAGAAATCAATTGCAGTTGAGAGCCATTGACCTAAGCCATTGAAAGGACAGGTAGTTGGTGTGAGTGTGACCACCTCCTCTGCCTTCACTACTGAAATCAGAAGTATTTCTTTATCAGAGCTCTCAGAGAACTGTGTTGCTCTCCCTTGTAAAATTAAGAGATGTGGTTCTATTTGTGTCTATTCTGAAGAAAATGGCAGAAAGTTATATTTAATCAGCATTCCAGCCAGAATGCTACTAAACAAAACCAGATGCTCTGGATTTAGAACATTTTTTCCATTTTGAGCAAAACAAATAGTAAAATGGTATGTGTCACTGTTGTATTTTAGAGGCATTATAACTGCAGCTTTAATACTGATGCCACAATAAGGAAAAAAAAACCCTGTGAAAGGTATTTTTCATGTTGCTGGATGTTCTCCACATTTTAGTGTGATGAAATATTGATGCCTGTTTACAGTCAGGCTTTTCCCTGACTTCACGGAAGTAGGATTTATTCTGTCATACCTCAGTTTTTACTACTCTGCTCTTGTCTAACACCAGGAAGTATTTTTTAGCTGCTTACACCTGAGATCAGGTGGGTTTTGCCTCCCTTAAAGATAAAATACTCCAATTAACAAGATAGAATTGCTGTGACCATGTTTCCAGTATCCAGGGGATTAAAGCTGGGCAAATACTGAGTAGAATAAGCAATGGTTTTGTACAAATCGACCAAATCTTAAAACCATAGAAATATTCAGCACTATCCCAAAACAGGAAATTATATAATGGAATAAACAATTTGTTCTGAAATTTTGCCTTATGGTGGTAGTAACAGCTTTATCAAGAGCAGGTTTTTACATTCTGAAATTAGCCTTTACTTAAATCAGAAGTGCCAGCCTTGAGTACAGATTTTATGGAAGCCTTGGGTACATGTGCAAGTCAAGACAAATTCTTTTTTCAAATCATAAAACTTTTTAAATTAAATTAATGACTTTTAAATATATTATATAAAGAATCCTAAATGGACATCCAGATTAGGGTTTAGAGTAGCTAAATATCCTATATTTTAGTTGATTGCCTAACACAGGTTTCTAATAAACCTCAGGTATCATCCTGCTAGTTACTTTAGTGTCACTCAGATTCCTGTGCACTAAAGGCACAATCTGAGGACCTCTGTGTCTTCTGCAATATTTTGAAAAGGTTAAAAACAAAGTATTGTATCCAATAGCCATTATGCTGCCCTTTTAAAACTGCAAGAACTGCATTTATATGTCTATATAAAAATTTTATGTAGTGAGGGAAAGGAATCCAATATTAAAAATTATTTGCTCAAGCATATGAATAACTCTACTCATCATTTTTTTAAAGTCTTTCCCTTATTTTTTTCCTCTTTTTTAGTACACATGTTTTTATTACAGCTACTTTTGCATCTATTTTGTATTAAGAACTAAAAGTGATTTTAGCAGCATAAGCTACTATTCAACAAGTAGTTGTTTTATGGTTGCTATAATTTCCTGCAAGACTTAAATTGAAAAAAATAACTCCTTTTACTGTCAGTCTGATTGCAGAGTGCACAGAAACATAACATCCTACTGCTTATGTATGCTGTACAACCTGGTATATTTTAATGTTTACCATCAACAATATAATTGATGTTTGTGTCAGGCTGTGGCCACAAAGGAAAGCATTGGCGTATTTCCATTATGAAGACAGCTGCATCAAATGGTTTGAAATAATTAGATATATGTGACTTAAGAGCAGAAACTGCAAGTATGTCTGGCTTCTAAATACTGCAACTTGTCAATAAATCTGTTACTTGATTTCAGAGTTTTGATCTGTGATGTGGGGTATGAGAAGGTTGTGTGTGTGTCAAGGTTTATGGAAAATATATTTTTCTAAGAGATTTGTTAACATGGCTCTTGGGTTTCAGTTTTGGTATTTCTTAAATCCACCCTTGATCCTTTACAAGTAGGCAGAGCCCTTTTTAATGGGTGTTCATCCAAAGATACCTCCATACTAGAAGCATGTCACATTGTCATCTACTTACCAAATACCATTTTTTTTATTAATTCCTCAAACATTCAAGAATTTTATCTTAAGGCATTTTTACATTTCTATTTATAGTCACTGTTCTTGCATGCTTGTCTTTCTCATTTTCATCATAAAAGTCCTGCTTTCCTTTTTATAATAGCCCTGCTTTCCCCTAGATTTGAATACAACATATTTTAAATAAGAAATTGCTCGAAATTTCTGCATAGCAAAGGCTCTCTGACACAAATCTAATACAGAGAGCACCTTTAATTATCAACTAACACCAAATTCTCTTAGATTTATTGCTACAACATTGTGACTGCTGGTACCATACCCATTAGTCTGATGAGTCTGTGATGGTTAATAAATAGACTAAAGAAGCTAGGAATGAAATACAGGATATAATATTTTGTTTCTAAATCACTGAATACTTCTGGAAGCCAATAATAGACTTTGAATTGCTTTAGGAAGTTAAGTGACCCTTTTATCTGTTAAATATTTGCTTCCACCAAGGAACACTGGCAAGTTTTGAACAGTTGACAAGCTGATGTTCTGTCAACAGTTGATGTACTATTATGTGGATTTCTGGTAGTTAGAAACAGCTTTTCTTTAAAGATGTGGTCAGTGGTGCAATGGCTTCTTTTATTTTGAAGGTGGATTAGTTCAGGATAAATCTCTTGGAAGCTAAATTCCATGAAAACATCTATTGAACAAATCTAGAGGAACGCCCAGTGAAAAATTGGATCTTTTTTCTAGTCTAATCTCAAAATAATTGTGATAATGAACAGGAATGAATACAACACTTCGTTTTCTAGTACAAAATTTTAGGATTTTTTCATTTCAATAACAATCCTTCATAAAGCTCTAAACCTTTTAAAGTCACTTAGATGCATTCCTAGGTAAAAACCCATGTGAAGATTGCCCTCTAGGGGACATTCTGATTTTTAATTTTTTTTTTTTTTTTTTAATATGAGGTTGTGGGAGGGAGGATTATTTATTTCTCCTAATCCCATCTTTATTTTCTGTTTTTACATTGCATGTCTTCTAGGAGGATGCAATCCCAAGGAAAAAGGTACTGAAATACCCTGTGCTCTGTTGGCCATCACTTACACTGTCCCCACACATTACACTGTTTTTGCTTTGTGTCCTGTAGACCATTAAGGAAAAGACACATAACTAAGAGGGACAGTCAGACTGTAGCTGCCTACATCATGACTGGACCAATGTGCTTAACCTCGTTAATTGCCACCCCGTGATTAAGTGGCCAAGAAGTTTGCTTAAAGGTCTGCTCCAACTTTACTACTGTTCTTCCTGTATAACTTCAGTCTTTGCACTGTAGCATAAAACAATTTCACTTGGTTTGCTATGCTGCCTGAAAACTTGATTCATACCTTGGTTTCCAGCACTGGCATTTACTGATACTGTGAAAGAATCAGTGTAGAACAGCTCATGATCGAAAATAGGAAAAGATATATAATTGTTAGTTATGGACATCCCATAAGGAAAACAGATAAATACAGCAATTTTTTATTAAATCTATCTTCTGCTTAACAAGCTGGACTATTGGACTTCTGTATTGAACCACTGTGCTACTGAACTTCGGAGAAATTTTGTTGTCAACAGAAGCACAAAATGTTCAGTCAATTCAAACATACTTTGTCTTACCTCCCACTCAGTCTTGCTTGCTACTGCCACGTGGAACACATTAGGTCACTAGAAACAGAAAGTTCATGAGCCTTTCCTAGCACAGTAGTCTCTTGCTGTGAATCTGAACACCAGCATCCCAAATTAATTTCTACTCTTATTGTAGGATCAGAAAGAAGAAATTCTACCAAGCTCTTAATTTTTGTATTAATTCTGCAAACATCATTGACTATCTATTCTTTATATTTAACTTTTTTTTTTTTTTTTTTTTTACCAGTGGGGTATTGAACAGTTTACAGAATGAGAAAACTGCCTGTGAAAAATCATCAAAGAATGATCTTTCTGTGGTTTGCTGTGTCTGTGGGGATGCAGTGTCATGTTCCACACTGCTGCTGCAGTTCTAGTGCACCATTTCAAATTTTCTTCTGAAGGTTTGCAGAAGTATGCTGCATTTTGAGTGCTTGTTTTTGTTTTTCCTTAGTCCTGCTTGTTATCCTGATTTATTGATCATGAGATAAAATCACAATCTTCTTTGTTTGGTTGGTTTGGCCCTTTCCACAGATAATAAAAGTGGTGTCATACATTGATCATTACTTTTAAACAGAATCAGGAAGGAAATGTTCCTGGCAGGGCAAAAAACTTGATTAAATTAAGTCCATAGTCTATTAATTCTGGTAAAACAAGTAATGGTTTTAAAGGCTTTATATGAAATGAAAAAAGTTTTAAGTATTTTTCAGTATCTTGCTGAGTACATGTATATACTTGTGTAGCCCAACCTCTTCTTTTCTAGTTGCCCAATTTAAAAGAATTCAAGAAACATTTTAGAGCTCCATGTTGTTATGAAGTGCACTGCAGTATTAATTTGACAATAATCATCTTGTATATAAATAAGTTTATTTTTCAGTATCAGAATGGGAAAAATAGGAAAGTGAAATCTGTGGATAACTTACAGGATGCTTGCATTGTTGAATTCCATGTAATAAGATTTCACGATCACTCACAGCAAAATATTATTCTTGTAATTGTGATTTGTTTTTAATGTATCTTGAACTCTTAGACTCGTTTTACATTGAAGTAGTAGGAGGTTCATATATGAAATGTAACTTAGAGTGGTTTTACCAAGCAACTGAGTATCAATATTACTTGGTTTGTGTGTCACTTTAATTCAGTGTTCATCATAGCTTCTACATTTTAGAAAGTCTTAAGCATGGCCATTTTAATTCAGGTAGTCTGAAACTTTGCTACAGTTCTTTTGACTATAAAAGCTACGCATGTGTTCACTAGAGCTAAGTTCTCCAGAGCTGAGTTAGTGTTCCATTCAGAGATGAGGTTGTTCCCTAATTTAGTCAATTAGTTATTGCACTCTAATTGCATCTATTTTTCAGCAAAATCAATCTCTGCTGACAGCTTTGTGCCACGTACAAAGTCACTGTCTGGCTCTTAGGAGCCTTTCCAGCATTCTTCTTATAATCAAAAGCTATTTGTCCTGAATAGGAATCTGAATCTTTAAAACTGTCCATGCTATGTGGTATACTGAAAACAGGATGTTAATCTATATAGCCTCTTCATTAGAAAACCCAATTATAATCCAAATTTTACCACATTCAAATAATATTCTTAGCTATATATTTTGAGTTCTTCTTCTACACACTGTGAAAAAAGATTAACTACTTGGTTAATATCAAGACATCCATTTTGCAGGATTGATTCCATTTGATTTATCTTCTGTTTCTCCAACTCCTGTATCTCTTTGAGCATTTCTTTACCTTTGTCCTGCAAAAAGAAACATTTATTTCACTAAAAACTATACAGAGTATGTAGTAATCACCCTAACAAAATTCTGTTCTACTGTCCTTATTTTAATCTTTTAAGAGTTTCTAGGGTACACATTTATGTTGGTAGAAGTCAGTATCATGACAAGTTTTCTTAGATATCTTTCCTAATATCTAGCACTCACTTCATCTCCCTTGTCTGATAGATCGAAGAAATATTAGAGCTCCTTTAGATATTAGTTACCAAAACTTCAGTGGGCATGAGACTTACTTTTAAGAAGATGTATCTGTAAATAGGAGAGATGCTAAAAGTAAGCAGCTACCTTCTTGCTTCACATCCATGTTCAGCTATCTTTGTCATCTTGTTTCCTTTCCTATCCATACCAAGCAAGCTCTCCACCTGAGACCAAGGGCCTGAATAGCTGCAAGAACTCTTAGCAGGAGTTGTGTATTTTCCTGTGGCTACTCGAGCATTTCTCCATTATCTGACTGGTGTGGGAGTCTATGGGGGGCTGCTCTGCAAGGTGAGCAACACAGATCCTCACCTGGGGTTCGTCCTGCCAGTACAGCACAGTGCTGGTTGCAATTTCCAGTGTTGGTTGGAAACACGTGCCTGCCAGATGCCGACACACTGGGCTTCTGGGGCACTGCACTGTTCTTTGCAATCCATCAAAGGCCATTAACTGGTATCACATTAACAAAATGTGAGCAAGGACCTTATATAAACCACCTGCTTGCATTGAAATCTAATTTAATCAACGTACCTTGATAGTTTCCATAACTACAGCAGCACTTTGATGTTTTTTATAGAGCTCATGTCTTCGATCTGGCTTACTCTGAAAACGTGGTTGCTTCTTAACTGGATCATCATGACCAAATGTAGGGGATGTAGTTTTTAATAACTGAGTAATACCGGGCACAAAAATGAAAGGCTTGAATACAGATCTAGGAAGAAAAAATAGAACAAAGATCCTTTACTGACACCATTTTGTTAAAATTGTTGAGTCAGAAAATTGCTGTATTTTTTCCCCATTCTTCTACTTGCTTCTTTTAAGAAAGAAGTATTAAAAAAAACATCTAACTGGTGTTAAAGTCATTGTCACAGCAGTGCTCTGTTAAGTAGGTTGATACCATTAATATATATAATGTACATTGATGTTCCTCCTACACTTTGATTGTGCTTTTTCAGGGGGGAAAAAAAAAATACCAACCCAAAGCAAAAAAGAACATAATTAAGCAACACTTTTCCACTTAGATATTTACAATTTTTTGTCCAATTTACTTGCTTCTACATCACCTGGCAGGATCTGGAGTTCCAGTAAAGAAGTGAATACAGGGCAGATTAGGCTGCTGAGGCAGTACAGACACCATGCTGCCAGTTGTCATAAATCCACCTTCCATGTTAATGCCACTCTCTTTGTCACGAAGAATTTCCATCATTATTTCAGAAGTGATAGATCCTATTCAAGATACAATACAATTATTTAGCCACGGAGCTAATATAATACCAACTGAATGACATGTTCCCTACAACTGGCTGCTTTTTCCTTTAATAGTCAAATGCCTGTTTTAGTTTGTCTGTGTTGGCAGGAGAAAAAAGTCAGCCTAATGGCAAACCTTAATATGGAATACACTTGCATTGCTTTCCCAAAAGTATTTATTTCAAAGAGAGGTGGTGATAAGAACATGCCTTAAAAAAGGGGGAGTACAAAGACAAAAGGTATTTCCCAGAAAGATAAATTTCATAGGGCTAGAAAATGGTCATTCACAAAGTAACTTTTCAGATGAAAAATAGTAATTTGGATTAAATGCTGAATTTTGAGAACTTTGTGGAGTTAAGAATAATCATTATAATAATAATGATATAATAATCATTATAATGACTATTATTTATTATATATTATTGTTTCGTATATATTATATATTATTAGAAACTATTATTTATAATAGCATTATAATTCTATATATAAGTATTATAAATAATCATTATAATAATGATGTTATTAAAAATAATAGCAGCCATGCATGGATTTTGTGTGAAACTTTGAAAATGAAACACCAAGACTGTCACTTGTTTTGCGTGGGGGGTTTTGGTGGGTGTTTTATTCTCACCCTTTTCAAGGATGCACTGGAGTGGCATTATATTCTATGCTCAGAAGCTACAGTAGTACATCCATTTGTAGAAAAGTCTTTATCAGCAACCTGTGTGAGGTTTTGTGCCAAGTGTCTATGAAAATAACTCCTGCTCAGGAGGAACGAAACCCTTTCCACATAAGCCTGTTCAGGTGATATCACTGTGAAAACGTTGCTATATAGCGTATGCTGAAGCTCAGATACTTCAGATACTGGCATGGTATCACCACACCACCCAATATTCTAACAGGCAGTTCTTGCAGAATGGTTTTCTTTTAACATTTGCTATACCAGTAGAGGGTATGCTTATGGCAGAAAAACATCAGTTTGCTCACTCTTTATTTTTTATTGGAAGGTACCATCTACCACTTTAATATTTCAGTGTTTCCCTTACTGAGCTCTGTGTAAAAAAAAAACAACAAAATTTTAACTGCCTTGCTGTTTCCTCTTAAAATAGTTACTCTGCTGTTAAGTCACACATCTCTGATATTGTTTTTTCATACATGACCCAGGCTGCCTGTAAACAGGCATGCAGCACTACATTTTAGCAAGAAAACATGCTTAAGTACTCCTACAGTCGCCTGGCATGATTGGAGAATTAAAGAAACCAGCAAGCTAGATGAATTAAAGAAATTAAAAGAAGCAATGGCCATTTTCACAGCTACAATTTAGCAACCTGTCCAGTAGGGAAGAAGGTACTGCATGTTTTTCACTAGACTCTTATTATTTTGTATGCATGAAATACATTCCCTATTTTTTGAAATATGAATATTTCTCTAAAAATGGTCCTCACATAGTAGGCAGCCTGAAAAAACCCCACAACTGTAAGGCCATGGAGAGAAAAAGCAGGGAAGGATAAATGAAGAAACTAGTGATTTCAGTGATGCTGTAAACCAAATAGCTATTAGTTAGGGCACCCATTTAAAATAAATCTAAACAAAGTGAACCATATGAGGCTGATAAACTGAACACCTAGTGGGACTTTTAAAGTGGCTCAGGTAAATGCCTGAAAATGGGGATTTAGAATGAAAGCACAGATACAATCTCAGCATTGTTGTAATACAAGTAAATACAGGTATTTATGAAAATGCTTTCAGTATTCAGAACCTGCAATTCCGAAAATAAATGCAGGATTTACATGATTACTAAAACAAGATAGCAAAAGTAATTCACTCTGATGTGTTAACTAAATGCTAAACCTGGTCTGTCAGAGTTCAGCCAAATAAATAAAAGAAACAAAGGGGTGCAATGTAATCTTGATTCAGATTAATTACTTCAAATGAGCATGTGAATACAACTACAGCAAAAACCTGCTGGAAGGATGCGGTTAGAAGAGAAGTAATAGGTTCTTTGTTTAGCAGTCTGAAAAGCAAGCATATGAGTTAGTGAGTGCTTAGAGTACAGAAAATTATTTTGTTCTGCTCTTGGTGTGTTTTAGTAGACTACACAAGTTTAGAGTAGCTATTACAGTGAAACTACAAAGATTTAAAAATTAATGTCAAAAATAAATGCAAGATATGTATCTGAATGCTGTGCTGTTGCCTTATATAAATGGTACCTGACTGAAGCTGTTCATAAGGTTCTCTGTGGCTGCAAACTGCTGAGAATCTGTTTTAGCCTCTAGTTTTTTTCCTTAGCAGTACAGTAATAATATGTAGCCTATCAAAATGTTTCAGAACGTGTCTTACAGGGCATTTAGTGGTATGGTCATAATGTGACCTCTCAGGGTTGTTACTGTAGCTCTGTATGTTTGATATTTTACCCTTGTTTTAATTTTTCTTCCTTAATAAATGAGCAAAAAATGAATAAAAACTTCCAAGTTCAGCACTTCTGTTTTAGGCAGAAAATCATTCTAGTAAGTTCTGGTTCACCAAGTCATGAATGATTGCCTGCATCAGATGTATAATCATTTATGATTTAAATTAATGTAGCTCACTAAATACTCTGCACATCTTGAAAATAATTTAAAAGGATACCTTTGTGTTTGTTCAGAAGTTTATAGCCTTCACAATATCGGCCTCCAGACGTGGTCATTCTGGCAGTATTGACATAAGAATACACAGCAGCAAAATCAAATTCCCTTTCCCCATCCCACCAGCCATTGCTTTTGGCATATTCCTTCAGTTCTGGGTGTTCTCTGTCAATCTTGGTTGTGATCGAGAGCTGGTTAGAAATATTCCGTACGCCTCCTGTTTGCAAGTTGGAGAGAGATTTTTTTAATACATTCAATGATTTTTCCTGGTATTTTCTTAACAATTAGCTCAGTAAAGAAAACTAGCCCTGAAGAGTTCCTTACAGGATCAGTGAGTCTGGTGGTGTATTTCTGGCCGTCTCTCCCCAGCTACATGTATTTTTCTGATTGAATTTTCACCACCACTCATTTCTGACTCATTTGCTTCTATTGTGTTTCAGGTTCTGTCCTGATTATTCCCACCTTTACATTCTTCTTCTGAGACATCCAGAGATCGAGCTTGTCCTCCTAAGTCCACTAAAAGAATCAGCCACTTCACGGCCCAGTACATCAGTCCTGTCCCCAGATGAAATTGTCATGGATTACTACCATCCTTAAGACCACACATACTGTCATTCTCATGCTGACTTTCTTGCTGTCCTCTGTTTTCCAAGTGCAGGAGTGGTTATCTCTGACTCTGAAAAGGCCCCTGTCACTCAGCTCCTCTGACAAACCACCAGCTACTCCACACTCAGGCTGCAGGAAGCAACACCTGTTGTTTACAGGCACATGTATGTAGCTCAAGGTTAGTTTGATGCCTTAATGAAATGGTAAATGAAAACTGGGGAACCCCAAGTGGTCGTCACATTTGAAATGTTTAGAATGAAGAGCAACATCCATACCTTCTACTTTTTCTGCTGCCCAGTATTTTCCTGATGTCTCCAGCACCCATGCCTCCTTTCTGTCGGCTATCAGAAAACTGTTGTGGTATGTAAATGCCATGTTGCTCTCCATACAGTTTCCTCCCTGTCCATATTTTTCCAGCAAATCAACTATGACACTAAGAGCCTTTTCAGCTGTGTCTGCTCTCTCAAGTCCAAGCCTAAAACAAAAGGAAAATGTTATTTTTGGAACTATGAACTCCATAAAGTACTATTCAGTCTGAGTATTCAGGTTGATTTTCTATATGCAGCTGCCAGTTGTATGATCTGGTAAGGGAAACGCAAGTCAGGTAAAGGGCTTCTTTGAAGTGGGTCCTCTGCGAACTTGGGGAAAAACACCAAATAGAAATACAGAAAAAGAGGAATCCTACAAATTGCTTACAAGTCCTGTGTGCAGGTATTGGACTGGGGGGAAACTACCAAAAGAATTGACTGACTGCTGTAGGTTAATGAGAGTTACACTGGCACCTGTAGGGTAGGAACATGAATTTGGAACATGAACTTGGAAATAGGCAGCTAAGACCAAAACTTAAAATATGCATGTGAAAGATGGGGGAATAGAAAAGGAGTACAGACCCTAGGAAAGGGCACAGATAGTAGTGCCTGAAGCCCACCTGTGCTCTTGAAAAAGTCTTGTTTCGGTTTAGTATAAATTTTATAGAAAGAAAAACGTTTGCTAATTTCTTTGACAAATTCTGGTCTAGTGCCTGATACTTCTCATGGGCTCCTGGCAGAAACCTAGTGCTTATGCCAAGAAATATTTATTTTTACCCGTGGCTAGAACAGAGGAAGAAGTGTCTTCTGAAAGTGAAAGTACCGTTTCTCCATATGACTCAAACCACATGTTTCCACGTAAATTCCAAATTCGGTACCATTTGCCAAAAATGAAGGGAAAAAAAAAAAAAAAAAAAAAAAAAAAAAAAAAAAGCCCGTGCACACCTTACGAGGTCCATGCCAAGGAGAGCTTCCCCATCGCAGATCTCTTCCCTGCCCCACACCGCCTCGTTGCCGATGCACACGCCGTGCTCGTTGGCGCCCATCTCGGCCCCCCAGAGCCAGGAAGGGCGGCTCAGGACCACGGCGTGGGTCCTCTCCACCTGCTCGATGCTGATGTAGGTGCACTGCAAGAGGTCAGAGCACACATCGAGTCACCGTCCCCGATCCGCCGGCCGAATCGCGGGCTAAGCACGCAGATAGGGGCTGAGAGCGGCGTTCTCGCCGCCTCCCGCAGGAGCGCTCCTGCCCCGCGCCCTCACCTCCAGCGCGGCGCCGGGCGGGTGCTCGGCGGCCGGGAAGTGCACGACCTCCTGCACCTCGTCTGCCGGCCGGTCCGAGTTCTTCCCGAACACCACGCGGCCGCCGGGCGCGGCGGGCGGCAGCGCCACGAAGGTGTCGCAGGAGAGGGGCGGCGGCCGGGGGAACATGCTGAGGGCCGTGGGCTGAGGGTCCCGGCGCGGACAGCGGCAGCAGCGGCGCGGGGCGGGGCCGGCGGAGCCGCGGAAGGCCCGCCCGCCGACCCGGAAGGCCCGGCCGAGGCCGCTCCGGAGCACCTCCGTCCCTGTCCCTGTCCGTGTGGGGGCCGGCGGCTCCCGCTCCGCTGCCGCCATGGGGAAGTCATTCGCCAACTTCATGTGCAAGAAGGATTTTCACCCCGCCTCCAAGTCCAACATCAAAAAGGTGAGGGGGGCTGGGGGTGCCCCGGGGGGACGGGTTGCCGGTACCGCAGCGGCCCGAGTAGTGCTCCTCACCTTCGTGGTGTGGCACCGAGGCTGGGGCAAAGAGGAAGGAGGAGGCAGGGAAAGTAGTTAAGAAATACTTGAAGCTTCGAGTTTTCTCGTTCCCAGGTGTGTATGACTCGCATTTTCTTGGCCCAGGCTTTTCAACGCCTGATTGTCAGGACTAACAGGCAGCGTACACCGTCCAGGAAAAACCAACCTGTCACGATGTGCCCATGTTTTCCCAGTATTTCATACCTGCCTCGAGCTGGTTGCAGGTGTCCTCTCCAGAAGTGTGCCCGTGCCAGGAACCCCCGAGGGGACCTGGGGCTTGGGGTCTGTCGAGACTTTGCCGAGCAAGGGTCACTGCAGGGAAGACAGTGGCACGCACAGGGTATTTTCTGAGCTTACTTTTCCTTTTGAGCTACCAAATTTTGTCCTGTCTTTTCAGTGCATAAGTGTTGGTGGAACTTGGAGTTTCTCAAAATTACTGCTGTTGGAAATTCGTTTCTAAAATACTGGATGAAAATAATGTATTTTATACAATTAGAAAGATGTTCATCCCTTGTTAATCACTTTTAATTGAGTAAGCCAGTCATTTATACACTAATATATTTTTCAATAGTTTTTGTATTTAAGTAGAAGCCTAATTATTTTAACTAGGTATGGATGGCAGAACAGAAGATCTCATATGATAAGAAGAAACAAGAAGAATTAATGCAACAGTATCTGAAAGAACAGGAATCCTATGACAATAGGTGAGAATTGGCTTAAGATCACACACTTCTTCCTCCTGTCTTGTTTTCATGGTAGTGAAGGTCGTATTGCTGTGAGCAGTTTGAAGTACTGTCTCCGATTGACTGTAGTAGTAGTAGGAGAGAGCAGTGATTCATTAAGTGATGTCTGATTAAGCAGAAGTCACAAGAAATACTTTAAAGTGGTTTTGTGTCCATCTTCTAATTAATTTCAAAATATGCTACATTTAATAGAACAGTCTGTAACCTTGTATAACAATACTTTTGTATCACAGAGAAATCTGGTTTTTGTAACTCTGGACCTACTACTTTTCAGTTGATATTGAAATGTGTGATTTTTGGTACACGGTGGGTCATGCAAAAGCATTGACTGGCCTCTCAGGTTTTATGATACTCAGATTTTGTTACTCACATTAACAAATAAAAAATGCTAGTTATCACGACAATTTCCTACTGTTGTTTTTGGGGTTTTTTTTGTAAGTGTTGCCAATGTGATTGTTTTGCATGTAACATCCCAAATGCCCTTTTTATTTAGGTTGCTTATGGGTGATGAGCGTGTGAAGAATGGTCTTAATTTCATGTATGAGGCCCCACCTGGAGCAAAGAAAGGTATTGCAATTTCCTGATTGTGGACAGATAGTACTGCAAAACTAAAAACCTTCTGAAGAAATAAGCACAATGTATGTTATTTAAAATAACATGTTCATATGAGGTAATGATAGGAGGTGTGATTTTTTAATTCTTTCTGTGGGACTATGCAAACATAGGTAGATATAGAGACAGTATGTAATAATTTTGATCTCACAAAGCTTTAATTTCTTTCAAAGACAATGGTTGGGGTTTTTTTAAGCAACAGTTCAATGTGAAGGGTACAACCAGATAAAATATCTTTCCAGGAAACAACATAAATTCTGTCCTCGACCAATGGTGTTTCTTTAGCCAATTATAAAACCATTGGATGAGGACTAGACCTTACCAAGGCAGCAACTCAGACATGTCTGCACAAACCTGTTTTGGCCTGCCTGCACTCCTTTACAGAAATAGCAGGTTGCTTTTGTTTAAACATTATGCCCATCATGCAGCTTGGTGCTTGCCAAGCACAGGAAATACCAGAGCAAGAAATTAATTATCAGAAGTTATAAAAATAATAAATGCTGAAATTCAATAGTCAAAAGTGCTGCCTGTCCTGTGTCTGGTGAGTCTATGACTGTTTAGTAGTGTCATAAACAGAAGTTTCTAAATACCTGGTGGACACTCATATCAATCACTGAATTTTAGCAAGATCTGAATGTAAGTGAAGAACTAAGAAAATATGTTCTCTCTAAGAGAAAACATGTTCCCTTTAAAATACATCTTTCCCATTTGCATGAGATCACTTGGAAATGCTTGGATGGACTCATTCTTGTAGACCAGGTTTTGCAATTATTTAACTTTAGAAGCTCTAGTAGTTATCTCTTAAGTTTAGAGGAAATGTAATTTCAAAGTAGCAATTATTGCTAAACTTTTTTTTTTTAATATCTTAAAAGTAAGTATTGTTGCTACTCTTGCAAAAAATGTTTGAAGTTTTTATTTGTGTAACAAATCAACGTAGTTTTAGAAGGTGATTCTGGATTTACAGGATTTATAGCTGTATGCTAGAGAGTGGTTATTTGTAAGTGCACTCTAAATAAAACTACTTTCTGAGTATTTGCACTGTTGTTTAGTAGAAATAATAAAATGTTTTGTCTTTAGCTTAGGGGGGAATACCATCTGTATTTTACATATGTAATTAATGCATCATTTCTTTTCTTTGCCTGCTTTCTGAAAATTCAAAGAGGAAACAAAAGAGGTATTTCTTTATATTATTTTGTTTTCTTCTTGCTTACTTAAAATGTATTCTGAAAAACTTCAAACTTACCATGTTTTCTGTTTTATAGCAAGAAGGAGAGACTGAATACAAATTTGAATGGCAAAAAGTTGCTCCTCGAGAAAAGTAAGATATCTGGATTTTTAATATACTTTTCTTTTTGTCCCCTTTTTTCCCCTATTATATTTTTGAGCAGGTCACTTGTGTGATCTTGTCACATCCTGACTCTTAATTAGTAAAACCTGTTAATTTGGAACTGTTTCCTTGCTAAGCTTTATTTCTGTTTTTTACATCCATAATTTTTGTTTTTGTTTTTATTTCTGTTTTTATTTCTGATTTTTACATCCATATTTGAAAACACATGAAAAACAATGCAGGAATTACACCTCTGAAATGGGTGCACACTTATCAACAGAAGGTAGTTTTGTATATGGTGTCTTTTTAAAAGCAGTAGTGAATTGAGTATTTGTTTTCTTTCGTGTTTGTCTAACAGATATGCTAAGGATGATATGAACATCAGAGATCAGCCGTTTGGCATCCAGGCAAGTCACATAAATTTCACTCTGTGGATGTCTGGGGTGTATTTCAAACGTTGCCTATGCAGAACGTTCACTACGTTTTATCATCTCTTGTTCAGTGGGTTTAAAAGCTTCTCTTACGCCTAATGACACAGACGTTGCTGTAAGCATTTGGCTGGATTGGTGATTAAACTGTGTCAATTTGCTTTATTGCCTTTAGGTGCGGAATGTGAGATGTATTAAATGCCACAAGTGGGGTCACATAAACACCGATCGAGAATGTCCCTTATTTGGCCTTTCTGGAATCAATGCAAGTTCAGTGTCCAGTGATGGTTCAGGTAGGCAGTGAATGGTTTTTAAAGGTTCTGGTTAGACATATGGGGGAAGCTCATCATGTTTAATTTTAGAAGTTTTCTCATGTTTCAGAGAGTTGGTGAATTCTGGAAAATAGTTAATTCCAAATGTAGGATCCACAATTTTGAGTTAATTGTTTCAAATTGCAGGGACCTAATTTTCTAATTTTTTAGCAACTCATTTTAAAAAGATTCTGTATTGCATTGATCCTATCCATGCCTAAAACTGAGAAACTGCAATGACACGTTAGATCAGAATGACAAAATTTGTGTCACCAAAAAAATGAGTGGATTGTCAAAGACTGTCCCAGTTCAAATTTAAGCAAACTGCTTGGATAAGATGGAATATGTCATTATGTCTTTGTTAATCACTTGGTATAAAAGGAGAGGTTTGTGGGCTTTTTTTAAAATATGTAATTGTGTAAGTGGATAAGCAATTGAAACCTAGATTTCCAAATGTCTGGTTCCCTTTCATTCCTTTCATTCTTTTTGCTTCTTGAACTACAATTTTTTTTTTTTTTCTATTAGCTCTCCTGTTACTTGAAGTCACACAGCAGTTAGTGCTAGATTATGTTTGAAGAAGTGGGTATAAACATTCAAACTGAATTTTTTTTGCCTGTGGCACTTTTTTTCCGTGAGTTAACCCAAGTTGTAATGCTTTTAAGTTTCTTAAAATGGGGGTATTAAAGAAACATGTGGTAGCATGGATGACTCTTAAGCCTTGCTGTACTGTGCCTTAAAGTCATGTGTTGTGTCTTGGATTTTCAGGGATACCATTACAGTTGCACACTTGATGGTTTCTGCTTTTCTGCCGTCTTCCTTCAGGTTATCTATTTTATGTAGCAGCTCCTAGTTTTGTTACATATTTAGCCTACCAACAATCTCGTTTTTCAAAATTAGATCACATAGATACATAGTTTCTTTGGGATGAGGCCTGGAAGAGTTGAGTTAGGGGAAATGGTGCCTCTTACTCTCCCGTCTTTTTAGGCATTGTCTGATGGTCATGCCATTATATTAATCAACCTGTAGTTGACTTGCTCAGCCTTTCTGTTCAGTTATTTATAAAATTAAATCACTTTCTTGCATGAATCTTATCTTAGAAAAAAATTGTGGCTAGAGCGTTTGTTGATGGTAGAATTATTTTGTGCAACTCTTGCATGTCAGAGAGGCTTTTGTGCTGCAGAACTCACTGTCCACACCTCAGTTCAAATTATGTGGGTAAATTTTAGGGATGTTTGGTTGAGAAAGCAGAAAATATTTGTACGTGCTTGCACAAACTTGAATATGCATTCCTTATTATTCATTACAGTGTAATACAGACACTCTGCAGTGTCAGTAGAAGAATAACTGCTTGTTTCAAACATTATTGAACTATCTATATAGGTGTAGGCAACGTTTGACTGCTGTGGGTGTTTCCCACTTGAAAAGATGTCCCCCAGATGGCTTTTCAAATAATCTTTCTAAGCCTAAAGAGAACATTTAGCATATATGATGAATTTTGCATGAAGGAAAATGGTGTAAAAGTACTTAGATGTTCTCAGACTGTTCCAGTGCCCTCTCATTTTAAACTCTGGAACTTATAAGACAGTGTGCTATGCTGAGCTTAGACTCTTGTAGGCTGAGGAAGGATTTTTAGGCAGTAGGGGTGGGCGACAGATCAGGATTTGTATATATAATTTGTAAGACGCTGTTCTTGAATTTGAATAGTCAGCTGTAATGATACTGCTACTTTCTCTTTCTCCCAGAGAAACTATGTAAAAACACTGTAGGTTAAAGTTCTTGATTTAATAGCAAATACAAGGCTTAGAGAAAGTGGTAATATTAATTACAACATCATAGAAAAGGTTGTCTGCTTTTTCAAGCCTCAGGAATACAAACGTTTCATCAACTTTTCTAAAACTTCATCTGATTTAATAACAAGTTAAGTTACACTCCTTTGATTATTTCTGGAAATGTGTGTAAATGAAGCACTACAGTTAAGTGACAACATAAATTCTTTGAGTTCACTGCTTTTCTTAAGACTCGTAATTCATCCACATGGTATTTTAAGCATATGTCATATACTTTAAAAAAAAGTGTGGTATTTTTGTTGATTGTTTTTGTTGAAACCCTGACAGCAGTCCTGTGTAGGCTGGGATGGGAATAATTACTTTGCATTGCTGAGAGTTCAGCCCAGTTGTTACAGTGCTGCAGATCCACAGTTAGCTCTGCTGCATCTGTTTCCGCCTCCAACCTCCATCAGAAGAACCTTCTTCTGTTGCTCTGTGCAATACACCTCCTCAAGCTCTGTTTCTTCATGCTTCTTTCTCTTCATCAGTAATTGCATGCACTCCTAAGCTGCTTTATAGACTAAATTCCTGATTATTTTTTATTGCTTTATAGTACAAATGCAAAGTACAATAGCAAAAATGTCCATTGCCACACTGTTCTTTAAACTGGCTAGAACTCCAGAAAATACTACTTTGGGAGGGACAAAGACATTTTATGAGATCATCTTCTTATGAAACCTTTCTGTGTTTTGTGAACTGATGATTAGATTATAGAAGTCCCTTGCACTTGAAACAATTTGAATTGTGCATGAATTGCTTCCCAAGCAGCCCCTCCTCCACATGTCACAAGTGTCTCCTCATGCTTAGAAAGCTGGTAAAACACATGTAAATAGTCCACAGTTTTCATTTATCATGGTTGTCAGCACCAGGGAAAAAAAAGTACAAAACTACTTGGCTTCTAAGGTCAGGTAAAGTTTGTTCAAATTTTCTGAAGATGTTTGTTCGTTTGTAAAATGTAGAGGTTAAAACACAGGTCTCTGAACAGAGCAATGAATAGGGATTTCAAGGATAGGCAGTGATTACTGATATTATACAGCCAGTCTGGAATGTGTACTAAATTTGTTTGACTTTTTAATAACTCAATGTGTAAAAATACGTTTGCAATGAACTCTCAAAGCATTGAAAAACGTTCGGCTAAATTACTAGAGATGTAGTATTTTCAAAGGTTGGGAAGTATTGCCATATTTAGAAAGTAGTTGAAAACTTCTTTCTAGCTGGTGTTTCAGGAAATTGAAATATAACTATTGTCTCATTAATGAAAGAGTACAGCTGAGAAATACAGATATAATGAGGAAGAAAGGTGAAACCAGAGTAAAATTTTAGTACAGTAGTCAATGAACAAGGATTCCAAATAGTTTATGAAATTAATTGTATTAGAAGGACCAGATTTAAGTTCTAAATAACTAAACATTTTTTTAAAGAGCAAATCTTTGGCATTTTTTTAATATTCTTTAGAAAGAGCTCTGTTGCTTTGAAGTCACTTACTTGGTAGTGCTTTATTTCTTCTGATTTATAATCTTTTCATCCTAATAGAAGTCGATCTTACGTCCTTTTCATGCAAATTTAATGGAATAATTTTTTTAGACAGTGCGTGGTAGTTACCCTAGCTAAATTTAGGTTAGAATTCTTCCAACTTTGCAAATACTCTCCCTTGCTAGATCACACCATGCGTCAGCACAGTGTTGGAAGGCTCTGGTCCATGTGCTGCTGAGCATCCTGGCTGGTGGTAAATCTTTGCCCAGTCAGTGCATGGGAGCATTGGGCTTCATGGTTCTGAATCTGGTGTGCTAAGCACACTGGCATCAGTAATTTGTGCAGAAGTAGGTTTTAAAAAATGTTCTGGCTTCCCTGTAAAAGATTGGTAGTAGGCCTTGATACAAGTTCAGTTTGTGTTTTGTTCTAATTTTTTCCTGCTTCAGAAAGAGTGAAACAAAATGTCTTGTTTGGACTCACTATTTTTTTCAGTATCAGAGGAAACATTTGACTGCATGTAAATGAAATAATTGTCTGATATAGTTGACTTATCTAAAGTTCCTGCTCTGTTTCTCCATAAGGAAAAAGAAGAATTATAAACTGAGATTTTTTTTCCCCCACATCATGTGTATTAAAAAAAAAACCCAAACAAACAGTATAGGCTTTTTCTTTCCCATAAATTTTATAAGTTGTGATTCTGTCATTTCAGCAGAATAGCTGCCTTTTAATCTGATGTGAAACATTGTGCTGTTCCTGCTAACACATAGAACTGGTTTGCAATTGCCATGTTGGATTTGGTGTTGAATATTTTGTGTGCAAAGACCAGTCACATCCTTCAGTCTCCTCCAGTGAAACCACTGCAGGGCAGAGGGTGTCTGTGGCACAGAACTGTGTTCTGCTGTCTTTGTCAGCAAACAAAAATAGTTACAGTACCTTAACTGGGGCATGGTGGCTTGGTTATTTTGCTTCTGGGACCATTTTACTAATCTAGCTGGTAATTCATACAAAAAAAATCTTACCATTAAAAAAGCACCTATTGAATAATATCTCACCAGTGAATAGAGATTATTTTTGCAATAAGGCAATTTCAGTGGATGTGGTTATCATGGGATAATCACACCCCTGGGGTACAGCCTTGTCTGTAATCTCCCAGGAGTGTAATTATTGCATGATAACTGCACCCCCTGGTGTTGCATTATTTCTATTATGAAATTCTTAGTTTTAGATATAAAGTAACTTACTTTGATCACTGGAAACTGCAAAGTAGTGTTAGAATATTCCAGCTGTGAGGCTTATGGAGACTAACTTAGAAGATTTACTTTTCCTTTACGAAGGTAAATTAGGCAATCAAAATGCTTCTTTGGGCTAAACTGATTTGCAGAGTGTTTTACTGATAAAATCCTAACTTTCAAAGTTCAAACAAGATGAAAATATTGGTTGTGCTTCTGACTTTATGTGCCACTGTGTATGTATGCATGTAGAAAATACAGAACGCATACCAGCAAAAAAACCAGCTCACTAGCATCTCAAAGTTTGCCTATTTTTACAATCCTTTTTTATCATTAACCAGAAGCATCTGCTGGGGTTTGTGAGGTTTTGTTGTGAATCCTGAAAAGCCATTGACTTGATTGGAACAGAGATCATTAGGTGTCCTGTGGAAAATGTTTTGGAATAATACTGTTATTTCACTTCAAAATTGCCTGTGACTTTCTTGGTCAGGTGAAGTTAGGACAAACTGATTTATTTTTTTTTTCCTTTCATTCTTTCCTGCGAACAATCTGTCCTGTTCAATGATGGTTTGGGCAGATGGGGGAGGGATTAAAAAGCTATGAAAGCTTGAATGCTTACAACCTCTATTACATGGTTTTTATAACAAACAACCCACTATGGATATGTTCCTTTCTTATGAAGAAAGGTATTACTATCTTAGGAAGTGGGGCTAGTGTCTCAAATTATTTGAATAGCACAGTTAGAAGTGGGATGGTAAGGTTAAAAGATGTTCTTGCATCCTTGGCCTATGAAAGCTAAGCCTGGAGAGTGCTGGCCATCCTCCTCTGGACTACTTTGCTTATCTTACAGCTGACTGGCTCCATATGTGATCCATGCCATGGAATTACTAAGGAAAAAGTACTGTAAAGTGCTTATCATGTTGTGGACAATTCAGGCGAATAAAGGTAAAATCTAATAGAGCAACATGTGTGGGTGTCTAGTATCTTATGGTCTACCAAGATAACGCCACTTTAGGTATGGCTGTGGAGGTGCAGCCTTCTGAAGGTTCATTACCCAGTTCTGGGGTTTGCACTCTCTCTTTTCATCTCCTGAGTGCCTTTATGTGAAATACCTTTACAGAGTAATCACTGAAATTACCAGTCACATGGAGACAGCAAAAAATGAAATCTAGGTTTATGTTACATTATCACTGCATCTCACTGCAGTTTCCCAGTGACAAATACACAACCTTTTTCCCCAAAAAAGAAAAGTCTGCATTGTATTGGGAATGCAGGAATTTTTTTAAATGTTCTCTTGAATTTGTAATAACCAAGAAAATGTATTTGAATATGTTAACTGTGAATATTTATATAAATGGCCATCTGTAGAAACATACAGTGTGTGAAACCTTCCTTTATGATCTGCAGCTGAGACCTTTGATTGTGAACAGTAGGAACCTTAACTAAATCTTCACATTGTTTAAGAACTGTCACATTTTAGAATAATCCTCCATTTATGTTTCAGAAGCCTTGGTATTTGTTGTGAGTGCATAAGATACAGATTCTATCAGTAATGTTGTGCTTAGCATTTAAGCAACAAACATGGATTCCAAAAGCAGTTTGATAACTTTAAGTGGTTTTCACTACTCCAAAACAGTAATAAGGAAGCTCAGGTTTCTCTGAAATACTACATCACAAAAGCATGGCAAATTACACGGAAATTCTATGCTAAAGTGTTAAATACAGTTAAACTGCAGGTCCTCTGAAGAAGAGCTAATTAAAAGCCAGAGGTTTTAGTCATTGATTTCTCTCAATGCCAACTGCAGCAGTTGCTTTGAAGTGTAAATATGGTCTGAATGCACTCATCTCTGAAACAGATGAAAAAATTATCAGTAAAAGATGATTGATTCTGAATTAGTGGAGGCAGCATAAATTTACTGTGTGTCATGATCACATAATTTTGATAACAGTTCTTTGTCCTTTAGATAAAATAAGTGCCTACTCTCATCTCTGTCACAACCTCAGTAAAAGTTCACAGACTATGGAGTGTGATTAAGCTCAGTCTGTAATTTTTTTTCCATTCTTGCTCAATTTCCTTTTAAGCCATATTAACAAAAGCCATAGAAAACTCAGTGGACAGAACAAGAAAGTATATGGATGTATCGACACAACTGTCTATTCTGATTTTAAAGTTAATTTCTGTTTTAATAAAGCAAAACATGAAAAGCATTGTATCATATGTTCTGTCTACCACACAGAAAAGGCAGCCTTCTGCATTCATGGTATATTTATCCTTCATGTGGTTGTCTGCCAGACTGAAACCCACCAGCAGAATGTTTTCTAAAGCCTAGTTAACTCAAAAGAGATGTTTTTGTACTGCCTAGGTATTTGTTTATCTTCTTTTCCACAGCAAAGCATGGCTTTAGTATCACTGTTGTGTAGAAAACCAAATAAATTTCAGTTTGTAGTCGTTATGGTCTCATGTGGTCCAAGCCACCTATAAGAAAGAATGTTGACAACATGCTTGAGGCCTACTTTGTTAACAAAAAATGTGTAGCAATAAAAGAGAAGCCTTGAGAGTATCTTGTCCTTGATTCATAAATTTTTAAGCATGGGAGCATGGAGCTTACTGGCCATGACATCTACTGGCAAATTGATAGCAGATACACAAGTTTGCTATGTTTACATTTTCATGTAAATTACCTCTCTTAACAAGTCAGGAGAAGTGTGATGGTGGTGATGTTTTTAGATTAAAATGATCACATTTGTAAACTAAAAGATACCCCATGCCAGAAAACATTTTCAGAAAGGGAGAAAAACCTGTTCTAAATAGGCTAAAGTTCTAAAAGCCGTATTCTAAATACTCTGTTTTGATGATATGTAAAATGAACAGTAGTTAAAATAAAGGTAAATAGTTGCAATGAAAATGGCACCATGAAGAATCTACTTTTCACAGTATTTTCTACGATTTTCCAGTTAACTTTTATATAGTGTACTTAATTTTATAACAATACATAGAATACAAAACAAAATATACATACAATCTTATATATCATATAGTTCTGTAACTGCAGCCACAATGTAAGTACAACTGGTTACTGTCATTTCCCCTGCCAAAGATGGCAGTAATGTTTACAGTATCATTGTTTCTTATGTCTTTGCTTTCCATTTATATTCCACAATAAAAATCCATTTAAAATCTGATTGATTGCAAAGAATAATTCAGCTTGCTTATCTGCACTGGTGACAGTAGTGAAAGCTGTTATCAGTAAATTGGACAAATACTGTCAAGACTGTGCATCATGAGTAGGTGGAAGTAAAACTGCTGGTTTTGGTGATACTGGCAAACGTAACATGATTGTCTGTCCTCACTGCCACTGAAGCTATTGCAGAAAAATAATATTTAATCACAGTAGTTACAAAAAGGTATTTTAGCATACTGTTCCCTCATATTGAATAATAAGATAAATGTGCTTTACACGTAGTGGAGGCCTGTTAGATGGTGTGTTACAGCTGGCATTGCTCTCCTAAGGGTGCCCATGCCTCCTAGAGGAAACAGTCTGAAAACAACAGAGTGTTACATGCACTCTGCATTTGTAGCATCAAGAGAAGCACAGACAGAATAGAAAATTAATTGCAGCTATAGGTTTCTCTGATTTCTGGGACAGGCATGGGGTAGTGACGTGGGGTGGGAGAGCTTGCTGTAAGGCAGGCACTTAAGTAATTGAAATCCAGATCTGTATTCCTCTCCTGATGGCTTAATAGAAGCAGAACTGATTCTGTTAAATTCATCTCAGATCTGCGATGAGAAATTAGCATGCTCCTTGTTCTATAAAAGCAAATTTCCAATATAGAAATCCTAATATGATATTCTTCTGCAATCCAGTGTAATTGATGCTTATATATGCCTGAGAAAAAAAACTATTTACATCTCTTCTGTTTATTTAATTGTACGAGTATTATAAAGATGCACCAAAAGCTGTCAAGCTAAGGTTGTACTCGGGTAGTGCTTTGTGAAGACTCAAATTCTTTTCGCACTTCATTGCATGTTTTGAGTTTCTAGATTTTGTGCCCCAACTCTTTGAGTCTATCTGAATTGTATCCTTAAATAGTACCTTAAACAGAAGATAACAGAGAGAATTAGTGCAGCAAGAAGTTCTGTGCAAAGTAAGAATGAAGAAACTCTAATCTTTTTGCATGACAACGCTGTTTCTTGAGAATTACAATAGCCCAAAACCAACCCCTTTAAAAATCCTTTGGTGGGTCTTTAACTATGGTGATGTCATATGCACAACGAGTTAATTACATTATATGACAAAAAGTTTTTCCAAGACTGTTAACTAGTTCTAAAGCAGATAAATGGTTTAGTTTTAGCCAAGTGGTGTCTGGGAAAGTTTGAAATAATTTTTTTCCCCTTTTCTTTTTTTTCCCCTATCAAAATGCAAATTTGAGAAAATAACCTTGACAGTCTGATTCAAAAATAGCAGTGTACTGTTGACTTGTTTCAGGAAGAGTAATAAATAGATTAATAAACTTTGTAACTTTGAACTTATTTTTAGTTTGCTGATGAAAGAATGCTGAGAGACTAGTTGTCAGTAGTTATAGCAATCAGCTATTTTTGTAGGATACCTGTATCTAAAGTTCTGCCAGCTCATGGTATAACATCTCCAGATGTTTTCACTGGCATGAGGTCACAGAGGTAGCTTCTTCACAGGCTGTCTCACAAGTGTGTAAGGAATGCCTATATAAGGAGATTGATTTTCACAGCACATAAAGGATTTCTATGTCACTCCTGATGTAGGAGTGACTCTGCAAGTTGATGGGTGCTGTTCAAGAATAGTAAGCTATCATCATTGCCAAAGATTTTAGCCAACTGAGAGCCTCTCAGCTCAATCTTACCTATGTTTTACATTTAAAGACTCAGCTGGAGCTGAGGGCTGCCAGGTATACCTACTACTAGACTCTGACAGTCTTAGGGGGAGAAGACAAAAGTGTGGTCATAAGCCAAAGGCAGGCTGAAAAGATTTACCACTTTGGGTTACCAGGCAACCTGGTGGCATCAAGGTTTAAGCTTTAACTGCTTAATAGGGAGGCCAAGGACACTTCTCAGAAGTTGCTTTTTTCAAATCTCTGTTAAGTGAGGTTCAGTTTTTAGGGTTTCTTTTACAGGCTTTGTCCCTCTCATTTACATTAGCCAGGAAAAATCCCCTAATAAATTTTATAGTATGGAAATGAGAATGTGATAGTTTACTCAGAGATTTAGGCATCTTTTAGGACTGTGAAAAAGCATCTCAAAAGGAAGTATGTTACATGTCTCAGTGCTGTCACATAAAACAGCTGTGCCCAGGAATCCTGAGAGACCTCAACCTGTCACTGTTATTTCAAAGAAAATCATATTTACTCATCAACATCATTAAAATATAAATCAAAAGCAGTTCTGTTGAGGTGGGAGAAAAAAGTCACCAAGCATTTGATTCCTTTGATTCCAAGTAGAGGTGTTTAATTATGAGAATAAACATTTTCTTAATTGTTATACTGAAAGTAAATAGTAAGAGGTTTGCAGTTAAGCTGTGCAGCCATTGTCAAATATGATGTCTTAATTGAACTTATCAGCCTGGACTTGTAACCAGGTAGAAAACAGTCTCTAGATGTCCCAGATGTCTAGATTTTTATGCATCTGTTTCATCCTCCTAAAAAATGTTAATGTTTTTCAAACTGCGAAGATGCCATACTGCACTTAAGGAAGTGTCTTCCATAATCAACCATTCTGGACAGCTGCCTGGCTGGGGTCTGCACAAAGAAAGGTTGTGAAATAGGGTTGTATTTTGACTCTACTTTCATTTATGGGGTTGGTTTGTTTTCTGAATCTCATTTCCTAGTGTTTTCTAGTTATAGTAAAAATAACATACTTAGTAAAGCTTCTTGGAGATTCTTGCATCTCCTCACAAGCTAGGCTGAGCCCAAATTACTGTTTCCCTTACAATTGCAGGGGGACCAAAACAGGAATAATTTTATTTCATAAACAGCTTTAATCTCAAGTTTCTGTGGGTGCATTTGATGTAGCTTGTATACATCCACAAAACAGGAATAACAGTAGTTTGGTAACTGTCATTATTATCATCAGTATTATCATGGTAATACTGTGTTGCAACTAAAATACTGTAGGTGTAGCTACGAATTTCTCTTTGACATCATTAATATACAAGGAAACAGACACAAATATCAGTAGTGTTGGGCATTCGTTACAAGCTTTTTCTTAAAAAAGAAGAAATAATTTTGCTTGCCTCTTTCCAGTGTTATGCACAAGAAATGCCAAAAAGGTTTGTTTTTGGAAAATAATTTTGGATTGTGCTTTTGAAGGCCAATATGCCTTCACGTCTCTCTGGTCTCTATTCTGACCGTAGTCCTCATAGGGAACCACAAGGTTAGGGCTTCTATCTTGGTTATTTAGCAAGTCTGCTATATAGATCTGGACAAGTTGCATTTCTCTATTGATCTAATCCTACTAATGAGAATAATTAAGTATTGGATACACACCAAAACAGGTACAATGCTGAAATACTAAAGAGGAATACCTAAGAAGTTAGTTAAGTTACTTTGTTAGGCAGTGGCTCTTGGAATAATAGGGAGGAAATGCCTTTGAATAATAGAGGTATTCTAGGCTTGAATTGGTCAAGTGTTTGGGTTTCTTTGGTGTGGAGAAATCTTTCATGACTCTGTGCTTTGTTTCTGTTTGGCTTCCTCATACTCAGTTTTTGACTGAATTGTCTGGCTGTTTTATATGGACTTTTCAAATCAAGGCCTCTTCTGGTACCAAGTTCTGTCATTAGGTGTCTGTCTAATGTTACTTTTGGTTCCAGCCAGACTAGATTTCAGCAGGCAGACCAAGGTGTGAAATTTTAAATATGTAAAAATGTAGACACGGGGGCCTATACACACTCATTAATTGTGAGTTTACAGGTACACTGTAACACATAAAAAGAAAAAGAACTTTTGGTAAAGTACAGGGGGGATGGGAAATAACCCCCTACTTAACAAAAATGTAAACTCAAGGGAAGACTAAAAAGTATCTCATTTGAAAATTCTTTTGCCCAGCAAAACAAGGAACTTGTCAAAAGAAACTCATTAATGAATGGCTCCTTAAACCATTTCCAAAGTTATGTTTAATTCCTTCCTGCTTTTCTGTTTGTTTCTGCGAGGTAATATATTATACAGGAAAACTAAGAAAAAGGTTACTTTTTTTGAGAAAGTGCTATGTTACTTTCCATATATTTTCTATAGCAAAAATCTCACTTTACTTTTCCATATTTGTCTGTGTTAAAAATGTATGAGTTTTGTCAGTCTTCACAACTAAGAAAGCCTTACAGAGCAGGATCAGTACATTCATAAGGCTAATTAATCCTACTATTTACAGTCGTTTACTGAAGTAAATGTGTGCTCCATGCCCTGTTTTACGTTCTTTTTAATTTAGATTTACCTTACACAGTTCATTGACAGTAAGGTTAGTGAAGGAACTGGGAAGGAGATTTACTGAAAGTGACCTCACAAGAGAGTGAATATTTAGGGTGAAGAAAAAGTACCTAATCAGAGAAGTACACTACATTAGGATGATAACAGGGATTCAATTAAAGCATAAGAGTGAGTTACAAGGTTTGTAAATTATGCAGTCAAGTCTGAATGATACATAATACGTCCCCTATTTTACTCCTTGTTAGATTCTTGTCAAGAAAGAAACCATGTGCCTAATGCCAACACCTTGTCTAATGAAAAATGTAACATGGTTTTTAAATAAAAATAATAAAACCAGAAATCTCTGAGGAGATAACAGTCTAGAGGCTACATCTGTTCAGAAATCCCTAGAATAAGTAAGGATATCGATATTTTTCATGTGTTTTATATTCTATAAGTATTCTTTTAATGTTGAAGTTCACGAATTTGTGTCATTATGAGAAATGAGTTATTAGTGACATAGAGGTGCATTTTCTCATTGTTTTAAAGGAAAGGAGGCACCTGAGTCTTATTTAATGTGCTTTATTTAGATGTCCTGTGCTTTTTTACTACAATAAAAATATACTACTAGACTTATCTAATACATTGTTTTCAACATGACAAAGTTACATAAGAGAATCCCCTTGTACTTAAAGAAAAATGCAATTATTTTCCATTCTGAATCTTCAGACTGCTGTTTTAGAAAATCATATCTGATTATTTGCTCAGCAGAAGATTATTGAGTTGATTTAGCTGTGATTTTACTTAACAAAGCTTCAACTGAATTCCCACTGTGGAGTCCAAAAAAGGTAGAGAGATATAAATGATATATTCAAACTGTGATTTTTGTGAACAGGGCCATCAATGCACCCCTCGGAGCTAATAGCGGAGATGAGAAACAGTGGGTTTGCACTGAAACAAAATGTACTGGGGAGAAACTTGACCGCAAATGATCCATCACAGGTAATACCTTTTTACCAGTAAGCTGAAAATGTCTGTAAATCTAAATGTGATTGCTTGTGAATTGTTACTTAATGTTTTCAAATATGCATATCCATAGGAAAGCTGAATAGCTATACTAGTAGAAAAATGTCAAAAAACTTAGTTTTCCAGCTTTGTTTCATACAGAATGGTGAATCATAAATTACTTCTTTTAAAACCACATATGATAAATTAAATCCCTCTTCTGGGTGACTAGAAATTGAATTTTTCATAAAGGGGTGGTTAGGGCTTCTGCTGCATACTTGTAATGCAGTGCTACCCTTTGGATGAAGTTTGAGGCAGTATGCACAAATAATTACTGCCAGGAATGCTATATCTGAAGGTTTTTTTTTTTACTTGATTCACTATTGTTCCAGTTTTTATTTCTGGGAGTGAAAATGGTTCAATTGCCTTTACTTAGACAGCTCTAAGTATATACTAATTGAAGAGCTTTAATAAAAGTGTAAAATGAAAGATTAATATACACTCCTTGAAGTAACCTGTGTTTATATGGCAAGATAGTCAAACCACTTGTAAAGAGGGGATGGCTATAAACTGGTCTTGAAATCTTCAGTAAATCAACAGTTCATTGTGTCTCCACAGATGGATGTACCTTTGCCTTTAAAAAAGCTATGTACCCCAAAAAATGTACCATATGGGCACTGTTAAATGAATCATGTTGATATCAGTATGTTTGCTTTATGTTAGGTGTTCTGGCATTTCTTTGTAAGAGCTTTTAATCTTTATTTCTTCTTTCGTCTTCTGAGTGTGGCTAAAATGAAAAACATCACTGTGGAGAACTGTCGTGTACCAGATGTGCATAATTTGAGGAATTCAGGGTCTTCGAAGTAGTTTTGCTTTGCTGATTGCGTTACTGTATGTAGATTATATGATTACAGTATTTTGCATTGCTAGAAGACTTTGTGCACATTTAAAGACTAATAACACTACAGTGAAGAAGATGTGTTACCCATTTTCCTAATGACTAAACCGAGACAGAAAAGTAATTTGCTTAAATTACTCTGAGTTCGAGCAGGACTAGCGTCTTACCTATTCATCCAAGCGTGATAACAATGGAGTGACTTATCCTGGGGAATCAAGGGCTTCAAAACTGGCTCATTTTTATTAACTATTTCAGAAATGTTTCTTTCCCTAGCAGTGATTTTTTTCATACATTAGTAATAACTCCTGTTGTATAACCCCCACATTATAACACCTACTCAGCTCTGAGAGAGAATGTCAGGGTTTTTCAACTTGGTAGAGTGTATTCTGTTCTAACCAGTCTCTTATGCTGACTTAGTAATACAAATATTTGTGTCTGTGCAAAAATAAGGTATGTAGAGGCACCACTTTTAAAACTGAAATCTGAATGAAGATATTATTTTTATCTATAAGAACCTGATGTCTTACTGCATTTTTTTAGGAGTTTGTTACAAGTGAAGGAGATGATGATCCAGAAGTTGAATTTTTAAAATCACTGTCAACCAAACAAAAGCAGAAGCTTCTAAGGTATGTCTGGTACCTAGTGGAGGGGATATGTATCACCAGTATTTCTGACTACATCCATGATTGCCACTGTAACTCCTTGGTGCCTTTTAGCACCATCAGTACAGAAGAAAATCAGCTTAGTTTAAATACACTTGATCACAAATGGCATTATGTAGCATGATTTTAATCTACTTGTTTTATTTAATCTAGTTTTGGTGCCTTTGACTGGGGCTCATTTCCAATTTAACTGGGATACTGAAATACTAATTGGCTCACTAGAGATGCTGTGCTGCTATTTTAAAATATTATTCTGCATTCTGTTGTTTACAATATCTTCTTCTGGGATTAAAAATTCTGTGATCTTGTTCACTGGTTTACAACTTGACAAAATTTATCTTCTTCCTGTGGCTGAACTGAGCCTGATCCTGTACCCCAAGGCCAAAGTTGGCCCAGCTGCACTCTGTGCTTGTGTCAGGGTTTGCAGCTCATTGCTCCCTGTGGGTCTGAGTTAACGTGGTTCCTGCACTTTGCTTTTATCCAACTGGTGTTGTGTGCCAAGTGACTTAGGGGTTTTTTGTCTCTTCATTTGCAACGTTATCCTGAAATAACCTCAAAATGTTTAAAATCAAAAATACTGGCTAGATCCCATAGAGGCATGCAGATAAAACAAGCTTTTAGGATGAAAGATGTCAGATATGTGGGGAGTGGGAGGAGGGGAAGGTGAATGGCTAAGTAGGTTCATGAGTACATAGGTACACACGGTATTCACATATGTAATAAATAATTCTCTGAAAAGGGTCAACATGTTTTATGTTCCTTTTAAGTAAGGAATGTGTATGTAGTTAGAATAATTCAAAATGTTATTTTTGTTTTATTATTAATTATTATTTATTATTTATTATTATTTATTATTATTATTTATTATTAATGTTATTATTTGCTGGCCCAACACATTTAAATATTTATAGTCCTTTATATTTTAGAAGTTTAAGTTTAGTAAGTATTTGGGTCCTTTAGGTTTTATTAGTCTGAAGCATTTTTTTTTAATATACAGGAAGCAGTTTCACTATTCACTCACTGATATTTTGAGCATAAATACAGAAACCTAAATAAAAACTACATTAAAGGAGTGGACTAGCAGTGAATGCATGTGCATGATAGAATATTGTACATTTACAGATAGAGAAGTGTAAGTTACTAGTTGTGAAAAAAGAGGTTACTGGAAATATCTGTATTATTTGCCTAAAGAACTCAAAGACGTATGTTTTAATCTCAGTTTTCATCATTAATAGAAAGTGAATACTAATTTTTTTCACTTTCAAAATACCTTTCTAAAATGCACAAACAAAAGCAGCAATGATTTTCTAAAGTCTCCAGAGCAGCCTGACAAGGGGGGGATAAAAGCGCTACTGAATGTATTTATTCCTAGTTACAAGGCCCAAATTGACAGTTACTTATCTTTTTGAAAATTAAAGAATTAAAAAATCATATTAATCCTGTTTTGAGGGAGCAGCTGTGAATTACATACTATGGGTAATGCCAGGTTAGAAGTTGTAAAATGAAACTTTACTGAAAAAGGAAAATAATTCAATGTTTTTTTTAATGAAAGTTATTGTATTTACTGTGTAGTTCATCAGAAGTAGTGAACTTTAAAAGACAATGACTTTGTAATTTATTATATCTTAACGTGTCTGATTGTGCCACTCTTTTATTTTGAAAATAAAAGGAAGTTGGATCGTCTAGAGAAGAAAAAGAAAAAGAAAGATAGAAAGAAGAAAAAGCAGCAAAAGAAAAAAAGCAAAAGTAAACACAAGAAACATAAGATGAGATCCTCTTCCTCATCCTCTAGTGAGACTTCAGTAAGCAGCAGTGATAGTGAGACTGACAACAGAGATAAAGAAGCAAAAAAGAAGATGGATTCTAAGAAAAGAAAAAAAGACAAGTTTTCAGAGGCTAGCAGCAGCAGCGATTCAGAAGGAAAGGCAAAAACGAGGAAGGAAAAACTTTATGAAGATCTCTCCAGTAGTCACGGTAACAAGGACAAAGATAGGGAGAAGTACAAGCTTTTAAAGCGAGACAGTTCTGCAGAGAACAACAAATGGAACTCCTGTGAGGGGGAAAGAAAGTCCACAAGCAGATACCATAGCACCAACACAAGAGACACTGAAAGAAAAGAGAAGGATAGTAGAAGCCAAAACATGAATGAAGGGAGCAGGAGAAGCCCATGCTCAAATCACAGCAGTTCCAGGCAAAGGCACATAAGAAGGAGTCCAAGTCAAAGCCCTGGTGAAGAGCGGCACAGGAAAAATGAAACCAGAAGCCCCAGCACAGATGTTCACAGAGAGAAGAAAAAATGTCGAGAAGGCTATGGGGACAAGTGCAGTAAAGTGGAACACAGAGAAAGGGGCAGACGCAGTAGAAGCAGAAGCAGAGAGAGGAAAAGAAATAGGTAGTATAGGGGACAGTTGCAAACAAGAATTTCTCTGGGTTTTGATGAATACCTTTTAACAAGGGCTCAATTACATACTGCTCTTCATTTTCCAACCTCTGTAACTAGCATTTCCTACATAAAGCCAACAGCATCAATTCTGTTGTGTTGGAATATTTGTAAATTAGGTATAAATGTTAAGGTATTTTTTACTGTCTAAATACGCTTATTGGCAAATACCTCTTGTATACATGCAGTAATTCACAGACCTGAGTTTAGGATTTTAAAATATTTAAAAGCAGTATGCAATACTCTTGGTTTCATCCATGATTTCTGTTTAGATGCAACTGCACGGGGGAACAGTGAAAGCATTTGAGATTGTTCTGGATAAGATTGTTGCTTTAGATATCAAAGCATTGTCTTGTAGAGGGTTTTGTTTTTTTCATACTGAAACATTTTTCCTAAAGTTCCCTGTAAGAGATCAATTTCAGGAGTTAAAACAACAGAGAGACATAGTTCACATAAGTGTATAGCAAACATTTTTTGGCTTCCTGCAGTGTACAGCTTGGTCAGGGCTATCTCAACATCTTGAACCCCTGTTGGTATGTGTCAGTACAATGTCAAGCTATTGTTCAATAATCTCTCAAGACATGAAAGGAATATTTACTGCCTCAGCTGTTTCAGGTATGTCATTGTTTGTGGTAGTAAGTTAGTGTAAATAGTCATCCTTTTGTTTTCATGAACCGTCTTCTGTTTTTAGTGATTGTCAGTCATTTTCTGTATACACTATTATGAAGATGAACTTCCATAATAAAATACATTATTCTTTAAAACCAGTAATAATTGCTGTCTTCTTCAGAGTTCTGAGTCAGTACAAATGCACAAGGCAACACTTTACAAGGTTTTTATTGCAAAGGAAAGGCTTCTCTGCTCTTTCAGGGTGGCAGATGGAAGTATTCATTAGTGGACATGTGAAACAGTCACTGTACTCAGTATTCCAGCAACTTTCTCACCCTCCTCACTCACAGGACAAATGGGACTATCTGTTATTACCCGTCCACTTCCACTTCACTCAGAAGATTCTCAGCACTGCAGAGTATAATAATACATGGTGAAAGTGACCTGGCTTATCGTTTAAGTGCATGTGAAGAGTTTGAAAGGGTGAGCCATTAAGAGATGTCACCTTTTCAATGTGTGTCTGCATTAGGTTGCTCTGGGCATTCTTGCTGAAGTAGCTGGGAGTTAAAGAGCCCCTGCAGTAGAGTCAGCCCCCCTATATTGATGTGTGGAAGTTCTGATTCTGAAAGAACAGGCAGAGACTGCAAAAATGCTTGTTTTAGCAATCTAAACAAAACCTCCGTGTAAGCTAAGAGTAATATGATAGGGGAAAAGGCATATTCTGGGAGAACATTTTTGTGTTAAGTGCAGCAGGGAAGATAGGAATAACTGGAAGGTGCCTCCGTTCCAAAAACGGTATTTCCAGTTGTTTTGTGTTTGGCTCAGGAATCCTGCCAACTACAATGCAATTGACTCCCACCTGAAAAAGAGTGGACAGCTCGACATCCACAGCTGTATGCTCTTTTGAGGGCTCTGCACTTTACTCCTTTCATTGTAGTTAAACAGCATATCCTGCCTTTTCGCACAGAAAAAGACTGGCAGAAAAGTCATGACATTCTGGATGTATCTGTCTTAGTCTACATATGGAAGAGCTTTGGAGCAAACCACTCATCTTGCCAGGGGAAGATTGATGTGGCTGTGCCGGCAGTGTCTCACTGATCCCGCTACCTTCCCTAGGCCAGTTTGTGTCCCCTCACCGGCACGGAAGCCACAGGGAGCCCCGGCCGGGGTGCTCCGGGCAGCGGGGGTGTGCTGGTGCCGCTGTGGGTCCTGGCCGGGGCAGGCTCGGGCCGTGTTTGCCGCTGCCCTCACGGGCCCCGCCGGCACCGCCCGCGGCGCGGGGCGGCTGCGCGCGCCCGGCCCCGCCCCGGCCCGCGGGGCCATGGGGCGCCGCCGCCCCGGGCCGAACGCGGCGCTCGGCGGTGCTGGCGGGGCCCGGCAGGAGGTGCTGTCGCTCCGCGGATGGCGGTAAGAGCAGCTCTAGCGATAGCTCTACTCCAGTATTTATTTATTTATTTTCGTAAAAGCCGCGGAATAGGGTTAACCTTCTGCGGGGCTGGGCGGCGGGGCCGCGGCGCGGTGAGGGGGTTCCCTCAGCCTGGCGGGGAGGGCGGGACCCGTGGCCGGGACTTTTCGGCGTCGGAGGGGGGACCGCCGGCTCTCCCGGGGCGGGTGGGCGGCTCTGCCGGGCGCTTTTCTGCTGCTTGGCCCGGGGGCTTGAGGCTGCATCGGGACGGGACGAGCTGGGCTCCCGGCCACTCCGTCGGGCGGCTCCGGGGGCGGGCAGGGCGGCGGGGAGCTTCGGGCGAGGGGTCCCGGGCCGCTTTTCTGGTGCGCCGCCCCGCCGGACCCACGGCTTAGAATTAACGCCGAGCAATAAATTACTGCTACTCCGAAAGTAAATAGACGGGTGACTCCCAGATGGGGCTCCTGCTCGGATCGGTACAATAAATATCCCTGAAGGAAGCTCTCTATTTATGTTGTTGTCATTGATTAATTCTCGCTACCTCATTTGATTTCGATTTAGAACGATTTGATTCTAATTTAATTAGCATGTAATTTGGATGTACATAATTACTGTAATTATGACATTCAGGTAAGGCAGCTTTAGGCTGAAAGGCAATTTCAAATTTTCTAGCAGCCTACTTTGTGCCGGGGAGCGGACAGGGACCCCGCGCCCTGCCAGCCAGGTACCAATTAGCACATCTCGGGAGCAGCGCTGCCGCGCGTTTGTGGAACAACAGCGGCGCCGAGGCGGCGGCGGCGGCAGAGCCGCGCCCGGGGCCCGCCGGCGGGTGTCCGCCGGGAGCCGCGCCCGGCCGCAGGTGCGGGGGCGCACGGAGGTTGCGGAGCGGTGACCGTCGAGGTCCCGGTCGCCCCTTCCGTTGGCGGCCCGGGGAGCGGCGAGGCCGGGCCGGTTGCCCCGGGCTGGGCGTGCGTGCGGTCGCGGCGGGCCCGTCCCGCCCCGCCGTCTTCCAGAGAAGTTCGCGCTAGCCCGCCCGCTCCCAGAGGCCCTCCCCGACCCCGCCGCGGCCCCGTCCCGCCCCAGTCGCCGCGGCGCCCCCCGCTCCCGCTCCCGGCTCCTCGCCGCGGCCCGGGCCGCGCAGCGCCGCCGCCCCCGCGGCCGCCCCGGCCGCGCCCCCAGCCCGCGGCCGCCGCGGGAGCGCCTCTAGGTGGCGCCCGGCAGCCGCCGTGCAGCCCCGCGCGGGGCAGCGCCGGGAGCGTCCCGGTGTGCGGGCTCCGTCTTGTTCCTGCTCGCCTTTCTGTAATGTGTGAAGGATGTTATTCCTTGAGGAAATTTGTAGCTAAATTATTCTCACTTAAAATAAACACTTAGCACACCAATTACTCAAAGGGGCGGGCTGTCTGTTAGCTTCCCTTCATCTGCGTTTTGGAAGGGTGGGAGACATCCTGGCGAACGGATAGATAATGGCTGCAAATGAATTATAGCTCCCGCAGATAAAGTTTCCATTTGAATTAAAAGACGCAATTAAGAAGCTGTCCAGACACGAGATCGGGTGTTTATATATTATCTCATTAGAACAAAAACATTAATGTTACCTTTTAAGTATAAAACGAGCCGTTATGTCTGTAACACGCCGCGGGGGGCAAGGGACACGCTTCGTGCGAACGGGGGGCCTGGCGATCGAATGACATTTAGCAGATAATTTTTCCTGGCATTTTACCTGCTCCCTTCTGTGGTGGTTGCCGTCGCTGGCTGGCTGTTTGCCGTGTTTTAACGGGCTCACGGAGCAGGGTGGAAGTTTCTGTCCACGAGGTGTGGGAATGGGTAGCAATAGCTGGAGCGGGATGTAAATGGGACTCAACTCACGGGCGAGCCCGGGGCGAGTGGGGCCAAGGCGGCGGGGAGCCCGGCTTCCCCTGTGCCTCCCTTCCCGCCGGAACCCGAGAGGGCACCCTTCTTGTTCCCGGTGCTCTCCCGCTCTCTGGTTAGCGTTCTCTTACTAAAAAGGTGAACTACGGATTCAAAGACCGAAATCAGATTTATTTTTCGGTTCTCACACCATTTGTTCTTTAGGGTTTTTTTTTTGGGTTTTTTTTTTGTGTAGAAGTTCCCCAGACCATATAATTATCTCCAACATTTACCAAAGAATGGTGTCATTTATTTTCAAAAAAGGTGACACGCTTTCTATTTTCTTGGTTAAACGAACCGGCTCTGCGGCCCAGAGCTGCTCCCTTCCTCGTTTCTGGGGAGTCTGTAAGTGATGGACGTTTTCTGACCCGAAGGGGCAAAGGCAATGCAAAAAGGTCCTTGATCACTGAGCTGAGAATTGTAACCTCGGCCTGGCAGAAACTGGACCTGGATGGTGTCCTTTGATGTGTTTTATTATAAATCGAAAACAAAGCTGACTTCTGCCCAGCACCCCGCGCGGGTGCATTCCTGCGCAGCCCCCAGGCCGCCCGGCAGGGAGGAGAGCCGGGTCCCGCCGCCCGAGCGCGTCCCCCGCGCCCGCTCCCCTCCCCTGCCCGCCGGGAAACCTGCCGGCACCCGGCCGGGGGAGGGAGGAAAGACACCTTGCCGGGATGCTTTTGGCCAAGAAAATTCCGGAGCGGCTCTCGGGGAAGGCGCTGTCGGCAGCTGTGATGCGCGGTGCCGCTCCCGGGAGGCTCCCTTCCCCCGGCCCGCGGAACGGCCCGCCGGGCTCCCGCCGCCGCCCCAGGGCACAGGCGGTGCCGGCGCTGCCCGGCCGCTTTTGTGCAACAGTGGCGCGGAGGAGGTGGGACGCGGTTATTAGTATTCACGGCAGATGTATTTTCTTTAACGCAACGTCTTTATTCCAGTTGGTGGCCGACAGCAGAATCCGTTTCCCGATGCTATTTGCATTCCCTGTTTTATGGAGGATTAAAATATTTGTATTCATCCAATCTGTACTGGCCAGAGTGAATTAACTTTTTTTTTCCTAACCCTCTTCTTTTTCTTTTTTTTTTTCCTTTTCTTTTTTTTTTTTTTTTTAATAACACAATTATCTCATTTAACAATTTGCCTTTAAAAAAATACTGTGGCTGTTAGGTTGGTGGTCAGAAGACAAAGGGAGTGAAAATAATTTTCATTTCAATAATTGCCTTCTGGTCAATTTAACTGTGCCTTATTTTGAAAGAGCCTGTCTAAATGAGATTCCTGTCCCAAATGTGTTCCCAGGCCTTAGCCCAGCCTTTAATTATTCCTGAGTTTTTTTTCTTCAGAATAAGACGCTGCACTGAGTAATCACAAAGAAGTCAGAGAGCATCCTTGAACCTTTTCAATAGCAAAGCCACTGATATTCAAATAACATGCAAGGACCATTTGACTGCATGGGGACATAAGCATTTCCAATTCACTATTTGCATAGATCAACTGTCTTTGAAAAGGAAAGGAGCAGTTGTCTTCCATAACATTAAAAAGCCTAGTTATCAAATCAAGTGCTTAGTTTGGGGCTTTTAAAACGTTTACATTTTATCTTAGGTTGCCCTTTACCGTTTGACATGCAAATTTGGTGCAGTTAATTTGGACAATTAAAAGGATCTTCAAGGGAGCTTTGTCACCGAGAATATTCGGAGTTTTCCCCGTGGACCAGCTGAGATAAAGTTGGCCAGAACAAATGATGTCTAGGAGATTAATTAGATATTTGATAAGACATGAATCCCTAATAAGGGAATACAAGGCACAGGGGGCTGCTGTGTGCTCTAAGTCAAAATTAATAACATTTAACAAGATTTTCATTTAGGCATGAAATGTCTTTTCCGGAGTATTGACTCTAGCGATTTATTCCCCCGAGATCACCTCCCAGCCTAGGCAGCCTTGTGCCGCTGAAGGCTTTTAAAATTAAATAAATACTTCCTCAGCACAGTTTGCCTTCACTCGATTTTGGGGACGGTTCCACCAAAGACACTTAGGTCTCAGCATGGTTTCCGGCTGTAGTAGGGCTCGGACTCGGTTAAAATTTGTTTTTTTGTTTGTTTGGGTTTTTTGTTTTGTTTTAAGTAAATCAAAGCAAAGGCGGTTTGAAAAGATCGAGCAGAGTGATTCAGTGCGCCTGGCTCGGGGGCCGGTCCCATCCCCTCCCAGCTATATCACTGCTGGCTGTATTTTTAATCACAGTGACTGTAAGGACCATGGAAAGGGGTGCGAAGGCTCCAACTAAAAAAGTGACCCCTGCGAGGACTGGGCGGGGGGGAAGGAGGGGACACAAAGAAGAACAAACCCGTGAGTATATTGTTCAGAGTCCTTTAATAATACCAAAATGAAAATATGTCAAGATTTTTTTCCATACAGATAAACGCATTTAATTTCTTTAAGAGACCTTAACTTACGTGTATTTGAGTGAAGTGTTAACTCAACATTTTAAATATCTTTTACATATATACTGACTTCCACAAAGTGCATCAGAAATTTAAAATAATAAAAAAAAAATAATCAGAACCCCAAAACCTCCCTGAATTTCAGGAATTCACCAATTAAAAAAAAAAATCCCCCAACCCCCTATCAGATCAACATTTACAAGAAAAATAAGGGAACACGATCTGGTTTTCTTTTTTTTTTTCTGTTTTTCTTCTTTTTTGAACCCTATTTATACAGATGTTTATGAGATACAGAGGGACCGTCTCAGAGTTGCAGCTGTATTTCTCACCTTAAGCCTCTCTTAGGATGCTTGCCTTCCAACAGAAAGAGAAAAGGGAAACGGAAGAAAGTGTCACTCGGTACCTACTGGCCGGGCGGGACGAGGGCCGCGCCTCTCCGGCCCCGCCGTCCACCGGCCCGCCCCCGCTGCGGCCCGGGGCGCCGTCGGCGGCGGGGCGGCTCGCGTCCCTCCGGCGGGCGCGGGGCACAGTCCGAGCGGCTCCGGCGGCGCTGCCCCTAGGAGTCGCCGGGCCCCGCGGTAGGTTCCTTGCCCGGTCCGCGGGCGGCGGCGCCCACCCCCTCGTGCAGGATGAGGTCGGGGGACTCGGAGCGCGGCGTTTCCAGGTTGCTGGCGTCCGTGTCGCTGTCGCTGCCCTTTTTGCCCCCGCCGCCCCCGTTGTGCGTTTTGATGTGTTTGCTCAGGTGGTCGCTGCGCATGAAGCGCTTGTTGCAGACGGGACAGGCGAAGCGCTTCTCGCCCGTGTGAGTCCGCAGGTGCCGCTGCAGCTCGTCGGAGCGGGTGAAGCGCTTCCCGCAGAAGAGCCAGTTGCAGACGAAGGGCCGCTCGCCCGTGTGCCAGCGCAGGTGCGCCTTCAGGTGCGAGGTCTTGCCGTAGACCTTGCCGCAGCCGGGGATGTGGCAGCTGTGCAGCCCCTTGCGCCGCAGGCTGGCCCCCGCCGGCCCCAGCCGCTCGGCCTCCTGGCAGTTGGGGCAGTCGCAGGTGGCGCGGCCCGAGTAGCGGCGGGCGGAGCGGGCCGAGCCGCCCCCTGCGGCGGCGGCGGCGGCGCCCGAGATCATGGCGCTGGCCGCCGCCACCGCCGCGCTGGAGTCCGTGTAGGAGGGCAGCACGGGCTTGAAGCCCTCCTGGGTGAGCAGGTGCTGGCTGGTGGAGAGCAGGTGCGAGGCGGCCGTGGAGCCCAGGCCGGTGGAGCTGAAGGCGGAGTGGGTGAGGGAGCTGAAGTCGGGGTTGTAGGTGCCCAGTTGGGAGTGCAACGAGGCCTGGGGGGCGCCCGAGTGCAGCGAGCTCTGCAGCCCCCCCGCCGGGTTCTGCACCTCAAGCCAGGAGCCCGGGTTGGTGTGCACATCCCACCAGGAGGAGGCCGCTCCGTTGGCCACCTCGCCCGCCGAGAGCGTGGAGTGGAAGCCCGACTTGTACCAGGACTCGTAGGGGTGCGCCATGCCCACCCGCGGGTAGAGGCTCTCGGCCGCCGAGCTGTGCACTTTGGAGATGAAGGCCGACTGCCCGCCGGGCTCCTGCGGGGACACGCCCGCTGCCGCCGCCGAGTTGGAGAAGAGGCCGCCGTAGTCGCTGCTGAAGGCCGAGGAAGTGGGCGAGGTGGAAGCCAGGCAGAAGGCGCTGTTGGCGGTGCCCGTGCCACTGGCCAGTCCGTTGGAACCCCTACTCGTGGCCACCGTGAAGCCCGAGAGGCTGGAGCCCAGGTTACAGCTGGAGGTGGAGCGTTTCCAGGGGTGGAAGCCCCCTTTGGCGAAGGCGCTAGACTCGGGCAGGGTGGTCAGGGGACTAGTGTTGCCGATCTTGTTGCAGGTGGCGGCCAGCATGGCCAGGGGAGTCGTTCCAAATCTCGGCTCTTCCTGCGGGAAGAGACAAAGCCGGCCCGTCAGCCTAACCCTTGCCACCTCGCCAGGCTCCCGCGGGGACACGGCGGCGCGGGTAGAACCGCGGCACGACGAGCGGCACCGCGGAAAACTTTTCTCTTATTTTAGAGGAAGGCTCCAGCCCTGCCACGCTCAACACAACTCGTTTTCCGCCGGGCACCGGTCTCATCGCCCGAGAAATTTACATCGCAAGCGGGTCCCGACGGGGACAAGCGACACGCGTGTTCCGAGAGGGCTGCTCGAGCGTACCGCCGTTAAACCAAAAATCCCGTGGGAACGAAATGCGGCGTCTCCTCGAGCAAACCGTACAGGAGCGACGGAAAAAAAGAGATGGCAGCAAGGCGAGCAGCGTGCGGAGCCTTCCGACTGTCGCCTCGTGCAACGCCGGGCCGGCGAAAATCTTTGGGAATCGAGCGTAGTTCGAATTAAAAAAGCAAACAAACAAACAAAAAAATCCCAAACCAAACCGACAACTAAACAAAAGAAAGCGGAAGCATCGCGGCTTCTCTCCGGCCCAGCGAGTTTTCAGGGTAAACTCTTTGGGAAGGACCCGACGGGCAGCCCGCAATGAAATCCCCCGAGGCGGGCCGGCATCACCTCCCATCCGCGGGTCCACGCGATTTGCGCGAGAGGCAGCCACGACGCGGCGGCAACGACAGTTTTTCCAGGGGGGAGCCGCGAGGAAGCGCGCGGTGCGACTTACCCCGAGTATAGACGTAGCCATAGCACGTCCGTGGGCTGGGCGGTGGGGCGGAGGGGACGGCGCTCGGTGAGCGCCCCGCGCTGCCCGGCGGCGCTAAGGACACTCCGGCGCGGCGGGGCCAAACTCTGCCTAAGTGCGGGCAGCGCCCGCTTTGAAGTACCGCTGGCGGCGGCGCTCGCCCAATGAGGGCGCGGGCGGAGCGGCCCGGAGCGGCCCGGCAGCCAATCAGGCTGCGCGGAGGTGCCGGCGCCGGGGCGCGGGGCGCGTGCCAGTCAGCGCGCGGGGAGAAAACTCCCGGCTCCGGCCCGCGGCGGCCGCGCCGCAATTACCGCCGGCCCCGCGCCCCGGGCCGCGCCTCCCGCCGGGCCGCGCCTCCCGCCGGCCCGCACCGCCTGCCCGCCGGGGGAGCGGGGCCAGCCGCAGAGGGCAGAGTCGAGAGCGAGGTCAGCGCCGGCGGAGGGCTGGTGTCACGCCTGACGCCGCTCCGCCGTCTCCTGTAAACTGTGCAGGAGGTGTCCGATGCCCCGCGCTGCTGGTGTAGTCACCTGCGATCCTCGCGGCCCGTAAACCATACCTGCGTCGCTTTTATTCAACAGGCCCTTTGCCTCCTTTTCAGGCCGTTTGGGAGCTGTCCGTGTTGGATACAAATAACCTAACAGCGCCTAATGACATTCTGTGAATACACGTCTATTTTTTTGTTGTTGTTGTTTTCTTTCCTAAATGCCAGAAGTGATTTCGTGCACAACGTATTTCTTTCTTTCATTGCAAAAGGAACTGAGGAGGCTTTGTGGTTATATAAAGTGCCAAAAAATTCCCAAAGGCAGGGAACCGCCAGGCATCTCTTTGCTCTTGTACCAGGGCGGGAGAGGGGACGAGGGGCATTTGACATCCTGTCGCTTAAGACAGAGGATATTATTTTACAGAGTAATCGCCAGCAAAACACTTTGAAAGTCAAATTTGCAGCCTGCAGCACGTTTTTCAAGCCTCATATACTCCCGTGGAAGCAGTGCTGCTAATGGCAGAAAGCTTGCTCCCTCCTAGCAGTGCTAGGGCGCTGCTGGAATAAGCCTCCCTATCACTTGCCTGTGGCCTCTGCACTGTGCACACTCCACGCACCCAGTGAGCGACAGAGACTTTACCTGCTCTCTGCATGTGCGAAATGTAAGTCCAAACCTCGGCTCCTCAATGTCTTGAAAGCTAGTCCCTTTGATTTGTAATTATTGGAGGCTTCTTAAGTAATTGGCTAGAACTTGCCCGTACTGTGCCCGCGGAAGATCAATAGGCGTGCAACTTTTCATCATCGCGGTCGGCTCTGTGAGAATGGGAATAGGAGCTTTTCCCCTTCCTTTCTGCCGTTCCCAGTGCAGCTGAGTACAATTCTGAACCAGAAATATGATGAGTGCATTCAAGCAATGCCGGGCCCTTGCTCTGCATTTCAGTCAATATTTCCTTCTCGGTGCCGCCTCAGCCATCCAGTGTGAAACCTTCTAGAAGATGCAAAATAGGCATCGGTTAGGAGCAAGATGGAGAAACCGTGAATTTGAGATTATGATTTCGCTTTTCTTTACATGTTTATATATATGTGTGTGTGTGTGTGCGTGTGCTTAAATAAGGTGGGCATTGCGGTTTTTTCTACATTGTGCTATGCAATCTATAGAACGACTGGCATGCTAGGAAGGATGTCCCTAGAGATTATCTTTTATTTAAACGTCTAAGGGTATTTTCAAAGGGCGCTCGCCTTTCTGTCGCCGCGTATTAAACAGAGTCGGGGCAGTAGGAGAAAATGCTGTTCTGCGCTTAATTCTTTCCACATTGACTCGCAGCCGGCGCAGGGGTCCGGGTAGTGCATGGCAAACCCTTCCCTCGAAAGGTCTGCCCGGAGCAGATCCTGAGCGGCGGCTGTACCCAGGGGGGCTGTAGCGCTCGGCGGGTGGAGGCGGCAGAAAGGCGGTGGCGGGGGAGCGGCATAACCCCCACGGGTGAGGCGAGGAGTCCGACAGGGGCACCCGGGAGCCATCGCCCAACAGGTGACTCCTTCCTTCCCTCCTTCCTTCTTTCCTTCTTCCTTTTCTCCGGGGGAAACCCGCTCCTTCCCTTCCCAGGAGCCTGCCGTGGTGGTCGTCAAGTGGCAGCGCGGCGCTTCTGGCCAACCCCAGGGCGGCGGGGGGAGAGGGTCTTTCCTCTCATCCTGGGGAAAGTCATCAATAAAATACGGCTGGAAAGCAGATCGAGAGCGTGACGTTTAAAAATGTTGCTTCTACATCAGCGAGTAAAGGCATCCGCTGCCCGCTTGCGCTCCCACAGCAAAGTAGGGATTCTGCTGTGCCTGAAGACTGGCGGGCGGCTCTGCCTGCCGCACATCCATCTCCTCGCCCCTTTGTAGTCGGAAAAGTAACCAAAATCCGCAGGAACGAGGCAGGCGGTGGAAAGGCTGAGCGAATGGCGGCGGAAGGGAGAACGCTGCTAAAATCTTTAGGGGGTCAAGTATTTTCTGACAGATTTTTTTCGTACTCCAAAAATCGAGTTTTTAAACAAAGATCAATGTGTTATGCTAAAGTGTTGAGCTGACTGTTAAAACATTTGGGGGGATAATGACAATGTAACAAAGGCCTGGTTTGGAGTGAATCATCACCCTTTTAAAAGTTAAAGCAATTTTCAGGAGAATAGCTTTCAGCAAATGCTTTACATTATTCAAAACGGCCAAATAATGCTCTATTATAGAGCCTGAATGCTGCCAGTCAGCCCATAAGTGCAATTTGTGCAAAGGCTCGGTGCCTTATCTCCACTTCTTTATAAAGAGGTGAATATAAAACAATTTCTTCCAAACCCAGACAGAGAGCACGAAAATTGCTTCCCTTTCTGCAATCAGGGCAATTTAACTGGAGTGCAATTAGCACTATTAAATGTCGATTCTGCATAAACAAATCTGACTAAGAAGCGAAAGTGGGGTGAGAACCTCATATAAACTGAAACTGATTTTTTAAAATTATGTATCCGGGTCCTTTACAATTGATCCGTGACGTTTTCCTCTCAGAATATATTTACATCATAAATACATTACAGTTAAATCAACATAAATCTAAAAAAAAAAAAAATCTCAATATGAATACTAATAAAGAATAGCCTAATTAAATGCAACAGTTCACTTTCTTTGAACAATATTGTTTCCCATCTTCTCTCCAAGAGTGTCTTTTGATCTGTGCAACTACTAAAGTTGCTGTCTTTAGGAGGGAGAGCTGGAAAACAATTCGTTCATTACAGATGGTTGGGAAGCTCCTGGGTTTATATTCAAGAGCATCAGATGAAATGGCTCGTCTGTTCAAAAAGAGCTCTGGAAAAGAGCTGCCAAATATTTTCCAAATAAATCGATTTAGCAGCAGTTAAACGTAAGGTTGCTGTACAACTTCCCCTGCATTCTAGGAGGGGCACGGAGTTTTACCCGTGGATGTTACCGGGTGGGAAGGGGGAAAACCCTTCCAAGTTTAAGAGAAGCAGCCTAATTTTCTGCCAAACAGAAGGGACATGGGTAGGAAACAGGCAAAGTGCTCACTGCCGAGATAAATAATTGCGTCCTGCCAGAATTTTTTTTCTTTTTTAGCAACAGTTCCTTCTGTGCAAAACCCCCTCCCCCCCTCAATTGCACATTCATTTACGTGATCTAGAAGCCAGCATTGATTATGAGAGCAACTCAGAGGGGTACCTGGTGATAAATTAATAACTTCAGTTAGGAGAAGGCTTCCCCACTATTCTGCCCAAGACTAGATAGTACAAGGGGGAAGGATATATAGAGGTAGTGTTAAAATACAGACCTTGGTGCCTGTTGAGTCCACTGAATTCTTTCCACTATAGAGTTTTTCATTTGTGGGTAAAGATGAAGTGCAGCTTTTGATTAGAAGGAAATCTTTTATCGTTAATAAAAAGAGAATGAGCACTGGGATCAAATAGATCATGGAAATTACATTAAAATTATGGCACTCTCCCACAATTTCTGCTTGATCTTTCATATGATGTTTGTTACATGGTGCACTCCCCTCTCCTCCTGCCCCCTGCACACTGAGCCCCGAGGTGGAGCATCAGGCTGGGCTTTCATCTTTTCTCGATCTTTAAGGTGACACTGTTTAGGAGTAGCAGGGAGACCCATATCACCCTGTGTTTAAAAAATCTGCACCATAGTTTCAGAAATCCTGTCGCTTACTGAACGCAGTCAAAAGCCTGTCTTTGGAATTAATTCTCTTCCGCTAAATTTATTTGGACCGTGTATTTTAAAGCTCCCTTGTTCTGTTTATCTCAGCCGGAGACACGTTAACAATTCCAGGGAAGAGTAGTGTCAAAGGAAGGAAGGTGACTGCAGACTGGATGATGATTTTAATTACTACAATTATTGGGAGATTATTCAACAGCATCATAGATTTGTTTTCTGCCTTGGTAGGAAAGTCTGAGGAGCACGGTGCGAGGAGCATTGTACGAGGATTTTACCTCTTGGTTCACATGCTTTCCAGTGCTGTTACGATGTATAGGTTAGGCACGACAAGCTCAGACTGCAGCAGGTTGGAAATTCAGCCAGTGCTAGCGTTCAGAGAGCTTTCTTAAAACGCAGGTGTTTCTAAATAGAAAGAGTTTAATTAGTAAACGCTTGGACCCAACGTTTATAGAGCGTAAAAGCGCCTTTCCACACAAGTCCATTAAAGCGGCTCTGCTGACTCGGTAATGAGGTGTGTGCGGTGAGCAGGGTAGCGGCGGCCGGGACGGCGAGCTCGGCGGTCCCTGGCAGCACCCGGCCCGCCCCGGCCCGCCCGGCTCCTCCGCCCCGCGGCTCCCCCGGCGGCGCCGGCCGGGGCGCGGGGAAGCGGCAGCACCGGGCGGGCAGGCAGCGAACGGGCGGGGGCCTCACCGGAGCAGCCTCACCGCGGGGGAGTCCTGTCCCCACATTTCTCCTAGCATCCCGCTTCCGGTGCCCTCCTAGCTTTTTATATCACGTTTTTAGCCAGGCGTGACTCAGAATGTTGATTGCGATTAAGCAAGCTGTCTATCTAGAGATAGAGATATGTGGCAGCGTAATAGGCAGGATGATTGACATTATAAAGTTCTCTTCGGTCCACAATGACCAATAAATCCCCCTGCAGCTTTTGTCATTTAATGAATTGCTATTTTGGTAGAGGAAAATATGCCAGACCCCCATTCCTATGTTCTCTTCTTTCCCCCTCACCCTGTCCTGGGATTAGGGCAAGGAAAGAAGGGGAGCCATTCATTATGCTCTTTCTGTGTTCTGTAATTACTGGAACTCAGTCTTAAGGTGAATTTCAGCTCAGATCATGAACCATTTCACGTTCAGATGCAAGCTTGCAATACTTTCCTAGTGGCAATTAGGAGCCTATTACAAGCCATTAGATTGATCAATGTACCTTAAACAATGTGAATGATTTATATGGCAAAGAAAAAAAACCTTCCTACATCCATTGTACTGTTCCAGCGACCAACCTGGCCCTCTGTCTCCATTCATCACAGCTTTAAACAACAAAAGCAATTTATTTAGTAAAACTTAAATGCAAAGAAACAGGCTCAGTTCTTCGTCATCTTGGGCATCCGAGCTTTATCTCTTTATTGTCAAGAGATGTAGGCTGGAAGAATTCGAGTTTGTGGGGTGGGAAGGGAGGGGTAGATTTTGCAGGTTTCCAAATGGATTAATTCACCTTGTACATGAAAGAAGGAAACAAAGAGATCCCTGACTGCTTCCTAAAGAGGACACTAATCTGCTGTGCAGATGCAACACAAAGAGCAAAGCAGTAGCTTACACATGTGTTCAACGAAGTGTTTGGTTAGATTATTGCAGCCTTTTAATGACAGTGTGGACACAGAACCATGATCCTTGGAAGTTCCAAGATAGCTAAGGAGTGGAAAGCAGGCTGGGATGTGCCTGCTGATGGAGGGACAAGGGTAGGTGCAGCCTTTTCCATCATAGGTGATTATTCTAACCATTCTACAACTAAGAAACTACAAAATATCAGCTTCTATGAAAGCCAGAGCTGCTATTCTGTAGGCCTCAGGTCTGTCTTTATTTGCCTCCTTTCAGAAGACCCAGGGAAACTCTCACACCTGGAAAATTCCTCCTAGCTCCTGGCAACCCTAGAGTGAAGGGTTGAGAGAGACTGGTGACTTTGCCCTTGCCACCAATTTATTAGAGGGACAGAGATTCAGTTCAGAAAGAAGGAACAGGACCGTGATTTACCATTCATTGAACTGATGCCCTCTGTTTCTTGCATTTTTCTTACCTTTTTGCTAATCTTATTTACCTTGATACTTAGCACTCCAAAATTAGTCTCTGTACATACTAAGTTACTGAATGAATCTTTGGCTTGGTGTTAAACAGTTCTGAAATGCTTCAAATTAAAACTGCTGAGAAACAAAACCCCACACATGTGAACTAACTAAGACATTCTTTAAAAAGTGACTTTAATAGGACCAGTGTAACTGGTGACATTGCTTGTTAGAAAAAAGCCAAAACATCTGTAAGTCTTTGTTAGCTGGAAATTTATTTTGGACTATCATACAAGAATGTTATTAATTTAAGATTCCAATTATTATTTGTGTTTCAGCAACAATCTGCTCTCTGGAAATTGCTGCAATGCTTGTCAAAAGTCACTGTTTTATCCCATAATTTTCTACAAGGAGGTAAGCACAGAGCTCCTCAGTATCGGTACAAAGAAAAGAAACAAGGAATGAGTGTCAAGTTCTGTCAAGACATAAGACTCTTTTGCTACAAAACGTGGATACAGCCATTCCTGATTTTCCAAGTTGTCCATATGGGGTCAATATTATTCACTTATTTAGTTATCAGCTGCTTTCTTTCTTGCTAGCAGGGTAAAACACAAGGTGTACCATGTAAAACGAAATGATAGTTGCAATAGGAATAAGAGCAGTCCTCCCCCTTCTCCAAAGGAAAGCCCACATTGAGAAGAACGTTTATGTTGAGAGAAGAGCATTTCTGTTGAGCCTGTAATACACTAAACCCACTTCTTCCCTTTCTTGTAGACCCTACGCTATCGAGTGCTTTACCCATAGAATCAGCAGTGTGTCCTGCTTAACTTAAACTTGCTCTTTATCATGGAGGAGACATCAAAGAAGAATAAAAGATCTGGAGGCCTCTGTCAAAGATTTTGTAGAAATTGTCCATTTAGTCACATTGTGCTTTAAAGTCTTTTTCCTTTCCCAAAGCTTTGTATTTGTCACTTTGCCCAGGAGAGCTGCTGGGCCAATCTCCTCAGGACATGTCCTGGCCTTCCTCTACTTTAAGTATTGCTACAAAAACAGTCTACTTTAAGGAATTTCTGCAATTCTTAACTACACATATACAAAAGCAGCCTATGCTTCCTAATATGCTCTCAGGCCCTTACATTCCAATCTGGCTTGCATTGCCCTTTAATTATCTGTCTTCTTATTGTGATCAAGTGAATTTTTACTAATCTCCACATTTATTGTTAAGGTAAATAGATGCTGCTTTTAATCAGTATGGAGGACCAGACCAATGCAGTTTGAAGTAACTTAAGTCAACTATAAAGGGTTCAATGTGTGTATAATTACAGAGGACGTCAGCTATTCACTCCAGTCTAATTCAGTGTCTGTTTAGAGACAGAGCTCTTCCTTTCCCCTGCTCCCTGTCTCACCTGATTTTCTCCCCACCGCTCTGCAAAGCCAGCAAGAAGAACACAGTGGAGGCCAAGCCAGCAGCAGTCCTCCTGAACTTCAGACTGGATTCATTTAGTGGATTGGAACTCCTAGGTGGGTATAAGCATACGGGTACAATATAACACCTTCTTCCAACAAAAAAGATTGATTGCATCTTAGCCTCGGTATTAAATGTGCTATTATCAGAAGAAGCTGGAATAATGCATGCAGTCACTTTAAAAGAAAGCAGGTTTCCTTTGCGAGCATACTTATTATTTCAATAGTATTTGAGAACTAGTTTAATAGTGGCCACGTTGTTGCTTACTAAAATATATTTGAATTGAACACATATATATCAAGGTATTTTTTCATAATTTTAGTTTGAATTATTCCTGAAGTTCTCATTAAATTTACCATTTGTAAAGGACAGATTAAATGAAAATGGCTTTTAGAAAAATAGAGCTGGAAATTATTTTGACCTTTGTGACCTGGTAGAGGTGATAATTTGCTGCAGCACTAGATACTGGATGTATCTGACATTTTAGGTATTCCCTTATAGTTTCAGACCTTTGTACAGATGAACTCCACCTGGGACAACTCAGCAGTCAACTTCTTGTTACCTTGATGTAAATGAGAAGACTACAGCTGTCTTAAACAATCTAGGTGGACACCACCAATGGAAAATTAAACTTGGGCAAGGGCACAGCTAAGAAAAGAATGTCTATTATCCACAATAATGCTCCTAACATTTTCTAAACAGCCATTACCTGTGTCTGTCCATAATTGTCCTTGTTGCAGTAACGTTGCAATCTTTCTTTCTGAACAGTTACAGAAATCTCTCCCCACTGACTTTTCCATATGTAAACAACCTATACAGCATTTTATAATGTAAAACAAATGTGGTAAGTAGGTCCCACATTAAAAAATCATTTTGAGTGGAATGTCTGAAATGCTCAGGGGATTTTGTGGGGGAGGTTAGAAAATACCACCACTTGCAGTCAGTTTCCAAATGCATTCCCATATATGCAGAGGAGTGTCAGTAGGACCTATAGAGCGCATTGTTGCTGAATTTGGATTGTCACTGAAAATAAATAAGTCACTTTCTCTTTTGCAAAACTTTGCAAAATAAGCTATAGTGGATTTTTGTTATTTAATAGTTCTCATGGCTTTTACTGGACATCAGCATAACTAAATTTTTATATTGACAATAAAAATATTTGTCTATTTAGAAAACAACATGACGGCAAAATTCCCAGTTACAGAAAAAAAAAAAAAAATAGAAGCCAAAATCTCTATCATCACACCCCTCTATTTGTAATCTTTTTAGATAAAACATGCTAGTTACTCTAATTAAATGTGATTCTCTGTAAGGGCAGATCATTATACACCTCAGAGGGATTGAAAGCAGGGAAACAAAATGCAAGTTTCACATTTCTAAAACCTCTTCTCCATAATTAAGAAATAGGATGTTCACAATTTCCACACAGTACTTAACATAGTGTAATTTGATCCTCTGTGATGTATTTTGGAGGAAATTTAGCAAAGCTCCCAGGTTTGTTCACCTGAAACATGTACAAAAATGTGTCCTGTTTGTCTGTTTTTTTATAAGCATCCCGGCTGAAAGTACAGCTCTAGGAGGAAGAGTAGGCAGTGTCCTCCAGCTCTTTCCTATTATCACTGTATATACATCAGGATGTAAAATCATGTAGCCAGACCTTTCAGCCAGTACCCAAGGTATTATGCACTAACTTCAAAAGAGACTTTATCTGAGTGAGAATTACATGCTCCAATTCAAAGTAAGATGTTGAAGTTAGTGCACATAGAAACTTGTGCTTGTTCAGAGGAAATTTTCTAACCAGGTGTGAGGTATAAAATACAATTGCAGGCTTTGGAAAGATAAATTGCATAATGCTTTACCTCCACAGACTGTTTTGAAACCCTCTTTTCCCAGCAGTGGGGGGAGTGCTGATATCCAGAACACAGAGATGTAATACTGCATTTTTCCAGGCAGTAGCTGTGGTACCCACAAACTGACTAGCTACATTCCATGAAGCAACAGGAGCGCAGGAACAATTCTTTGTGCCCGAAGTATGTACTGGAGATGCTACAAAATGTGGTTTATTGCCATGTTAGGGATGGACTGAGCCCGTATAACACTGAATATTCTAATGGTGTGCAAAACCCTGCAGTATCTGGAATTTTGCAGCTCCAAGACCAAAATTTTACAAACACCAATTATTTGCAGATGGTGCCTTACCTTACTTGCAAGTGTGAGTGTCTGCACACTCACACTTGTAACTGCATAATGGAGAGGGAGGGGATCTCTGTAAATAAACTGCTTAAAAAGAAAACCAAATAGTCAAACTAACAGCTTGGTGGTTTGATGTTAAATTGCCTATTGTTACAGTATTTTTCAAATAGCTGTTACCATAACAACATTTTCTTTTCTTTAAATTTTTTTTAGCTGTTTGGAAAAAAAAAAATTCTTGCCAGAATTCTTCCATAATAGCTTCCATTAATAGCACTGTCTTCTGTTGGGGAGGCCAGTGCTGATGTCTCCTGCTGTCACAAGTCACTCGCACATCTAGCAGATGTTTTGTTTGATAAGGCAAATTTGAGCTTTGTAGAGCACGTTGTGTTTTTTTCATCCATCCCCAAAGAGCAAATATCAGTTAGGATGAGATTCCAAGCTGATCATTTGCTAGGAGACAAGGTGCGTGATACCTGTCAGCAGAATGTGATCCACCCCTGAAAAACTATCTCAGACTGCACTGTAAAGATTCTCCTTTAACGCAGCAATAGAGTCCCAAGCACCAAGAGACAGACCTTGGAGCCATACATATAACAAAAACAAAAGAAAATAAAAACGGGAAGGAGGGAGAAAGGAGGTAAAAGTCCTTTAGGAGTCCAGTGTTTTTCACTGATTCTGTAGCACATATTTTATTAGATTCGTAATGTAAATGCTGTAGATGAAAGTGGTTTGTCAAACAAAAGTAAAAACAATTGGAAAAAGTGAAAGAAAAGGAATCCGCTTTAAACATTGATGCTGCCCCAGCAACACTAGCAATTTTATTTTGGATTCAAGTAATTTGCATGAAGAAGAAATAATTGCTTTTCCAGCCCCTCCACACTCTTCAATGTGGCAAACATGTCCAGATTATTATATTTAATAATTTGTCTGCTAATACCATCTTGTTTCTGGAAACAGAGACCCAACTATTTATTTTTGCAAGGCTTATTTTATAATCAGGTTTTTCATTCTATAATCAGCTAGGACCATATTTTAGTGTAAGTTGTTTGAATTTTTTTAAGCATTTAATGCAGAATAAGAGAAGGTTCCATGAAATATTTGAATGCTATATAAAATTTCTCAGAGGAGAAGAAAATATTGCTATATGTTATTTCTGTGTTAATGACCTGGATCAGAATGAGTAGCAGCTAGCCAGCCTATAGGGCATGCTACTTTTGTAGAGGAAGGTGTGTAATTGTGTACATCCTGATATGTGCACATGAGTGTGCCCATGTTTTCTTTGTACTAGCTAAAAATAATATTGAAAAATCTTAAAACAGTGTTGCTAAACAGTGTACTTTAATTTCCATACTCTTTCATGTAAACCTACATTCACAAGAGTAGTTTAAATTAATTCCAGAGAGGGCATTCCATATATGTACAACTGCAAATGACACTACAAAACAAAGTAGTTATGTGGTCATAAGGCTTCAGTGAGACTACTGCCAGAACATCAGATCTTCTGTTTATTTGTGAAGGTATAAAACATTTCAGTGAACCTGAAGACAGCAGTGTTGAAAATAACATCACAAATCCTGTTGCTCTGTTTCAAATTCTGAATAGATAGGGTGAAATTCAGATTTTTCTTTCCCAATGTGTAGCTGAAAATATTTTTGTAAATAAATTATTTCCCCCCATATTTCTGTGTATTTAAAAACATACACACTTGGATGTATTTCTGCTTTTAAGAATGCTAGTTCCAGTTTTAAAAATGCAACAAATCCAGCATTGGTCTGTCTGCTGGAGTTTCTGGTTTAGCAACAGAGCTGTGTCAGGTTTAACTAACACATTTTGATCACTCATGATTTAACATAAAAAAGTGAAGTGGTACTACAGATGTCTGCAATTTGACTGATAATGTTAAGAATTTTCATCCACACACTGTCCGTTCGATTTGCTTTGATGAAGTGAGGTTACTAAGCCTGAGATCATTTTATGCAGGCAACAAATTTGAAGTTTTGAAATCGAGTGACAAGTACTGCATGCTCCTCTTTTACGCTCCGTATTGGTTGTAAGTGCATGTAACAAGTGTTAATGAGATGCAGTAAATTTGTTAACAACAAAAATCTCTTGCATTCACACCACTCTGAGTAACTAGGATTGAGAAGACAAGCTTTAAACAGAAAGAGCTTTCATACCCTGCTCCAGGAGTGTGACCAGTCATGGTAGGTTGCTCTTGGACTCATAACTACTGAGAGGGCTTTGGAAATGGGCACTATTTGAACTTTTGAGCATGGTCTATAATCTTGTTTAATAATTACATCAGCTGTGATAGTTTAATTCAGTGTAGGTATCTAAAACTATTCCTGAAATGAATAATAGGCATGCTTTATAGCTTATGCATGTCAGAAGTTATAAGACAAGTCTCATCATGGAATGTAACTATTTTAACATGACTTTTTAAATAGTCCAACCATTTAAAACAATTACATAACATTTTTTCTCCAATTTTTTAAACAAAAAATGTTTCTTTGTATTTATAGGGTTGAATATAGTTAAGTGACCTCTACAAAAACTTCCTCTTTGAAGTGTTCTCTGAAGAGATCTTCAAGGCAACTGAGTGCCTCAGATTGTGATTTTGTAAGGTTTTGATGCTAGAAAATTGTTTAACAAACAGCTCCAAAATATTGAGATTTTGATTAATAACATACAGTGTCACGGTATTTAAATAATATAAAGTTTGAAATCTAACATGTGGCAGAAGACTATGTGTTCCACATGGTTAGGAGAATAGGAATGGGGGCATACCAATATCTGAGCAGGAGGGAAATAGTTATACAGAGCCAATTAAACTGTTGTTTAGGAATATATTATACTGTTGTCTCTACTTGTGCCAGAACTTTTCCTCTAAATTCATGGTTGAAGAGGATGCTACTTCAGCAGAATAGGGACTTTGGGTTACTGTTGCTTTTTTTTATGTGTACATGCTGTATGACTCTGCAGAACCCTGGATTTGGTTAACATTGACTTGTCAGCAGACAACAGTTTGGGACTATTAGCCTAATTTCTTAATATAGTAATATGTGAATAATTTAGGAATCTAGTTGAGTATAACAGTCTTGAAGAGCAATGCTCACACTGCAGTCAGTTCTAAGGCCTCAGTACATTTCACTGTAGTTAAATTCCTGTAGAGTTTCATGCTCTTCTCAATGTTGAAACTTTTCTCATGAAAGAGTACTCTGCCAAAAGAAGTTTTACTCTGTCTAAGGAAGCAAATACTACTGTATCTGGAGTCTTTGCAATGACAGGACTTTAACTAATGTTAAGATATGCTCTACTGGCCTACACTGAGGGGTTAATTTAAAAATCCCACCTCATTTATACCCTCATTACCACTAGATTAGGATCGCATCTAATCCCATAGTAATTACATATTAGCTGTGTATATTAGCTCTAGGGTGGGATCTGATATTTGCATATGAGTTTTTATTTTACTAAGTGAAAGGAAGAAAACCCAACTCTGGCATCTATACCCCATTTGCATATATACTTTTTAAATTCTAAACCAGAAAAAATTTGTAGCTGTAATCTGTATTTTACTGTAAACCAAAAGGGATTTTAAAAAAGCTAAAAGTGTTGATGTAAAATAAAAAAAAAAATAACAGGAGCAAAATGCAAAGTAGTTAACTACTTGATGTGAATACATTAATATCAGAGTATGCAAGTTGCCATTTACCATGCCATTGCAATGCTGCACCTGTCCAGACATAACACTGTTGGAAGATGAGCTGTACCTGTAATTCTTACTGATGCAAACATTTCTTTGTTGTTTTTAATTGTTAGAAGTAGTGGGTAGCTGTAGAGATGTACAGTGGAAAAGATTAATAACCTACGTTTCTGAGCAGTTTTGCATTTGATCTATCAGTTTGAGGAAAATACTTCCAAATGCAGGTTTCTATTAGTGATGGAAAGTGGTAGCAATATGAATTTGCTTTCAGCAGTGCACTATGTAAAATGAACAATGAAATTAAAGTTACTCTGTTTTCAGATCAATGTAGGCATGAATCTTAAAAATGTGAATAAAAGAGCTCATTCAGAAAGCCCTACTAATTATGTCTAGCCTGCATTTACAAATTGTTTAATTGTGGATTGGTATTACTAAATCTCAAGGATTATTTTGCAGTTGTTGTAATTAACATTAAAAATAGTCTCAATTTAGTATCTTTCAGAAGAGTTGAAGTTAAATGTTACAAAAGTAAAATGTAAATAATAAGTAAGAGTCTTATAGCCAAATTATTATGTAATGACTGGAATCCAACTTCAGAATCATCACAGTACTTCTTTTTTAGTGTTCATTCACCCCACCATAGATATAATTTAATAAAATTTTTAAAAGAACATTTTAATAAACAGGAATATGACAAATCTTTGTGAGATTAGGATTAATGGATTAATCCTAAAGATTTTGAGATTGTAGATTACCATCTTTAATCTCAGATAAACAGAAGGTAGTCTTTCAAAATTCTTAAGCACAAATACATTTTAGTTAGTTTTGGGGGTTTTTTCCTAAATAGTTTCTGTGGGTGATCACAGTCTATTGCAATTTCAAATTTCATATCTAAGTAGGCTGGTATTTCTTCAGTCAATAATGCTCAAAGGTACATGCTGAAAAAGGAGGAAAACCCTAAAAACATTAAAATATCAAATATTTTCAAGGTGCTTAACTCATGCAGTCTCCAGGAATTACAGAAATTTAAAACTGCTGTAGTGAAATTTATGACAAAATGCTTTTTAGTACTGAGTTCTTTGTCATGTATGGGAAGGCTAATCAAAGTCTGAGGCACCCTTGCTGCTCCAATTTCGTCTTTCCAGAAAGACTGGTCTCTGAGATACTGAGACATCGGTTTTTCACCTGATGGATTGTTGATGAGGCTTCACAACCAAATCCTCACGGTGTGTGAGTTAGAGAGCTGGCTCTAGGCAAGTTCAAGTTAAGCCATTTGTATCCATGTCACTTTGGACGTGTCTTGTTTTGTGAGCAATTAAAAAAATAGGTCATGTTTTGTACTCTGGAGATATTGCTGCTTGTGATTCTCTCAAAATTTAAACATTTTGCATGCCTCAGACCACTTGCAGGGTAAATGGAGTCCCCTGCTGAGTAGCTAATAGGGGAACTCACACTTTCAAGAAAAGTGTGTCTAATAGCAGGGGATTACTATAAATCTCCTGGTTTGATGTACACCCTCGCTTAAATGTTAGGGGAGTGGCTTCGGTATCCTGCAGCTTCTGCATCCCACTTGTAGCTGCAGTCAGGCATATTTACAAATTCATTGAAGGCAGAAATTTTTAAAGAGGAGCTATCAGATCTCCTTAGAGATATCAAAAATCAAAAATTAAGTAATTGGTTTACCTTTATTCCCTCCTTGAAAATGCTACATGTTCTTATTATTTTCAAGTTGCAGTCACAATTCAGGGGGATTTTTGAATTCTGTGATAGTTGACTATGGACTACACATATATATATTCAACTTAAAGCAGATAAAGTGAAAGAAGTAAAACTACTTTTGAAATTAATTTATAAACTGAGTGCATTACATATAATACTATGTTGTGCACTAGAAAGTATTTATATGAAACTGACCTCTGAAGTGAGAAAAAAGCCCAGCCAGAAAATATTTATTTGATAAATATAATGATTGCATTTATTCACTTTATACTCTTGGACATAGTGTGTCCCAGGCACCATTTGTGATTCACAGACTGCTGATTATTTCTAAAAGAGTCTCTGGAAATTTTATGAAAAACTAGGTTCATCCACAGAACATCACTTTCACAATTAATTGTTTTCATTAATTTTGTAGTTTCCTGAAACACTAGAGAAGCTTCCTCGATTTTCTTTTCTAGGCCAAAGATCTCTTGAGCTTTGTTTCCTGAAAGACCTCGCTTGGGTGTTTCTGAGACTACTTGATGTTCCTCAGCTGGGCAGAAGGCATTCAAGCAGGTGCTAAGTGTAATAAGGCTAGATAGGAGACCAATCATGTTTTTAATTGCCTTATTCCTCTCCTAGTTTTAGGAAGTGGATAGTGTATCATGATTACTGTTCATACTTTCAGGTACAGACCAAGGAGGTGGCTGGGATTTGTGTATATTACAAACAACATGTTCTTTTTAATAAATATGTCTATTAACAGTAGTTTTGTGGCTAGCACAGCTGTCAGTCTAACAGCAGACACAGCTTCAGTTCTGTGGAGGTCATTTAACCCCCCATGTTATCGCAGCAGTGAGGTGAGTACTCGCACTGGTGACCATCATCTCTTTCCTGACTGAATGCTGTTCTTAGGTATTTTGTGCTTCACAGTACACCTCTTCAGAGAAGTGGGAATCTTAAGCTTGAAAGACTCCTGAGGCAAATGGTATTTCAGTCTCATTGAAATCCAGTGAGGCACCAAGCACTGAACAAAAACCCCCCAGAAATTACAGAAGAAATAACAGGAGAGACTTGAAATCACCTGAATCAATAGGAGTTCTTACCCTGCCCTGCAGATAGGTGAGTTCTCAAATGGTGCTGCTGCTGTTGTCAATTCCCTTGAATACCTGACCCATGAGACTGAAAGTGGACTGATAGGATGTTTCCTGTGTTGCCACACATGAATAACTCAAAAATATGCAGAAGATATAGGCAAAGTATGATTACTATTTTCCTATGAGGAAATCTGAGTTGGTAAGTGTATTGAGGTTTGTGTTGGGTGGACTTTCAGTGATTCAGAATCTTCCTTGATTGTTGAATGCCTTTAAAAGTAGCCCATGTTTCTGCTGGGATCATGAATAAAATGTTAGCTAACATAAAAAGTAACACAGATAATTGCAGTGAAAATGGCTAACTTTATCTCAGATTCGTCTGTGAAGTCATCTAGATTTTTTTTTTCAGTGAAATATGCAAAACAAATGTGTGAGCCCCTATTTTTGTTCTGAAGTGTATTTTCTTCATTTTTAGCTTAGTTTTTGCAGTGTGAATTTGTGTATTGTAATCATTCTTTTGCTTTGAGAACAAGACATGGTTTGTCTCTTGGCATGGTAAAATTAAGAATGTCATCTGGAGTCTGCTGAATTAGGGAAAACAACTTGGATACATTGAAACATTTTATAACTTTTGTTTTCTGTAATAGGAATTAAGGCTGATCAGGACATACTCTTTGTCCTAGTACTACTCTGAAACAAAGAAAGATGAGGACTGGAATTGCAGATTCAGAGAAGGCAAGTAAGTTTCCAGTCTAAGAGTTAAGAAAAGAGAAGCAATCATTCAATCAGAATCGTTCAAATTAGTATTTAATGATAGACTGAAACTTGCATTTGGGAAATGACTTCATAACTTATCCCAGATAAAATGAAAAGAATAGTACTTTTTACCTGGAAGACTAAAAAAAAAGTAATATTTTTCTCAACCATGTACTTAAGGAAATTGGGTATAAATTGATATGAATTGGTTATTGAAGCAGAGGCACCACTAAAACTGTGACTGATTCTATTAAGTCCTCTTCCATTTTGTCCTGCAAAACAATCTCATCTTCTCATTAGAATGTCTGGAGACAGCTCTGTAAGTGACTATATATTTCTTTTCAAGAGTCTGTAAATGTTTCAGATGCATCTGAGAGGCCATACACCGGTTACACATTAACATTTGCCAAAAATAATGACGCTTCATTGTTACTGAACTAACATAACACAGCTATTCATACTTGGCCACCTACCTACACATTCCAATCTACAAAACACTGTGAGGGAAGAAAATTGAAGTGGGATCATCATTTGGCAGATACATATCATAAATTAGCTATCTTCCCTAGACTTTTCACTGAACCAACAGTGCAGCTAAATAGCTGTCACTGGGGCACTATGCTTACACTGTAAGGAAATGGAGTAAGAAGAAATCATTAATACAAACATTATTAAACCGTTATTGATTCTTTGGAAGATAAACTGAGAGGGACATACAAGCATTCTCAGTTGTATCAAGGCACCGAGGTAAGGAGTGTCAATTATTGAAAGCTGCTTGAGTCAGGACCCTGAGTGAAGCATAAGGGGTCACTTATGTCATGACAACCTTTGTCCACCTGTTGAGGAGCTTGGCTGCCTGTGCTCGGGGCAGGACTGTCACCTGGGATCAGGTGCTGTGAAATAGGCCTGTGGGACATTCCCACTGGGGGCTTCTTGTCTGTTGAGAGGTGTGTTCACACTCAGATGTGAGGCTGTAGGTGTGCCAGCTCCTAGTTCTGTGACCTGTGAAGATCACATGGTCTGATCTCCAGTCTGTTGTCACTTGGCTACTTGGCTTGACCATACACCTGTTTTGTCACTACTGATTTTTCTGGCAGTGAATGATTTCTGGCTAATCTTGGTTGCCATTGCCAAACCTGCTTTGCTCTTTTTGCTCGGGTATTATGGGGAAGTTGTTCCCACTGGTCTTGCTGTCACCCTTTGTGCCTGGTTGGAGTTCTGTGGGTGGCTCACCTGCTCCAGGCCACCAGCTGCCCTGATGAGAAGGGGACAGTGTTTCCAGCCCCTGGGCAGTTAGCTGGAGCCACCAACAGGCACATTTCTCACTTGGCTTCCTTAGAGAAGAACTTCAAGGAATTTCGATACTTGTATTTCAAATGGAAGGAAACAGGACACATAGGAACCAGATTTCCTCTAATTAATACCACAAGACACATTTATTTTGGTGGTAGAGACTGTAGCCAATTGTAAATACCGTTATAAATGTTTTTGGAATTGATGGTCTACTTTTGCAAGCCTCTCCAAATCCTTAAGACCTTCAAGATTTCCATCTGTTATCCAAAATGAAATACTAATGGATATAGTTTAACAGAGTATGTTAATAATAATAAAAATAAAAGTAATGCCGAAATCATTGGCATACTTGGTTAGTGTTTTGTAATTAACATTTTTCCCCCTTTTAAAACCACTAAAGCACTTTGTGGACTAAGTTACTCTGCCACTACTATCAAATAAGGTAGGAAATATTTTAGAATATTTTGATTCCTATTTTTACTCCAATTTACATTATGGCATATTAAAGATTTCCATTGTTCAAATTGGTGAACTGATGTTTAAATGTCTTTACGCTTTTGGTTTTCATCATGGATTTGATATAACTAATGTAACTAATCAGTACTGAAGCACAAGTTTTATCACATTTTTGCAGATATACTTTTAAAACATTTATTCTGATTATTTGTTTATTAAGATATGCTGATTCAAATAAAAATGTTGATTTGGTTTAAAAAGAACTCTGCCATCTACTCATACATCCTTCATGTAAAACTCCAAACAAGAATTCTGTTAGTCCCGTAACATAGTGGTATTACTGTAAATGTCACAAAGGGTTTATGTTTTTACCATTTTAAACAAAGATGTTCAATGCTAATACCTATTCCTCAACTATCTTTTTGAAACCACTATCCTGAGAAGTAAATGATGTTTGGAAGAAGGCAAATTTTTAATGCAGAGCAGCACAGTCATCAATAGCCTACAAAATACACTTTAAAAATCATGCTTTTGCAAACATGGCACAGACTCTGCTGTAGCACTGAATGCTCTAAAAGCTGCAGATATATTTTAGAAAACACTGATGAAGCCATTACTGCTTCATGCATTTGTTCATAGTATATATCATTATTCAAGAAATTTAAGAACCATAATGATGGAAAATCACACAGAAAGAAAAGGAACATGGACTTTGTCGGAAACAAGGGCTACATTTTTATTCAAGAGGCCCATAATGATGGAAAATCACAGTGAAAGGCAGAGACGAAACAGGGATCCCATAAAGGGACTGACACACCACAGTGGCACAAGTAGTAGAACCGTCACAGCAAGTGGATAAAAATAAAGAAAACAAAATTAACTAGAGAAGAGCTGGATTCCGGGATGAAGCAGAAAACAGAAACAAATCACAGTAAATGCTGAAGATTAATTTCAAAGAATCTGCTGAGAATGAGTGCAGAGACAAGTTCCATCAATATTAATGAAACTGAAATAGAACTCCAAATGACCATGAGTACAAAATGGCACACAAAGCATTTTCTTTTAAATAGGTTGGAGATTAGATCATAAGACCTTCCCAAAAATGAACAGAATACACAAAAGATGTTATTATGGGAAAAATGATAAACAATCACAACATAATTAATATTTCTCTAGTTCTTTTTCTAAGATTTATCAGCACGCGCATTTATTATAAAAGGATGGTTCATAGAAGAGATATTTAGGAAAATAAACAGAGAAGAGTATTTTCTCATGTCCAGTGTTCCACAAATATCTTAAAGGGATCTTGTGTAACTTCAAGTAGCTGTCTTTGACTCTTTTTTTAAAGCAGTCTAAAAGAGCTAGATACCTCAAATCCTTAATAATATGTTCCATTTTAGGTTTATATAATTCACAAGAAAATCTTATTGCCCACCTTGAAGTGAAAAAAACAATAACTGTTACATGTAACTTGACAGTCAAAGCTCTGTGCAGTCAGGAAATAAACTTTTCCTCCTAAATTACTTAAGCTGCCCACTCGTATTACACAGCCATGAGTATAAGCTGTGGATATTTCAGAGATTCTTGTATTCTTGACATTAAAAAGTTTTGCCCCACCAGCTGACAACTGTATTCACTTCTCATCAGATAGCCTATGGTTAGAAACAAAGGGTCACACCTTAAAAACCTGATTTTTAAAAAAGACCAACACCAATGTGTAATTTCTTGGATGATGTTGTCAGGAGTCCTGTAAATTGCAACTGGCATGTCAAATACTGTAAAATCTTTAGCAGAAGAGCAGAGCAAGTGAGTACCTTTTCCGATAAAGATTGCTCTTTCCTATGAACGTTCGTTGTGACAGGCAAAATTTCAGTGTCACAAAGAGAGAGACAGTATCAATCTGTTTCACTTACGTAAAAAATTAAACTATTAAAGGCTTTTTCATCTGTCATAAGAGTGGCCACATCTTTCTTCTCATAGCAGGTCACTGATGTTATTTCAGTGCCTTCCCACAGCTGATCAGCAGTAGTTCTCTACTTCAGGGTTCTCAATGCGCTTACTGCCAATGCATAAACCTTTCTTTTACATTGTAGTAAAGATGTGATGATCTAAATAAAGCTATTGAGAGGAATAAAAATACTTTGTAGGGCAAGGTTTTGGTTTAAAAGGGAAACTGGGATATAAAATACTGGAAAAGTGTAAAAATGATGTAGATTAGGTTTGGCAGAAAAACAGTTATTTGTGGTAGGCCATACTCTTGTGTTTCTTCATTGGGGCAGAAATTACATAGTGGCAGACAGTAGTTAAACTGTGGCTGAAAATCCCTCTCCAGAATTTATTTGGGTTATGAAATCCCTAGTGAAATCTCTGTCTAAGCTGTCACGCTGTTAAGTCAAACTTTGGTTGCACCCACAAAAATATTACAATTGTGAGGCAACAGAATTTCTATGATCATGTGTTATTTCTTAACATGGTGATAATAATCTTTACCACTTGATAAGTAATTTCTTAGTGTTTGGTAATAGGGTTTCATTGTCTTTCCCAAACTCCTCTGCAGAGGTATCCTCAAGCTTTGGTTGCTCAGCAAGCACTAGCTGGATCCCTGTTCTGCTGTGTGCATCCTCCAGACCAGCCACTAGCAGGGAAGGAGAGTGATCTCTTCCTGATACAGATGTGAATGTAACTCTCCTTTAGGACAGCAGGGCGTGGGGTACACTGCAAAGCTGACTGCTGAACAGGTTTGTGTCAGGGGCCTGGCACCTGAACAGCTGTTGCCGGATGATGGTGGGTGCAAGGCTACTGTGACAAGGCACCTTGAGAGATGAGGATTGCCAGGGTTTCTGCAATTGCTGTGCACTCTTGGTTTATGCTGGCAGCACCAATAGGGTGCATATACAGATTGTTCCCTAAGTTAAAATATGGCAAATCCCACGTTTACAGGCAAGAGTACTGCACATTGGGGAATAGAAAGTTAGGAACAACTTCGTAAGTAAATTATGGGGAAAACATTGGTGTTGAGTGAAGCTTTGCTGAGCTTCTAAGCTTTTCCAAATAGAGAATTACAATATTACAAAGTAGCTAAGAGGTCCTCTCCTGAACACACAAGTGAGGCGTAATTGCATTGTGATTTTTTCTTATAAATAAGAACACTACCATGAAATTAAATACAAATTATATATATATGTGATCCAAGTTTTAAATTGACTTTATTGGATTTTTGTAATATAATAGCTGAGTTATGAGGAAGAAATGATTGGATTCTTATAACCACAAGAATGCAGTATCAGCAGTATGCTATTATTTAAATGTAAACTGAAGCATTGTATAGAATAAATCTCCACTGTATTTACAGAGGTTACTGTAATGCTAATGTAGAACAGAAACTGTCACCCCACCTTCTCTAGGGGTGCAGTGCTACCTATGACAATGTTTCTGAATTGGACTGACGTATATTGAACTCATCTGTTCATGCTAAAAAATACAGCTTCATGAGGCAAAACTAGCTGACTGCAGTTGTAAACTCTTGAAATTTTGCTCGGCAATCCTATCTTGAAGGTGTCATGTGTATCCCTGTTACCATCTCTCTAGGGCTGATGTACTTTGGGCTTTAATGAATAAACCCAGAGGAACATGTCCTACCCCTTTTTGCGTACCATGCTTCACATCCAGCCATACATGCAATTTTTGTGAATACTCTGGATGACCTGGTAAAGGTTGCAGATTTTCCAGAGCATAAAGAATTCTTTGCTATTTTGCAAATAGTGTCCTAACTATTTCCCAAAAGTAACTCTTTTTCTAGGCCTCTAGAAATGTAGATGACTATTATTAATCCCTTTTATCTGAACTTTGCAGGTTATAAAATACTTTACAATCTGAAGCGGTAGAATAAATACAATGTGGAAAACATTTAGAAGACTTCCAGAATTGCTGCATGATGTCCTTCAATATTTTGTTTGGCTTTCATTTTACAGTCATTTTGCAAATATGTAGTGCATAAAATGTATCATTATCACCTAACTAACATACTTTATTAGGTATGTAATTTTGTTCTTCCATCAAAATAGAATGTATCTTATCCGGCTAGAATATAACTGCTCAATCTGCATTAGATCCAGAATGAGTGGATTTGTGGCTTTTTTCCTGCGATCATGTTTTTTTAAGTTCAACTGTCCAGATCTCTCAAAACATTTTTCTGCTTTATTCAATAAATGACGTCATTCTATCTATCCTAAGAAGTTACATCACGAACATTTTTGTGCCCTGGAAGAGAAAGATGAAATGTCTTTGAAAGCTAGCAAGAATCTACTATTCTTGCATAGACATTTAATCACACACAGTTAAAAACCTACATTAAATGCCAAAACTTACATCACTTTAGCTTTTGATGTTGTAAGTCCAAACTTGTACCTCACAAAAAATGTAGAATTTAGAGACATTTACAGAAAAGTAATTTTATTTTCCCTAAGGTTTCTTTCTTGCCGGTGTCTTCCAGGCTGGTGAACATTGCTCAAAGATTGCAAAAAACTGATTCAAGAATAAGTCTTTCTGTGGGTTAATTCCTAGTCCTCATTCTTGCAGGGTGGGCTGGTTTTGAATTTTTGTTTGCTTTCTTATTTTTGAAGTACACAGGTACAGTCCAAATTCAGAGACAGAAGTCTCCCTACTTATAAATTAGAGGATCTTCTTGCATGTTCAATAATACCCTTCAAGGCATGAGAAGTATTTAATACTTGTGTTCCTTTTTCATATTTGTTGTTCAGCTATTAAGCAACCTGATTAATACACAATTCAGTGCTACCATTTACAACATTAAATAAAGTGAAATCTACATATTTTTCTTAGACTACTGCCATTCATTTTCTTTTAACAGTTCTTTCATGTCATATGGTTTATTTGTTAAAAAAAAGGCCATGCTAGAATGGTCCTAGCCTCTTGGAGGCCTAAAAAACCCCTAGTATTGCTCACCTTGTGATCAGTCCCAATTTAATACTTTTCTCTGTTTATATTAGTATTAATCATAAAAATATCTTTATTTTATAATGGTACTCTCATTTTGCTAAGGTACTGAAATGTTTAAAGTAGACCTGCCATTCTTGAACTGAAATATTATTAATTCACTGGTAATTTGTCCTACTGTAGAAGCTCTCTTTTCTTGGCTTTCTCCTTCCTTGTAAGTGAATCTCTTCCACTGTTCTCACTATGAGCATCTCAGTATGCATTATGCCTTTGACATTGTCCATGTTAAAGTTACGAAATTCAGCTGATATTTCCAGAGTTATGGTCTAGAAATATTAATAATATGTGGCAGATCAGACTGAACTAGCACTAGATGCTTCTAGACTGACAAAATCTGGGATGCCACAGAAAAAGGTGAGAGATGCTTTACACCATCACAGCACTCCTAACCATCTTTGGAGCTGCACTAACACCATTAACAATCTGTTAACCATTAAAAGAAGGACAGTTATCACTATACAAAAGAATGAAAATGTGCAAATATAAAATGCAAAGGGTACTATGAATGAAAGTGTATAAAGAATGAAGTAAGTTTAGATTCTCTGTGAAACCAGCCGAATCCACAGCTAGAAGAACAAACACTATTGAACCCTATCAAATATAAAGTTTAAAAATATTGTATTCAAGCACAGTTCAGCTGTATGATGACTACCTTTAAACTTCACAGAACTCAATGAACACCATTTAGTTTAGACCATGCCCTTGAGTAGTGTTTCCTTTTAGTACTGAGTGTATTTATTACTGGGAGTCATCTGGCTCCCTTCAAGTGGCAGGGACCTGGGTAATTCCAAGCTGGGGTTTACAAAAGCAGCTGTGTTCTTCTCACCCCCCGGGCTGCACTGAATATTACCTGGTCACAGCAAGGATCAGGGGCTCTGTCTTTATTCTTTCAGTTCTACAAAACCGCTTATTTTTGCAGTTAACGGTGACTTTGCTGTAAATATATGTTCTGGGCAGCAGAAAGCAAAGACTGTTGGTGGCAGAAACAACAAACTGTTTTATTACTGTCCCTTAAACATTGCTTTTAATCAGGTAGAGTTGCTCCAGGGCTGTTTGGCTTCTGCACGTGATCCAGCTGTACAATAAGCTGTATTTTTGCAGTACTTCAGTGTTGGAGAGTTGACATTGAGATGATTGCTTTCTAGATGTTTGTGGTTTTTTCCATTAAACTTATAAAACACGTTTTGTATGTAATATGGTCAAGATTGTGATGGTTTAAACTATGTATGCCAGTTTAAAATGAGTTTTTCAGCATTATGACAGATTTGGATAGAAAATTCAGCCAAATAAGGCAAACCTTGACTTTAAAAGCAAATTGAAATCAAAAGCATGTAAGATGAAGTGTTACATGGCCATGAGTTGACTTCTAGCTGAAGGAATCAAATGCTTTGAAGTCCTGTATCTGCATTTAGTGAAGTGGCCATGCTAACATTAAGTTAGATATAGGAACTATTGATGGGGAGAGGGGGAGGGGAGAAGCAGGCCATTAGTACATTATGTTAAATGAAGAGCATAAATTAAAAACTTACATTCAAACTCGCACATTTTTGCACACACATCGCTGACTTTGGTACCATATGTAGTCACATTGAAGTACAGCAACAAAAGTAGGCAGGATTTTAATTTATTTTTCTCTTCCAGTTCAGCTGTTTTCCCCAACAGCTAAAATCAGAATTATACCTATAGTAGACTTTATTATTTGTGTCTGTATATATACAGAAACACACACATACACTTCTTTTCTTCATGCATCAAAGTGCTTATGTCTTACGCCTGTGTTGTGCTTACAAACTGGTAAATAAGGTATTTTTATTTTAAGAAGACAAAATGTTCATCTACTGAGAACTATTGTGCCTAGATTGAACCACAAAATTAACTGATTAAATGTTTGGATTGTGGGAAAATTTAATAAGCAGAAAAGCTCTACAAAAGTAGACTTTCAGAAAGTTTGTGGCCATAGTAATAGAGGTAGGGAAATCCACCCTGTACTGTTGCTGTGAAATAGTCTTGCAAAACGTGACTTTCAGGACAAGAAGTGTCTTGAACTTCAGAATGATGGAAAACTATAATGTTTTTTATTTTGTTCCTGAAAACGAAACTAAATTTGGTTATTGAAGACTGTAATTTACAGATATGAAGGATGCAGGGTCTGTGCTGAATTTATTTATAAATAATTTATGTTAATTTCAATTTTACTGAATATTTGGTGTAGTAATCCATTAGCTTTATTCAACAGCTAAGTAACTGTATCTGAATCTGAACTAGAAATACTTTTTTCTCCTCTTAAGTGTACACTGATAGTTTTTAAGACAATAGAAAGACCACACAAATATATTACCAGCAAGAACTGTTATTATCATTATACTAATAGAAAAACTTTGAGCAGATACACCATTCTCTTCCTCAATATTACTGTTGCAAAAATCTCATGTCACTGAGTATGAAAGTTGTAAAAGACATTTTTATGTATAATTTCAAATTAGGCTTAGTAAAAGTGTCCTTTCTTTAAAAAAAAATTAAAAATGTTCAATATTATATTCCTTTGACTGTGATTGAGATTATATATATCTGATGATACTCTCACCTTGACTCCTTCACTCTGGTGTTTTTCAAGTTTAGAGAATTTTATCTTATGGACTTAAAATAGGGCATGCTATAAGAATAGTTTTTACTGCCTTCTCTCCTTCAATTTTCTTAGCAGGCAACACTTGATGGTGCCTGTCTAATGGTTCAGAGATGCAGAGCCTGAGTTAAAGAAAATGTCTAATTTTTGGAAGAGTCCTGATCTGACTTCTGTAACATGTTCTGCAATTAATTTTTCATAGATTTTAAATGTTTCATCTGTTCTTCATAACCTATTTTATTGCTAGATTAGTTTATTAATTTGCCATGTAAATTGTTGTAAATCAATCACAGTGTATACACAAGGGTCTCCTCCTGAGCGTACACCTTTTAATCTAGATAAGCATGCACAAAAATCTAGCGGTGTGCGTAAGCACCAGCGCTCCTTTGAATCCAAAAAGCCGATGGCACTTCTCTGGGCATTGGGCATTTCATATTCCAGCGCCTCCTGCTCTGGTGCAGGATTAATGCGTTGGCAAACAGGACCTTAGCCTGGAGGAGGCTCAGGGGTGACCTTATCACTCTCTACAACTCTCTGGAAGGGTCAGCCTTTCCTCCCAGCCACCCAGTGACAGGATTAGAGGACACGGTCTTCTTCAGCTGTGCCAGGGGAGGTTCAGGCTGGACATTAGGAGGAATTTCTTCACAGAAAGGGTGATTAGATATTGGAATGGACTGCCCACGGAGGTGGTGGAGGTGCTGTCCCCGGAGGTGTTTTAAGGAAAGACTGGATGTGGCACTCAGTGCCACGGTGCAGTTCTCACCGTGGTGTTTGGTCGTGCCCCTGCGGGCGCTCCGCAGTTCCGCGGGCCGCGCTGTGCCGGGCGGGGCCGGGGTTTGGCCCCTCCCGCCCGGCGCGACCTTTGCCCCGCGGCGGCCCCGCCCCTTCCGCCGGCGCGTCCGCGTGCGAGGGGCCGCTGGCGCCGTTGCTCCGAGGCGGCTCCGCGCCGAGGTGAGCCGGAACCTCGGGCACGGCCACAGCGCCCCGGCCGCAGGGAGCCCCGCTCGGCCGCCGCCCGCCGCCGCGCCCCCGGGCGCCGCCGCCGCGCCCCCGGGCGCCGCCGCCGCGCGGGTGTCTCCGCTCGGCTTCCCGGAGGCGCAGGCCCCGGCTGGGCCGCTGCGCCGTGCCGGGAGGGGACGGGGCGTGGAGGGTGCGCGGGGGTGTCGCGGGGAGCTCAGTGTGCCCTCCTCTGTGTTTGCAGATGCCCCCGAAAAAGGGAGGCGACGGCGTTAAGTCGCACCCGATTATCGGAAGGTTCGGGACGTCCCTGAAGATCGGGATCGTCGGGCTGCCGAACGTGGGGTAGGTGTTCGGGGACGGGCGGGGAGGCTCCTCGCTCTCCCCGCGTTTGTCCCTACGCCGGGGCAGGACCCGAGGCGCTGTCTGAGTGCAGACAGATGCGGATACGAGCTGAGGGACACAAGTCTTGCTGCTCCGTGATGGACTTCCATCTTTATTTAGCTGGGAGTACTTGCAGGTGGAGTGACGCAAAACTGGCAGCGATAGGCAGGCGTGTACAAGTCTGGACAAGATAATAGTGAAGGGCTTAAAGAAAAGAAAAATCTTAGTAATTGCTGAGTTTTATAAAACAATATGTCCTTTGCATTTCCCTGCTTTCACTGTTGTGTATGTCTAATGCATGTCTTCATGCAAATACTTCGGCACACGTGCGTAGCAAATTCCTTTTATATTTTGGGGCTATGTGCCCAGGAAGGGGTTAATTATTCCGTGTCATTAGCGGTGAAGGGTACTTTCTTAAAACTTCTTCGGAGTTTGTAGTAAGACAAACCTAAGTGATAGTTTGGAAGAGATGATGGAATGCTAATAATTGATTTCTGTCATGCTTCTCATCTGTATTCGTTATGGCTCCTCACAGGAGTTGTATTTGAAAAGGAGGATGAATTGATCACCTGGAGGATATATATGTAAAACTTTTTGGTATTAGTTTGTGTATCCTATTTACTAAGAGAAGGTCTCAGCATTCTCAGTCTTTAAATCTTAAACAAGTTAGAGGCCAAACTTTTGTGCGTGTCTTAAAGTTGGAAGCATTATTTTCTTACGTTTTCATTATCATTTGTTCTATTTTTCAGGATGTAGCTAAGATGTACGCCATAGAGGAACTAATTAGCCGTAGCATTGTACTGCATGTCAATGGGCATAAATAGTATTTTCAATTATATTATGATGTAACTTTGAAAGAAAATTGTTAGTGACTTTTGAGCATGTTGGCTGTATGCAGAGCAGCTCTGAAAAACGCAACAACCTGAATATTTATTGTAGAAGATTTGTGAGTTAATAAATCAGGAATATGGCTCTTAATAAATGCCAGCTAACAAGGTAATCTGTTACTTGGTTTAAGGGAAAGTTCTCTTTTCTTCCCCTGCTAGAGTACTCGTAGTCTTGTTTCCACTGATATTTAACAAGGATGAAAATAGTGTGGTAAGGTATAACTGTGTCTTCCTATGCACAAAAGATTATTTGTAATTGATTAACTGATGTGGTTTGCTTTCTATGCCACTTTTTTTGTCTTTTCATTGTTGACTTTTATTGCTTAGATACTGAAATAGTGTTACATTGCAAATAAATCTGAAGGAACAATATACTTGTGGAGAGGGTGAGTCATGACAAAACTGGTTAAAAAAAAAAGTTTCAAGCATCTTTACTAGTGTCTCACTGTACTTGAAGAAAGTGAGAAATAGCCAGTGGGCTGTGCATTGCATTTGACTTAATTTCTTTTTTTTCCTTACACGTGTATGCAATGTACTTAGGGGAGTTTTAAAGGATAGGGAAGAGAGGTAAACATCACTGGGTTTCAGTGGGGCATTTCAGATGCATGTGTCTTCTGCTAGAATCAGGGGAATGGTCACTGCTGTTCAAGTAAATGGAAAGCTCAGTATCGCTTTGGGTTCAACAAGATGTGGTTTAATCCAGTACTTTTAAATGTTTCTAAATTGAACTACTTTAAAAACGTTTGTATGTCATTTATAGGAAATCGACGTTTTTCAATGTGTTAACAAAGAGTCAAGCGGCAGCGGAAAATTTTCCTTTTTGTACTATTGATCCAAATGAGAGTCGAGTACCTGTGCCAGATGACAGATTTGACTTCCTATGCCAGTATCACAAACCTCCGAGGTAATTTTTAATATTTTTCTTCAGTTGGGCAGCTGAAATAGTATTACTGAACCAAAAACTTTTATAAAAGTTTAATGTAACTGTAATGTCTGGAAGTTTGTTACTGACATCTGTTTTAGAATGTGAAATTATATGTCTCCCTGGATTATACCTTTCTGATGCCCCCAATATGACCTTTATTGTATAAGAATGATAAATGTAGGAGCTCTCAGCCATTGCTCAGCACCATTTGGTGCTTGGTGTCCCTGTCTTTGAAGGTGGTTGCTCCCAGGTGTCTTGGAGAATCTTCTGAAGAGATTTGGAAAATGAACAGTAGCGGACATACTGAACTTGTCATAAGGTTGCTCATTTGAAAGATTTCCACCCTATACTTTGAAACATTCAGAATATTGTATGTGCTGTAGGTATATATATATATATATGCCTATATATATATATACACACCTATATAAATACATATATTTAGCTAAACAAGTACCTGTCATTATCCCTGCATCCTCAGTTATTTTGCAATAAGTTTTATGGGCAGTCTATTTTGTCCCTGATTTTCTCTCCTTTTAGTAGGCTCTGCTGCTTGTTCTGTGATATCTCCAAGGATAGTCCTACACTTCATCTCTTCTGATTCTTTCATTATTCTAGGAGTGTATTCATTTTGTCACATCATTTTTTTTGCTGTTGGCTGGAATCTGCTGTGTATGTTCAATGTGGAAACTTTTTTTCTTAGCTTGAACAGCAAAATTTAAGGTGCTTTCAAAAAACAGAAGCTTAAATAGGGAATTGTGACTCATTTATTTTAGTTTGCAATTACTTGCAGATATATCTTGAATCAAGTGAGTGTACATAAATCATAGGGCAAGGTAGCATGCACGTGTGTACTTTTTTTCAACTCTTAGGCCTCAATTTTAGTGCCGGATCTCACCCACAGTTAAAAAAGATTGATTAGTTGCTAACCAAAAGTCTATTTTCTGACTTAATTTTTAGGTCTAAAGAAGCTGTTTCCATCTGTAACTATTGTGCAGTTTTAAAATACTGCATTAACATGAAGCTGTTTGTTCAGGTGGATTCTTATAACATGTTATCTTGTTTTTCCTGCTCAAGTCAGTGTTAAGCATGATGGTTACTGCATGGGTCTTAAGAACAAAACTGCTGAATTAGAGGCAGAGCTTTCAGGCTGTTGACTGTGCAGAGATAATTGTGTGGCATTTAAATTTGGTTGACAGTTTTCTTCTAGCTTGTACTATTAATGCTGCTTTGGCCATGTCAGTAATCCCTTTTTCTTCTCACTTAGCAATGAGCAGCTACTCCCAAATTAATAGTTGAAGTGACAAAGAGATTATTACCTCTCCCCTCACCCTGCCTTTGGCCATCTATCTTTACAGGACAGGGAGTATTGTAAATACTTGCATGTGTGTTCTCCAACTAGCAAATTATTCTTCTCTCCCTCTCCCCTCATCACTCTAAAATATTAATGAAAATATTTTTCATTTTATTTTACTGAGCCTGCATTCAGTAAATATACTGAGTTTGATAACAAGTTGGATAATCAGCTTTTATTTGAAGGGTCTTTTGACCTTCTACAGACATTTGTTATTTAAAGTTGGGATGGATGTGGGCATTAGTGGATAGTACAGCTCCTTATTAGGAGTTCACTTATGCTGCTTATATGACTTTTGTATTTCACTGCAACAGTAATAAAGCAGAGATAATTAGGGGTAGTCCAGTAGGACACTAGACTGAAGGAGCTTACTGGGCTGTTTGTGCTTGTCTGCCTGAGACAAACTCAGGAAAAGAAGGCTGTAGTCACAAAGATAGGCTACTGAATTGTAATTTAAATGTCTTAATTTCTCTGTATAGTCTTGATTTTGTTCTTCATCTTTATGTAATATGTTCTGTGGTAATTTTCTACTTGTTTAGATTAGTAGATGTAATCCATCTGTGCACACAGCATGTTTATAAACAGTGAATTCTCTTTAAATTGGACTCTTGTCTAGCCTCAAGATTTTGTCTTTCAAAATCTAAAGCATTTGGATTTTTATTTCCCATATGTTACACTTAGTCTTCACAGAACTGCAGTCATTGTTGGGAGATGGGGAAAAGCATTTTGTCTTGGTGGCTTTGTCTTAACTGAGATAGAGTGATAGGACAAAGTGATCTTGCCTTGGTGCCTGCCGTGAGCTGGGAGAGGGACAGGGCTGGGCTGGGCTGGCAGTTGCTGTCTGTCCCACTGAGCTGGGATTGCTCTGCTGCAGTGAGACTGACTCTATTGCCAGGGCCTCACTGGTATGAGTTGTGGCTCTTCTGCCATTGGAGGAAGAGTTGGGATCTTCAGGTACAGTTTGTTGCTTGAAGATCTGCCGCGGCGGCGGAAAGCCCGGAGCACCGCGACTTCTCCAGAAGCAGCCTTGAGAAAGGCTGGCCCGAAGCACATGTGAGCAGCTTCGAGCAGTCGAGTGATTCCAGCTCAGCTCAGTAATAGTATAGTGATTTCAGCTCAGCTCAGCTCGGCAGCAGCGGCAGCAGGCAACACAGGAAGCAGGGACGAGATAGCTGGTCCAGCGTTCCACCGAGGCACAAGCCTTTATTCAGGCAAAGCTTCGGCGAAGGGTGCCGGTAACAGCGAATCTCTCGAACAGAGGAAAACCCGGGATATTTATGGGGAAGGAGAGGGGCGGGGGAAAGCCCGAGATACCTGTATCGGGGTGGGACAGCAGGGGGAACACCAATGAAACACAACAGTTTAGCATAACTAACTCAAAGACCCCTGGGAGCGACATTGTGTCGCTCTTACAGAGAAGTATCTCCTCTCCAGGGGAGGGCCAGTATCTCGGGCCCAGCGGGCTCCTCCGTACCCACAAAGATCCATTCCTCCCTCCAAAAGAGGAGAGCCTCAGCTTGGTTGGGACTGACTGGTGTGCTGTTACTTGTTAGACCATGCTGAAAGCTGACTGATAATAACTAGAAATGAAATTGTTTGTACGTGAAATCACATAGGCAAAAATTCAGAGACTATTATCAACAGGTAGATCTGTACTTAACTGATTAAGGTACACTGGCAGAACTTGTAACCTGTGCTTTTTTTCTTTCTGCAGCAGTGGGATGTATGTGACTGTTGACAATAAATAAGTTGAATGATATAGACTGTACGCAGAAGGTGGGCTCTTAAGAACTTAGAGTAAAAGCTGCTATGTTGTTGCCAAATGATATAGATGATTTCTTTGAGCTTTAGTCTTACTACTGCTTGCTTTTTGGTGTGAATGAAACTGCATACTAAAAAAATATTAATATATTAAACACAATTCTGAATGCTTGTTATTTTAAGGTATTTGTTTATAGTATGTTACTAACTTTATATATGTATTTAAATTACTTATTTGTTTCTTGTAAATTTCATACAATGCTCAGTGAAAACTCATTTGTTACATTGTGCCCACACGTAGCTTTCTCAGAAAGGAGATGGCTGATTTTTTATTTTGTTGTCCTCCTACCCCTGTTACTGCAGTACAGGTACTTTCAAGCAAGGTTTTACAAACTAATGATTGGATTAGTTCTGGTTTAGTAACTGGAAAGAGAGTATTTTCTGTAGACTGATTCACTTCAGCAGGAACTAAAGCAGAAAGGTGTATTTTCCCCCACCTATCTATGAATACTAAGTAGGTAGCAGGATAAGGTCTGCTAATTCTGTAATGGAAAAGAGATGTTTTTCATCTCAACCAGTAGCTCCTGACATGAAAATTATGACATGGAAGCCAGAAAGAGTTGCTCTGTTAACTGCAATTAATATTTTATGGGACACAGTGTGTTTAGGAGTGATGGGTATCTCACACGAAAAAACAACTGTGTATATAGTACATCTGAAGAAATTTTAGTAACGTAATAAAAGTTTTAATAAAGCTATTTTTTTGTGTATTTTTTGTTCTAAATTTAATTAAAATGCTGCTTAATCACCTTAAACTTAGAACTATTTTTTTAGTGTAAGTATGTCAAACTCAAGTAATTTGAACAGTGATTTGTGTCCTGACAAACAGCTTGAAGGCCTCTGGGTGTATGTACCCACCAGTCTTAGCCCACAGGTCCACAGCCTGTTGCCACAGTTCTAGTGTGCTGTGCCTGACCAGGAGATGTGCCTCAGCTGATGCTGGAGTCCTGCCTCAAAATGGTTTTCACTAAGGTGGTAGAGGAAACTGCAGTTTCCTCTTTATTTCATTGATTTTTTGACCCAATAATCTCCTCACTGCAATTAATTGCATTTTTTCTGCCTTAAGCTGCATGACAAACTAAGAGAAGTATTCCAGAAGAAGCACTGTAACCTAAGGTAATTAACATAAAGCCTAACTGTAAGTGATTACACCTAGTTACTGCACTGGCTGACAGGAATCAGCCTGTCTGAAAATATTAATAAAAAAGTGTTTTTTTAAAGAGTTATGTTTCTGCTTCCTCCCTTGCTTAAAATCAGATGAGATTATAAGCAGGAGTGTGTTCAGAGAAGGGATGAATTAAATTACTTAAAAAGTTGTCAGTATTTGTTTCATTCCTTGTTTGCACTTGTGAGTTGCCTTATACACGTTCACAAACACAAAGCTTATTGCAACCACAAACATTTCTATTCCACCTAGACTATTTCTCATCTATCTTGGATGTCCTTTTCAAACTTAAATTTTAAAGCAATTTTGGTTATCTCAAAGGAGAATAATATCTAAATTGCAACTACTCCTCTTCAACTCCAGAAATGTCTGTTATACTTCAGGATCTCTGTCTTTTTTGTCAGCAGATTGCTTTGATTTGTTTCGTTGCATTGCAGATTGATAAAATTAATTCATTTGGATCTTTAGTTCTCAAGTCATGGTTACTGAACTAAATCTGAGTAAATCCCATTGCTGTCTAGATCGTGAAACTCCTCTGCAATATTAAATGAAAGTTCCCTTGAACTCATTGTAGGATAGCATACTCAGATACCTTATAAAGTTTTAAAGTCAAAATTATGTAATCAGTTGCTGGAAAGCATTTTGTAGAAACCAGTTCAGCAGTGGGATTTTCTGACGGACATCATGTGGGACTGTGTTTAAAAAGAGGGTTTATGTAAATGAAAACCACGTGTAGTTTCAAAGTGAGAGATCAATAACTTAGCAGGCTGGAACTCCAACATATTGGCATCTGTAAAAAAAATCCCATTTTTTTAAATAGATAATTACTGGAAATTGGTAACTATATCCTGTTGTTAATGTTCTTTTTCCTTAGGTTGTACTGAGTTTGCTTTGTCTTCAGTTCTGAGCCTGTCTAAATCAGCTGAGCTGTGATGTGTGTTCTAGCATTGCTTACTTGCCAGCAGTGAATGAAAAGTCTTAAGTAATGATGATTTGAGCCATCTTTTCTGCCTGATGGGAGAAGGCAAAATTTAATTAGTTGTATTTTGTTGGTGTAATAACTTACTGAATAGTTTGAGAATGCGGGTGTTTGGTACAGGACATGGAGTATGTGTTGTAATCCACACTGAATCTCTTACCTTGTTATAATTCATATAAGCACAATTTAATTAGCAGATTTTTCACTTCTGGTTCATGTGTCATTAGCTTCAAGGCTTGTTTGTCAGTACCATGGATAAAATGCTATTAATGAAATCATTCTTGCATAGAAATGACCAGGGTTTATCGGCAGTACCTAGTTTTTTGGAACCAGACTCTTTTAGCTGCCCAGTGAGGGGTTCTGCTTACATTGGTCAAAACTGCTTATAGGATTGATTGCGGGAGCTGTAATTTGGAGTACACTCTCCTGGAAGAGGGAGTTCCAAACTGTTCTGTTTGGAAATGAGCCAAAAATAGCAGTGAGGACAGACTGAGATTTGAATGGCTCTCAAAGAGATTTCACAATATACGTGTTCTCTTTCTGTGTTGCTGGTTTTACTTCATGTCATTTGTGAATAGTAACAGATGACTCTTAAGTTGTATGAATTTTCAGAAAGGAAGAAGGATTTCTCTTTTCTGCAAAATATGTCACCCTACAGGTGCATAAGCCTCTTATCCCTGAAAATACCCTAACCACTGGACTGCAAAACTGTATTTTGTCTGGCCCAGTGAGTCTTGTGCTCTTTACTGCAGGGTTGCTCATACAGTGAAGGTGGTACACTAACACAAACTTAATGTTAATGGTTTTCAAAGTGAGGTAAAAAATCCCTACTCAAGGATTATATATATATGGTTAAAATACAGAGCTACTTCTGGATTTGGTGTTCTGTTTCATATTATAAATCCTTGTGACATGCTTTATGGTAGATCGGTGTTGCACTGATTTGTACAAATGATCAGTTGATGCCACCTGTTCCTGATGATCATTTGAGACTCAGTGACATTATGCTAATGCTGACTAACGAATCTTAAGAAATGGAAATTAATTTGTTTAGAGGAGGAGAAAAAAAAGCAAAATGCAGTTAAGTCTTCAATAAACCTTACTCAAGGTGCACAGTACTTTCCCTCCATTCTGTGCAGTGTTTTCAATTTATTTAGTTTCATAATGTTTACTCATTGTCCTTCAGAGTACAGGCAAGTGTGCCTAGCTTGTGCCTTTTTCTGCTTTTCTGTGTATTCATCTTTCTGCCGTGAAACAGAGATTAAGACCCCAGAAGGTGTCTGTAGTGGGGATAGTTTTAATTTGCTTGAAATGTGAGCTTTGTGGTACCTGAAGTGAAGGTGAGAAAGCCCCTGGGAACCCACACACTTCAAAGGTCTCTTGCTTGTATTACTTAACTGTGAAGGAAATGTGCTGGGGTTTTCTTTCCATTGTGCAGCAAATGAGCTTGATTCTGGTGATAGAGTGGCCTTCTGCATATGAAGGTATCTCCCTTGCTCTAATGTGGCATCTTTGTAGTGAAAGTGTGAATTGTTCTGATGGCTAGCCAGGAGCTTAATCCTACCAGAAGGGTGAGAGGGGAGCATGTGTCTTACACCGGCCTTGTTTTCCTTAAAACACAGTTTAAAATGACAATGGAGAAGTGCTTTAAAGAGTGGCATTTTTCAGTCTTGCTTCTGAGTGAGTAGATACGAGGCAAAAAGCAAGGACTGAGAAGTTTCCCCAGGTTTCTTCTGAAGTGTTTTAAGTTCTGTTTGTATCATGCAAAAGGAGTTACTGGGTTAATGCATTAATATTTACCGGCTTCTGTCTTCAGAATTAGAATTACTCTTGGTAGTGTCTTAAATAAGGGTTTGTTCTATGTTTGTGTACTACTAGTTAAAGAAACATAGTGGGACAAAAATGTGAAATGTGCAAAATTACTTTAATCGGGGTGTACTTATATTCCTGTTATTTTGACTGCATTCCACAGCATAAACTTGCAGCACACCATATCTGTCTTCCCAAGGATGGGCCCTTCTTTTCGTGGGCCTAGTGAATCTTAAAGTCACTATTGTGTTACCTGAATTTAAGTAACATACTGTATTGTGTTACATAACTGCTTCTTTCTGAGTACATCACAAAAATATTAATTACATGAAACATGTCATTAAGTTCCTAGTTTATTATACTGGACAGGTTTAGTGATACTTTGAACTTCATCTTCACAAACAGAAGGATTTTGTCCAGATCTCATATTGTATTGTGACATTATTTTACTTGAAAGAAATATTTTTTCTTTAGAAGAGTTAGAGCAAGATTGAAAACAAAACCTTTAGGTCACCAGTCTTCCAGAAATAATTGATAAAATCAAACAGATTCTAGTGAATCATCTCTCCCCAAATTAGAGAGTTGATTTGAAGTGAGGAAGCACATCTGCTGATTTATTTGCGGTCAAATAGAAGTGGGGTAGCACCAACGAAAAAAAAAGTTGGAATATTTTGTTCTACCTAAGTCAGTTGTTCAGAGTAGGGACAATGATCCATAGATTTCTGTAACTACATTTTTTTCTCACTGGGCTCTAGCTGCCATACCAGGCACTGTGATGAGAAGGGTGATTTTCCTGCTAGTGGAGTTACAGATTTGACAGCAGTCATGTTGTCAAATATTTCAGAATTTGAAAAAACTTATTTATCAGCAAGCGGTCACACTAATGAAAATAAAGCTCGGTTTGGGCGGTGGACAGAAAATATTTCAGAAGTGTAATACTGCCTAGGTCATACCTTCATTCTCACCTTTGTGGGTGTTTCTCTCTGTGGGCAGCACTGCATAGCTCATGTCGGCTTCAGGGCGGTCACACCCCTCTCCGTGGGGGTGTGAAAGCTGCGGGTTTGGCTGTTTGCTGCTATACTTACTGCCAGTAAAATAGTGAGCCAGTGTATTAGCCCTAGCATGGTCTTAATGAAATATAATGGTGATGAAGTGTTTGATGGGAATGAACTACTCTTCCAGCTATTTATTTTGGAGCCATCAAGCTGGAGATCTTGAGATGGTGGTGGGGCGCAGTTACTGGCTGTTCACAAGTGAGGGGTTTGCAGCATTTCAGTGTGCTTCTGTCTCTGCCACTGTTCATGATGTTGATGTTATTTGCATAGAGCATATGAAGGTGCTTTTAGTCAACACCTTATCACAAAGTTCTAGTGGTTTCTTTGGGTTTGTTCCTGACTCAGCTGGATTTTGAGAAGTAATTGGTTTAGAGTATACGTGAAAAGTTTAATGCCCGTTATTTGTTCATTTTTTAGCAGGTTGAGAATTTGTGGAGGATAGAAGGTTTGCAGTCTATAAATTTCCCATAACTTCAAAAGCTTTTTTCTGTTTTTGTCAGCTAATTTTGACTTGATGACTATACTGTTATTGCTGTATAAAACGTCCTGTGAATGTCTGCTTAACCCTTTGTTGTTCACTATGGTGGAAAACATCACAGCTGTTTATATTATAATTCCACTTTAATTTACCTGCTTTTTTTCCAAATTGTTTGCATAACCCTGATCACTGCTAATTTTAATCGGCACTGTATTAAAAAAAAAAAGTGCTGTTCTTAGAAGGTTACATAACCTACTGAACTAAATGGTAACCCTGGAGGTGTGCAATAGCAGAGTGCAGTGCGCTTTTCTGTCTTATCCCTTTGGTCTTGAGAAAACTGTGCATTGCACGACATATTTATGCCTCAGTCTTCCAGGCCTGCTTGGTTATTGTATAGTCTTTATGATTCCACACTTCAAAACTAGTTTACTTAATTTTACATAAATATTTACAGAGAACTTAGAGAATGGATGTTTTACATGGGATGGGGGGAATTTTGTCTTATGCATTCCATACTGTGATGTTTAACTTGTTCCAGAAAATAATTGTTGGATTTTCATGTTCTGAATTTACTTCTGTGCCAAAAACTTTGACTAATATGCTTTAGTAATGAAACTTCTAACTTTCATATTTCAGCAAAATTCCAGCATTTTTGAATGTGGTGGATATTGCTGGCCTTGTGAAAGGAGCCCACACTGGACAAGGCTTAGGAAATTCCTTCTTGTCTCACATTAACGCCTGTGATGGGATCTTTCATCTGATGCGTATGTAAACTTACTTACCTGTTTTCTCTAGCTTAAGAACAGAATTGTTGTAATAACTGTGGAGCAAATTTTCATTACAATTTAACTTCTACTATTAACTTCAAAGCCATCAGTTCTTGGGTTTTTCCAGCCAAGACAATCCTCATCCTCTGCCGTCTAACAGGTATGCCTTTCTTCATTAGCCTCGTACTGAAGAATTAATAAGAAACTGGGTTTTTGGAAATCTGCAGTAATGATTTGTATTTTCTTTTGCCAGCAATGCATGGAAGTTTATTTGTTTAATTTCATGAAGAAGGAGGAATGGAATGTGTTAATAAAAGGCAGAAATGGAAGTAGAAATCTGCTGCTTTTGTAAATCCTTAAACTTTGCAGATCCTGAGATGATGAAGTTTCTTTGTTGACTTTTACCAAAAAAGTAAACAGGGTTTGGTCCAAGTTCCTGATGAACTGTGTATCTTTGGGTACCAGTGCCCTGAAACCAACAGTCAGTTTTCAGCCTGGTGGGTGGACGCTGAACACTGAATCTCTGGAGTCACGGTAGAAAGTGGTTTAAGAAGAACTCAGGCAGGCTGCTCCTTTTCAAGGGCAATAGGCAGGGGACTGGAGGGTGAAACTTGTATGCCAGCAAGCTGGAAAGGAGGTGGTGTTGAAGATGAAGAGAAGAATGTTAAAATGGTAAGAGGAGCTGTAACAGGAAGTGATCTGGATATTGTGCATTTTCAAAGCATGAAAAATTCAGTATTTGTTTTTATTTTATCTTGATCTGGAACACATTTTCACCTTTGAGCACCGAAAGTGTTGCTCTCTGTCTTTATGCTGTTGTGATATGCACTACTAATGGCTGTGGTAATGGCCAGCATGGGAAGCAGAGTCCTTCAGAGAATTGGTCTTTTTTGTTTTATGGATACCAGGCATGAAGTCAGAAGCAGGTCATTGTGGATTTGTGCTGCAGACTTCTAGCTCCGCATGCCTGAATATTGAAGAAAGGTTTGTTGAGTTTTGACTTACCTTGGTTCAGCTGGTAATTTTGCAGAAAGCAGTTTGAGAATTAACCAAGTTGTATTGATTAAGGTAACAATAGGTAAGAAAATGGCTTGATAGGAAGGGAGTTGAGTTTGATGAGACAAACTTCGGGTAGGTATTTTATAGTTGTAGGCTGAAAGGTTTGATTGTTTTTTCTTTATTTATTGAGGATGTGTTAAACTGCATTCTCTTTAGGACAGAAGGTCTCTTTGTGTGTTTTTTAGCTGCTATAACAATACACTGCTGTTACCTCTGTGTTCTGAGATGTTTTTTGGAGAAGGCTTGTTGCCTGACCACAAGGTAAGCAGGTGAGCTCTTACATGGCATAAAGCTGGGGAGAATGCTATCTGTTTCCACCTGGCTGGCTAATTCTCTACTTTCTTTACTTCATTTAAAAGGAGACAATACCCCCATCTTCAAATGGCTGTGTATTTTCAATCTTCAAATTTCTATATTCTGTTAGAATTTTCCTGAGATATATGGTTTCCATTAAATCAATAAAAACATTGCTTATGTGCTTAAGGTATATTTCAATATATGCAAAGAAACGGGCAACACATGGCAACCACACGTGGCGGGGTAACAGGAGAAGTAAAAGGAGAGTCAAGTTTGTGTTGAGCACTGCTGTATTTTTATAAATGATACATGATTAGTGACAGTATGGAGTAGATTCTCTTAGCTCAACAAACAAGACAATGAAGTTTTCCCTTGCAAAATAGAGCAATCTACTCTGGTGTTTTGATACTTTCTATAGATTTTTTTTCTGTAAAACTACACAAGACTACACTGAAAATTATTTACTGATATTTTTACTAAATCAGTTGGTCTCTACACACTTTAAAAAGAAAAATTCCTAGTTTCTTAAGGGTAGGGGTGTAATTTAGTTTTGGTCACACCTAGTTATGAAAACCTCAGACAGATATACTTGCTTACTTACTGACTGAGTGAATGGGAGATTTAATTTTGAAATGGTTGACTGTCCTGGATAGTGGTGTTTGCAATCGCATAGCAAGGTACTTTTGGCTTTGTTCATCTTCCAAGATTCACAGTTTAATTTGAAACATTTCTGACAGTTCTGTTCTCCATGTTTCAGGTGTACTGCAGTTTTAACTGAGCCAGCAGTGTTTTTTGTGGTGACAGAAAGCAGGCTGTTTGAAGGTTATCATAGTGTTTCTTCCCCAGTTTAATGGTTTTAGCCACCTTTCAACTTTTATGGCAGATTGGTCACAAGTACTTACAGCAAATTATTTTCTTTGTATGGTGAACTGTAAATGGCAACTTTGTTACAAATGTAAATTTACAAATTATACTTAAACAATACTTCATTGAGGAAAATGGTAGATATCAGTATTTAGTCCCTCCCTGCTATATCTCTGTCAAGTTTTTGAACATACAGTGGATGTTAAACAGCCTCTTCATGTTTTTGAATTTCTCTTCCCACTGATATTCTGCAGTCCTAGTTTTCTAGGAAATATGTTCCACGTTTTTCTCTTACTTTAGTTTCTTTAATGAAATCCAGTCTTTGTCTTCAAAGGTACAGGACTTGGGAGGAAGCTTGTCTGTAAAAGTACTTTGCTATCAAATGCTCCTTTTCAATTAATAAAAAAACATCAGGGTTGGATGCCCAATGTTTAAAGTAGGGCAGGCAACGTTGGGTTTTCTGGAAGAATCCGAGAGCTCACCTGTGCAATCCACTGGTGTGCCAGTCCTGCAGAGGATCGTGTGAGCTGCCAGCGGTGATTTGGTGCTGGAGGAGTGCAGGCAGGTAGGGCTGGGAAGCTCCTGCTTTGCTCCTCTGGGAAGTGCTCTGACTTCACAGCAGAGGAGCTCCAGCTGCCTCTTAGCAGCAGGATGGGGAGTTTGGTAAGTGATAATCCGTGAAATCTTGTTCTTTGTGGTAAGAGTGAAAGAACTATGAAGCTAGGTAAACATCCCCTGGGGTCTTACGGAAGTGACTGGTGTGACCAATTCGAATGGGTTCCTAGAGAGCTTCAATTGCTTTTACTCCAGTTTTACATTTGTTAAAACTGGAAGTGTTTAGTCCACCCCTTGGTTCTGCCTCCTTCGGGGTTTTAGGTAACTTCTAAAGCTATTTGTCATTACTTAAAGCTTTGATAGCTATGGATCATGTCAGCTGAGTGTAGTCTATTCTTACTTGAAAAAAAGCACTAATCAAAACTGAGTTTGACAATATTTTTGCTGATTTTTGCTCAGCATTTAAAATCAAGTTGACTTTATTTTTTTACCATCATGAAGGTTAATGGTAACTTTTAGTAATACTGCCAGTGTTTTGATTTGCCCGCAAAAATCAAAGTGATGAAAAAGTTATTTAACTGAATAAGATACATCCTCTTTTTTCACTTATTTTTTTGACTTCCTGTAAAAATGTGTGTATTTTCTATATAAAGATGCAAATCATCTGTAGCTTTTATATACTTGAGGCATGATGAGTTTTTCCCCATGTTCTCTAACAAGAAGCCATACGTGCTGATTGCTGCTCCTGGAATCTGACTGCTGCTGAGAGGAGGCATGTGAGGATATCACTTAGCCACACTCCACTGCACTAACATTTCAGTGAACAAAGTATGACTTACATCTCATCTTTCCAGCATGTGTGTTCTGTGCTTTGGGAATCACAGTGGCCCAATTTATGCAGCTGTAGCTTGACTCTGTCACTTCTAATATCTGAAGCTCCTTTTTCATCTTTATAGTGTCAAAATTCACCTTGAAATTATGTAAACATATGTCTTAAAAAAAATTCTTATTGTCTTTGACATATTTTGGTTCCATTTATTGAAGATGCTTTGATTTTATTTTATATTACTAAGTGTAATTGACACCTGCTAAAAAAGGTTTGCCTGCTTACAAATACAAACCTTTCACTGCTTAGCTACCAAAGTTAAAAATGTCTGCACATATCAAACTTGTTAGTGTTACACAGTCAAGTTGTATTGGTGTATGCTATTGAGTTATGATAGTTCCTGCTGAAATTTTCTCTTCTTATTTATTGTTAGAGCAACTGAATTACTGTTTAATAAAACACTTGCAGTGGCTCGTAGTTCAGCTGAACTTTCAGTTGACTTTCAGTGACTTCTCCGTATTAAATGCAGAAATTGTGAAAGCTTTCCATATTGACTGACAGTTGTGTCTGTGTATTAATCTAATGCTTGTGGGTTTTTTGTTTGTATGTTTGTTTGGGTTTTTTCGGTTGAATATTGTATGGTGTATTGATTTTGAGAAAAGGCTTTGCATAGGAGATTTTTCTGATCACAGAGTTATGAATATGGCATTCCTGTGCTCCTATCAGAAAAATCATCACCAAAAGTGAAATAATTTGTATTTGCAAGACTCTTTTTGCATTGCAGGTTGTAATTTCAGAATGTCAGGTCACAGAAGGAAAACAAACTAGGAGTAATTGTCTTAGGCCATGTGTTACCTGTCTTTGAATTTTACTTCTCCACATTCCAGTACTATGCCCACTGCCTTGGAAGAGAAGGGAGGTGATTAATATTTATGGAGATACATACAAATTTGCTTATCATTAGTTTTTCCTCATTAGGAAAAATGCTTTTGTTGCAGGAGAGGAGGATTTTTCAGAGGTTGCTTAGCTGTGTTTTACTTCGGAGATTTTATTCATGTAGATCTCCTCCCTGCAGCAGCAGTTTTGTACCTGCAGGCAGAGGCAGAATGCGCATGTAGTGAATGATCCCTAGCTGCATCTCATCAGGCCTTTGCAACACTCTTGGTGCTGTACCACATTCTGTGGTACTGAGCAAGTCTGGGGACATTTCCTTCTCAAGGCAGGTGAAATTAAGCTCTGAGGCAAACAACATTCTAGAGGGGAATTCCATATGCATACAAGGCTTTACTCCCCTTTGTAATGTGAAGTAAAAGGAAGCATGTTTGAATAAACTCTTTTTTTTTTTTTTCCATTTGGATGCAGTATTCAATTTGAGGCAAAAAACCCCCACAAAATGCCTGATAAAAAAGGGATTTGAAGAGACAATGAGTCATGGAAGACTTACTCCAAAGAAGTACTGCCTTGACACAAGATTTCTTGGAGGGAAACAGATGGAGTTGTCTTTAGTGTCATGTACTAGCTTTAACCATCTTGGAGAGCTAGTGCTGTCCAATGCCATTGGATTTTTCTCGCTGGGTCCAAGGATGGAAGCACTGAGCAGACTTTTTGCTCAGAAATAATGTTGGTAGAGAGAAGAAATGCTTGTACAGACATCTGCTCAAAGAAGCTTCTTGAGAAGTAACCATTGGATTTTGTTAGTGCAGCACCCAGCAGCCAAGGCAGTGGATGTAAATGAAATTGAAGTAGATTACAAGCCAGAGCAAGCATCACAGTGGCTGTTGTCATTTGTATGTGCTTAGTCTTCAATACAAGAACATGGAAAGAGACTTAGGATGAAGGCTGATGCTTCAAAGCAGTTGTTTGTAGAAGGATCTGAAGAGCAGAAAAGAGCCTTGTATGTATGTGCTTTGGATACTAGTACATTATTGTCCAAAATGTTGACAGTGGGATTAAAGGACCAGGATGGGATTCTTGTGAATCTTCTCTCATGCAGTTTCAATTACTACTACTTTGAAACCTACACCTGCAAGAGGGAGGGAGACATTTTGTGCACCAGCATCCTGTTTGGTAGATCAGAGCCAGTGCAGGATCAACTAGCTTAATTTGGCCAGCTGTGGAAAACTTAACTAATCAGATTTTTCACTTAGGCAAGAAGATAATTACAGGAAGGGCAATAACCTTGTATGCTGAAAAATTGCAGAGGAACATCGCAAGATCTGTTCTCATCCTTGAACATAATGTTAGTGTGTTTGAGATGCAGGAAATCCCATTATAAAATCACCCAAATCTCCTGTTTTATTGTTGGTGGTTTTTTTTCTTTTGATGTGTGTACATGAACAAAATTTGTAGGTTTGTACCTCAAAGCTGTTCATAGTATTCTGTTTGCAGCTTTGTCTCCAACAGAGGAATGAATTTGTTTTCCTGGGCACGTAGGTGCAGATTGTGGAATGGGTGCTGGAAAATTGTCATCACTGTAGTGTAGTAGCCTTTGTCTTTATTGAACAGTGAATTACATTGCCAGTCTAAATGAAACTGATACCTGAGCTTAATCCATATTCCTCTAGGGCCAGGTAGTTACAGTTTAAAGCACAAATAAACTCAGGTAAGTGTTAAAATAGGTTTCATTCTCAAATTTCTCACAAGTAGTTGTTCTGAGACCTGCATAAGCCTCCCCAAATATATGGATATTAGGAGCAAAAATTTGTATGTATCGTATTAATCTGTGATAATTAAATAAATGTATCTCAAGGAAATACTTCTTCAGATAGAGAGAGCTATGAATGTTCAAACATTGTTATTAATCAAACAGTCCAAAAATTGTTTTATGTCGAGGTTGCCTCTTGGTGTCACAGATTGAATTTTGATTGTATAGTACCTATGAGGTTTCAGTCTCAAATATTGTAAAGTCTGTAATTTTATTTAATTGCTTATTCTCATTGAGAAGGAAAATTACTGTTCTTGCATTCTTGTCTAGCCTTTATCATAGTTAGATAATGCTAGATTTGTTAGTATCATGCTAATTGAAGTGGCAGTGGATTTTGGAACCCACTTCATCATTCATCTTTAGCATAATATCCTATGCCTCTTTATGTCCAGTTTCTTTTTTGTATCAGAACAGATGAAAACATGAAATTTCCTGTCTAAAGGCCACCACCCTTGCTAGAGTAGCAGCATCTAATGCCATTCTATTTATAGATGGAACTTGTTAAGTTTCCTCAGCAGGGACATAAAGCTATGACCTCGTAGGCCAGAAACAGGAGAGCTACCTACTGAGCTACAAGGGCAATCTCTCAATTCTAAAGAATACATAGAAAATTTCTAATATACTGTACTGTGAGTCATAAAGTACTTGACCAGTAAACCCTCCCTCCCCTGAGAATAAAGACTAGGCAGGCTGTCTTTACTGAGTCATTGCTATTATTTGACCTACAACTACTTTTATTATAGTTCTGTGTGTGTGATTTGGCAGGGTGTAATTGCTATTTAGGCAATGCAGATGAGTTTTTTGTCTGTAATACTTCAGAGGAATTGTCAATGTGTGATAGAGTTGGGGTGTTCAGGTGACTGTTTCTGAAATACATGTGTACCTGTTTGAGTGGGTGTCTTTGCTGATGGTGTAGAGTATTCTGACTTTTTAAAAACAGAGATAGTTTAATAATTTATTAATATTTTTTTTATTTGCTGTTTCATGGACTTTCTTGAAAGCTTGAAGGGAAATGTAATGTAGATGGATTTGTTTTGTTTTTCTAATATGAAGTGTGAAAGCCTGTTGTCCTTTGGTCAGAGGAAGGCTACCTCAGAAAAGGTAAAGTAACAGTTTTTTGCAAAAAGATAAGTGGCTGAGTGTTTTCACTTTAATTAGCTGCATGATTGTATCAGAAATGTGAGTAGTCTGTAAACTGAGAATATTATAGCATCCCTTTCAGAAAGTTGCTTTTGAGAAAGTAGCTTTTTTTGTTTGTTTAATGCAGAGTTTTAAGGACAACTTTAAATTAGAGAGGTTCCTGGAAGCACTTCTGTTTCTCAATTGAATTGTAGATGCTTCCTAACACAGCTGAGTACGTGGGCTGCCCTGGGTTTGTAAATGGCTGTAGGAGTTGGCTGTTGCTGCTTTGGAGGTGAATATGCAGGTGAGTCAATACCAGGTGAGCTGGGGTGATAATTTTTGAGGCTTATGTCACTTCAGTATTAAAATAGACAAGGAGCAGTTTACATATCTGATTGCTGTGTACTGAACGGTGGAGTAACTACTGCAAGTGAAGACCAGGAGGGACCTGCCTTTGGGTTTCTTATTCTGGCTGCAAGTTACTTATCCTAGACAAACTAAACAAGGCTTCTGGGTTAGTTAAAATACACTGTTTTAAGACTTAATTAATATATGCCTCCTTTTTGTTCTGTATCAAGCAAATTTGTCTGAGACCCTTGGGTTGTCTGTTCCTTTATCTTTGCCTACTAGAATTTATGACACTTTAATAAAATAACAGAAAAACCTCTGGTTCAGTTTCCTTTCAGAATTGCTGTTTACTGGAACAGCCTGGTTTCTATTACAGCCACTTTTAGAAAAATAGGTGTCTGTCCCTTTCCAAGTCATACATTGTGCCAGACTTGTACACTGGATGGGACGGTCTTCCACAAGCTGAAGTGGCTCCATACTCAACACCTTTTCTCATGGATATGCTGCCAGTATCTTCTGTGCTGTTGGAACTGATTGTAAAACCATGTATTAAAAGGGGTTTTGGGTCTTAAAAATAACTGTATTCTTCTTGCTGGGTTATCTTAAAAATAGGTGATTTCTCTAATCAGATTTAATATGTAATACAGCAAACAGTCATGCTGTTCCAGCTGGGGGAGCGCTAAGCTGAGATTGGTAAAATGAAAAATGTTTGTAAAAAGGCAGCCATAAAAATATGGCAGTTGCATCCTTTTTTTTTTTTCTTTCTTTCTTTCTTTTAAGTTTACAAGACTTAGGGATGTTTTCTTTCAAACCTTGCATGTTGTCCATTGGAGTAACAAGAAGTCTGACTTTCTTATGACTGTTACTTAGGCTGTGATGTTATTGAGATGCAGGGTTTGGTTGCAGATGTGCCTTTGTGCTGTTGTAATGCTGAAGTATTGATGTGGAAATCTGCTGACTTCTTTTGGTGAGCCTTCAGCAAAGATAGTTAGTATGTTTTCAATATGCTTTCCAGACTTTCTCTTCTCTCCTGATGAAGTCCAGCTTCACTTTGGCTGAAGATGAAGTTCAGCTTTTCTACTTGGGTTTACAAGGAGTTATGTATTAGTCAGTTATCAATGGCATCTCAACAGAAATTCTTATGGTTTGTTTTTTGTTGTTTTTTTTTCTGTTTGGAACTTGTCACTTTTGTATTTGCTCCACTCAGTTTCTCTCAGTGTTTTTTTAGTGTATTCCAAGATGAATTTTCATCCTGCTATCTTCTGCAGAAAACAGAATTAGCAGTGGGCTGGATTTAAATGCGGGATGTTTATCAGCAGTAGTTGCAAGAGCTGCTTTGGAAACTGTTGCTTTAGTTTCGATGCTGGGATTTCTAGCCTCAAACAATACCCTGGAGCATCCATGCCTAGAGACAATTAACAAAATATCAAGCTAAACATTTATTTGTTTTTTGTGAAATACCTCAGAAATGCTACTTTTGGTTCTTATTTTAGGTTTTGCAGTTAAAGTGAAACTTCATCTGTTGTTGGTAAAATAGCAAGAAGATTCTTCAGAACCTCAGTGTTTAGCTTGAGATATGTAATTAAATTTCTGTGTATTCATGTAATACATAACTAGCTTGTTTTCTTTTAAAGTTAGTTGAAAAGACTTTCTTTACAAAATCAAACAACATTCTTTCTTCCTTCTGTCTACCTTTTTCATTTCCCCATTCTATCATACAGGTTTTTCTCCTGATATGGATAATGGCAGAAGCTTCTGTACCTCAAGCTCACTTTAATAGTTAGAGTTTTAAAATATATTTGACCATAGGTTTGCATTTCAGTACTAGACTAGATGACTGTTACTCGGATAACAGTTCTTAGACACATTTTTTTATGCACCAGCTTTGGTAATTTGATGTAAAAATTAATGTCTCAAAGCTAAATAGCAGTAGGAATGGAAGTTGAGTGTGTGAAAGAGTTGCAAAAGGAGGAATGTATGCTATCTGAGAGGGATTGATTGCTTTCAGAAAAAATAGGAAAGAAGCAGAGGGAATCTAAAAGTTGGGAAGTTTAAGACTCAGTTCTGGGTTCTCTGAAGTGTCAAAAAGCAGAAAAATTAATCCAGTGTACATCACCAGAGAAATTTGTGTGTGTGGTGTACAAGATAAGAAATATTGATGTCATATTTTTAAATTGTTAGGGATGGCATGGTGAAACTGCTATACAGAGGAAAAAGTCTAGTATGTTGTATGTGAGTTTAATCTATCCAAACCAGCAAACACTAAAATGTTTTAATCATAAGCAGATGATTATTTCATAGTTTAATTACAAGGCAGAATATAAAGATTGTTTTAGTATTCTTACTGCATTTTTGTCGTCTCAACTTACCTTCCAGTTTTTAAAAAATCAGTGAATACTGCTCTAGGTTATTTTATTTTAGTTCTATTTTTTTAATCTGAATTATCTCTGTGTTTATGGTGACTTTTATTTTGCTTTGAAGTCCTTTGCACTTAAATGCAAATGTAGATGAAGTATGTTCCTCAGTTCTGTGCAGCATAGCTGCTTTATTTTTTTTAATAACTCTGTGTGTGTGTGTGTAAAGAGAGCAGAACTGTTCATTGGACTGTGCAGTATTTAGAAAAAAACCCACATTGTTTCTGTACTGCCACTCTTGGCCCAAAACTACATTAAGCAACAACTGAAATGCATCACTTTCAATTGGTTTTAAGAACTTGAATACACTTCCAGAAATTTCCTTCCAAGGGTACTACAATATTCAGCTATTGCTTGAGATGGGTACAGAGAAGACAATAAGAAAATACAAAATATATATTTTTTTGTCTTAAACTGATTTTAATTTATATATCACAAGGTACTGTTTAAGTATTGAGTACTTTGTGCAATTACAATACATTGAATGTAGGCAGAGCTCAAGTCAGTGGGATCCAGAACCTTACCTCAGATTCTGCTTTTAGCAAAATAGTGGATAATTTTCCCTGAGCCATAGTTCATCTTTGTAGTTAGTATGTTGAGCTTTTATTTGTAGAGATTGTTTAGTCATTATGATAAAACATATTATAAAGATTTTGATAATGAAGAGTTAAAAAGCTCTTAGTGTGTTCTTTTTATAAGCCACCTGTTGCCTTAGATGCATAAGTATATGAATTCGAACAAAGTGCTCATCACTTGTCAGCCATCAGTGGCAGCATAAAAATTACTTGTGGTGCTTGCTTTGCAAGAAGTTCTTTTGTGTTTGTGACATCAGCTTTGTTTTATACAATTAAAGTATTACACGCTAGAATAATCTAAATTGCAACCACTAAATGGTGATGTAGTTCCTTTTTCATAGAGCTGAATTTGTTTACTGCTTGTATACAGCTATTGACTAATGTTTAACATGACATGTCCCTTTTGCCTAGAACAGTCTTTGGAAAAGGTGTTTTTTGTGTCCTGTTCTTGTCTCCCACCCCCTCCATTCCTCCTCCCTTCTCCATTATGGAGAGCTTTTCTCATACTTTTTTTAACAAGTAGATAAAAATACATGTTAGGCTTCAGGTTGTTGTTTTTTTTTTTTTTTTTTTTCAAGTAGCAAATTAATGGCACATGATGATATTGCAACAGAGAAAAAAGCCTTGCAGTGAAGTGATCTGGACTGCAGGAAATGTTTTGTTCCATATGAACACGTTTTGACATGAGCAGAATAGTTTTTGTTTTAAAATAAAACCCACAGGCAAGCCATGTTTTTCTGGTTCTAACCCTACTGTACTAATACCTGTGGAGATACCTACTGAGTGGCATTCTCTGTTGGAAATACCTAATCTGTGATGTTCTGTTTCTCTGTTATTGCTGTATTTTTCTTTTATTTATGTGTCTTCGCATTTCAAAGTGAATGGGAAGAATATGCATGTGACTTGGCTATGATTTCTTAAAGTTGTTTTCCTTGTATTAAAACAGATATTCAGCGCTATAGAAATTTATGGAAAACCTTCTGTCCCCTTCTCAAATTACATTGTATTGAATGAAATGTGATTTTTGTGGAAAATTCAACCAAGTGGGTGAAATTAATAGTTTTTTTGTATGTTGGCTGAGTATGCAGTAGGTCTGTCTTGCTCCCCATAACCTTAGGAAAGGCATAACAGCTCTTCAGAATTTCCATGTACTTGAAGTCAGGTGAGGCATAGTTCCCATTTGAAGAAATTAGGCTATAATTAAGCTACCTTATTGCTGATTTTTGTATTCAGTTGCTCTGTTTTTGGAAGGAATACATGACTACGTTGTAACTCCGTATTAATTTGTAAGCAGGACTTATTGGGTCCGCTGAATCTGTGATAGAATCTCTGTGGCTGCATACTAGTCCTGGAGCATTAAAGGCGCCCTCCTTGGGCCTGAAGCCCTGAGACAGGAGCATATAAATTCAACTTTCCTATTCTTTCACACTTTTACACATAGTAACTTGCCCTTCCGAGGAATAATACAAGTTAGAGATTTAGATAGAAATAAAGTTACAAGTAGATTACAGTCAGATAATGACTACAGCACTGTTCCAGCAATAATCCTGTGGGGATGGTATGCGAAAAGTACATAAATGCAAGCTAAAGACCATGCAAAACAGAAATAAAAAATACAGTTCTCATACAGTCTCTTCGCATACAGTGGCTTTGATAAGAATATGATTATTTTTAAATTAATAAGCCATTAACAACATTCACATTATTAAGATACCTCCATTTTATTATTCCAGCATAATTCTAAGTTGCTAACTGGCTAATTATTGATTCATGCTCTTATCCTTTCATATGTTTTCCTGTTGTCATTTTTCCTAAAATGTGTATGTAAGCATATAGGGAGAGAGAACAAAAGTGACCTTTTAAAGTACTTCTGTACTTTTTCCGAGGGTGCGGTTCTTCTATTTAGTCATACTGTGTGATTCAAATTCCATGAATTGCAGTCAGGTTCTGCTCAGTGTGAATAAAGATGGCTTGGTCTGAACCTTGATATATATACCTAATCAGTATATATTTATAGAAAACAAAAATCAACATCTTCGTCTCTTCTCTATTGATTACTTTTGCAGACTCACATTAAGGTGACTGTGCCATTTAGAGTGAATAATTTAGTGTATGAGTTAATTGATCATTAATAAACTCACATTCTTCTTGTGAGGACATAAATTGTTTCCTTCTAGTTGATTTGTCCCATGCCAAAATAAAATAACAACACTCATTTACTTGTTTAAATATAATTTTTCCCTCTCTCTGTATGGGTTCACTGTGAGTGGTTTTGGGTATTAATGCATACTGTTGCACTCTAAAATAAATGATTGAGGGGGGTGTCACTGTGTGTATATGTTTTCCTTATGGAGAAGTACTGCAGTGTCATTGTTGACTTGCTTTAGCCATTGTTGGAGCTGGGAGGTGCAGTGTGAATAGGCCTAGCAGAGCAAAGGTACTGCCAACTCAATTGGCTGCTCAGCTTTTCAGTTGTCTCGCTCACTTAACCTCAGCGTGGTTTCAGTTACTAAGAGAAGATAAAACCATTCAGAATTGTTTAATAATTTGCTTTTAATAAGACCCGCTATTTTTAAAAAAATGTTATTATTAAATTTTCATTTTCCTCCTATTTAGTTAGTGTAATGTTGCCATGCTAAGTTATTTTGATTACTGCATTTGAGCATTGTTGTTGCATAATAAGATGGACTAGATAGTTCTAAAGGTAAACACATAATAATCCTGATTCTCCTAACCAGCCACCACTTTGGGCAAGAATTTTGCAGTTTTTCCTAGTCTTGCTGTAGATGGAAATGTGTGGCTTGCTGATCAGTGAATTAAGTAAGTTCAGTTAATGAACCATTTGAGTCCAGGGGAGCGATGTATCCGAGTGGTGTGTGGATGTGTCCAGTGTGCTTCTCACGCTGGTGCCTGGTGGATGTGTCTGGATTCCCTGAGCTGGGGAATGAGCTGATGGCTACAGGCTCTTCCTTGCTGTGTGCCCTTGCCCCTTGCTGTGCAGGCTGGGCAGCTTCCTTGTTTTCAGCTGTCCTCCTGCTGTGAGCACGCGGGGCCGTATCTGGGAGAGGGAATGTGGGATTCTTGGGAAGAGTGATGCTGGGAAGCCCGCAGGGCTGACAGGCACTGCCTGCCTGGAAGGTGCCCTCAGCTGCCACTGCATGGACAGCGTGGTGCAGAACACCAGCACTTCCAGCTCGTATGTTACAGTCATACAAGGAGTCCCTTCATCTGGTTCCCATAAGGAATATCCAGATTCCCTCCCTGCTGCAGAGAAATGCTGCTTCTGTCAGCTAAAAACATCAACTTAAGCTTTTTCTTCAATTTTCTGTTTATGGGTTGGTTTTTTTTTTCTTTCCAGAATGCCTCTGCATGTTTGCTGATGTGAGGGCTTTTTTTCCCCTTTCCACTTTTGTTTTCTTGCTATGTAACAGCAGGGTGATGTTGGCTAACAGGATTTTGTACATCACTGGTGCTATTTACTAGAATGTTGTTAATTTACTGTATTAGAGCAGTGAAAATATGAGAAATGATAATTTGTTCACAGTCTCAGAGAACTAAAAGCTTTTTGACTGAAAAGATATCTCTGGGACCACTGCAGCTATAGGAAAATTGTTTTAAGTTGAAATGTTAAATTTGCTGAAATTTGCTAAGTTAGCACAAAGCAATTTCAAATCTCACCCATAAAAATCACTGTGAAGTTACTTTTTTTTTCTGTTTTAAACTTTGCATTGGAACAATAATGTTCTACATTGCAGAACATGTGTACTTATGTGGAATTGCATTAATTCTGTATTATACAAGCACTGTGTAGAAATACTTCCGTGTAAGTAGGCTGAAATACTCAGCATTTTTGAGAAGGAACCTTTTTGAAATCTTTGTTAAGGGAAAATATTACCTGTATTTAGATGCAGTTTGAATTTTCGATTCAGTTTGTATTCATAAATCAGTATTATATGCCACCAGTTTTCATGTCTTGATGGAATGAGTAGATGGGTAAGCTGGGCTTTGGGCTGGCTGTGTGGGGGAGAAGGGCAGATGGAGCTGCGTCTGAGAGCAAGGCTGCGTTCCTATGGAATGCAGACAGGGTCTAACTGCCTCTCCTAGGAGGAAGGGATATTGTAATATTATCAGCAGTGTTGTATTGAAAATTGAAAACAAGTAACTGAAAGCACATTGTAAAGAAACAGATGATTTAAATGATTCGGAGAACATTTCTAATGTTAGTAATCAGCAAACCACAGAGAAATTTGCCTATGATCAGAGTTCTGTTTTTTCACCAAAATGGAAAGTCTAGTCAAGGGTAATCCATCTTCTGTTCACCTAACATATTTTTTCTTAGCTATACTGCCTACCGATTTATTTAAAGAAAAATATTTTATATGCGTATGTACTACTAAATAAATGTCAGAATGGAAACTTAACAGCTTTATAGCTTTTTGGAAGTTTCCTTCTTCTGCAGTAGTATCTCAAAAAAATTAGAAAATTTTTAGAGACACAAATTGTTGAAAAATAAACATTCAGTTAACATTGGCTGGCTGAAAACCAAAATACATGCTGTTTTCATAGCATTGCAATAGCTATGCTTTCTTCAAACTGTTCTTTGGTATGCTTTCTTTGGTACCAGAAAAGTCTCTTGTTGATTTGTTATGTATTTCTTCTAAACTTTTTGAAGCTTAAGCATATTTTCAAAAGAGCTGAAATAAGGTTTTCCTGCCATATCAAAAGGAATTAGTAATGCTTTCATTCTGTTAGGTGATTTAGTTGGGTTTTTATTTTAATCTCTGATCTAATTTAGGTTTGAACATTACATTACGTTAAAAGTACATACAGTATTCTGTATCAACGTTGTTGCAAAAAGCGAAAAGTTCAGCAGTGAATTATATTTTTGTAACAAACTCATTTGGAGCCATAAGGTTACTTTAAAATAGGATGTAACTCTTAAGGTATCTTCTGTCAGATTCTCCTCCTTGAATTAGCAGGGGTGTGAAGTAGAACAGCTATGGCCTTTGGCTTGTTCCTGCCAGCTCTGTCCTGTGGGCAAATTTTGAGAATTTGAGTGTACCTTTATATAAGCACATCTGTTGGATTTCAAAATGTAAGGAAACACTGCAAGGGTGTGCACAGAATTGCCATCTTATAGTGACTAGGAAACAAAGGCAATACTGCTGAGAAAGGCAGTCTGCCGTCAGTTTGGTGTTGGCTATATTTTTGGCTGTGCACTGCCCTGTGCCTGTATGTGAGCACAAAATTAGTTGTGTACCAGACTTTATGGAAGGCCATATGATCTTGTTTATGATCTTGTTTGCTACTAACTAACTACTGCTTTGTAGCTGTAACCTTGTGTTTGCCCATGTAGTCATTGTGAAAGAAAATACACCTGTGTGTGGAAAGCTTAGAAGATGTGGCAGATGACACAAAGTAATTTCTGACATTGAAAAATTCTGTTATATCATAAAAATATATCAGAACATAAAAGAATATATGGAAGCTTATAAATAATCGTGTGATAAAAATAATGGGGAAAACATATCAGAGTATATTTTCGTGTCAAAGTGTGGTCTCCACAGAGACTGCTTTCTAGAGCTGAGTGTGCAGCCAGTTTTACCTCATAAGCATTTTTAGGTGTTACTCTCAATACAGACAGGTACAAAATAAGATGTAAGAAGTGGAAGGTGGGTTTAAAAATAGCATGTAGAGGTAAAATATTGTCATTGTTTTAAAGTGGTAATTTAATAGCAAAGCAGAAAATAACTATCTGACAAAGTCTGCTGCTGTACTGGCATTGCAAACCAGTGTGTTCAGAAGAGCACAGAGGTTGTCTGGCAGCCATCCCCTACCTCCAGCCCAGGGCACCTGTCACTGTCACAGCCTGAGGTAGCCTTTGCTGCTTGTCCCTAGCCACAGTTCAGGTACTGTGCTGATGCCAAAATACTTCCTATGGCTGTGAGAATAGGGAAACTATTATGTCTTCAACTCTGCATGAATAAGGATAATGTAGAGGTTGGACGTGTTTGTGGATGGTGAGCTGTCCTGAGGGACATGAGGGTTTATGTGAACGATCCTTGCCCTACATTAACCACGTGGTGCAAGGGTAGTCCCTAAATGGCTTACCTATTCATACATAACCTGCACTGACATTTTTAATTAATAAATTAAAGATAGCTTAACTTCAAATTCCTAAGTTGAAGTTTTCAGTGTTTTAAACAAAAAGGTTCATAAACTCTTCCTCATGCTACGGTATTTTATATAATCTTTGTCTTTTTCTAGCATTAAGGAAAGTGTTTCTGTAATGTTAATTAGCTAGTAACTGCTGTTTTCAGTGTGCTTTAATTACTGTATGTTGCTTGATTATATGTTATGAAATAAACTTAAGGTTATTCTAGATTGTTAAACGGTGAGCTAATATATAACTACTGTGTGTGAGATGAGTTTTTTCAGATATGGTGGTGAGAATATAGGGAAGAGGAAAAGCTGGAAGTGCAGCTCTCATTCTTAGGGACATGTGAAGACAACTTCAAGAATTGCCTCCTAGATTTTAAAAGTAATATTTATGAGAAATATCTGGTAAAATACCATGAAAATACTTTAAAACATGTGCATAATCATAGAATAAATTGTAAAGATGTAACTCTAAGATTACTTACATGTATGTTGCTAGGCATCCTTTGCTGATGGTCTAATTGTACCATGTAAGATACTTCTAATTTACTATTACTAAAGAATTTTTAAAAAAATGCTCATGTTCGAATTATATTTAGCAATAGCTACATTGCACAATTACATGTAGTAACACAAATACATGTAGTTCTGGCTACATATGTAGGTTTTGTTGCAGTGACAGTTAAATACTTTTAAATTAGCAAGATGTTTAACTAACTTGGTGGTCATGAGCAGTCTTATTTTCAATTTCAGCTGGACCAAATGCTAAATGAAAGATTGTACATGGTGGTTATGTTATGTTTCATAAACAGACAAAAAGAAATAAGCTACGCGTTACAGATGACTTAAAATATCTGATAACAAAAACATTTGATTGCCTTCCATATTGAAATAAAAAAGTTTAAAATTTTCTTGAGCAAAAATTGAGTATTGTAAAATGTATCCTGTAACTGCCTTGTCTCTTTAAAAGGATATTTGCAGTAGTAACTGATCTAGCATTGGAAACCACTAAGAATTTTAATATTGTTCATATGTAATTGCTGTAATCTCTGGTCTTTGCAGGAGATGGTACTTGACATACTCAAGGCTTTTTCCCATGGTGTTTCTTTCTCAGATTGCTAGAATAAAGTCTGTTTATTTCAGTCGATTGTACATAGAAATAAACAGTTTACATTTTCAGTTGATGCATAACATTTTTATTTGCTTTACTCTATCTTAGAATCTAGCTTCATCCTTAGTTAAATTTAGTGGTTACGTTCACATACTTCCCCCCAGATCTTCAGTTAGTACAGTATAAGCAGCTGTGTAGCTCTGAACACAGGCTACTTTGCAAACAGTGAAAAATATATGAAGATAAATCCTGTATTTTGCCAATTTTTCCCCCAAAGATTTTCATCATTATTTCTTTTATAGTAGTTTCTCAAAATTATTTCACCAATATATTAACTCTCAGTAAGCTACCACTCAATAAATCATATATTCAAGATCTTTTAGTTTTATTGGTTATTTTAATAAGTTTCTAAGAGTTTTTCTTTGAAGTAGTATAAGAGTATGGCTCAGCAGTGCCAATACCTAGGAGAATAAGGTCAGGAAAGGGGGTGGGGGTTGTTCTTTTCCCTGTAGGCTAATAAAATGTGGCATTTTAAGTGCTGTAGAGAGGGTCTCAATTGTGGCCGCTCTGTAAGTTAAGTAACTGCTTAGGGATGCTGAATATGCATTTTTTTAATTCAAAGGAAATAAAACAATTAAGTGTTCCTTCCTCTATGAATGTTATAAAATATATATGTTAATTTCCCTTATTTCACTATTCTTAGTGGATACTGGGGCTTGGGTGCAGGTGGGGGCCATCTCTTGTTCCTTTTAAGTTTGATGCATTTTACAGCAGTTGTTAAGTATCAGCATCTCACTGCCAAGTCACTAAATGGTGATTCTTTTAATTTTTTTTAAAAGTTAACTTACTGCTCATTCTGTAAAAGTCTATTAGTGACATTTTGACATACGGAAAGTTTGAAGTCTTCTGGATTCTTTAGTCACCAGATAATGATATTAATAACATAGTATTGTATAGGTGAGTTTTTAAAACATAGGCATTTAACCTGTATTTAACATTGATAAATATGAATGAATCAGCCTGGGGTTTTAGGTGAAAATATTTTCAAATTTAAAGCTCTTGTGCCCCAATGGGATTATTTCAGTGGTTGACTGAAACATTGAGGAGAAGGGAAACATTTCTTTAGCTCTAAACAGAGGGAATTCAGCTGGGAATTTGGAACAGAAAAAAAAAAAATCCCCAACTTTAAACATCCCCCTGATTATGATTATCATGAAACTGAGCTTTGCTTCAAGATTTTAGCCAATGCTGTGTTTTCATAATTTAATGGGTATTTATTTTCTGAGTAGTAAGTGATTTGTATTTCTTAGAAGATGCCTATAACGAACTGGATCTATCAATAAGTAACTCATTTACAGCATTATTGTACTCAATCATGAGAAGTTTAATTGCGGTTTGCTTCTATCATTTTTCTTGACAGCTGTTGAAAAAAAATAATGCGGTAGATTTGGATTTATACTGACTTTCAAGGAGGAGATATTTGTTCAAAAGCAGTCAGGGAGTGCAAAGATCCATGCCAATATTCAGAATTCGTATTTCCTTTGAATGGAAGGTTGTGATAAAATGGTACATGGTGTGTTTTCATTGCCTGTTGAAAGACTTTCATGCAGTTAAAATAAGCATTTTGATGGTGGTTGAATTAAGAGTTTTTGTCAGTCTCTTCTCATCATGGATGATTAGACTAAAACGTCTGCTTGTCTTGACTTGAGATCACCACAGCTTCAGATAACATGCTTTGTGATTGAAGGTCGAAATATTTTGAATTCTAATAGGCTGCCAGATGAATTGCTTGAAATAGACTGTAAAATTTCAAGGCTTCCTTTTCCATCTGCTGTGAAAAGAACCATTGGGAATGGTTGAGCTTGATGATCATAGAATTACGGGATGGTGATTCTAAAACCCTCAAAGGGAAGTTGCTATGGAGATCTAGTTCCAAACTGTGAAATGATTCACCTCTGAAAGGCTTCAGGGTCTGAGAAGCTGAACACATCATTGTTCAGGTGGTCATTGGTTAGGAAATTGCTGGTGCCTGTGTAATCAGCACTCCTGTGGTAGTTAACGATCTAAAAAGGTTTGTTCTGAATGATGTGGGACAACAGCAATGTGCATAAGATGGCTTCTCTCAATCATAGTTTGCTCAGCCTGGTGCTTGTAAAAATATAGTGAGCTAAATGGCAGGGAGACAAACTGCTTCACTGAGGAGGTCTTTAAAAAACAAAATTCTTTTCTGTGATGGATTTGACATCTAAAGTAAAAGAAGAACAACTGTTTCAGCTTAAAAAGCTGTGGTTAGATGTTGCAAAAGTATCATATTTATATATTTATTTTGCAAGGAGCAGAACAGCGGGGCTGCATATTTGTATTTGCTTGCAGCCTAAAGGAGTAACAGCATTGGAAAAGATTTCTACCCAGTCACACCTCGGGAACGTAATGAAGTAGCCTTGATATATTCATATTACTGCTCTTCCATGCCCCCTCCCCAGTGTTAAGCCCTACAAGTCACTCTGCTCTGGCAGTCGTGTAAAAAACATCCTGTATATCCAGGATTCAGGCTAATCAAAGCATATGTTTTCTTTCTTATTTTCTAATTTATTTGTGTTTCAAGTATAGGAAAAGGGAATAACTGGCCAGTTTTTGCATGCATGCATAAAACAATGCATTTTGTCAACTGTTGCTAAAATTTTCCGTCGGATTCTTAGATTACTTGAAAACTCCAACATACACACAAATATTTTATGTATTTTTTCAAGAAAGTCAGAAGTTATTTGTGCAGTACACAAGTAGTTAGTGACTATATCTTTCTACCTAATTCGATATAAAACATTTTCTTGACCATATGATGTTCAAGAAGCCTGAGTTACTATTCCTTGCATAGTCAGTATTACCCTTCCTCAATCTCATAATGGTTTCTAGTAAAGAAGACGCCAGTGGCTACTAGATGGTGCCAGATAGTTACAGAACACGATTGATACGTTCCACAATATAGCTGCCATTTAAGTAAAATGCTGCTAGAAAATAAAGTGAATGTCTGAGGGCTAGGGATTCCTTTACTGAAATAATGTACAAAATGAGTTCTTCCCATGTGATGGGCCAGCCAATCTATAGCAAGCAATTTACTTATTTTTGTTGGGATGCTTTTTTGATCATTATAAAGGAAGAGACTTAACATCCAAAATAAAATATTAGTGTTGAGTTTTATGTAGTCAGCTGTTACATGAAGATTTGAACATTGAACAGGAAATGCTGCAAACCCTCTTTATCAAGTTTAGCATCTCAGATAAGATGCAAATTATACATTACCTTGTGTTTTCAGTATTTCAGATTCTGTTCTAAAAAGATCATTTGATATTCATTGTAATTGCAAGCCTATACTGTTATGTGAGGTCCTAAGAACTGTGACATCTCTTAATTTGTATAAAAGTAAATATGGGAAAAATAGTTTGTAAAAAATAATAAGCTCTTAACCTAGTGATGCAGCTAAAGCTAAGGATACATTTTAAAAGTTGTTGTTATTAATTTTTATTACTAGAAACCCATAGACCACACTCTTCTAAAAGTGTAGTTGATTTGTAAAGGATAAATAGGGATTAATAGTATTGCTTCTTTTCCATTAAATTTGTTTTACACTCTGAATGTGGGTCAGAATGTTCAGAGGGAAGGCTCTATGATGAGGCGCATTTTTATAAGGTAAATTTACTGAAAGGCATTTTGCTTTTGTTTTTAAAGCCATTTTATTCACTTAGCAACACTGCACTTCATTACAAACATATAGGGCATACACATACCTAATGGCACTGATAAAACAATGTTTGCTGATCCAAGTCGTTACCAACTCTCATTTTTGTTATACATTGGCTGGTCTGCCCTTGAGTGTGTTTACTCCTCCACACCTCCATTGTGCAAGGAAATATATCCTCACAGGAGAAACATTGAGATAATGGAGAATAAGGTTTTTTGTTAACATATGATGGACTGAGTTTGCAGCTCCTTCTAACTACTCTTCTTCTAAATACTCTCTTATTCTTCAGGTAAACAATAACTGCTCTGTAAACACAACTTTCTTTTCCCTCCCCAGTCAAATTCTATAATCCATTTTTATAGAATTTTTGTAAGGCGCAGCAAAGACAGTTTTGACAGTTTTGTAGGGCTGTTGTTTTATCATAACAAAAATGTCATTTTAACTTTTGGAACATTTGGAATCTTCTTGGATAATTTCTTGTAGCTGAAACTTACTAAGTTTTTCTTTGTATTTATATATCTTAAGTTATTGCTTTAAATGCTTTTGAAGAGAAGTTGCTGTATTGAAACTATTTTATACTCTTTGTTGTGGGTTTCAGGAGGGTTGTAGTTTTGCATTCTGCGCTGAAGTGAATTGCTCATTCTCTGCTCTTTATTTCGCAAAGACCTATAACCTTCCAGGTTGTTGAAGATTGTGTAACAGGGAGCTGAGCTATCTGTACAGGAGTCAGGGTGGGCTCAGCAGAGTTTAGTGGCTTGGACTTTGTTGCAGCATTAGGAATTCAGAGTGTTTCAGTAGGAGTACAGTCATAGTAACCACGAAGTAGTGCTTTTCCAGACCCAATAAAAACTTCAGAGCTCAGGTATGGTTTTATATTACTGCATCTTTGACATAATCAATCTGTGACCCGGATAAATAGTCCATGAATAATTAAGATGTTTCCTATATGTCTGGTCATATACTGGGTTTCTGCTAATGGCTGCTAGCTGCTATTCATGATCTCTGTAGATATACAGTCTTAAAAACATAGTTACTGCTAGCAATTTATTTTGTTATGCCGACCCTCAGAGATTCCAGATAAGATTGGCATGATAGAACTTGACACTGAGGATTCCTAAAGAGAGGACCAGGATGACTGACCTTCACAAAAAAGGGGTAAAACTCAGCACAGAAATAGGATGTTTCTGGAAGTAGTATGAATGCACAGTTATACAATAGGCATATTTCTATTTTCCAAATGGTTTCTGCTTAGGAACCATGTCTTTGTACCGTGTAGATACCACCAGATTGCAAATATATGAATTTCAGACTATTTTTGAGTAGGAAAATTGTCTGGATATACAGTCAGCACACAGAGAAGTATCCCTTGATGTTTGGTACACATGTTAGAAGTTATCCACTGATGTTTGTGGCCAGACCTTCCTGCGTGCCGTTTGCTTTATGCAGGCAGTACTGCTGCAGAACACTCACCAGGGAGGAGAGTTCTGTGGAGAATCCCCCTTGTTCCTGTTTGCTTCTTTTTTCATGATTTAAACTCACAAAGGAATGTTTTCAGTCATTAGAACAGAAAGTAACATAAAGTAGAATGGGACTGAGCTCAGGGTGACAAGAGTGCTTGTCTCTGAAGCAGGCACATGCATTCTCCAGGTATTTAGGCTTTTGACCAGGCTAAGTTCCTAATTTGCCCCTTCATCCAGCTAACACAGTTGTGGTTTGTAAAAATATGAACAAAGAGACTAGTTTTTCTTAAAGAATTTTAAACAATGTATGTGACATGCCAGCCATCTCAGAAAGTTTTACATTGAGTGCTGCCCTTCCCAAGGTGTCTTCTGATAGTGAATCTGTGTGAATTACCCAGGTAACATGTGTTGCAAGAAAGGAAATTAAGGAGTGTGTCCCAATTGTGTCCCAACTATTTGGTGGGCAGTGCAGTGACAGTATTTAAAATACATAATCAAGGGCAGTCAGAGCAAGCCCTTGGCAAACTGAGGGACAAAGGGCTCAAAGTTTTATTACTTCAGCTGTCAAATAATGTCCTTTACCCAGTATGACCAGCTTGATAGCAAATCTCAGCACGTAGAAGGTTTCCCCTGTGGAGTGATGACTACAGCCCGTGGTGCCAGAATGAAAGAGCAGTGGCAAGTAAACACATTTTACATCTGAAATAAATCACGAATATTTGTCAGACACACTTAAGAGGAGGAGCTCTGGAGCAGGATTTTACAGATAAGCTCATTGGAGTGGCTTTCTTGGTAACAACTTTTCTCTGTTAAAACTGCTTCTGTCAGGAACTGGATTGTGGTTTCTTCTGCCAACTCTCGTCCTGAAGTGAATTGCTTTGCCTCAGTGTTTCCTGGGGAGATTATAATTTTTATCTCTGACCTTGTGCAGTACTTGCTTGACGAGTACTTTTATGCAAATGTAAATTCTTTGTATGCTTAAGAAGTTGATACTACAGTCATTTAGAATCCTGTATTGCTTCTCCATGCTCTCATTGTGTGTCTGCTGGTGCAGAAATGGATGTGCTCTTTTTTGTCAAATACTCCCAATAGATTTGATATTGAAAGGGCTGCCATTCAGCTGCTACTTCAGACTTTTGGGGAGCGGTTTGCTCTCTCCTGGTTGGTGTGGTATTAGGGCTCAGCAGGGTAAATGTAGCTACTTATCTTGTATATAGATAAGTAATGAATTAAGTCCTAATACTGCACCAGTTAAGAAAGCCCAAAGCAGCTGCTTTTACCATCCTGTGTGTGTATAGCCATATGGTACACATAAACTGTAATGTTGTGCTCAAAATCATTAATGCTGCGCCTAATATTCTGAACTGGTTTTTTTGTTGCTAAAAATCAGCTAAACTTGAGAATAAAAACAAGTGTTTTAAATGGAAATTAAAACCTTTTCTTATATTTTTACTGTGCAGGTAAAACAAAATAATTATTGCCAGAGTGACTGCTTGCATTTAAAATAAATTTATACATATTATTTTAAAAAAATCTAGTTAACTTTAAAATATGTAAGTTTTCTTGTCATTTAGGGTTCTGTGAAGCTGATCATCAAGAGGGTTGCAAATCATTGGCGGTTTCTATTTTCAGAGTTCCACATCCCAGAGTAATTTGCTTTAATTTCATCCAATTTAACCTATACTTCACACCATCACCATTCAGCTTTAATAGCTATGTTCTATGCATAAGAAAAGCAGATAAATGTCCACAATTAGACTGCGAGTGATTACAACTAGTTAGGGCTTTATGAAGACAAAACTTAAGGGGCTGTAGCACAAAACAAAGCCACAAAAGATGTCTGAAAAAATTCTTTCTTCAGAAGTCAAGGTTTACTACAGCGTTTTATTTAATGTTTTTTGTACTTGATTTTGCTTATGTTGAACATGTAGGCAGGTGCACCTTCTTCAACTGAAAATTACTCTGCTTAAAGAATATTAGGTTTGTGTTACAGGTGATTAATTTCACTTGAAATTAGCTTGCAAGGGAAAACATGCTAAACCTACTTTATTTTTGGTTCTTTGTTAACATGTGCTTTGTTTAAGAAGCTGTAAAATGTTGAATCTGATGGTATTATTTTGTCCTATTCATAAATATGTAAAGTAAAATGTACTATCATCAAAGTTTAGTGCATTCTGTAATGATAAATATATCTGTACCTCAGTCAGAGATAGCAGTATTTTTTACTGTTTAAATCTTTGGAATACTGATGATAGCGTGTCAAGCCAGTCTGAGTATAGATATTATTTATAATTTAATTTTTTTTTGACACTTCTAGTCTTGTTTCTTTGTAGCTCAAAGAAATACCCTACTTCTAGCTCCCCAGTCAAGTTACTGTATTTTAGTTCATTTTGTTCTCTCTCCCATTCCCACCAGTAAGTGGCCAGATAGATATTACTGCTCATTTATTTCAGGGCTTGTAACAGCGTGTGTGTGTATCGTGATGTGACGCGCTCGTCTGTGCCGAGCAGCTCTTTTTGATAGCAGTCATTGAACGTATGTGGGAGAGGAAGTGCAAGTACCAATTATTCTCTAGGTCTGGCTCGTGGTGGTGTTATTAAACATTCCCTTATAGTTTATTGACAAAATATGCTGGTCATTACCCTAAATACCAATGGGAGTTTCAGCTTGTGATGCAGTTCAGATTCTGATCAAATTGTAAATATCCCCCTTAATTACAGCACATGTACCAATATACTGCTTACCTTTTGTGAATGAATGCAAGATGCCAGAATGCCATTCCATGAAGCTTAGTGTTAGCCAAATATTTGGTTACATTTTACTTTAAGGGTAAGGATAATTAGAGAAATGCAGTGACTGGTATATAAAAGATAAATTAATCTTAAAGATAATAATTAATTTCCATAATTGCAATTAGGAGCAGAATAAGATAAGTTTAGAAGTAGTATTTTGATTTGGATTGTAGCATCTCAGAGGCAGCTTGAAGCAGCTAGAAACAATAAGGTTTAGGCTATAGGCAGCTTCTTCGTTTTTATGTCGAACTAGTTTTATATGCTATATCATAAAACTTTCAGTCCAATCAGCAACTACATTTAAATACTGCAAATTGTGGCAGCAAAACAATAATTCTGCTGATTAGCCCCTTTCCATTTCTTGTAAGTGAACTGTTTATGCTGTTGAGTACCTTTTGAAAAAAGAAAAAGCCAAAACAGCCTTGATTAGTCAAGGAGTAATTGGATGACTTGATTTTAGCAAGAGAATGAATTGGTTGATGATAGCCTGTAACTAAGTGTAGTGGTTCTGTTCAGATGAATACATAACATACAGTCATCAGATCTTGACAGGTATAACATAAGCAATGCAAAAATTTCTGGAGGCTGAGAGGTAAATTTTGTCAAAGGAATTTTGAAGCTGATTTTTGAAAGAAATGGGAAGAAATGTGCATGCCATTAGATGATACCATTTAAAAGTGACATTCGTTACGGCTGTCCTGTATACATATTTATGTGCTCTTATTTTTGCTTGTCAAGAACAAATCTAGACTGTGTGTCCTGGCTGCCATCAAGACCTTACAAATTGACAGTTCTGCACTTCCACAGGAAGAAAACAGTCAGGTTGCACATCTTCTCCATCCATTTGTTCTGTTGTCTGCATTTTTTTAAGCCAATAATTTGCAAGAAATGTGCAGAACCAGCTATTGCTGCATTATATCTTTAATGCCACTTTAAAAATTATTTTTGGCCCACCACACTTGGACCTAAGCAGCCCTGATAAAGTGCTCAGCTAAAGATAAGCCCTTCCCCAAAACTGGAGAATATTTCAGGTTCGAAGCTGAGGGCAATAGAAGAGGGAGCTGGGTGTGGCAGTGATAATTTCCAAGCTCCTTCTAGTAATTTCATCTTCTATCATTATTTTGGGGCTGTTAGCTGGCAAAAGTGAATCCTCCTCCTGTATTATGCTTTACCATTTTTCTGTCTAAATATTTGTCTTGTTTTAATAACAAAATCTGGATACTGCCGAAATGTTAGGGAATTTACCACAGCACATGTTTATTTGCAGTGAGCCTTATGTTTCTAGCTGCTAATCTTTGTTCTTATACACTAAAGGAAGAGAGAGGGTATTTTAGAAGTAGAGTGCAAATCCATCTGGATTTTATCAGAGATTGTTTGAGAAAAGGTATATATATATATATGATACTTAAAATAAAAAACACTATTTCTGTTCAATTTCCTTTTGACAAACTTACAATAAAATTACAGTTTACCTCTGCCTGGATATGTGAGAGAGATGCCAGAGAAGTTATAATGATTTTTTTAAATAATTACTGATTAGAGTTTCCCAGTGGACCCTCCTGTTACTGCTGTGCGATCAGCTTAGCTGTTGACAAACATGTGCTTCCTTTGGGAGATTCTTGAGTAAGTCTATTTTATGTATGTATTTTTTTGCCCATGTGGCAGATTGATTCCATTTTCCTCTTAGAGGAGTATACCATAGATTCCTGTAATAGAAAGAGGGCAGTTCTGGAGCACAGGCAGTATAACTTGAGGAAGCAGTCAAAAGGAAGGTGGCATGGTTTGGGGTAATGTTTGAGAAATGCCAAGGCCTTATATTCTAAAAGCAAATGCATTGGTGAAGACATGGGAAGTACAATGGATTTTCATTATATTTGTTGGGGAGGGTCATTGTCCATAGGTCATACTGTCTTGAGAACACAGGGGTGTGGCTAGTTTTGGAGATATTAATTGTAAATATACTTTTAAATTACTATTATTTTAAAATAAATAAATAAATAAAGTAGTTAAATCAATTTGTTTTTTAAAATTCCAAAACATCACAACACCTTTTTTTTTAAAGATGAATTTTTTAGCACAACTTTGAAAAAATCTATTTCTTAATGAAGACTTTGGATGCTAGACCACAGAGCTCAGCTGCCACTAGCCTGACAGGTGTGAGTGTACTACAGAGGATATTGTACGAACAAGAACCTTGTAAATATCCCTCCTGTTTACAGAAATTGAGGCCTCATTATGTCAATAATGAGGACAGACGTGGTTTGTTTGAAGTTCACCACATTTAAACACACCTCATCGCCAATATGGGCTTTAACTCTGACACGTGGCCATGTTTGCAGTCTCTGCTGTTTTATAACTATCCCATTCTAGTCCTTTGCTTCCTCACCAGGATGCCTGTATAAGTTAGTATAATTTTGGGGAACCATTGCTCCCTCATTTTTCTACCAAGCTCTCTCTCAAGCTATAGTCAACTTGAGATCAAACTTAGACTACCAGATGTCTGGTTTTCCTTTTCCCCATTATTTTCCTCATAGATTCTGTTGTAATGAGAGAGCACTATCAGTCAAGCCAATCTGAGGATTTCTTTGTCAATGTTTATTTTTAATTTTACTTCTTCCCTCTCCATAAACAAACTGGTATTGGGTTTTTTTGCCTGGTACCCAAGACAGTCTTGCCTGTTCCTTCAGAAAAAAACGAAAGTTTAATTTGCTTGTTGTCATCTTCTGTCTCAAGACCCACCTCTCATTTTCCCTGATTCTTCCAATTCAGCAGTTTTTAGTTTCATCAGGCTGCTTTTCTACGTAGTGCACAGTATCAGTTACTAGTCTAGTGCTGCTCAGCATTCACAGCCTGTGTCCACCTTGTGCATCGTGTTCGTTGTACAGCTATTGCATTATCTTTATCTTTAATTGGACAGTGATGGGATTCATAGTACCTAATTTGTTGTACTTTAAAATAAAGCCTTTGGGTTTTTGATTTTGCTGCTCTTTATGCTGCAGAAAAGGTGGGGCTATCATATCATCTTCCCTAACAAAAGAGAGGTAAGGGTCTTGCTTGACAGAGGGATTTCATGCAAAGGCAGAAGAACAAAGTAATAAATAGCAATATGCTGTTAACAATCTGTTTCAGGTAAGATTTGTAGATTAAGATTATAGTTCTTATTTTCATCATTGAAAGTTGTAAATAATATGCACATTTTCTTGTATGTCTTATTTATAAACTCAGTTTTACAATTCCATTTTTTCCTATTACTTTTCATTTTTATATAGGCAGTTTTTAAAATCAGGTCCTGGGTGAAACATTTTTCTAGTAGTTTAACTGCTGGTTTCTCGCAGCTGTACTTTTCCCGAGAGATCTCATCTCTTGTCCAAAGCCTAATTCCTGAGGTTACCACCAGTTCAGGGTTGCTATGTCTGCATGCAGCTCTGCAGACCGGAATTGAATTCCCTACAGTGTGATTTGTACCAGACCATCACGACAAAGTAGGTTGGAGGCTGGCATAATAGATTGTTCAAGATACATCTCACATGGATATTGAGACAAAGTTAAAACTGAGGCTCTTTCATCATAGTGGTGTCACTCTGCCTTTTCCTTCCCTTCTTCTTGAATATCCCCCTGGCATATCTCTGGCTAGGCTGTTGCTCAGAGTGTGATCTCCTTTAGGTTGATGACTGAAGCTGACATTGAGAAACTCTGAACAAGAGATTCACAAAAAAAGCTTAGTGCCTGTTGCCTCGAAGAATCTCTTCATTTGTACCAAGATGTGGACATTACTACCAGTTTGGTCTTTTGTGTATAAAAAATCTTGAAGCTGCCACTTTCTGATGGACTGTGTCTGTCTAAATGGGAATTTAAACTCCAAATCCATGGCTTTAATGGAATATACAACTAGTGTTCATTCCTTCCATGAGAAGAGGCAAGCAACCCAGTGAGGAGGAAAGAAGGTTAAATTGTTGCCTCTACTGGGAAATCATCGGCTCAGTAAGAGGGGCTTTTACTCAAGCAAGCAACCTGTGCCAGACACAGATCTCTTGTCATTGTGTTACCTGAATGAAGTGCAGGATGGCTGCTGACACAGGAATGATGGAAGGAGGACACTTGAAGAAATCTCTGGCTGAATTAATTGTGTTTGGATGAATAAAGAACGATTTTTTTTTTTTTTTTTTTTGTTGTTGTGAAAAGGAATGGGAAGATGTGAAGAAATGAAGCTGTTGTTGAAGAAAACAGAAAAGTATAACTAATATATAAGCAGGTTTTTGTTGTCACTAATTCACTTTACACTTGCTTTTTCAGAAAAGCTTCATTCTTCCTTGAGACCAAAACAAGCTTTTTATTTTGCATTTTATTTTTGTGTTCTAAATGCAAGATCTTCATAGTCACGCATCCTTTCTCCTGACTTAACAGTGTAAGGATTTGTGTTACTTTTTAAACCCATGGACACTAGATGCAGAAGGATGTAAGAATATATTGTTTACATGGTAATGGAGGCTTTTTTTCTTGATACAAGGATGAAAGTTAAACTTTTAGCTGAATGAATGCTACTTATCTGTTGAGAAGGCTGAGGCAGGTAGACTTTTTGTTTATCTGTGTGGTGACATCTTCCTACTTCTACCCTTTTTATTCAATATTTTCCTTATAAATTAGCTGTTAAACTGTTTTCTAGTATTTGCTCATCTGAAGAGCCTGTATCTCATTTGTTAAGGTGTGCAAGTAAGGATTTATATAAGAGAAGGGCTATGGTATCTCTTCCTTGATTGCCTGGCATTGGTATAGATTAGTGTGGAGTGTTTCCATTTAACAGAGCAGCCTGTTCTCCCATCATGGCCAGCATCAGATTTGGATCTATGGCTGAGATAATTTTGCTTGTACCCAGGGAGTTCATGGATCAGCTTTGGAGAGAAACAGTTGATGAGAGAGGAGGGAACTTCTGGTGACCACTACTGAAAAGACTGTTCATAAGTTGATGTAAAAATTATTTTGATATTTGACTATGAACAACACTTTAAACCTATGTTCTATGTTCATTGATGTAAGAACTTCATTGGTTTTGGTAAGTTAAAAGAAAAGATGAAGTTTAAGATGTGCATGATGACAACCCCCAAAACCTTCTACATATCAGTTAAGGAATTGTTTGTTGTTTACCCTGTTTTGTATCTTTTTCAGTATAAGAAATGTCTTGAATGTTTTTCCTGTGTAAGAGATAAGTTAATTTTAATTTTGGTAATATTCAAATAACATTCTTTTCATGATTTCTCATGCATATCTTTAATGTTGCAGGTTAAGTATGCAAATACTCTGAAAATTGATCCAGGAAGAAGTAATAAACTCTTTTTAACAGTTAATATTTTTATTTTTAAAACATATATTGATTTTTGGGGGGGAGCAGAATTTTTTTTTTTAAAATGATACTGCTTATCTGATAATTTCAATCCTAGTTGAATTATGTTGCCAGATTGTCATCAGAAGGGCATGAAGTCAGCACACATGCGTCAGTAATATCTGGTTGTTTTAACCTTATGTTTCCAGTTGGCAATTTGAAATTATGGCTTCAACTGCACTTTAAATATGTGATAATAGCATGTGTTTCTAATAAGGGCCAGCACCATTTTGTTCAGATACTGTGAATGGTTGTCACTCATATATGACAAATGCACCTTCATCTGCTTCTTTGATGGCCCCCTAAAAACCATACCCTCAAATCAGGCCGATGAAATTAGCTGCTGTGTAAATTGTGTGTCTGAGTGGTTCATTATCTAATCACCGTCAGAACCACAGTGATAAAGTAGATTGAAACAGGGACGAGGTCTGCCAGATGATTTCAGGCCTTTTTTTCTAAGCCCTGTTTCCCTTGGAAACACTAAGAGTCATTCAGAACTTCAGAATTCTTTGTCTAGAAGTTCTTCGTTTCTTAATGCGTAAAATTGGGCAGCCAGTGAGGTCTGCCAAGGTGATTTGTAAGGTTTTCATTCCATGATTCTTGTAACCATTACTGTGTGTATTAAAATGTTCTGCATTTTTCAATTCAGCTGCTGTATTTGCTGCTTCTAGGTTAGATATTGTTAAACACACCAGCTATTTTCAGGAAACTGCTCTAGCCTATTCCTTTATAGGAGAAACTCTTAAATGCTTTAAGTCCTGTCCTGAAATGGCAAAGTGCTATGCTTTGTATATACAGAGAGGGAGCTTTGGAGATGATATGTAAATGAACATACTAAACCAGTGTGATATAAAACATTGCACAGGACACTTGTACATGGGTGAGACAATCACTCAATTTCAAACTTTTTTGACTCATTATAGTATGTTCTAAATATGTATTTCTTGTCTTTTTAGCTTAATAGGTAATTTAAGTGTTCTTTTGTTCTAGGAGCATTTGAAGATGATGATATCACTCATGTTGAAGGAAGTGTAGATCCTGTTCGTGACATCGAAATAATACATGAAGAACTTAGACTTAAGGATGAGGAGCTGATCATGCAGAGCATAGATAAGCTTGAAAAAGTAGCTGTAAGAGGAGGAGACAAGAAATTAAAACCTGAATATGTAAGTCCATGACCTGTAATAGAAAACCATTAAGTCCTCCTAGTGTTGAATTGAAACATTTGTATTGTTGGCTTTTCTTATTGATCCCACATGTGTAATGCAAAACACGACTACTATTTTTATATGTGTTTAAAAGTAATTATTATTATGAGTTGAAAAAATACTAGAATGACAGGCTGTGCTGTCAGTGTAAGATTTCATGGATGGAGCTAATTGTAACTTTTGAAATTTAACTGTTACTTTCTTGCTGACACAGCTTTGTATGAGCATTGCCAATCTTTTGTCAAACTTATATCGATGCCTAGCTGTAATTCAAAGTTACTTCTGACTTTTTCTTGCTTTTAAGTTCTACTATGACATTGATGCTAGTATTTCTGTGGCCAGCAAGTGAATGTATTTTTTTGATATGATCGCACTTTGTGTCTTTTACTGCATGTTAAATACAGACTGCTAGTTGAAATTAATTTTAGAACGTTGTGAAAAGCTGCTTAAATGAGCTCAGTTATCACAGGGCAGTAGTGGTGTTTCTTTGCAAATTAGTAATGTATAATAATTATCAACTTCAAAGTATATTTTTGCAAATTGTTATTTTACTGCCACTTGTCTCTTGAGTCTCCTACACTTTACCAGTAGTCTAGTTATTAATTTTTCTTTGTCATTAATATTCTATAAATTCTATAAATATTTCAGGTGGTATATAAAATGCATTTTCTAATTATTACAACAGTTTATCAGTGTGGAAATAGATTATTTATGTCTAGCAAGTAAGTATTAAAAAATGCTGTTTCCTCAGATGGATTTTTCAATAGCAAGTAGTAAGAAAAACATTGTTATTGTGCTGCTAGGTCAATTTATCAGTATTGAAGTACAGTGAAATTTCTTGGCCCTACCTAGTATTTGGAAATGGATAGGAGCTGAAAGTGAACATCCCTCTCCAAAATACTCAGATCCATGATGCAGTGTTAAAAAGCACTTCTTTGGTAGCTTCTGTTGGTGAAGAACTAGTCTTCATCTGGTGTGAAAAGTATTTTATTTCTTGATTCATCTAGGCCATAAAAAATAGCTATTGTTGGATGATTCAAAGGCTTTCATGTAAGCCCAGAGAGAGAAAACCATCATTTAAGAACCTTAATTTAAGGTCTTATCTGTCATGTGAACCCAGCCCTGGGTACATGTGGGCAGTGATTTTTATCTTTTACAAAAGGTTTCACATGCTTAGAGGAACAGTGCAGTTTATGCCTACAGTTTCAAATAGCATCCATACAGCATTTCACCTTTTAATTCATGTTAAAGAAAGGGGCAAGCAAAAATCCTGTCCATAGCAAATTCAAAGTTCTTCCTAAAGCTAAATTTTACATTGGTATGACATGATGAAAATGAGGAGTGCTGTGATGTTGTTCTGCCCCAGCCTCAAGCTCTTCCCACTTTGTTGTGTGGCTGTCTTTGGAAATAGCTTTGCTCAGCTCCTTGTGGTGGAACGTTCCCATCTGGTTCTTTGAGTGTACCTCTCTGGATGCTTTGAGGATTTTATATCACAATCTATATTCTTCCTGTGTGAAGGAAGAAGTTGGCACTTCCGTGATTACAAAGAATCATAACTGAAGTGTGTTTTAAATAGACTTTGTAACAGTGATAGTGTAACTTAATGGGTGGGTGGTAGGTACAGTTATGATTGTGTGACAAGAGTTGCTCTTAGTCATTTCTTAACTTCAGGAAGCTGGTATGTGTTTGAAAACAGAAAATGTCAGATTATTCTCAAATTAAGGGAGACACAAAATAAAAACCTCAAATCTAGAAATGCAATTTAATTAAAGAAAAATATCAAATCTTTATCATTAATGTCTTTATCCAACTTCAGTTTCTTATCCATTTCTTTGCCTCTTCCATCAGTCTCCTTACTATTACTTCATCTGTAGTTCACCTGTCAGAATGACTTTGTCAGCTTGTATTTGTAACATAAACTTCCTGCCACTTGTATTTTTTTAATCCTGTTTTTATGAAGACATGCACAGAAAACATCAAGTTCTTGAAATCGTATTCCTCTGCCAGTTCTGTTCCCAATAATAGCTGTTACACATGACCAGTCTCAGCTGAGTTTGTCAACAATAGAAGTTTCAAAGGCGTGAAATTCCTTTGTTTCATGGGAAGGGATGGCTGAACAGAGTGGGGAGGCACAAATTAATGCTTCTCTTGAGACAAAGGCTGCCCATAGGAGCTATAGTCGCTAGGGAATCTCTTCAAGGAAGTGTTGTGAGGCAAAATGCCTCTGAATCTTGCAGATCTTGGACTTTCTTGCTTGTCTTCCCTGTGACTTGTATGCTTGAATTGTAGTGTATATACACAAGACTTCATAAAATGGACTTTTTTGATGGTGAAGGTCCATGAAAGCTCTTTTCTTCTCCTGGTAAATCAATCTTTTGGTCGAGTTACGCAGCTTCTAGAAACAGATTTGTGTAGCTGTAAGACTGTAACAACAGCTCTTGGACATTTCCAGCCAGTGCTGGGCTTTAGATGTTCATCCACTGGGTTGTGAGACACTCCTGTACAGTTTGTCTTGCCTCTTTTCCTTTCATGTTTTGTGTTGCAGAGAGGGCCTGTGGTTGCATTCTATATAATACACTATAGTACAGGATGGCAGGATTGACCATGCAGTAAATGACTTACAGGTCTAGGAGGGAAACCATGTGGGATTGGTGAAAAAAACAGAGATTATGTATGCTTCCTTCCTAAAGTGGTAGCAAAATGTTAGGAGTATATTTTGGCTGTTTGCAGTCTGCACTTCCCAAATCCATTGCATTCTGTATTTAGCTTGTCTGTCACAGAGAGTTCCCTGTCCAGCATAATTAGTTATGTTTCCATGCAGCTACAGTTCAAGGCTTTTTCTTTCCAGGGGAAAAAAAAATCATGAAGAGACAGTATGGCCTGAAATTAATACTTTTTTCCAAAAAGTTAGTCTTCAGAAAACAAAAGGATGGGACAGGACTGGGAAAGAACTTCTCAGCATTTGCCTTTTAAAATTATTTGCCAGTAAAATACACAGTCATTGCTAACATTCTGTTCTTAGCAATATTCTTCTGTAGCAGAGATGTGGAAACAGCTCTTGTCTGTGCAGAGAGCGTTCCCAGTCATTTTTTTTTTCAGGAAAACCAGGACGTTACGAAGGGAAAAACTTGGTATTCATAGATTATTTTGATTTTGTTTTTAAGCACGATGTTAAAATTTCAGTGTTTCTCTTTTTTATTATTTTTTTCCTCCATTCCGTTTGGAATTTAGCTTGTCAACAAGCTAAATTGTTTTCTTTCCCCCATTCCTTTTGGAACAATTCAAGGTGAAGATGCTTGAGAATGTCTCAAGAATTTCAACTGCTTGAGAGTTATAGAAGGTATTTGTCTTGTTTTATAAATATGAATTTTCTGCTTTAGAAGATTCACTTTATCAGTAAGCCACCACAATTGTGACATGGTAGTCTGAAATCTCCAAAAAGTTTAGGAGGAGAAAAATAAAAAATTGACAGTGTTATGTCAGTCAACAGTACTTAAATCTGAGATTTGCACTTGATTGCTGGCCTTCTGGCATGGTGTTATAACCTGTTAATTACCATTTTTTTCCTCTAAGCCCACATTGCCTACAGGTGGTAAATCCACCTTTGTGCAGTGACCTGGCTTGGCAGTTGAATAGTGTTAACTGTTTGTCCTGTCTCACAGAGAATTGATTTCTCAATCCCCTGTCAGCAGAAATAAAATAGCTGACTGTTGTTAAGGAGCTATCAATGAAATAATTTTCAAGTCCTTCTTAAAAATCAATGGCATGATACGGTCCAAGATCACCAACATGTAATGTTGACATAAGCCTGGAATAGCTTCCTTTACACATGTATTTTCTGTTTTGCAAGTATTTCTACTGCTGTCTCAGAGATGACTGACTGCTATTATTAAGGCTACTAGTCTTTCAGACTTCATACACCTTTAAATATGATTTTGGCTATAACCTTCTGAAGAGATATTACAGAATAAAAATACTGCTGTTATTTACTAATAATTTATTATTTATTAAAACAGTACAAATAAAATTTCAGGACGCAATCAAAGTACTTTTGTTTTTATATTTTAAATCTGTCTGGTGTTGGTTTATGCAGAGAGATGAGACAGATATTGAGTTAAACTTTATTATTAGCTTACTATTCATGTCATTTTGGATAGCAGGGGATTTCAAAGTAAAATTCAAATATGTATGACTTTATAAATCAGAATGTACAAATAATAAAATTAATTTTAAAAAATACTTTTTAACTGGTGGGATTTTTAGTTCTGGAGACAGAAGTCTTTAAGATGGAACATCTAATACAGTTAAGTGAGTATTATTGCAGGATTTTCTGTTCCAATGTCCTTCCAGCCTGATTCAGTTCCAGTCCTTAGAAACTCATAGCTCTGCAACAGATAGCTGTTCCTTCAGCCCTTTGTTAGTGCTCAACATCTTGAATTCCAGAACACAAGAATTCTTACGGTAACAGTATTGAGATCTACGTATCTGACTACAAGGGTATTGTTTATAGTTGAGTTGATGCAGATAATTGATGTTGGTGATACTAAGACACAGTCTTTAGGTCAGAGTCAATGTACACAGTGTCTGAACTTCCAATTTTCTATTGAAAGGTGCCTTCTACAGTAGGTCAGGATCAGCGTTCACTGGGTTTGAACTTCCAGTGTTCAATTGAATGGGATGTTTTCACAAGTGTCTGCAGTAAAGTCTGTCATTTTAAAAATAAGATTAGTTTATCAAATCAAGCGTGTTTTATAACAGGAAGAGCGACTGCAGTTATGAGAATAGCAGTTAGAGACTCCTTATTAGTGTAATGGTCCCAGAGGCATCTAGTGCATATTCAACTTAAAAGAAAGGCATCAAGCTTTGTTTTGTTACTGTGATGGGCAGTGACCTAATAATGAATACTTACACTCTGCCTATAGTTATTGTATTTGTCAGTGTATGTACTGTGAAGAGTAAAGCAAAATCTTCCTAATGGTGGTTTAAGTAGCTTTAATCCCTTCCATTCTCCTCCCTTACATTTAGTGTCTTGGTCCTGTCCTCAGAATATAGTAACTGTTTGAAATGTGTTCTTTTGTTCATAATTTGTTGTTAAAATCATTAGTGTGGTATGGGAAATACTTCACATACAACAAAGAGCTGGTACATTCTGTTTCTTCTTATTACCAATATATACTGGATGAAAATCTTTCCTTCCTGCAATATTCTGATGAATGGGATGGTGCCAAACAGAATTCGCTGACCTCTCGCTGTAAGCACTTGCCAGAGTTCTCACGGATGGATGAACTCGTATTTCCTATAACTGATGATGTCAGTTGGGAATGTTCACCTTTCTTTCATTCCAAGCTGAAGATAAATACAGTGATGAATTGTATACATTTTTTTACAGTTTCTTTGGTCTCCCTGTGTGGGAAGAGTTCGAGGGGCCAGTTTGTTCCACAGGAGATGGAAAGAAAGGAGCAGTGTACACATACGCTGTTGACATACTCTCTGCTGATGGCTTTTACAATTGCTAACTTAAATCATAGGGAATCGAGAAAATATTTATATTCTTAATGCATATAATTATGCCTAAAATCTTGAGTGGACCATTTACTGTGCTTAATGTGGTATTTAGAGGAAATTAAAGTTCATTCTGGAGAACATTTTAAATGTAGTATGGCAGATGTTTGTGAATTGATTGGTAGTAAAGCCTGACTTAAAAGTACATAATCTGTAAACACACGTTTGGATTTTTTTTTTGTATTATCAGTAGACAAAGAGAAGTCAGTGCTTAAATATTTTCTGTCAAGGCTGATCTTTCCTGTGTAGATTTGACAAGTAGCTTAAAGTAATTAATTTTGTAAATCATGCTTCTCCGGGTACATCTAGATCCAAGGCATTTTAAACTGTATGCGCATATACCAAAATAACACTATATGAAAATAGCGGTATTCTGAAAAAGACGCCTTTTTCACTCAGCTTAATTCACACAAATCCACAACAAATGCATTCACACATGGATTTATTTGGAAATTTTAGTGGATTGGCTAATGCAGTAAGAAAAGTTTAGTGAAACTCTGCGGAAGATATTTTATTTTCATTTTCAGTGCAATTTCCCTGTTCTGAATTTCTGAACTGCTGGAAATAATCACTTGTAGATAGACTGCTTTCTGTATTCTTGCTTGTTTTTTTTTTTGAGAAGCGACAAGTGGCTGAGTTGTTTCATGTATAATGCTGTAGTGCCCAAAAGGATGACCCACACAGGAGAATTTGGAGATTATTGACATGAATTACATTGTTTGGAATGCCTGTAGATATTTTGGATGAAAGTGCTTGTTGTGGTTCATAAACATTATTGGCATCTAGTTCTAAGTGAATCTTATATCATGTACAGCTTGTACTGGTTCTGTGAGAAGGTTTTAAATTGAAGAAAGGACAATAGACTTGTCCTAAATCCATTACTTGTCCCATTGTCTTTTTATTAAAGTCAGTAAGCAAGGGAATTGTAAGAGATTAGACATTGTTTTGTACCACAGAGGAGCTTATTGTCAATCCAGTACCTGGCTTGTTCTCTTTCCTGCACCCAGCTGCTACAGCTTATTTAAGCATTTACCACAATGAAGAAAACGTGATCTAGGCTTTTCTTTAAACTGCAAAACTTGTCTTAATTGTCTTTTAAAATACCATTATTTTTAAACAGTGTTTTTAGAATAAATTCTTACTATGTTACTTCAGCCTCAGTCTTCTAAATCGCCAGAAAACATCCAGGAAGAGCAGAGAGCTGAGGCTATGCTCAATAGAAGTGAAATGATTTCCAAGGAAAGCCGTGGATAGAAGGATTGTGGACTCGGTGTACTCCATACACCTCCTGTTAACAAGGAAAATAGTGTATATTCAATGAATTGCTCTTGTTGCAACACAGTTAAGCTATCTCTGAGTACCTCAAATAGCACTGTTCTCTATCTGAATCTGAAAAAACATTTTGAAATTTTGAAGGCCAGATGGAATAATAGTTATTATTCCGTTTGATCCCTTGCGTATCCCAACTAATTTCTTACAACTGTGGTTAAAATGGAATGTATCTCTTATTGGAAAAATTAACCTTTATTGAAATATTTTATGGCTAGAGTTAAATTACTTTAACTTGTTTAACTATGCCAGTAATTAATTATCTTTGCTGTTTAGAAATAAGGCACAACTTTAGTCTGTACTTGTCAAGCTTTAGCAGTCATTTGATTTCTCTATGCCAGTGGGAAAAAGCCTGTATATGTGAGATTTTTGTTGTATATATATAATGCCATAAAAGCAAAGAATTTAAGAACAGCAAGTCTTCATGTGTAACCACTTTCTCAAAACCTCGCTTTTTTCTCTCCAGTTTTTCATTATTTCAGCAGAGATAAGTGTAGAATTATTCCCATTGGACATTAGGCTATTTATATACTCCAGGATTGCATTAATATTCTAGTACAGTTAATTTGCTTGTGATCCTCCAGGCTTCAGTCACTTTTGCAAAGGGAATTCCTGTGTTGGTCAATACTGTATGCACCCTCCCTTTGTCCCCTGCCCAACAGTGTATGAACTTGAGTGTTTCGTCTGGAGAAGCATAGATTGCTTTCACTAAAGCTGTGGGGCAGTTCTGGTCCCTACAAGGTTCCTGTTGTTAGTAATTTACTATTCTCAGAATGTGTGTGTCATTAACATGGCCTTTTTTGGCTGTTGAAAGATGGTAACCAGTGAAATGCGAAGAGTTTGTTTGGAGTGCCATCAGATGCACACACATTGGGGGTTTTGTTTACACATGTATTCTGAGACCTTCTGGGTAGGTGGTGTTGACTCCATTTAGTATATGTAGTAGTTTATTAAAGAAATACCTTCTGCCACTGGGCCAGATTCTTTAGGGAAGTCAGAATATGTTATTTTTACACTACCACCTTCATTACTGGTATGCAATGGTGTTGGACTTTGGAATTAAATGAGAAGAGCTAAGAGCTACTGATAATGTTTTAGATACTCCTTGTAGCTTTTCCAAGCAGCAGAGCAGTGTAAATGATAGGATTTTAAACAATTGAAACATGTTAATAAAAAATATTTAAGTACTTTTGAAACTTTTACAGGGAGATGGTAAGTTTTTGCATCTTGGAAGTTTTGAAGGGAATGAATAAGGTGCTGAAAAACTCTCCATATTTCCCTTGGTGGGAGAAAAACCCTACTGTACCCACAGTTACTCTGTAGTAGTGGAGACTTTTGCATTGCCTGCAGGATCACAGGGAATTCACTTGCACTTTGAAGTGTGAAGTGATAATCCTCACAACTGCTTATTTCTTTATTAAATTTGCGGAAGTTAATTACATGCCCTGGTAATTTACAACAAAAAAATCACAATTCTCTGATGCCAAGTAGGCAAGTGAGTTTTCCAAGCTTCAGTTTAGTCCCTCATGCTGTAAGAAGAATTTGGCATTGGCACACATTATTACTATCATTCATCCAGAAAGTCTATTAATGTATGCACATTTTTCTACAGAGTAGTGTCTCATGAGTAGGTCTTGGTAAATCTGCTATATGCAATTTACATGTATTTCATTATTTTATACTGCTGGACTTACTGTTATAGTCCTGCTTATCATTTGTGGGTTGACTACTCATGGTCTTTGGCAAATGAGAGCAGAACATAATTAGAATCACTGTATTTCATATGGCTAAATACACTGAGTATTCACTTGTGCTAAATATATTGCCATGCATATAGTCAGAAATTAACTGATCTTTAAAACAGTGATATTTGATATTCATTAAATTTACTATATTTCATATGCCTTGACAGCTGTAAGCAAATTGGAATTTGGAGGGATTTTTGGTGGCTTTCTGAATGGCTCTTGTTAAAATGTTCCTAGCTGGAAAACAAGAGTACCCCTCTCATCAAAGAAGGCAAAGTAGATAATTCTGCTGGTGACAGATTGACCTCAAAGTGTACAATTGGGGAGGCCAGATCTAATAAAACAAAGATGATCACTGCTCTGTATTCTGTTATTAAGCATTTCAAAGTTAACTTGAGTAGTGATTAAAGGTGTTTAAATGACTGGCACAGTGATAGAGAAATTAAAAAGATTAGGTTGTACTCTTTCGCCAGTCCTAAATAGAAGCAAATAATTAAAAATGGTGTTGCATGAGAAATAACCCAAAAATATGCTATTGTATGCTTTCTAAAGTATTGGGGCAACTCAGTTAAAAAGAAATGTGGAAATGTGCCTTTCTTCATATTGTCATTTGTGTTTAACAACTTCTTGTTAAGGAGTTAAGTCCCATTTCACTGGTGCAGGGGAATCCAAGTTCAGCTGACCCATTTTTAAGTTTCTGGACTGTCTACCTTACATTCTGCATGGTGTGACTGCTGCTCACATAGTCCATCAGAGAACTTCTTCGTGTTTCCCTGCTTCATCAGCTTCATACAAAAATGCTGTATTTGCTTGTAAGTTTCCATGCTTTTATCTAAAGAAAGTTTTCCAGTGCTTTGCCAACTTCCCTATAAAACCAAAATAAAATTGTGAGTATACAGTTGTTGGCTCTCCCCAGCATATAAAGCTGTAGGTCGGCCTTACCTGTGGAAATTGTCCATGTAATCACTCCTTTAGAACAGCAGTGCAAACATCACCAAGTCAGGTACATAAACAACAACTTACTAAAACTAGGTCAGTGCCAAAATGGATTTAGACTTGGTGTCACTATAAGAATGTGGAGGAGAGGTTTTGATTGGCAGCTCTGCGCTTAGATAGGCTTTAGAAAGGCTAAACTTTATTTGCTGTGTTGATGCTTGAAATTTTCTGGAGGTTCTGTGTTATGTAGCTCCCCTTACAGTGTGATTACAAAACATTTCATTTCTGCTTAAGCAGAAATTTAAAAGTTTGGCTCTGGTGACTTCTGCTGTAGTGTTTTTTTTACTGTCAATTTTTTATTGACTCCAGTTTATATGTAGCAACGCGTTGCTATTGTGGGAAAAACTGTAATGCTGAAAGCCACGTGGTAAGTGCCTACAGAACTAGTTCAAAACCCAAAATAGTGTGTAACCAGAATTCCTTCACAGCTGAGCAGGAATCTTGGTGATTGTGTTGATTTTTATATATATCTATTTAAAGAGAAGCTGAGGATAAAGATCTTAAGTGAAAAGTACTTACTGGTAGAATTGCTTCCTTTATCTTGTTTATACTGATTAATTAAAAAATAAAAAGCACATAGGGTTAAAGATAAGATGGTACCACTGTTTTCTTCTTTATGTGTAATCTTGTTGCATGTCTCTACATAAGCTGTTCTGGCCACTCATCATAGTAACCAGCTGGGCCATTTCACCTGCTGGAGCCATTAAAGAGGACTCTCTCCCCCTAGATTAATCCCCTCCGACATTAGTTTTTTGCTCTGACAACTGGAGCAGGCATTCAGAATTTGCAGGTGGCCAGTGTGACGCACATAATTGCCTACAATTTTAGGCAATGAATAAAAATGGTCTACATTACTTGTCAAAGGTTGTATATGCAGTGCCAAGTGAGATCTATGGGAAGCCTTTTAGGGTTTAAAGAACAGTTAATAGCAAAGCTGCACAGTGCTTTTTTAATCATAATGCATTTGTAATATAGCATTTTGATCTTCTCCTTGTAGGAAATGGTGTTATATTAGCCACTTTTAAACATTTATGAGTGAAATTCAGTTATAGGAGAGTAAAAGTGATTATTCTTAGGCAGAACATGTTAGATTTCATTAAAAGTTTTAGCTTGCCCCTTCCTTGTTAAAATCTGTGGGGAGTCCTGTTCCTGGAGAGTTTCAAATCAGGATCTGAAGATTTAGAAGAGCTTTTTCTTTTTTTTTTTTTCCCTCCACTAAAGCTACAGCAAGACTAGAAAAGACAGTAGTAAATACTGATGTTATTTGTGGTTGTTTATAAATGTACTTCAACTGCATAGCATTAAGTGCAAAAAATGTTGTGTGCTCACAGTTCAGGGAATGTTTCCCTGTATTTTAAAGATCTTAATGCTCAGTTGCATCAATTGCAACTTAAAAAAATGCATTATTTAAAGCATGATCATAAATTATCTACAACAAAAAATAGGCGACTCTAAAATGTACTACTCCTAGAAGAGCAGAGTTTGACCTTTCAGACCCAAGAGCCTTTTATTAACACCTGCCTGTAAGGAAAACCGTGCCACACGCAGCTTTCGGATTCACGACCACAAAACTGATGAGGAAAGGCTTGAAGGGTTCAGTTTGTGTCACTTGCTGTTTGCCGTTTCCATTTCACAGATGATTAATCTTTCTGTGAAGAAAGGCCAGAGAAACAAAGCACATTGGGCTCTTCCTGCAGTTACTCCTTCTGAATGCACACTAGCTTGCTAACTAAAAGGCCTTTAGATTTCCTGCCGAGAGAGATGTTCTGAAAGTGAATGCAGCTGGTTGGAGGTCACCAGTGCAAGGCTCTTGCCATTGTGTAATGGAGGCTTTGGCAGGTTTCATTTTGGGGGGGGAGGGAGAAGGTGTTGGCGAAAAATTAATGCGGAATAAAAAGGGCTTTGGCCGTTTGAATTAATTTCTTGAGGGTGGATCATCAATAATAGGCTCCATTTCTTTTGCTCACAATTTAAAAAAAAAAAAAAAAAAGATATTTGCTGTTTTTTGTCCCACCCATTCCCTTTTCTTAATGGCATGTTTATATTGTACGTGGTCTCTCCCGCTGGATGCTGAAATGTTGCGTCTTACTGAGTTCGAAAAGCAATCTAAAATGTACTGATTTTTACATATATTTTATGAGCTTTGCTGATGTTATTGGTGACAAGAGATGATACTTGAGTATTGTGTATTTAACTTTCTAAATGTGGGATTTGGAGGACTTTAATAATCTATATTGCTCTTTAGTGACTTCTAAAGCAGCAATTTCTGTTTTTCTGGGGGAGTAAAAATTTGTCTCTAAAAGGTATTATCTAATTTTTAGTTTGCGTATATGTTTTGAATTTTAATGGATACATGCCTTGTTTATGGGAGAGAATAGTCTTGATATCCAGCTGAGTTTTTGACTTTGGTTTTTTTCTTTTTTGATCTTGCATAGGACGTAATGTGCAAAATCAAGACATGGGTAATAGATGAAAAGAAAGCTGTCCGCTTCTATCATGATTGGAATGACAAAGAGGTAGGCTATAAATATTACTTCATGAATTGACTTCTAATTTTGCTACCTGTTACTGGTTCTTTTTAAAGTATTTTTTTAAAATTTCATATTTATAGTGTATTGAATGTTAAATGTATTAGCTGAATCTATGCTTATCTGTGATTTATGTATTACACTTGAATTCTGTAGCCTTCTCAGACATGTCATGAGGAAAATGATCATAAAATTAATTCAAGTTGATATGAACTGTTTTTAAACTTCTCCCCCTCTATTCTCACTTCCAGATTGATGTTTTGAACAAACATTTGTTTTTTACTTCAAAACCAATGATATACTTGGTTAATCTCTCTGAAAAAGACTACATCAGAAAGAAAAACAAGTGGTGAGTGTGTGCAGGTTAAATGTCTACATTTATATTTCTGTTTCACATAGTCTTTTCAATGGTCAGTGATTCCTTACACATTTAGATCACCAAGGATATTAATTAAAATAGCTGTGTGAACTGATCTTGCACTTCTGTTACTTGCTATGCTCCCACTGACATGCTGCTTGAGTACAATGCATATGGTGAAACCTTGACTGAAACTGCAGAGAAGAATATGCTTTCCATCCTTATGTTTTAACATGAATCCATTAACTTTGAAGAAAGTAGATTTGATTTAGGAGTACTAATTTAAATAAGCATATGGCTTTATCATGTTCTATAACGCTGGTTGTCTGAACAGCATCTTTTTCATTCCAAAAGAATGAATTGAATGTCAGAAGACTAAAGCTATGTGAGTTGCACTGAAGTCTTTCAAAGAAAATTGCACATTTTAATGTTACTCTTCTGTTTGCAGTTGGGTGCCTGGCTTTCTTGCCACTTCTTGTGTGTTGCTTGTGGTTTACACAGGCCGCTTCTGATGGGCTTTAATGCCATGAATAGCTCAGGTTTTAATCAGGTATTTCTGACATCAGTATTGTGACTCAGATACATGATGGTTACAAAATCAATCTATCAGACATTCAGTGAAGTGGATGAAGATCCAGTCCTAACATGGCAGACATATGGTGGGAATCCACTGTTGAGGAGTGCAGCATTTAGCATGTCATTGGAAGCTCTAGCAGCATAAATATTGCTCTGGGAACAGGGGGGATTGGGTAGTTCGTATGTGACGAAGGAAAATATATAGCAGTGTGTTTAGTTAAAAAAACCCCAACCAAACAGCAAACCTTTTCTTACAATTCAGAATTTTAAACACTGTACTTGTGAGATAGTTTGAAGATGTATAAATGTATGTTTGTGAACAGATATATGCATGTAACTCATCCAGACAAATCAAAAGTATCTAAAGCGGAATATCTGAATTCTCCTAAAGTACACCCTCTGTTTCTCCCTGTACTTCATTAAGTACTTAGATGCACATGGTTTCAATTTTCCATTAAAAATTCTCATTTCCATATGATATCAAAGAGTGAGAAGGCTTTAAACTGAAAAATAAACATTCATAGACTGGAAGCCAAAACAATAATTAATGTCAGATGGTTAACTCCAATAAATCATTAGAATAAATTCTGTGAAATTACTGCAACTAAAACTGTCCTTTTGATACTCCAAGACATTTTGTGTTGGTACTAAAGAACAAAATTTAATGTATTTTAATTGCAAGCCCTCTCAGTCCCAAACACAGACTTCAGAATAGACTTGACAAGTAATATAATAATGTAAGCTATCATATTTGGCCAAATTTTATCGTTTTAAATTAATTTTTTCCTCTAAATATTTTTTGGGTATGACAATTTAAATATAAGAAGTAGTTCTATCCAAGGAAGTATTTAAAATCAGGGCAGTCGTATTTGCTGTGTTATTGTAAGGTGATACTTTTTTCAAAGTAAAAATGCTGTGATTTCTTAAGGTTTGCTGTAACTGTACACACATGGAAGTTTATGCGAAAATGGATGAGTCAGTTTCCCTGTCCGGAAAAGGCTCCTCACACCTGTATTTGGATGATTATGGGTAGAGCTCACTGGCTCTAATTGTACAGTAAATACCATTTCCCAGACCCTAATGGTAGCCAGACTACTTAGGCGACGCCAGTCTGTGATTTAGCTGTCGCCAGTCACCCCGTGTTTCTTGTGAGACTAGTTGTGATGGTGGCATAGTTAAACCCAATTGAAAGCAAATCTCTGGATAAATTGCAATTTTTAATTTGTAAAAAATCAGATGTTTGAGTTGAGGAGTCATATAATGAAACAGTTTAACTGTTTCTATTACAATTAATGATTTAGTTTTTAAAAAGTATACCCAGGTCTCATGGATGTGAGTGTAATTGTAGCTGAAAGATCAAAGCCTGGCTATCTGAGTGATGTTCCAGAAGAGAATTTACCACATAGCCATTTTCAGTACAGTTTCTGCCTCCTGCTGTTCCTATTTTCCCTCAAGCTAGCCATTGACTACCCCCTGTGCATCCCTGCTCGTAAAAAATGATTGAGGAAGTATTTGTCATGTATTTATGAGTGGGAAACATTGTGTGATAGGGAAAGGCATCTAGTAGAACCAGAAAGATTGCCATTTCCTTTCCTTCAGCTACTCTGCCACAGCTTTAAATCCTCTGTTTATGCAACATAGCTTTTATATTTAAGAGCAGAATAAATGTTTTCTATGAAGGATGCTAACGGTAGGCTTCTGTCATTTATGTGGTGCAAGCAGACGTAAATGATTAGAATATATTTTACTGTTAGATGCCACTTTGTGATTTTTGTTATTATTTTGAGGGGTAGGTGTTCACATTTCAAATACAAGCCACATTTAGTTGTAGTCATTCTTCTCAAAAAAGTTTATTTCTGAGCTTAATTCATAATATTTCTATAACAAAGGTAAGGTTAATGTAGGAAATTCTCAGCTATAAAATGTTTTCATCAGAATTTTGCAGCTGTAGAAGTGTTCAAAACAGCAATGGAGAAGAGAGGCATTTTGATTTTGGTTGGAAAGGGGAACTAAAATTGTCTTTGTTTTACTGGGTCACTCTTTCAGAATTAATGAACGTTTTAATTGTTAGTTAAAACACTTATGTTTAAGGTCCAATGTGTTATTTTTCAATCCAAGCAAAGAAAACACTGTGAAAGATAGGACTATTGTGTGTCTGAGTAGGTGTATTGACCTTTTGAAAGATGTAAAAACTGGAATGGCTCCAAGCAGTTACTTGCTGGTTTTAACAATGTTGAATTAGTCATTCAGTTGATTTATGATTAAGACCTAGCCCCTGAAGAGAAGCTGACATGGCAGCTGTGTTAGTCGCACTTGTGTTATGATCAGATGACAGTAATCTTGATGTTTATGGGGGAATCCACTGAAACCATTCTTAATACATACTGCTGTGTTCTAAATGAATATTTAAACTCTTCTTTTAATAATTCCTAATTTTTTAAAATCTGGATCTGGTTCTTTAACCATGGTATACTGTATTTGAGTTTCACCATGAAAATATTCAAAATAGTAATAATAATAATAATAATAACTATCAGTCACAATTGCATTCTGAGTCCCAGGATGTCACATAAATGCAGGATATCTGATTTATCAGCCCTTCATCTAATTTAAGCTTTACATTTTAGTCTTGCTAAAAGAGTGTGCTTCTAGTGGTTCATAGGATGGATTCCAATTATGAAATATATTGAGCTAATTAATGAGTGAATGTAGTGGACCATGCTTAGCATCATATTTGGTTTGGTATTTTGGACTTCCTTGCAGCAAGCATTGGAAATACTGTATATGTCAAAGCTGCATAACTGATCTTTTGACTCAACTTCTCAGGTCAAATAAAGTGAATTTCATCCTATGTGTAGACTGTAATTCAAAAAGCCAGTTATGCTGCTAAAGGTCTTCTAGTATCTCTAGCATTGTGACTAAATTGTCTGAGGCTTAATTATGGATTTCTGGACATTGTTTTTTTCTAATATAATTCAGAATTGTTGAATATCCAAATGTATGTTAGTGTTATTTTAAGGGGTTGTTTCTCAAAATATTATGGTAGGCATTCTGTTAAAAATTGTTGATAGGATAGGGGACTTAGTATTTTGCTCCTGTGTATTTCAAAAAGTTACATATATGTAATGATAAATAAAATTTTGCCTATTAATGCCCTTCAGTGTTCTTAAGCTAGAAGAGGTATAATTAGGTCAGATGAAAGGTCCATCTTTTCTGGTATCGTGTTTCTGACAGGCCACTAACAGATGTCCAGGGAAGATTATAGGAACAGATTAAGCAGAGTATATGCATCCAGCTTCTTGCAATCTGTTATTGTAGAACTGACTAAGCCAGATATGATATACTTGTTGTTAATACTTTTTGACTGATTTTTATTCTATAAATGTACCTATTCACCTTTTGAACCCAAGTATACTTTTTTGGCATCCCAATATCCTGGAGCAGGGACTTCCACATCTTAACTATGTGCTATATGTAGAAGTACTTCCTTATGCTTGTTTTGGATCTGCCACATCATAATTTCATTTGATGCTCCTTAGATCTTGTATTATGAGAGTGAATAATCCTTTTCTATTCATGTTTTTCATACTGCTTCAGATGTTCTGAATATTTTAAAAAAAATGGAGGGGGTAGGGAAATTTGACATGAAGAAAGAAATATCGAGGGTCAAGTAAAAGGACCACTCCATAGGTTTGAGTATGAATTAATCTGTTTCACTCAGTCTTTCACTTCTAAACTAGTTAGGAAACAGAGTTATAAATGGAGTTATTTATTACCATTTATGGTAATAAATGGAGACTTTGAGTTCTTGGTTGTATTTCTGCAGGTATGGATGTTTAGGCAATTACATTTGATGCTAATAAATGTATTTGAGAAATTATTTGAAGGAATTTTAAAATCATAAGATGTAATTCCAAGGTGGTGTTGAGATGTTTTCTTTACATAGCTGCTTCATGATTTTAAGGTTGTCTTCTATGCTGACAAATTTAGAAAATAATATTTAAAAAAGTATATTATAATTCTTGTTCCTGCCTTAAATTTAAATACTTTAGAAGAATATTAGGAGTTGTTATCTGGGTATAACTAAAGTTTTGCACACACAGTTTGAGAAGTCAGATATTCAAAGCTAGCCAGATCCAGAAGTTAGGCATCCTGCTACATCTTTACTACCTGACTGAGAGAGAGTATCTTAAAGCTCAGGCTGTTGAAACTACTAGAGAATTGAATATGTTTTTCATAGACCACTTACCTAGTAGAACAGGGGCTAGTGCATGTTGTTTGCTTAATTAACAGTTATTCTTTATTGTTTCTTATAAAAGTAAATTAATGAATACAAATTAATTAGTCATCCATCAACCAAATGGCAGTCTGTTTTCTTTCTGGCATCATGTCCTGACATTGGCAATTGACTTCTTGTAGTTTTCTGTTTTACCGATTCCAGTGACTTTGTTTAGTTGTTCTGTTTATCCCATACTTTTTGCCCCACCATTTTCCTAGCTGATGTGTTCTCCATGGGTCTTTGCCAAATTCCCTCTCCTTTGCTTTCATCCCATTCTTGCTGGCTTAGTTCCAGTCCAGTCCTTTGGTCTGGATGATTTCTTTCGCCAGACTTCCTGCTTTGCTTTGCTTTCTTTTGCCTGCCCCTCTGGAGTCCCCTGTCTGTTTGAATGTGAATGCATATTGTTTGGGTAATAGCAGGTGTTGGGGAAATGTCTTTAAGCATGGAAAGATGGGTTCCATTCTCAGCTTCAGTGTGTAACCTCACCCCAGATGCAAAAGCACCTTCCTGAAGTCTAACTTTGCTCCAGTGTTCGCCTTTCACCCAGGTGTGGTGGTTTATCTCTGATAGCAAGTTTGCTCTGTGCCAAATATCTTGGTTCCTACATACTAGGACAGTAAAATTTTTCAAATAAGTTGTTTATATATGTTTTAAAAATGGGCAATGTTGTATGGTGATACTTTTTTCAAAAATTCTGGTCTACCTGATTACAACATGGCACTGCTAAGTAGCTAAAGTTTATGTTGCAAAGTCAGAAAATAAAACCTCAGTAATTTACTTAGAATATATTGACTCCTGAACTAGTAAAGAGAGGGGTGGTCATAGTAGAGGGAAACTTTCTTGATTTTGGGAAGGCCTGTCCTGGGCAGATATAGTACCATTACACTATGCTAGAACTCATCAAAGCCTGCAGACAGAGAGAGCAGGGTGAGCAGGGAAATGAAGGACAGTCTCTCCAGTGTTGTGTGACACGTGACAGCCCAGCATCTCACAGCATCAAAACCAGCCCAGCAGCCATGACCCACCAGGCTTCTCGTGCTCTGAGAGCATCTGTGTTGGCTACAAGCAACTTCTCAGCGTCATTGCTGTGCTATGATCCCTGTCTTACCAGCTGCATGTCATCCAAACCTCCTTTGAACAAGTCGGCATTGCTTCCCATCTTCTCTTCCTTTTCTTCTGCTCTGTGCAGATGCTCTTCTCAGTGTTTTAAATTTTTTGTTTTGGCCATCATCACTGTAGTGTCTGATCTGTTTATACCCAATTCTGTGGGTTCAGTTGTAATGTTGAACAACTGCAGCTATGGGTTTGGATGCCCTACCATTTTTACAGTTGGCTTGTGTAGTCTTGTGAATTGCTATCTGCTAACAAGGCTTCTTTTAATCTGCCATGGCAGTTGAGGAATAAAGTAATTTGTATGATATTTTATTTAAACTCTTGAACTTCTCATAGGCAAAATCTAAAGCAGCACAAAATCTAGTACTAACTTGCAACAAGCAAAAACTTAACAGCTTAAAAACTTTCCAAACCTGTAAAGGGTAAGAATGGGCTTCTTTATTAGTATATACTGTCTGAACACTTTATAAGCTTTGTTTCTCGAATAAATATTTTTGTCTCTTTAATAAACACATGCTGCTTCAGTTACAAAATACTAAGGGAGAGAATAATGTTATACTGGATTCCAAATCAATTAATTACACAACTTGGATTAATTCAGTTTATAAACAACATGAGCAGCAGCGATAGGGACCTCCGCAAAAAAATGTTACAAGGTGACATTCTCAAAGACAATGATGTAAATTTTGCCGTTTATTGCAATGTGATGTTTCTGACTCTGGTTGCATAATGAGGTACAAAATCCTTTTTGAACTTAGGTTTTGTTTAAAACCAGACAATGCTTAAACTGCTCAGAAGCAAACCTGAGACACAGAGATGTCTTTTGAGTATAAATTTTGTTACTGTGTAGTGGGTACTTCCTTCTTCCCAGTATGCTGTGTAAAGAGCTTCAGTTTTCTGCTGCTTACTTAGACTTGTGCTTCATGCCTCAGTTTTCTTCACTATTTCCCTAAAGGTCTTGATGCTGGTGAAATAGTAGACACAATTTTTTGGGAAATGTTGTCTACTTTAAAGTCAGCTTATCCAATGAAAATGTTGATATTTTCTAATAATTGCAGTTTTTTTCTGGAATGTTATCAATAATCTATCTCCTGAATGATATCTGCAAACACAGTCAGTCCTCTTTTTCAAAGGCCATCCAAATGTGCTCGGTCATTTAAGTGTTTGTTGTATGTAGCTGTGGTCCCTCACTGAGCAATGGCTAAGCAATGCTTCCCTCGTATGTATGATAGGTTAAAGCATAGTTTTAACAATGTATAGTGTAATATAGCTTTACTATATTAGTTTTACTAACAACTAAATGAGTTTGGGGATTTTCAGTAGCTTGATACCTCTTTAAGTGAGATTTTTAGCTTCAGAGTGTCTCAGCTTGTTTTTTATGTCCTAAGTTTTTAGATTCAGACTAACTTATATTTAGGATAATAGGCCTTTCTCTTTCATAATACTCCCAAGACAGCGATGTCCTAAACACTGAAATGGGAAAAGTGAAGGAGAAATTGTGCTTTGCTCACTTGTCTTTGTTACAGAATGGAAGAAGGCAGGAAAGTAAGCAGCTTAAGAAACCTGCTTTCATATTGAGGACCAGATTCTGTAGTTTTCAGTGTGTTTCAGTCCAGGGTTGTTAGTCCTGAGCATCATCAACACAACCTCTTCAACAGGTCCTCAGAAATGTATGGAGAACAGGGTATTCACCACAACATCAGTGCTGTCATTTCACTATTGTGTCATTATCTCAGATGCAGATTTCAAATACTACTTTTAGTGGTAAATTGTTCAGTAGTGAATTTCACTCTTACTTGTTTTAGAGTAGAGCAGTTTGACTGTGGATGTAAAGCTGTAGATACTCATGTCAAAATCTCTTTCACATTTGAAAATCCTGGTGAGAAACATCATTAGTAATGGAGAAGTACAACAGACTTTGTTGATTCTGTGCTGTTGAGTGTTAGGAGTAGAGTCACCTTCACTGCACTGATTTTTGGCTATAATAGTGATGAAGGAAGGAAAATAAAGTAAGGTGAAATAGTTTCCTCAATTAAATTTCCCAGGGATTAGGATTATTTGATTGCAATTGAGTGTCTAAATTTTCTTGGAGACTGAGCTTTGTTCTGCTGCATTTTTCTGTTTATTGTTGACTTAGAAAAATACTTCGTGATGCAAATTGCAAAGGTCCAGTTACACTTCTCTCCTTGTAGTTAAAATGCTGTCTCCTAATATGCTCTAGTTTATCAAGTTATCTTTTTCTGCATGTGAAGGGAATTTTGGCAGAGAAAGAAGTGTAAAGACTGATCTGCATATGCTGTGGTTTCTCTTATGAGCTCATTAATGAGCAGGTCTTATCCTGGAAAGTAGGATTTTGGGTTTTTAATAGAGGGAGCTTTTGCCCTGTTTTGCTTTACAGATAAACTAATAGAGAATTTTATTCTTGTTAACAGTCGTTTATCCTTAAGTTATATTGTTACTTATTTCTTCTTCATAGTAATTTATTAAGCCCTGTGCCTTTCAGAATAAATGAGCATTGTTAGCCTGCCTTTGTCAACTAGACAACATAGAAGTTGTGCATAGCCCTTTAAGCAAATAAATTTCTCTTTAAAATTAAGGGGAAAATAGATACTATGAGGTTGTGTCCCAATCTTTTGGGTCACTGTTCCTGTATCTGACATGGCATTTAAAAAACAGCAGTTGTTTTTGTGAAGGTCTGTTGGGAATCAGAAGATGGTGAGGAAGCTGTTGAATGACTTTGTTGGTGAGTGGCTGTGGTCTCACGTGGTGTGATGGGAGTAGCTCCTCCTCTGCGTTCGGATCTGATAACCTCCTTGCTGCCTGTAACTAATGGGTTTTGAGAGGAAAGCTCTCATGTTAGGCATATCAACAGTGGAAATACCTGGAAGATGAGCTTCAATTTTAGACATTTTTTAAAGCAAAAAGCACTTTGATAATACTGTCTTTTGTTAAGGAATAGCAAGACAATACATTCGTATTGCTTTGGTATTTTGGATTGGGAACTGCAATCAGTATTGCTCTAATATAAGCTCTTGAACAATGTTCCAATTGATAGGTATCTTTCTTTTCATGATGTGTTACTCAGTATTGCAGTATTTGATTTGCAGACAAGTACCTTTATATCCATCAAAAATTCTGCTTATTGAATTCATTTCTTGAAACATTTCATGCTATCACTTCCTACAGAATTGTGTTAATGTCTTTAAGTTCTCATAGTTGAAGCAAATTTTATTTTACCTACCATTATTTCTCTCATGCATGGTATTTGGGATACTTGTAGGGTATGGGAAAAATACTCATCTTGAAATTGTTCTTTGTGAATGATCTGCAACATCTTCTCTGGGGGAATATGTTTTGTAACATTGTTCTGTTTTCTATGAATAGGGACTACATGGAAACATCAGGCAGTCAAACATTTTTGATAAATGGAAAAATAATATTTGAGGAGGATGATTCTTTTATACAATTGGAAATGTAGGTTCCTGTGGCTTTGGCAACCTCTTTTTAAGTTTGCTTTTTCTAAGTGACTTCTTTGTTTCACAATTGACAGACACATTTTTTCGTTGATGATTATTTTGAAAATCAAATGTATTTTTTTAAAATAGTTTTCTTCTAATTTTATGGTTATTTACAGCTCATTCTTTTGTATTAAGTATGTGGAAATATGTTTTCATTTAACTGCTTGTTTTTCCCAAGAAACATATCTTACCTTCTAAAGTTTTGGCAGAGTATTTTATTTTCGCAGCTAGAGTTTCTTCTAATGACTAGTATGGATGACTAATGTTCAGATGTTGGTAGTCAGTAGTCTTACAGTGGATGGAACCATGTATCCTTGTCTGGAAATCAGGAATAGATGCATGTTCATGTTTAAATTGGAGAGGAAAATTTGTACATTCCATATGTTTAATTAAAGAACTGTCAGATGAGGCATTGGGTATGAGTATCCTATTATCCTTTATTACCAATGCTTGAGCTTAATTATTGTTAATTTGGAGAGCAGCTAAATAGAATATAAAACAAAATAATGTTTGGGACTTAACTGTGCTCTGATACTAGTTTATAAAGCCTGAAGAGATGTTTAGAAGATAGGTATTTGAAAGAGCCTTAAGTGTATGTGTTGGTTTTGTACTTCCTTTGGTTTATCAGATTCATTGTATGTTGAGTCTTCCTCTTGGTCTCATGCATTGGCACAGTAGTACATTCCTGAAGCAAAATTGTATTTAAATCCAAATGGCTTTTATTAAAGAAAAAAAAAGAAAATAAAATCTTACACCTAATACGTTGAAAACCTGCACAACGTTGCCGATCTAAAACATGTGATGGTACTTCCAGCTTATGTTTTATTTCAGAGGCTCATTAAATGCATACCTGTTTTTTATTTAATAAAACCTTTATGTCCCAGGATATTCAGATTAATGAAGTGTGCATGCATGTGCACGTGTGTTCAGTTTCCCATAGGATTTTCAAAAATTATTATTAGTAGTATTATTTAAAAATAGCTTTATGGAGGGTAAATGTTTGTCTTTGGCTCCCTCTATCTGCCTATCTCTACTTGTCTTTGTGAACTAACATTTTTTCCTAATTTGATCCATCATATAGATTAGAATCAGCAGATATCTACAAGAATTTCATATAGGCATTTGGTAAAATAAATAAATAAGTAGAAGTATGGTAAAGAGACATGGTGGACCAGTAAAAAATTTTGTTTTCAAACTTAAGAGCAAGGTTAATGTCTTTGTGCTCAGACAGTATCTTGTTGAAGTATATTTCCATTCCGTTCAGAGTCTAATTATTGTACTAAGCTTTTCATAAAGACACAGCTATATGATCAAAGTACAGTAAATAGAAACATGGGTTTAGCTGCCTGTCTTGCAGTAATGTGTGGTGTCTGATAGCCTTTTGTTTCTGGTCTCTAGTTCTGTTAGTACCTATTGACATAGAGGGTAACTGGATTGTTCTGTTGCTGATTTCTGACAAACAGAAATAGTTTGATATGCTAAAGCTATTTCTGACAGAAGATAGAAAGTTTTGACAAACATGCATGGCACAGCAAGTGTCCAATTCTAGAGAGCAAAATAAATGCAAACCACCATTATGGGGAACACAAACAGCCTGAAAGCAAGTTATCAGTAAGCAAATAATTGTTGAACTGTTATGAATGGAATAGGATGTTGAAATAGGGCATGATTGGCTGATGTTACATATGTCCTTGATTACCTTCCTTGTGCTTTTATCCTAATAAGTGACATTCTTTGTATTCCCTTGGATGGCTAGACAGTCTGACACTGAAGAAGAATAAATATTGCATGTGGTACACATTAAGCTGTCATCTAGGACAGCATTTATAAAAAGTAACTAGAAAAATTCATAAGAAATTCTGCAGTGCTACAGTTTCCTGGCTCCAGTCATAATTGTCAAAGTTCTTGACACATTCAGGTCTTCTGAAATGATTTGGGTTTACAGCTACTTGGTGTATGAATAATTATTAAGGATTCATTTTTTCTGATAATGCAGACTGTTAATGTTCTCAAAATGATGCATTTTCATTGAAGACCATGGAGTGATGAAAAAAACCCCAAAAAACAGTGCTGTGTATATAGCCAGTTCTTTTGTAGCAGTCAGAACTAAAAGATGTATATGTATAAAATAAAACTAAGTGATAAAATCAAAGAGCTCGTTTTCAAAAGCTGTCTTTGAATCTTGATAAAAAATCCATTATGAGCTCATGTATTACAGTTATTGTAATTTGGAAATGGACCTTTTTATGTAAAATATCAACCTTGTGTTTTTCGTCACTGACTTGAAATTAAGACTCAAAAGCAACATAGCAGGATATCATCATCTCTGCAAGGGCAGTGGAGAAAACCCCTTTTGAACTATCTAAGCTGATGAGTTATTGAATATTGAATGCTAATTATTTTATTCTTACATTTCAAGAAGAGGGGAGTATAGGAATTATATTCTTCATACTCTTAAGTCCCTGAATTCCTTGTGATGGCTTGTACATTGACCAAGAAATATTTAATGGCTTGTTTCTATTTCCATTTATTTATCTGTTGCCTAACATAAAACCATGATACTCACTACAGTTTGACACAAAAATTCATGATAAATGTTTTCAAGGCTTCTCACAGTTTTGTCACTGACCATGTCATTGGAACTGTACACTGTATTCCTGGTATAACCATGTTTTGCTTCATGTGAAAGTGTAGCCTTCTTTCATTATTGTTTAGTTCATGTGATTTGGTGTTTATATTATTATTACTATTTTGTTACTGAGTTAAGTTTATCCCGTAAGGAAGAAGGGAAAAAAGCCTGTTATTGCCTCATCAAGTTACTTGAGGATTAACATAATTTTATAGGTGACATTGTGCTTATTCTCATTCTTCTTCCAAGCAGCCTATAACTTAAAAGATCTCATTGTGAGTAGCTTGGGAAAATAGGCCCATTGGCTCTTTCATAAAATTTGCATTTAATGTTAAATGAAAATCTTAAAAGAGTTCTTAGAAAAGGGTTGAAAAAAAAAATCTGTATTCATGTGAAGTGATAAAGCTGAAACACCTGTTTAGGTTGAAAAAAGTTTTCTCCAAGTATAACACTACTCAAATGTTACAGGTAACTGTTAACTCTGTGGACCACTACAGAGCACAAAATATTTGCCCAACTGGTAAATTGAACTGTAAGCCCCACTGTGGGAAATTGCTTTGCTGTGTTCCAAACAGCAGTTATCTTAGTAATTGTACCTGAATTCTTTTGTGGCTAATAGACAGTTGATGTCCTTCTTACCATGACAGAATTAATTCACAGCAATATTTTAATTATAAAAATTTCAGGTAAGATGTGTTCATGTAGTTTGAGATGGGCTGAGTATGATTTTTAATTGGTGCTCTGAGAGCGCTTGCATTTGAGTTGAGAATGTGCATAACCCCGCATTTCACATTCTAAACTGGCACTCGCAACAAGGAGCTTATCAGAGCAAATTGTCTAGTCCATCCCCTTCCTCACTCAAAACCTAATGACCCTTTATCATCATGGTTTAGATTGCTGGACACAGATGTGAGAAAATACAAGTAATCTACAGGTAACTACAGTAGCTGCACTCATGTTCTCAGAGAACTGACTGCTGGGAAGATAAAAAGCTTCCCACAGAGCCTGTGACTTTCCAGCAGCAAAGCACATCATGAGCTCATACATGAAGTTTTATTTGCTGAAGATTCACAATAAGATGCATTAGGACATTCAGCAGGGTCTCTTCTTAGATGAGCACAAGAATTCAGTGGGGTTGTTAGTTGATGCACTAGTGCATGGCTTCACACTAAAACTAGAAAGTGCAACAATGCCAATAACGTTTCTTTTTGAGACCACCACAAACTACAGCTGTAATGTATTGATGTTAATGCAGTTTGTTCCTTGATGGTAAGTCACCTAATGTCGTTGGACATTTTGTCCTGTTATGGAAAGTACCCAGGTGTGAAGCAAATGTTAGGAAAAAAAGCTGCTGGTTGTTGAAATAGAGTTAGTACATGTGAGATATGAGAAAGTAAAGTAGAAGTCTTTATATGAAAAGACTTGTGTATAATTAATTGCCATCTTTTTTACTCAGCATTTTTTTGTTGTAACCATAAAGTAGATCTAAGAATCTCTGTGTTCAGATACTTTGCCAAGGAATGGGAAGGAAATAAAATATTCTTCAGATAATTTTCACATACCCTAAGGTTAATAAGATAATGATCTTGTTTACTATTTTTTTTTAATTGTTTTTTGTAATTCAAGAAGTGGTTTTCAGTGATTCAGTAAGGTTGAAATGTATCTATTAAACCATATGGGAATGATCAATGTGAATCAGTCTGTCTGCACTTTCTTTCTCTTCTAAAGTAACTGAAGTATAAGCAAGTTATTTACGTAGAAAAAAATGAATATGGATGCTGAAATGCTTTCCCCCCCACCTTTTTTTAATGATCTGTAAATTTAGAGGTTGTGAGGAAAGAGATAACATGGCATAAGAGGTACAGGTCATCCAGAAATGATGAGTCACAGAGGGTGGTATTAATTATTAAGCAGGCAGAAAGAAGCAAAATCCCACAAACAACATATCCCTTCTTCTGGTAGTATGAACAAGACAAACTTAGGTCTGTTTTTTAAGTGAAGTCCTTTTGCCCCAGTCAGTCATCCTCAAAGCTTCTGTGGTCTTGAGGAGTTGCTCCGTTGCGAGTCACTGCTGTCGGTCCCAAACCTTTGAGCAAGGGTCTGGCTCTAAGGCTGTGCCTCTCGAGCTGGGCCCATGACCAGAACGGCAGTCTCCTTAATTTTCTGTCCTATTGTTGGTCTTCCATGCAAGTGAACTACAAGACACTCAGAAAACTATGTAATCTTTGCTCCTCATTTTGTTCTACTTCTTTATGCCCATTTTCCAGCTTATGCCAACCTAAATGGTAGTAAGCAGAGCTCTTTATTGCAGAGTCTAACAGACATGCTGTAAGAAATTATTTTCTGTGATTACACATATCTTTTGGTTCACAGTAAAGACATGCAGAAATGTTTTCTCTTGTTCAGTAGCAAATATGACCTATGGGAAAAGAAATGTTCCCTTGTTCTATTTTGTCTGTTGATTGAGGAAGACAAAAGAAGTAAAGGGCTATACATTCCGAAAGAATGATTACCCCCCCTCTTTTTAAAATTTTAAATTCTTGTGAAATCCATGTACAAATTGCAGCAAAGATTTGATATATCTTTTTATGATATATGCTGTGTTTTATATTCGGTAGTGGCTTTAATTCTCAACTACAGTAGACATACAGAAAAACAGAAAAAACGTTGGCTGTTACAAAGTTTTGTTTGAGCTTTTTAAACTGAGTGATTAGCAGAAATAATGACCCTGTCAGCCTTAATCACATTAAAATGTGGTTAACATCATTTAATTTTTTCCACTTAATATGCGAAAATTTCCAGTAGATTTGCAGTGAAGGCCATTGAAATTCCATTAGAACAAGAATAAAAATTTCAGGCATCATTTATTCAGAGAGGGAATAAAGGTCTCATCTGAAAACTGCTGAATCTTCCTATTAGAGAAACTATGAATCATTGCATTGCATTGAGCAGTACCTTTAGCTTCTATAGTACTGAATCTGGGTTGCTTCTGAATGAGTGGAATGCATTTTTAGCATGGTGCTTTTCTGAAAATTGAACATAGAAGTTTGTTTTTTTTTCAAATTCAGTAAGAGCGTTCTCTGTAAAGGATTATTATGTAATCTGTTTTAACTGCTGTAGAGCTGAGGAAATGCTTCTGATTTAGGCATCTCCTCGCTGTGAAGTTACATACTTCGTGTTATTTATATTAAAATACAAAAAAAGTTGTCCTCTTTCTGGTTGATTTATAATGTATAGTTGGGCTTTCTTTGTGGTGAAAAGCAAAATTGAGGACATGCACAGCTTCGACTAGAATATTGTTATATGAAGTCTTTTGCACTCTTGGCATTTCTTGTTGCAGGTTCCACAGGTTTGTACCAGAAGAACAGATACAATAACTATGAGTGTGCTAGAGAAACTATCAACTGCATCTTTTTCTGAGAGAAATTTTTGTTTCAAGGAAAGTATTGGTTAGGGTTCCATGTTTCAGATTGCTATATTTAGATTCCCATTTTTTTGTCCTTTTTCTGTGTAAAGACAAGATTTCATCTCATAAGTGGAAGCACTAACAGTACAACTATATATTCTGTGCTTTTCTAGACTTTACTGGAGGACTTGTATCTAATATTTCTTTATAATAAATATTTCTATATATATCTGGTATGTATCTTTATTGTCTGTGGTACTTAAACTGTACAGTGGGTTGTTTGTTTCTTTCTGTTCATTAAATAGGTGTTCTATACTTGAGCCTTGTTTATTTCAGCCTATTATATAACTACTTTGTCCTTTTTTTACTGGGAAAAATCATCAATATGCATTGGATTTGTGCAGAACAAATTTGAAAATGTCAGTATTTGTACAATTCATTTTTAAACAAAATTATAAGAAAGTACAGTGGTAGATGATTAATGTAGTACTAAATACTGTGAGATACACAGTACTCAAGGAATTTTTCTTTGAAATAGCTGTTGCTAAATTTAAGAATTGAGCAGACCTAACAGGAATTTGGAAGTGTTTCAGATGTACTTCTGTAAGTTGAAGCATGTAGGAAGCTGAGCAGGAAGTGGGTCTCTGACCAGGACCAGAACTGGTAACCCTGCAAATGAGATAAAAGGGAGTAGGAGCGTGGGAGTGACCACAGCAAGAGTAGGAGGGAGGTGTGAATTCAGTGCAGTGTCAGTTCTGTGGGTCACATTTGGAAGTACCTTGCTAAAGAGCTGTTGGACCAGGATGGAAAGCATTGAAGACTGGGGAGTAACGCTGGGAGAAGAAAGCAGAGTCAACAAGAGAATGTGAAGAACTGTTGGATGGGAAAGTGGCCATAGTTTAGGGAAAAGGATCAGAAGGCACTGTACTTACTAGATTTTTCTCCCTGGAATCCATGGCATGAAATTCAGAGGTACTATGTCTTTTTGCTTCTGCTCTCTTAGCAGGTACCTGTGACACCTTGCAGCAAAACAGCTTCTAGTCTGTTGGGTGGCAAATGCTCACTGAAGTTCCATTAGCTCAAAGAGAGGTTTGTGTAATGGGTATTTAATGAGTACATTGAGTTTAGAATTCAGCATGTTTATTGGTTGCTTTTTATAAATTGGAAATCATGTGCTGCTGCGTTAAGTGTCTTAATGCTGTAATGGGACACACTTCAAAGTCAGAAAATGTCACAATGAAGGCTGTCAGTGCATTTCAGAATCAGTGTCCTGCCCCAAAGGGTTGTCTGTTTTATGGCCAGCCTTCATGGAAAGGACAAGCTTGCTCTTGAGGATGCAGTAGGGTTGGGTAGGTGGGAGACTCCTGATGATGGGATTCCCTTTTTCCTGGAGTAAAGCTTGATACTAATGTGGGGCTGTCGAAGGAAGGTCTTATGTTAAAGGCACATGCCTGGAGATTTGGTGATGAGGGATTGGGTTTTACTTTTGTCTCTTTTAGATCTCTGTTTGTGGTATCAAGTAGGAAAGTTTAATTTAAAATTTTTACACACTTTAAAAATTACAACACTCTTAATATTTTTCGTTTGACCTATTTGTATAATGAAGCTATTTTAAAAATTGTACTTTGTCCAAATTCTGAGATGACTTACTGCCAAGCTGTGATACAACTACTGCAGCTACCTCTTGTGCTTTACCTGTGCTGTCCTTGTGAGTGGTACTGGTAACTGTGTATGGTATAATGGACTACTTCTGACTTTATGTACACTTTACTTTGGAAGAGCAAAACTCATGAAGTCTGGTTGTCTAGGAGTTTTGAGTCTTGTTTCCTTATGACAGTGATCCCAAATTTATACTCCTTTAAAAAGCAGTGACATCAGGCACTGAACACAGACAGGTAGCATCAGTGTGACAGTCCTACTGCTGCTGGTCAGCTGGACAGCATTAGCCAAGTCAAGTGTGTGGGGGTTGATTCTTTCTGCCTTCTTCCCAGTGAAGGCACTGGTTCTTACAAAAGGTGTAGGAACTTGATTTGTATGAAATTGAGACTTCTTTGTCCTCCTGTGCATTTCTGCATAGCATTTATTAAGTACTTCTGAAATCACAAAGTGTAGTGCTTCCTTGTAACTATATGGTAATCCCTAAATTACTGTAATCCCTCCTCTGCATTCAGTACAGAACCAGTTATTGTTGGTAGCTACACAGTATAATGACTTCCATAAATTAATTAAGGTGGTGATTTGTTGTGGTTTGTTTTTTGTTTTTGTTGTTTTGTTTTTTGGTGGTTTTTTTTTAACAGTAGCTGATTGTTCTGCATTTAGTATTGGTAGGCAGTTCACAGAACCTTGCTGCTGCCTTGGGTTGAAAATGTTCTGCTAATTTCCAGCCTATGTTTTTCCATGGCTGGCTTATTTTATTGGTGGTTCAGGCAGCTTTCTCCTGTGGACTAAATAGTATCTTATTTAATTGATGTTTACCTCCTGTACTTACTTAAAGCAGGCATTATAAATTTTCTCTCTCTGTTATTTACATGAGGTTTCCATCTCTCTGATAATCTTAGACCTGTTCTGAATTTAGCTGACCACAACTGCATGTAGTGCTCCCCATGCTTTCAGGAATACCTTGTATGCAGATGTAAAGCATCCTGTTAAGCAAAGGGGGAAGCATTTCCAGTAAGATCTGTAGATGATATTTGCCTTTTCCCTGTTGCATTATCCTGGTGGCTTAGAATTACTTCGAAGAACACTAACCTAGAGTGATCCCCCTTCTGTGTCACTTTCAATTGACGATGATGATCACTTTCCTTGAGGAAAATGTCTCTTGCTCCTGTATTGAACATAAAATTTGCATGCAACTAATGTTTGTGTCAAGGTCATTAGTGTATTTAACACAATCATTCCGTAATTCCTTAATCCTGGTGAAGTTTGATTTAGTACCCTAAAAGATTAATTTGTTCTCCTGTTATCATATCCAGTGCATTGCTCAGTCCTCAGTCTCTACAAATCCACTTTCCCTTCTTCTCCAGCTGAATGAGTAGTTTCACACACAGCACACCATCAAATACTTTATAGATGTATTTCTCCTGCACAGAAAATCATATATCAATGAGAGAATAAATTTATCAGGACATGCTTTATTTTTAACTTTAAACCAAATTACTTGTGTTTACCCAAGGTTATTTTCTGTCATCATTTTGTCTTTGATGGTGTCATTGCTCAACCAAACTAAGACTAAAATTGCATTGTGTATGTTGATTAAGTGACTCTTTGTTGGAGAAATGCATAGACTATCATGTCCCTGAATAATGCCCTAATATGATATTTTAGTATTTTTCCTTTGCTAGGTCTGCTTTTAACAATCTGTTACTTACTAGGGCTCTTCCCTGTTGAGCAGGTCTTTTCCAAACTTAAATTCTATGCTGCTTCTAAAACAGAAGAAAACATGTGAGCATTAAAATAGGAACAGCGCTTTTCATTGAAAATGTCATTGAAATGTTCATTGTTACTGAAACATTCCTCAAACCGTATGTGCTAGAAGAGTGTAGGTGATTGCTTGAAGCAAATAAACAGTATTTCTAATGATAAGAAAGCATTTGGGCACAAGTTGAATAATTCACAATGCCAATAGTGCTTTTGGATGTATGGATTATTTTAGTTATCACTCGCATGATTGGATGAAGTGTTTTCAACTGCTGTTTTGGATAGCAAGAATGAATATCCAGAAAGTGGAATAATTTTATAGAGGCTGTGAGAAGTCTAGATTTTATTTTTTTTTTTCACTTGGGAGCTGATTCATGTTTTACATTTTTGACTGCACGTTTATGTCACAGTTTTTCTCTTCAGTGTAACTGTAGATCAGATCACATTCCTTATGGTATATCCCATGCATGTTTGAAACACTTTGAAAAAGTGAAATGATGTGATGTTTAGCTACAGAGAAACGTCAAAAACAATGCATTTATATGATATGAAAGATTTGCAAGTGCAAGCTAGCAATTGATAGTAATATTATAATTAGCTCTTTATAACAGCCTGTTTTTTATTCATGAACATTTTCATTTATGTTGACAACTATCATGTTTGCCACCACACATGGAGCCTTCTCTTTACTCAGAAGAGACTGAACATGAATTAGTATGTTTTTGGGCTTATGTTCTGACTTTCTATTGAAAAATGGTTTCTGGACCAAGTCACAAAAATAAAAGTAGCTTGCTTTTTAGGTTTGACTTTTTGATCTTATGGTGTTTGTAAGTGTAAGTGGTGGTGTTTGTAAGGGTAAAGCATACCACAGAGCACTGTAACTTCAAGGTGGGGTTCTTTTCAGTCAAAATGGTTTTTAATTGTAGAAATTGCTGAGGGTGTTGAATGCTTCCTAATCCCATAACTGGTACAAAAATCAAGGTAGGTAAACTAACAGTTTTATAATAAATCAAATTTTAGTTTTGTACTTGCAAATAAAAATGTTTTGTGCACACTCACCCACAGAGTAAGATTATTTACTTCTGACAGAAATTTGTCATTCCATTTTCAGCCTTAAAAACCTCTGTCTAACGGGTCCTTTAGTCTGTCAGATAAATGAAGCATGACAGTGATCCAGATACTTATTCTGGCTTCTGAAAAAAATCAAAGTTACTGCTCCCCTAGGACAAGTATGTTTTAGTAGATGATTCAGACATTGTTAATTTTTTTTCATTTCACCATTGTTTAGACAGGTAAACAGACTGTGTCTGTGGAATTGAACATTTTTGTGACAGCTTTTCAAATTAGTGAAGTACATTTCATACAAGGCATCTCTGCACACTGAAATCCTGAACTCATTTAGTGTTTTACTCAGACAAGAACATGTTCATATGACAGTACAGTATATGATGCTATATTTATTAGACATTATTTTGGGAAAGTTTATCAGCAGGAGGCAAGACTGAGGCACATCACGTAGTTTTATATGAGTATCTTAGGCATATAAGGTGAGGGTTAGTTTCTAAAGCAGCCTTTGAAAAGAGTAGAGGGGAGATGCTTTAAGAAGAAAATGAGAAAGGGAGCGAGCCCTAATTTAAGTACTCTGAATTGCCCTCAAAAGGACCTCCTACTTCATTAACTATATAGGGAACAGAGCAAGATTAGGTATCTAAGTCAAGGGTCTGAAATAAAGCCTTGTATTCTTTGAGTTGCTCTAGGTTGGGTATTAACCATTCAACTAAATACTCCTGTTGTTATACTGAGAGTTTTGGGGATGTTCTTTCTCTGCATAAACACCAAAGTTAATTTCTCTTTAATGAGTAACATATTCCAGCCTAATAGCAAATTTGATCTTTTTGTCATCAAAAAACCCACAACTTAGCCCAGTGTCAACAGCTTTCATGATTCTTTTTACTCATCTCATTAAAATTGTTTCTTAAAACATAGAACTGTAGTATTGTGTGATCACAAAATATGAGTAAGTAGTTGTTAATGCCCCAAGGGTGCAGGAGGACTAAGCAGGTTTTATTATTTTAAATCAAATATTCTTATTGTAGTAATATTTGCCTCTCACAATTTTAATACTCATAGTAATTTTTAGCAACTGATAGAGCGAGAAAGAGAACATTCATGTGAATTCTTTGGTCTGGTGAGGCTCTGCAATTAAGATCACACAGACTAGTTCTGGAGAAGTGAGGAAGGCATTTTCCCCTATATTTTGTGAGAAGGAGAGGATATTTCAGTAACAGTAGTATGGGGAAATATACTGATCCAGTTTATTTGAGTTTCATTGAATTGTTGTGTGACTTCAGTGAAAGCCAAAACTAACAGTCATAGTCTGCATTTGTGTTACCCATTGCAGGATTTTAAATTAATAATAGAGAAATACATTGCCAATTAGTCTTTATAGTGTCTTATTTCAAGTATCGTTAGTATATATTTCTTTCCTTTCATGGGATTTTTATGTAGTTGTAATTTTTTTGCTGGGAGTATGGCTTGGTATTTGCTTGCATTGACATAGGATACAAAAGAATTAAAGAATAAAATAAATTTTAAAATAATAAAACTAATAAATTTAAAATGTTGTTGTCCATTGTATAGTTCATGTAAACTTTCTCTTGTTAAGGCATCACATCTTTGCGTTTGTTTTTTTTTTTGTCAATACTCTGTTTATGAATGGCTCATAACTTTTTATGAGTTTATATATTTGAGACTTTACTGTAATAGCATTGATATGAATTGTCTTACTTTGTACAGGACTCTCAAGAACAGTTTTCCATGTGACATAAAGAAGTCCTGTCAAGAGACAAAACTTGAAATTATCATGCTATAGCATAAGCCTGGCTATGGAATAGGAACTCCTACTAGTCTGTGATAGTATCTCAGTCACCATCAATTTGCATGGAAGTCCTTTGACTGAGATTTGCTCCTTCTGCTATAATTTATGAACAAGTAATTGTGAAATTATTTTGTTACAGGTTTCAAGATAACAGCTCTAATCTATGCATTTTATAAATGATAGCAGAAAGAATAATGAGATATGACTTTAAAAGCATCTTTAAGATCTTTATTCTTCATGAATGGTGCTTCTTACAGATGTTTAAAATAGGGTTACCTTGACCAACCTTTTGTTAGTTTATGTAAGGTATATAATGTACTGAAAAACCATTTTCTTACTGGGAGCTCTTTCTCTCTCTATGTATGTATATCAGAAGAAAAAGTCATTCTGGATTATTTTTGTTCTTTGTCTTTCTACCATCTTGATTATTTTTAATTCAAAGTAGTTTTAGGTAATGAACTTTATTTTTCTGTTATGCATGCTTTATTTCTCCTAGATACAGAAATATTTTCTCCATTAACTACTGTCTGTACTTGATTTACAGTTTCATGTTCTCTGGTGGTATTTCTTTCACAGCTCCCACATCTTGCAAACCAAAAACGTTTCATATCAGTTAAGCCAAGTTGTTATATGAAATACATTCAAAAAGTGGTTGATCATACATAAAAATTTGTAAGTGAAGCATTGTGTCCTTATGTGTTTTCAGCATACCATTAAACAGCCAGTGTCTCTGGGTGGCTCTCTAGACCAGGTAAACTGAGAACCCTCTGCTACTACCATGTTAGTTTGTTAACAGAACTGTATCTTGAGGGCATAAAGTGCTTTGATAGGGATTTTCCGAATATTGCTTTGATTTCTTTAATTCTTTTGTCTCCTTTGCTCAGGAGTCCTGGCATTTATAAGCATTCTTCAATAATGAATAATTAAATTCCTGACTGAACTTGGCTCCATGGCATTGGTGTCTTTTGATGTGATAGGCTAACTTAAGACATCCTGCTCTTAGTAGTCTTCACCTGTTCCTGCAGCACCCTTCAGTTACATTGGCACAGCCATTTCTAAGGATGGTAAAGTGAACTGGTCCATCTTGTCTGGAGAGGGAGGCTATGAAAGAACTAAATTCTCCCTCCGAAAGCTGCTTTTTTCCTGGATTATTTTTGTTGGTGAACAGCTTGAGTATGCCTACAGGGAGTGCTGGCAGGGGCCCTGCTCCATGCGCTGCAGCTTGTAGCAGAAAAGCAAGTGTAACATCTGGATGGGTAAGGAATGGGATGAGAAGTTCATGTCCAGGTTCTGAAAATGTTTCCTGAAAATATGGGATGCAACTTGAATGAAATAGTAGGTGCAATATTAGTCACCCCATGTAACAATGATTTTGCAGAATTATTGGGGATTTAAGATAACAACCATGATAGAGATCAAGGCTTTGGAAGAACTTGCTTTGACACATGAGGCAGAGAACCTGGGATTACTTACATTTCAAAGGAGAATGTTAAGGAGTTATAAACCCATCTATAATAAATGTCAAAAGACAGTGATGGTCAGGAACCTCTATGATTCTTTTTTTGATACAGTATATGTTGAAATTACAATGAAATTCAAAAATGTGAAATTTGGATCTGGTAGAATTAGATACTTTATGTACCCGTTCTGTCATAAGATTCCTGTGATCATGGGATGTGTGGCTAGTCCCTGAAAGGTGAAGAATTTTAAGGGCTTTTTAACTTCCTCTTTCAGGGCTCAAGTCAATCTATGTTAGGAGATGGGAGTGATATCTAACATGTGACATGGGTTCTCCGCATTTGCCTCCTGTAAGGTCCAGGTGGATGCAGTAACTAAATACTGGAGGTGATATGGACATTGGACTATGGGAAGTAGTCCATATTGAGGAGCTTAAAGCATTCAGGATGTGCAGAGTAAATGCAGTGCTGAGTTCCTCAGGCTCTCATCCTGAGGGGCTGAGAGGAGGCTCTTGGCCAGAGAGCAGCCCAGTGTGTGGAGGCAGTGCTTTTGTTCTGAACTGTTACTAGAAAGCATTTGCAGGTGAGGGCTGGGAAAGGGCTTTTTGAAATTGAAGGATTGCTGTGTTTCATCTGGCCAGCTGGGAACAGGGAATGAAAAAATAAACTTATAAGCATCACTGATGATTTAAGATGTGGTTGCCAAGGTCTGTAACAGGTACTCCCAAACCTTCTGTAGATTTGTCATCTTCATTGAAAACTTATCATGGTGAGGAAGAAGGTACCTTTGTACTTCTTAATGTTTTCCTGTTTAGTCATCCTTTCTCCTTATGTAATGGAAGAAGAAAGGGATACTCAGAGAAAGGCAGGTAGCAATACAGAGTTAGAGCACAGTGCTCCAAAACAGGGGAGTGACAACCACCTGTGCTTTCCTCTTCCCCTTCCTCACTTCTGCTACAGACCATTTCTGGTATACAGAGACATTATATACCTATGGTCTGTTATTTTTACTATCCCATCCTTTGTTAATTGCAGAAATTTGGAATGAAAGCTTGCTGAAGCTGTGAGCGTTTCTGGTCTCTGTAAGAGTACATGTAGATATTATCCTCATCTGTGCATAGCACTGAGAGCAGTGGGACCGGATCTCCGTGGAGTCTGTGCATGCTACCAGAACAGAAGGGAAGGACATCACCTAGACAGTGCCATGCAGTACTGGTGCTTTGGTAGATTAGGTCTTCCTCTCCCAACCTGCCAAACTAACTAAACCTAGTGGTCCTCAAAGTTTTGGGATGTGGCAAAAGAAACAATTCTTGCCTAACTCACCATAATTGTAGATAATTTGTGGTTTCATTTGAAACCTCATCATGGATGAGGTTTCAAAAGATGAAATCCACAAAGAGTAGAGAAGGAACAAGGTTTTTTTAAGCCAATGATTTTTCTTTTAATTTCAAGAAAAATGTTGGAACAATTTAACTTTTTAATCACCTAAAAGCAACCCAGTTGTCTTCACAAATTCATGTTGACAATTCATTACTTGTCCAGATTGTCAGAAGAGTCTAATATTTTGTTTGTGGTAAATGTAATGGTCTTGTATATAGAGAAAAAATATACTGCGTATTGGGATTTTTATTAAGCCTTTAAAGGTTTCAGTGGCTTACAACATTCTCATAAATGAGATAGGAAATACTGGCTAGATGTAAACTATTGGAAGTTGAATGTGCAAGACTGGTTGGAAGATAATACACAGAGCATGGTTATCAGTGGTACACTTTCCAAGCAAAGAATTTCTCATGATGAGATCTGCAGAAGCAGATTACTTGAATACTGGTTGAATACTGTTATGTATTTCCATTAATGAGCTGGATGGTGAGCACTCTTGTTAAATCTCTGGATGACCTCTTAGTCTAGGAGATGTCCATATATGCGCAGAACAAAATTAGAATTTAGGAGCATCTCAAGAAATAGAAGAAATCATTAGAAAAAAGTAGCAACAGTGCAACTCCTGAGAAAGATTTTATACAGGAATAATTAACTATGCAAACATAGTATTAAGAATAGCTAGTCAAACAGGGTCACACATTAAGTTATAACCTGAGCATGAGATAATGTTGCAGTGTTGTCACAAAAAAGCAAATCCTAGGCTGGTTTTAGTAAACCGATGAAAAATGAGTTAATCCTCTAGCTGCTTTTAATGTTTGTAAGCTATTATTATCGAAAGCTCTGAGAAGTGCATCAGATAAGGTGTGCTTTCAGAAACTTTTAGACCAGTTGAAGATAGTCCAAACAAAAGGGTTGAAAGTTAGAAGTAATATGTGGCTTACAAGAAAAGCTCAAAATAAAAACTACTTAAAATTTTTAATATATAAATAGGGAGTATATATTCTCAGTTCACAGCCTATAGGCTCAGTTTAACTAAAATAAAGGTTAGGCTCCACCTATGGAAAACTTCAACAATAAGGGAGCAAGCACTAAACAGATTGAGTTTAGAAGCCTTTAAAAATCAGCATTGCCCAGAACTGCCAACAGGAAGAGCCTGTTGGAATTTCTAAGTCCTCTTCTTTTCATTCCTGACTGGATCTTTTTTTTTCAGTCTTCTGTAAATTTTGGTCATTCAGTTTGATTTTACCTACATTTGTTTCTTTTCTTCTTGTGCTGCCTGGTATTTTCTTTTTCCCTGCCTTTCTCTTTTGTTTCTCGTATTTTCCACTTGTAGTTCAGGTATAGAAAAGAAAACCAGTTGTTTCTCTTCCATTAGTTTGATGTTTTTTTTGGTCTTACTTGTACAAAAGCATACTTTCACAAATCACCTTTCTTCTCAGGGGTCAGTTTTTCAGATCATCTTGTCTTGCAGGTGTCCACTGAGCTTAAGCTTTCTCTGCAGCTTCTCTCTTCCATCACTAGTTCAGATTTCCATCTGAACTCTGTCTCTGTTCCCAGCTGGATCTCTCATGTGAAACTCTCTCAAATATTGATTTGTGGGTAATGTACATTCTGCAACTTTTATACCTTTTTATTTTGGTTGGCTGCAGGTTTTGGGTTTTTTTCTGCCTCAGTAAGCATCACCATTTTAAAGTGAAAGCACCCCCTTCTGTACAACTGTACACCATTTCTGGTGCTCTTTGCTTATTTGCCTTCTCAGTGAGTGCCCTCATTTTTAAACTTTTCTTCAAGGTCTTCTGCATCCTGATTTAGGATCAGGAGTTAACTCTGGTAGTTGTCCTGATTCATCTGCACTTGAAGTCGCTGGCATCTGTGGTTTACTAGATAGTCTGATAATGCTGCTGATATTCCTTATGTCCTTATCAAACAACAGTCACAGTGTTTGGTGGAAATGAGCATCTGAATTCCTCTTCAGTGTTTTCTCTGATAAGAATTTTGAGTGCTGCCTTCACTTGCAAGTTGATGAGGTCTGGTTTTGCACTTGCCTTGGTTTTGTTCTTGTGTCAGGCTTTTACACAGTCATAATACGCTTTTCTGCTTGCCATCACAGAATGAATGGATGTCTTGCTGTCTCTTGAGGCTGTATTTTTTTTCCAGAAAATATATTTTGTCTGTTTTCTGGCATCAGTCAGACTTCAATTGAGGAACCCTCTGTAGCTGCTGTTGGCACACTTCTCTCCACAGGGAAGGGAGGAAGAAACCAAAGCTACTCCAGTAGGGAAAGTCTGTTGGATGTCACAGAAATCCCATGCTGCTACACTGTTTTCACTTAGTTTTTGGTTTACTTTGTTAAGAAGGGTTTTCATCTGGAGCAGTTCCTTGTTTCTTAAAGTAGTTTCAGCTGTTAATCACAGTCATTGGTGCTGCCAGTTCTACTTTTTGTTTTTTTTACTTTTCATTTTGTTACATTTTAGTGTGTGGTGGTGGTTTTTAAGTGTCAAAAGTCTTTAAGCGTAAAATTCAATACTCTTCATTATTCATTTTCAAGGGTAGCATGAAATAACAGAAAGATACTCCAGGATTTACTTATCTTAACAAAGGCCCAAAATGAGTGTACTGTTGCTGTCCTTTTACAGACATACATAATTTTCTTAGGAAAAATTATGTGCTCAAATAAAACAGACTTTGACATTAATTGTTACCATTTGTTAAGATAATTTTGTTCTGTTTGGCACACTTGGTTATCCCTAACAGGAAGGCAAACATGCACTGTTATTTTATTGATTTTTAGTTAGGCATTCTGCTTTGCAGAAAACGTGAATTCAAAATATATTAATATTTATATTTGAATGTTTACTTTTTTTGTTTGCAGCATTTTTTTGTTTATTTTCTTTATTTTGATCACATTTATGGGAATTCCTTGGTACTTTTTAGCAATTCCTGTGGCATTGAAAGTCACAAAACTAAAAGACTCGGGCAGAGAACCTGACTGTCTGTACAGAGTGGGATTGGTACCTTATTCTTTTAGTGAGGCTGTAGCAGGTCTGATGTCAGTCACTTCAGAGACCTTTAGACCTCAGTGCTCATTTATTGCTAAAATGTACCAGCTCTGCTCCTGCATTATGAAGATCGTCTGTCAACACTTTGAGATATTCTCCTTTGTTATTAAGCTTGTGATGCTCTACACTGTCAGGTTTTTTGCCAATTATAGTTAAGGTACAATGGTGTATTCACTGGATCAAAGTCTCACACTGGCGGTAGAGGAATGATTTGTAAGTCTTTATTCATCTGAATCGTACAATAGAATACCTGAGGAATGCAAATAATCCCTCTAAGGACTCAATAGAAAAGCTGTTAAAATGACAGTCTAAGACTATTATTATTCTGAATTGGTGTTTTAGCCAAAGTAATTATTTCTTATCTTGTTGTTCCACAATAGTTCTTAGTTTATTAGTTATGATGACCATATTTACCAAACAGAATTTGAATCCAGTTTTTGACATTACTTCCATGCTTATTTCACTTTTTCAAGTTTGCATGTTTCATTACATCTTTCTTCACTTGGCACGTTATTTAGTTAGAGACCAGTGTTAAATAATTCCTTAAAAAAAAAGGTATGCACATATGTTGAAGTACACTTAAGAATTGTAGATTGATTTTGAGATTTATTTTCTGTAAAATGTTGGCATTTATTACCTCTGAACTTCAATACCCAATTTGTTTGCCAAAATAAATTAGTTAACTACAAATGTTAGTTTTAGAAATGCTATTAAGTGTCGGATGTCACATTGAGAAACACACCTTAATTGTGATTTTCAGTTCAGATGATTCTGAAGGCAATAGTGTTTCAGCATCAGTCCTGGATACCAGACTGTGTTTTCACTGGATAACTGGAGGCAAGAAAAGATTAGTATAAGGAGGATTGAAGAACACTGATGGGGTATTTACATACGTAAATGATAGAAGACCAGCCTTACATAACAAACGTGTGAAAACTGTTGAGTGAACTTCTATGTTCTTTGTCCCATCTAAAACCCTACTCAGTCGGCCATGCACTTAATCTCATAATAGCTCTGATCCCCTGCTATTTTCTTTGACAAATGTGTGTTGATGAACTTGTGGTTCAGTTCATTTTTTTCTGAAGTGACATTTGCATTGATTATTTAAAGGTTTGCAGGCCACACTTTCAAAGCACTTTAGTATAATAGCAGCTAAAATCTTAGTCTAAATCTTGCAGATTAGCAGGACTAAGAAAAAGAACTCAGCAAGTATAAAGCCCTGTGCTGTATAGTGGGTGCTTCAGGTCTGGAACATCATTGGCACCCAAAGTGTTGTGTTCTCTAATTTGATTATTCTTGTACAGGAAGTATTCCCATGGCTCCTGTGTTTGCTTGCTGAGCATAGAGCTGTCATTCTTACCGTTCATACCCATTTAGGAATGGTGTCCTATTAACAGTAGTGAGGTCCTCCCAGGTAGTTTATAAATGTCTCCCTTAAACTTAAAATAAATACTTGCAGTCATGAATATGATGCTGGGCTTAAAGATTTTTTTAAACGCCATTTACTACTCTAAAGTTTTCACAGAATCACAGAATATTCTGATTTGGAAGGATCATTGAGTCCAGCTCCTGACCCCGCACAGAATATTCCCAAGAGTCACACCATGTGCCTGAGAGAATTGTCCATCTGGGTGAAACTTTTTGGAACATCTGACCTAAACCTCCCCTGACACCACTTCAGGCCATACCCTTGGGTCCTATCACTGGTCACCAGAGAGATCAGTGCTGCCCCTCCTCTTCCCCTCACAAGGAAACTGTGACTGCTGTGAGGTCTCCCCTCAGTCTCCTCCAGGATGAACAGACCCAGTGCTTTCAGCCACTCCTCACACAGCTTCCCCTCAAGGCCCTTCACCATCACTATTGCCCTCCTTTGGACACTCTCTAAGGGCTTTATAACCTTCTGACATTGTGGCACCAAAACTTTCCTGAGCACTCGAGGTGAGGCTGCACCAGCGCAGAGCAGAGTGGGACAATCAATCACATGCCTTGCCTGGCTGGTGATGCTGTGCTTGGTGCACCCCAGGACATGGTTGGCCCTTCTGGCTGCTGGGAGGCTGCCAGTTTTGTTAACTTTAGTAGGGTAATTACCAATCAAAAACTAACTCCATAAGTTTGTAGCTGTGAATTTGTTGTTTCATTCAACTAAAAAAAATTATGAACAGCAAACTGTTGTAAATGCTGACAGTTATTGAAGATGAATAGGAATTTTTTTTCTTTATCAAAAAATAGT